>NC_083573.1:8523353-9123353 GCF_027579695.1 Neoarius graeffei
TTATTCACATGAGCAGTGTATAAAACCTAACTGCACCTACACTTGTACTGTAATTGTCTGTAGATCTTAGTGCTAATATTTACTACTTACTCTTTTAGCACCAAAAAAATGCCTGATGTCTGGCCCTTTTCTTTTCCTCATGTTTGGCCTACTGTCTCTGTGAATAAACTCAAACAGGGTACGCAGATGAAACTATGACTATCTTAAAAATAATACGAAAGGAATGTAAGTAAAAACAATAGAAAACATCCATGTACTAGGCTATTTTGCCTAGGCTAGCCTACTACCTGGCTCTTTTTATGTTGCCCCCAGTCCCCAGAGGTTCTGATTGTAATTTTACATAGGCTTAGCTCGGCCTACACCAGAACTTCTTGTGCCTAATCACACACACAGGATGGGCCTATGTGCCAAATGAATTTCAGAAGGGCACAATTTATTCATGATAAAATGAGAATGGAAACGTATGGAGTTCTTCTCCTTTGAAATGAGAATCATTTCTATACCACACTGTAATAAGCTTGATTTAAATAGAGACTTAGCTTATCTTGCTAACTAACGTTGGTAACTAACGTTAACGTCCGTCCACTGTAGCCTTCTGGCCTCAGTGGGTAAGTAATTCAACGTATAAAGATGTGACATGAGCTGAAAGAACAAATCACTTTAATAAATGAAAGTTGTAAAATAACACATTTTCAACAGGCTAAAAGTTGGTTAGCAACTAACATTACCAATGCACGTCTTCTGCTGCAAACCACAGACTGTATAAATTGCTGCAAACCCATGGACTGTATCTGATGAATCAGCTGAATACGGTGTGGACTAGAAGCTATTGCTTCTAGCGCAGGGCTTTTCAAAGTGTGGGGCGCGTCTCCCCTAGGGGGCGCCAGAGTTCTTCGGGGGGGGGGGGGGGGGGGGGGGGTGCAACGTGAGGAAAAATAAACCAGAATAAGTTACTATTGCGGACATTTAGCGAACTTCAGCTAGCCTTTGCCAGAGACAAAATGGATCGATTTTTAGTACCTAAAGCTACAGTGAGTGAGGAGACAGAGTCTGGGCCAAGCAAAAAAAGAAGGAAGTATGACCACGATTATTTAAAGTTTGGATTTTCATGGACTGGATCTGAAGATGCTCCACTGCCACAGTGTGTTGTCTGCCAAGAGGTGCTAGCTAACGATGCTATGAGATGTTTAAAATGTGTAAAACAAGATGTTTAAAAAAGCACAGATGTTTAAAATATGTAAAAAAAAAAGAGGTTTTCAAAAAGCACAGATGTTTAAAATGTGTAAAAAAAATGATGTTTTAAAAAAGCTCGTATGTTTTAAATGTGTAAAAAAAAGGATGCTTTCAAAAAGCACAGATGTTTAAAATGTGTAAAAGAAAAAAATAAAAATGTGTACAACACCCATTTTTTTAAATACGAATGGAACATTAAGTATAGCAACAACAAAAATTGTGTGTGTGTGTGGGGGGGGCGCTGTTGTTTATTTGCTCTCTGCGGGGGGGAGGGGGGGCTGACTCTCCCACACTTTGAAAACCCCTGCTCTAGCGCGTTCTAGCGCTGCGGTGACTAAAAATGGTACGGTCCACAATAGGGGTGTCTGTCTGAAATCAATTTACATTAAAATGTTCCTACAATAAGAATGCCGAATGGGAGTTGGTTTGAATTATATATTCATTTTCACAATATCAGAAAAAATATCGGACCCCCCCAAAACTTATATTTTTGTCTCTTTGGGGGGTACTGGGTCTTCATTGGGGGGTATAGTACCTCCCAGTACCCCCCGTAATTCGAACTATGGTTTCGACTACCTCAGAGCAGCATGACTCAGCTCGCTTCAGCCCTGCTTAGCACCCAAAACTCGCACGGTTTTGGAGTGAGGCTGAAGCGAGCCAAACCGAGCCGAGTGGGGCTAGGGGCGTGAGGAGACACTCCCCTGTGCACTGATTGGTGAGGAGGAGTGTCCTCACATGCCCACACACGCCCCGCGAGCACGCTGGGATCTGTAAACACCGTAAACCCGGAAGAAGAAGAATTACGAATTACGAGAATTTCTGAAGCCTTATGTGCCTCGCCTCATCTATGCGCTCTTGCCAGTATCTGCTGGCGTTGTCGGTGACAACAAGCCACAGCACCAAGACCAGCAACACTAACGACTCCATGTCCTCCATGTTTATTGTTTACTATCCGGGTCGTGAGACTACCGCTTAAAAGGTCACTGATGTCACTGTTTGCACCGCCTAACGACATCACGTGACGTCCACCCACTTTCGCTAACTCCACCCAATGTGTCCACCCACTTCCAGCCAGCAAGGTTCAGCGCGGTTGTAGTCGAAATGCAACTCCAACAGCCCCACTCAGCTCGATTCAGCCCAACTCAGCACAGCACGGCTCAGCCCAACTCAGCCGCGTTTGTAGTGGAAAAGCAGCATAAATGTCTAACCCCCACCCCTAACTTAAACCTAAAGCCCACCTAAAGCAATGCTAGTGAGGGAGATGGCCCTGCTAGCACTAGCTGGGGAGATGCTACAACCACAGCCAGTGTTAGCCAAGGGGTCGGCGACGACGAGGATCCCCTTGAGACATACAAATATATGCTGCTCATTTTTGAATAAGACATTTCAATATGCCTACATGCATATCGTTGGTTGTTTTCAGTGAATTTGATGGGCTGATGTAGCCTACTTAATACATTTTCAATGAGGAAGAATGACCTTGTTTATGTGTACTATTGTTTATGTATATGCTACTATTTTTGACAGCAAAGGGCAAGGTTTGTGAGTGTGTGCAGGAGGTTACTGAACGCGTGCGCGCAGGGTGTATGTGTGTGTGGGGGGGGGCACTTGAGGTATAGTGCCCAGGGGCACCTCATTGGCTTAATACGGCACTGGGTGTGCGCTAGGCTTAATTCTAGCCTGAACCCTAAAACTAAGTCTGACCTCTTAAACAGCCCTTTGAACAAGTGATGACCAGCCAAAATGTCCTCACTTCCCAAAAATGTCCTAACTGTTGGCAAAAAACATATTCCGGTCCTCAATATGTAACAAGTACAAATACACACAGTCTAGTTCATCCCGCTGTGTGCCCTGCCCTCTCTCTCTCTCACACACACACACACACACACACACACACACACACATACATCTATCTTTGTGGAGACTCGCTGACGTAATACCTAGCCCCTTACCCTAACCTTAACCATCACAACTCAATGCCTAACACCAACCCTAACCCTAACCTAAACCTAATTCTAACCTGAACCCTAAAACTAAGTCTGATCCCTCGAACAGCCCTTTGATGAAGTGATGACCAGCCAAAATGTCCTCACTCTGTTGGCAAAACCATATTTTGGTCCTCAATATGTAACAAGTACAAATACACACAGTCCAGTTCTGCTCTCTGTCTGTCCTGTCTGAAATGGTGCCTTGCCACACACACACATCAAGCAAGATGCCCCAATTTCCTGATGGGCAGCCTAAAATAGAGCAAAAAATATTCTTTTGGGGAAAACATTTTCACTTTACCATTTACCATTTTAGCCTCAGCTGGTCAAACTACTCTGGTTTGAGGGTTTCAGATATGTTTTGTCCATTTACAGAATTATTTGTCCTGGCCAAGCTGATTCCGACTATTCTTAAAGGTCCTACATTGATTTTCTCCTCAGGAACTTAAGATAACAAAAGTTGTTTTCTTGATATCACGAATGTCCAAATACATTATTGGGTATACATACGATATAGCAGGCAGTCAAAGTCCTTCCTGTGCCAAGACCTGGTCTTCCCAGGCACTCTCCCATTCAAGTACAAACCAGGCCCTCAACCTCTCGCCTATTACATAGCTAGGGTTACAGTGGGGAGCTGGTCCTCTGTTAATCACAAAAGCTTGACTCCCGACTTGCATCTGCATTGTGGTGTGCCTCGCCAGATGGCAGGAGGTACCATTTTTATGATACCTACCACGAGTCAAATTTGTGATCTCACGGTTGAGAGCTGAACTCGCCAACCACTAGGCCAGCTTGCAGTATACAGCAGGCAGTATCTTAGCATTAAGTAGCTGTGCAGTGATAGAGTTGTGGACTTGCATAACAAGCAGGAGTTTGCTGAAAACAGAAGCGAGATTCTGACCCTGGACCCATTTTTTCTTGCTTAATATCAGCTCAAGCAAGGAGCAGTAGTAAGTTGTAGTAAGCATTGCTGTGTGTAAATTACCACAGGCTACCCTGAGGCATGGATTCCTGCACATTCCACTACAAGCTAGATGGAGTTTTCCAAATGTTAACCAAATAGTACCCGTTTTCTATGGTGTACCATATCCACACCTCAAGATCCTACACTTCTGTGCCCTCATTTTGACCATATGCCACAGTGTCCATAGTGAGCCAAAAGATTTTGAAGGTATGGCAGAACATATATGGTTTAGACTTGGTCCAAATCTGTTTTGCCATAGATTGGGTGAATGTACCAAATTTCAGCCACATGTGGCCCAAGTGTGCATGCTATCTGAGTAGCTTTTAACATGGTACGCAAGAAGAGCATCTACAGAAAAAAGATTTTAAATGCTAATAATGTAACTTAATTTACAGAAATCTTCTTCTTCTGGCTGTTCCCATCAGAGGTCGCCGCAGCAGATCTGTTCTGCATATTCAGTTTGGCAAAGGTTTTTACACTCTACCCCAATCTATCCAGGCTTGGGACTAGCACTAAGTATACACTGGCTTGTGCAATCCCAGTGGATGGGTATTTTACCTAATCTGCATGTCTTTGAACTGTGGGGGAAACTGGAGCACCCCAAGGAAACCCACATAGACACAGGGAGAACATGCAAACTCCACACAGAAAGGCCCCTGTCACCCGTGAGGTTAGAACCCAGAACCTTCTTGCTGTGAGGCAATAGTGCTAACCACTACACCAGTGTTTCGCAAAGTGTGGTCCACGGACCACTGGTGGTCCGCGAGAGACCTCAAGTGGTCCGCGAGGTGATCTACAAATGTAGTCAGCGTTTTCAAAATAAGCTAGCGTATGCTTTGTAACATTATTAGAAAGTTAAATTTATCCAATCTTGTTTTTAACGGCAATCAAACGGGCCTGTAATT
Organism: Neoarius graeffei; assembly: GCF_027579695.1. Lineage (NCBI taxonomy): Eukaryota > Metazoa > Chordata > Actinopteri > Siluriformes > Ariidae > Neoarius > Neoarius graeffei. Next base: position 8,528,444 of record NC_083573.1, read on the forward strand.
TCATCATTATTATTACCGTATTTTTGGGACTATAAGGCGCACTTAAAATCCTTAAATTTTCTCAAAAATTGACAGTGCGCCTTATAATCCAGCGCGCCTTATGTATGATTACTTGTTGTGCTTACTGACCGATTTTATGTGGTACAATGCGCTCAAAAATTTGTCGAAATGTGTAAGTATGACTTTGGTAAGCAACGAAGCCGCTCCGCTCAATGGATATTCGGAGCATTACGGTACGCTGTGTCACTACCTGATCGGCCTCGTAACAGGACCCCTGAGCAGTCTACAAGACTGTCTGACTGTAATGTCTAAACTAGAAATGCATTCATGTAAGGCAGCCCGGGCCCGGAGTACACGCTAGCAACAATAAACCAATCAGAGAACAGTATTTAGTACGCTTACCCCCGCCACTTTTTATATGTAATACGTACTGTGCTTCAACATTATATTACAGTACATTTGTGTGTACGTAAAAGGACCCCCAAAATGGCACCTGTTAAGAGGCATGCTTACGAACTGGGTTTCAAGCGGGTTGGAAGAGGAATGAATCAATAAGTGAGTGTATTTTTCTGTACCAGTATTTGTTGTTACAACTGAGTGGAATAAAGTTTGATTTACCGGACTGTGTTGTTTTGCTTAATGCGCCTTACAATCTGGTGCGCCTTATGTGTGAACACAGACACGTTGATTCACAGTGCGCCATATAATCCGGTGCGCCTTATCGCCCGAAAAATACGGTATTTAAAAAGTGTTCTGCATCTGAATTTGCACCACATAAAACTTGTAGTGTGCGCGTGCTCTTATTCCGCCTCTCGTCTCTAGGCAACAGTTACCTCACAAATCTCTGCCTCACAGGCAAACAGGCAGGCAGACCTGAAAACAAGCAAACAAAAATTCTGAACATATAATAGGCTAATCCTAACTAGCTCGTGTTCGTGGCGATTTTTTTAATTGACTGAAAGTGAAACAACAAGGATGGAGAAGTGGCTGACAGGTTCAGTTAGTATGCATCAGCACCACTCCTCCCATTATGAAAAAAGAGTCAGTTTTGAGCAGAAGACAAGTAAGTGTAATCTGTTAAATCTAAAAATTTTTGTTCATTCATGTTCCTCCTAATTTTGAACAATTTTGAACTATTGATATGAAATGTTCTGATTAACTGTTTGCTGGATTTTAAACCTCTATACTTTTGCCTTTAAAAACCACGGAGGATATGGAATGGATAGGCCTTTAATGTATTTAGTTAACCATAATTTTTTCAATTAAAAACACCTAATAGTACACATCTCTGTATGGTCTGTGTATGTGTTGTGTGGGGCGGGTGTTGACAGGTGGTCCCTGAAATTTTTTTTTGGGACAAAGTAGTCCTTGGTCTGAAAAAGTTTGAGAAACACTGCACTACTTGCCTCACAGCAAGAAGGTCCGGGTTCGAGCCCCGTGGCCGGTGAGGGCCTTTCTGTGCGGAGTTTGCATGTTCTCCTCGTGTCCGCATGGGTTTCCTCCGGGTGCTCCGGTTTCCCCCACAGTCCAAAGACATGCAGGTTAGGTTAACTGGTGACTCTAAATTGACCGTAGGTGTGAATGAGAGTGTGAATGGTTGTCTGTGTCTATGTGTCAGCCCTGTGATGACCTGGCGATTTGTCCAGGGTGTACCCCGCCTTTCGCCCGTAGTCAGCTGGGATAGGCTCCAGCTCGCCTGCGACCCTGTAGAACAGGATAAAGCGGCTAGAGATTATGAGATGAGATGAGAAAAAGGACAATGACTTTGTTTTCTCCATTTGTGATTTTCTGAACATTCTGCTTTGGTACATGTGACACTGCCCTCTAGTGCACACTATTTGGCAGATATCGATGTAAGTGCCTACAGTGTTCCCACATTCACAGATACAGAAATGCCAGTCATTTTTAAAGCTGTTACTCACAATACTTACAATGTCTCATCTCATCTCATCTCATCTCATTATCTCTAGCCGCTTTATCCTGTTCTACAGGGTCGCAGGCAAGCTGGAGCCTATCCCAGCTGACTACGGGCGAAAGGCGGGGTACACCCTGGACAAGTCGCCAGGTCATCACAGGGCATCTTACAGAAGTATTTATGTTTTTTTTTCTCATTTTAATCTGAACCTTATTTCAGACCAGTACTGGGAGCAATATGTCATAAAATGAAATCACAAGCTCTTATTAATAAGAAATCTAATGAAGAAGTAGTTGAGATGGCATTAATGGACTCCAGAATGCAATGCTGAGATTGCAAAAGTTGAAGAGTTTGGTTCCAAAATGTGGCAGCATGGTGGTGTCATGGCTAGCACTGTCGCCTCACGGCAAGATGGTTCTGGGTTCGAGCCCAGTGGCCGATGGGAGACTTTCTGTGTGGAGTTTGCATGTCCTCCCCATGTCTGTGTGGGTTTCCTCCGGGTGCTCCAGTTTCCACCACAGTCCAAAGACATGCAGGTTAGGTTAATTGGTGGCTCTAAATTGAATGTGAGTGTGAATGGTTGGTTGTCTCTATGTGTCAGCCCTGCAATGATCTGGTGACTTGTCCAGGGTGTACCCCGCTTCTTGTCCATAGTCAGTTGGGATAGGCTCCAGCTTGCCCGCGACCTTGCACAGGATAAGTGGTTACGGATGATGGATGGACAAAATTCTTTACATTCTTTATGTCTGAGGTTACAGTTTTATTCCATGTTCATTTTTCTCATCTCATCTCATTATCTCTAGCTGCTTTATCCTGTTCTACAGGGTCGCAGGCAAGCTGGAGCCTATCCCAGCTGACTACGGGCAAAAGGCGGGGTACACCCTGGACAAGTCGCCAGGTCATCACAGGGCTGACACATAGACACAGACAACCATTCACACTCACATTCACACCTACGGTCAATTTAGAGTCACCAGTTAACCTAACCTGCATGTCTTTGGACTGTGGGGGAAACCGGAGCACCCGGAGGAAACCCACGCGGACACGGGGAAAACATGCAAACTCCACACAGAAAGGCCCTCGCCGGCCACGGGGCTCGAACCCGGACCTTCTTGCTGTGAGGCGACAGCGCTAACCACTACACCACCGTGCCGCCCATGTTCATTTTTAATTTAGAAAAAAAAAAGAAACAGTATTTTGATAATATTATCCATCTGTATTATAGTAAGGTGCAGTCCTTGTACCCGAGTGTATCAGTCCCTGAAAATGTGAAAATGTAGCACAAACCTCTGCTGCCACCAGGTAGAGAAAATGTTGAACTACAACTTGTATGTAATAAAACATTCCAGGAAAAATTGTCAGAGTTTTGTTTTGCTCTTGTTATAATACACTATACACTATGTGTATGCGAATATACTATGTCTAGTTTAATGAGTCTAAAATATTTTGATCATGAAAAGGATACACTTAGACATTTTCTGATACATGAAGGAATATTGCCGTGGCCTTTACAACATCCGAAGGATCCCCCCCTTCCCTACTATCTACTCTACTCAGCTCCTGGTCCAAGCGCTGATCCTCTCCTGCTTGGATGACTGCAACCCTCTTCTCCAGACCCTTCTCAACCAAATCCCTGCAGCTCATCCAGACCACTGCAACCTGCCTGGTCAACAACCTTCCTCATTCCTCCTATGTTACCCTTCTGCTTGCTGTCTGTCGCAGCTCACATAAAATTTAAGACGTTGGTGCTAGTTTACCAGGCAGTCAAGGGGTCAGGTCCCGCATACCTCCAGAGACTGATCTGACCCTACATGCCAGCCAGACCCCTATGCTCCATTGCTGCTGGTTGCCTGGCCCATCCTCCTCTCCACTCCTGCCTAGCCCACTCAAGACTGCTGTCTGTCCTGGCTCCCCGTTGATGGAATGACCCTCCCATTGAAGTCAGAACTGCCGACTCCCTGACCACCTTCAAGCACAGACTGAAAACCTACCTTTTCAGGCTGCACCTCTCCCCTGCTCCCCCATCCACTGTGTAATCGCATCGCGGTCTTGACCAACCCAGGCTGTGTACTGTCTCGCCTGGTCATGATAATTCAGCGTTAGCCGTTGGGATTTTATTTTTCTCTATTTAGTTGTACTTTGTCAGATCAAGTGTCTGGTCAGCTTGTTTTTCCTTGGCTGTTTGTTGATTGCTACTTCAACAGAATATTACATTAAGTTTTATTCTGTCACTTGTTCAGTTGGTACTAGAACTTTCTTATCTAGAAGTTTAGCACTTCTTGTTCCTGACTTTTGCACTTGTTGTATGCTGCTCTGGATAAGAGCATCTGCTAAATGCCTGCAAAGTAATGGAATGTAATGGGCAGCAAATACTGGAAAATTGATAAATATACTGTATACATATAGCATAATTAAGTAATTAAGTAATTACACTGTGATTTTTAGAAATAAAACATTAAACAGTACTGCGCCTGTTAGGGAAGTCTTACGGCATTTTTTTAATGTAATTTTTTGTTTTAGCGCATTAGTAATGCAAAAAATATGTTAGATTTGCAAACATTTATTTTCCAAAAATGAAATTCTACAAAGAAAGTGTTGCATGTCATTACAACAATAAACACTTTATGTTACTTTCTTAAATTTCCACAATGGGATTTCCATACAAGTGGAACATGGGGCCAAAACGAAGCCATCTTTGTCAACCTGGAACAACCATCAATGAACAGAGGAACTGGTCTGAGACACCACTTATCAGCCACCTACAATGCAGTCCTTGGCACACTTCCCACAAAACTGAATGCACATTCATACCAAGCTGACTTCAATGACTCACATGATGGCAGAGAGAGAGAGAGCCAGCGACCCACAGATCACCTTAACGACCCTCTAGACTGCTGACACCATTCACACCCAGCCTCCAGGGACCCTAACAACCTACATGATGGCTGAGAGGGTCAACGACCCATGTGACCTCAATGACTCTCCTTCGGGTTGCTTTTGGTTCGCTAGAGGATAAATACCTGGAACTCCCCACGAGTTAGACAGAACTGAAGATGCCTTTCAGATGAGTGGTGAAACGTCTCATCTCATCTCATTATCTCTAGCCGCTTTATCCTGTTCTACAGGGTCGCAGGCAAGCTGGAGCCTATCCCAGCTGACTACGGGTGAAAGGCGGGGTACACCCTGGACAAGTCGCCAGGTCATCACAGGGCTGACACATAGACACAGACAACCATTCACACTCACATTCACACCTATGGTCAATTTAGGCTACGTTTACACTAGACCGTATCTATCTCGTTTTCTTCGCGGATGCACTGTCCGTTTACATTAAACCGCCTGGAAACGGGAATCCGCCAGCGTCCACGTATTCAATCCAGATCGTGTCAGCTCCGGTGCTGTGTAAACATTCAAAATACGCGGATACGCTGTGCTGAGCTATAGCTGGCGTCTCATTGGACAACGTCACTGTGACATCCACCTTCCTGATTCGCTGGCGTTGGTCATGTGACGTGACTGCTGAAAAACGGCACGGACTTCCGCCTTGTATCACCTTTCATTAAAGAGTATAAAAGTATGAAAATACTGCAAATACTGATGCAAATACTGCCCATTGTGTAGTTATGATTGTCTTTAGGCTTGCCATCCTTCCACTTGCAAGTAGTAAGTGATATGCGCTGGGATCACACACACAGCGGCTCAGTCCCGAATCGTGGCTTGTGCACTTCACTCGCGCGCTGTGTAAGCTGCGCAGGGCCGGAGTGCGCACCCTCCAGAGGGCACTTGCTGTTCAGGGCGGAGTGATTTGGAGCGCAGGATGCCTGCGGAGCCGAGCGTATCCGCGTATTGGCGTTGCTGTGTGCACGGCTAACGGTTTTAGTGTAAACGCGAATCGTTTTAAGAACGTTAATCTGATGATCCGCTGATTCGACGTAATGTAAACGTAGCCTTAGAGTCACCAGTTAACCTAAAGGCCTCTGCATGCTCTTGCGACAAGGCTTTCGCAGATAGCTTTTCGCAGACAGTTGTAATTTATCATTGAGCGGGGAGTAATAGGCGTGCGCAATGTTATTCACCGCCACAACACAAGGGGGCGCGAAGTTGCGAAATCGCTAGGAGTAGTTGGTGGGTGTGGTTAGTGGAGTGTTTATCCTCCGGTTACTTATAATGACTAGAACTGGAGTCGTATAGATGTACGTACTTCCTCACTTCCTCGATCAACCGCTCTTCGTGCTGCTCCATCTTTGCTCGTGTTTTTAAAAATGGCGGTCGTGAAAACAAACCAAACCGGGAAAGTAGGGAAGCGGAAGTGCGTGTACAGAGGATGTAGAATGGACCAATCAGAGCCCTCTTGTCTGCGACGCTGTCTGCAAGGCTTCTGCAGTGGTCACAATTTTTGGGAGGTGCACGCAGAGTGTCTGCGAAGGTGGGGGGGCTACGCAGATGCTATCTGCGACACCGTCTGCGAGGACTGCATTGTCAGCATAAATTGGCCTTAACCTGCATGTCTTTGGGGGAAACCGGAGCACCCGGAGGAAACCCATGCGGACACGGGGAGAACATGCAAACTCTGCACAGAAAGGCCCTCGCCGGCCACGGGGCTTGAACCCGGACCTTCTTGCTGTGAGGCGACAGCGCTAACCACTACACCACCGTGCCGCCCAGTGGTGAAACGTCTTCAAGGATTTCAAGCAAGCCTTCTTTAGCACTTATGAATAGTACTGATCATGTCACTATAATCAATACAATTGGGGTTTGACGTAGGGGTGGGAGAAGCCATTCAGATGGTTATTAGTCATTTTCAATTTTTCTTTGAATCCTAATTTTCACATCTCAGTCATGAACTCTGTTTCTTCACTCGTACACATTTCTCCATTCAGACATAAATCAGAATAAAGCCATTTTCAAACATCCAGTTCGTTCACTTGGGAGCCCTCACCTGTATGCATGTTTTTATCATCGGAAATAAAAAGAACATGTCATGAGCTCTAGAAATTGTAGCAGACTTTGACGTGCTTTGGACTGTAGTGTTAATCATTTTAACAGTGATGCATTTTTTCATAGTAGATACATATAGTATAATAAGTGTAGTAAGATAATAATACCCCAACCAGTACCATCCACACAAGCCAACAGGCTGATGAATGGATTTTGTCGAGAATGAGGTAAGAAGTAGTCATAGTTAGGCTAATGATGGGTGTGATCAAGCCACCAAGGACATGTTTTCCCAAGACACCCCCAGTTCCTCCTGCAGTCTCCCCAATCTGACGCAAATCAGCATCAGTGTGAGAGGATGAAGTTTTCACTCAGTGGCTGATCATATTCGGAGATAAGCATGCAGGAAGTGGAGTATGCCCACTTGCCCAACTGACAGAGAACTTTATTATACCACAATGCTCTTGAATGCTTCTAATTGGTCAAACGTTGTTCATTCATTTTCTGTCATAGCAGCTCTGACAGAAGTAGTAATCTGCAGGGCAAATTACACGTTTATTTTAATGCCTTCATTCTCATATGTTATAGTTTCTATAGTAACAGCTCATTTACCGTATAGGGATCCGAGTCAGCAGACAAAATGTTCCCTTAAACCCTGAAGAACACAAATGACAAAATGGTAGCGCCAATGATACTGAATATGAAATATGTTTATTCCAAAGCTATCCGTTTATTCACTGCTTTAAATGGCAGTCATGTTTGTGTGGTAGCTTTAAAAAACATGGTGAAATGCCAACATTTTCTACTGTATACAGTCCTGTGCAAAAGTCTTTGGACATGTAAAAAAAAAAATGCTGTAGACCAAAAATGGCCTAAAAATAATAAAATGAAATGTTTCAACATAAAAAAAAATACTGTAAGTAGTAAGCCATAGTAAATGAAACAAAGTCAATATTTGGTGCGAGATCACCCTTTGCTTAAAAAAAAAGTAGTCTCAGGTACAATGAGTGCAACGTTTGAGTTCAGCTGGTGAAGAATGATGAAAAAGCAAGCAAGAAAAACAACCTGGGGATGTGTAATATGGGTTTGGTGTTTGATGCTGAAAAAAAAAAACCCACACAGTATTAAATTATGTAGCAGACGGTACAAGAGGTATATGTGTCATAGAAGACTTTGGTCTTTGCTAAATTGCATCATGTTGAATAAAATTATATGAATGGGACGAACTGAACTGCGGACACTTTTGTTACAGAACGCAAGTGTATATAGTCAACATGGGCTTCATTGTGATCCATCCAAGAATTGTAATAATTGTTTAATGCAAACAGAAAAGAAGAATGCTCTGAAAGGCATGACATGATTGGCAAGACTTCGCAAAGGAGAAAATACGGTCTAATTAAGGACAGTATTTAAAGGCTGAACATGGAACAGGTGCACACGTTAGATAAGAGAGCATGGGCATGGACAGGACTGGAACAAAAACAAAAAGCACTTTTTTTAGATAGCTTTTTGAGTAAAGAAAAAGTAAAGTTAAGGGAACTCTTCAGACAAATAACATGAATAAAACATACAAAATCTCTAACATTAAAAAAAAAAGCATTCCAGCCTGTCTGTCAGTAATACTATAGAGAGCGCCACTTCCAGTCAGACTACAAACATGCCTGATCTGAACTACAACACCCAAGAACCATAGTGCCCTCTAGCACCTGTCTATTAATTACATCTGTCACTCATTTCCTGGTTAATTAGCCCACGCTATATAAACACCTCTCCCACACTCACTTGATGCGAAGTATTGTTCAGTGTCTTACCTGCCATACCAACTCTTGTTATTCTGCCTGCCTTATCACGTTCTTGACCTTCGTTATTGTCTCGTTCTTGTTACTCTTTAGTCTAGCCCTTATTACTCTGTCTGCCGATTGATCAACCCCTGCCTGTCCCTCGACTTCGACTTCGTCTAGCATTTTGGATTTGTCTGCCAGTCTGCATTCCCCGCTCTCCCCTGCACATACAGCCGTAAGTGCCTCCAACCTGACAAGATACTTCACCGCATATAGATGCAGCAGAGGAGGCATGGCAGACTGCTTTGATCGCTCAAGGGTGCCTCTGAGGAGAACATCAGCAGATGCTCGTCGATCTCAACACCAAGATGGCTCAGCTCGCCGCTATGATGCCGCAGGCCCTCCTAACGTGCCCCAAAGCTCCTCCGAGTCCCGTGTATCCAGTTCCACGCCCCGAGAAGTATGCCGGGGATGTGCTCAGCTGCAATGGGTTTCTGCTTCAGTGCTCTATGTACTTCTCCTCGCTCCCACACATCTCGGATGAACGCAAGATCACCAGATTTCTTTTGCTTTTAACCGGCGAAGCACTACAATGGGTCAGCGCAGTGTGGAGGAGCAGAGGCAAAACCACCACCTCCTACGACAGCTTTCTGGAGTTATTCAAGCATGTGTTCGATCACGAACCGGAGGGGATTGAAGTCGGCGAGAGCTTACTCACCATCACCCAAGGTTCAAGGAGAGTCGCCAATTATGCCCTAGATTTCTGGACTCTTGCAGCTGCCAGTGGATGGAATGAGCCAGTGTTAAAGGCGGTGTTTTGCCAAGGACTTCACCCCTCAGTATTGAGTGAACTAGCATGCTGCGATGAACATCTCACTCTGGACGCTGTCACTGATCTCGCCATACGGCTACACCATCTGCTATCCAACCACCCATCCGTCTGGGAGGAAGTCAAGCCTGCCATGATCTCTGATTCTCCCTGTCCCATGGAAGTTTCTCATGCTCACCTGAAATGCTCTAAATGAGATCGGAGAAAGAAGGAGGGCTTGTGCTTCTATTGCGGAAGCTCCAGTCATCCTATCATCCAGTGTCCAGTCCACCTGCCACCAACCAGCTCTGAGGAGAGCAAGGCTGATTCAGTGAGTCCCTTGAGATTACTATGAGCTCGATCTTTCAAGCTTCCAGTATAACTGAAACTGTCTTCCTCTACCCAAGTGCTGTCTGCATTTATCGACTCAAGGGCAGAGGGAAACTTCATCACCAACTCGGTCGTCCAGAGGTTCAATCTGCCAACAAACTCACTGCAGAGCCCACTCACCATCGATGGAGGCCCCATAGAGGAGGGTCTCGTCACCTCCCAGACCACTCCTGTGCATATTCAGGTGGGAGCTCTTCACTCTGAACAAATCTCACTCCTCATCACAGCTACCAAGCAGCACAACATCATCCTGGGCTATCCATGGCTACAGCTTCATAACCCACTCATCTCCTGGCAGAACAAGGAGATTCTCCAGTGGTCCCCGACATGTTTCCTGAACTGCCTCCAACATTCTCAGTTCAATCTTTCCTCCACCTCCATACACTGCAAAAAAGACACCAATTTTGAGATTATTAAACCTAGTTCTAGATTGCAACCAACTTATTCTAAGATGTCTTATCAAGTAAAAATATCTGTCCATGCAGCAAGATAATTTCATTTGTATTAAGTAATTCTCCTCAAATTCACTTTTCAGTTTTTTGCAGTGTAGAGTCCTCATCCTGACTCCCTGGAAGGGATCCCCATGTGCTACCTGGACCTAGGGGAGGTCTTCAGCAAGGGCAAAGCATGCGGCCTACCCCCACATCGTCCATACGATTGTGCCATCGACCTCCTGCCTGGTACTTCTCCCCCACGCAGCCGCATTTACCTTCTGTCCCAGAACAGCATCTGCTATGGAAGCGTACATACAGGAGACCTTCAAGCAGGGGTACATAAACCCATCCACTTCACCAGTGTCAGCGGGATTCTTTTTCGTGGAGAAGAGAGGGGGCGGACTTCGTCCATATATAGACTTTCGGGTACCCAATCAGATATCAGTGAAAATATCTGTACCCATATCCACTTCCACTTGTGCCCTCCGCACTGGAACAGCTCCGCAGTGCCACGATCTTCTCCAAGCTTGACCTATGTAGCGCCTACAATCTGGCCTGCATCCGCGAGGGCGACGAGTGGAAGACCGCCTTCAGTGCCAGCACTGGCCATTTTGAGTACCGGGTCATGCCTTATGGCCTCTCTTCAGCGCCAAGCGTGTTCCAGTGCCTCATTAACAAGTGCTGTGAGACATGTTGGGGAGGCATGTTATAGTTTACATCCATGACATCCTGATCTACTCCCCTGACGAAGAGATTCATCTTAACCATGTTCGATCAGTACTCAAGCGCCTGTCTAAGAACCATCTCTATGTCAAGGCTGAGAAGTGTGAATTTCACATGTGTAAGATCTCCTTCCTGGGGTACATTGTCAGTGCTGAGGGGGTCAGCATGGACCCCTCCAAGGTAACTGAAGTCACATCCTAGCCCGAACCCACCTCAATGAAGGTGCTCCAATGTTTCCTCGGCTTCGCAAACTTTTATTGTCGTTTCATTAGAGGGTTCAGCACCCTCATGGCACCCCTGACCTCCCTCCTGAAGAAGGGACCCAAATGCCTCCACTGGAACCCCACAGCTGAAGAGGCCTTCAACAGGCTTAAAATGGCGTTCACCACAGCCCCTATCCTTTAGCATCTGGACCCGACCCGACCTTTCACGGTTGAAGTGGACACCTCCGAGATTGGTGTAGGAGGGGTTCTCTCCCAGCGCTTCAGTGAAAGGCCCAAGCCCCACCCGGTAGCATTCTTCTCCAAAAAGCTCACTCCAGCAGAGAGAAACTATGACATTGGGAACCAAGAACTACTAGTCATCAAGCTCGCCTTAGAGGAATGGAGGCACTGGTTAGAGGGGGCCACACACCCCTTTGTCATTTTTACTGATCATAAAAACCTTGAGTATCTCAAGAAGGCAAAGAGACTGAACCCATGCCAAGCCCAATGGGCACTGTTCTTCACCCATTTCAACTTCACAATATCCTATCATCCTGGCACCAAGAACATCAAGGCTGACACCCTGTCATGCATCTTCATCCTGTCTCTTCATGACCAGGAGCCTCATCCCATCCTGACACCTGAATGCTTCATCCAGGCAATCACTTGGGACCTCAACAAGGAGATAAGGGACTTGCAACCACAGAATCCTCCAGTCAACTGCCCACCGGGCTGCCTGTACATCCTTAATCATCTCAGGCACACACTTGTCCTGCCACTGGCCATCCCAGCAGCCATCGCACCCACCAACTGCTGCAAAACAAGTACTGGTGGGAGAACATGCTGACTGAGATCATTCGTTTCATCTCTTCATGCACTGAGTGCACTCAAGCCAAGGTCCCTTGAACTCCTCTGGCTGGCAAACTATGCCCTCTTCCTGTGCCTCAGAGACCATGGTCCCACCTGGCGATCGACTTCATCACTGAACTGCTGCCATCCCAAGGCAATTCCACAGTTTTGGTCATCACTGACTGCTTCTCCAAGGCGCTGAGACTCATCCCGTTATCCGGCCTACCCACAGAATTTCAGATCACCAAATTATTGTTCCAGCATTTGTTCCAATACTTTGGCATCCCAGAAGACAGTCATTGACCGTGGCCCTCAATTCATCTCTCGTCTGTGGGCCAGCTTCATGGAGAGGCTAGGGGTCTCGGTGAGCCTCACTTTGGGATATCATCCCCAGTCAAATGGCCAGGTAGAGCGAGCCAACCAAGAAATACAATGTTTCCTCAGAATCTTCTGCATGCGAAACCAAAGGGACTGGGCCAGATTCATCCCATGGGCCGAATGCGCGCAAAACTCTCTCAAGCACTCAGCCACACAAATTACACCCTTCCAGTGTATGCTTGGCTACCAACCTCCCCTGTTTCCTTGGGACGACTCTCCAGCTCGGGTACAGGCTGTGGAAGAGTGGTTCACCTGTAGCCAGTCGATTTGGGAGGAAGTTCACCAACACATCACGTCAGTTAATGCCAAGTATAAGGAATACACAGATAAGCACCGGAGCGACAACCCCGAGTACTCTCCTGGCGATCGGGTATGGGTGTCCACCAGGGACCTTAGGGAACCCAACACATGCCAAAAATTACAGGCACGCTCCATTGGACCGTATATGGTGCTCTGGTGCATCACCGAGGTTTCCTATAGATTTGAGCTCCCACTTCACAGTCGTCTGTCAGCCACCTTCCAGGTCTCCTGCCTCAAACCTTCTATCCAGGATCCCCTGTCTGAGAACACCCTCTATTGCCTGTCTATTAAATACACTTGTTACTCATTTCCTGGTTAATCAGCCCAAGCTATATAAACACCTCTCCAACACTCACTCGATGTAAAGTATTGTTCAGTGTCCTACCTATCATACCAAGCCTTGTTATTCTGCCTGCCTTTTCATGTTCTTGACCCTCGTTATTGTCTCGTTCTCATTACTCTTTAGTCTAGCCCTTCTTACTCTGTCTGCCGATCGATCGACCCTTGCCTATCCCTCGACTTCGATTTCATCTCGCGTTTTGGATTTGTCTGCCAGTCTGCGTTCCCCGCTCTCCCCTGCATATACATCCATAAGTGTCTGCAACTTGACAGTCTTCGCTCACTATAACTGCACTTTACCTTGAGGTACAGTCCTGTGCAAAAGTCTTTGGTACATGTAAAGAAATGCTGTAGACCAAAAATGGCTTTAAATCATGAAATTAAATGTTTCAACACTAAAAAAATGCTATAAACAGTCAGCAGTAAGCCATAATAAATTAAACAAAGTCAATATTTGGTGTGAGTCAACCCTTTGCTTTAAAAAAAAAAAATAGTCTGAGGTCCATTGAGTGCAGTTTTATAAGGAAATGAGCTGTAGGTTTTACTGAGCATCTTGCAGAACCAGCCACAGTTCTTCTGGACACTTTGACTGTCACACTTACTTCCTAAATTTGCACCAAAACCCAGTAGCCTTTATTATATTTTCTTTTTTTAATCTGAAAAGTGGTCTCTTATGGAACATGCTGCTCAGATACAAACTTTAATTTTCCTGTAACATTCAATTTTGTGCTGGGAAATGAACATTTGGAACTCCTAAAATGTTTTTGTACTGACTCGATAATGTCGAAATCATAAAACAGAAATCTATAACAAAGTTTGTATGAAAAAAAATAGGGTGCCTCTGACTTTTGCACAGTACTGTATGTATAGTTTAGAAAACTATAGGTTTTGGCCAGGGCGGCACGGTGGTGTAGTGGTTAGCGCTGTCACCTCACAGCAAGAAGGTCCGGGTTCGAGCCCTGTGGCCGGCGAGGGCCTTTCTGTGTGGAGTTTGCATGTTCTCCCCGTGTCCGCATGGGTTTCCTCCGGGTGCTCCGGTTTCCCCCACAGTCCAAAGACATGCAGGTTAGGTTAACTGGTGACTCTAAATTGACCGTAGGTGTGAATGTGAATGGTTGTCTGTGTCTATGTGTCAGCCCTGTGATGACCTGGCGACTTGTCCAGGGTGTACCCCGCCTTTTGCCCGTAGTCAGCTGGGATAGGCTCCAGCTTGCCTGCGACCCTGTAGGACAGGATAAAGCGGCTACAGATAATGAGATGAGATGAGGTTTTGGCCAAAATTGGATCCTTACAAACAAAGAAAACAAACGTATATTTCACCAAAAAATGATGTTGGAATGGCTCTATTTACTTTCCATTCTTGTTTGGCTTTCTGCAAAAATTTTACAAATGCAAGATTCCTGAGTAATTCAACAGAAAACCCTTTGCCCTGAGAAGAACTTTTGAACAACACGGTAGTTCCAAGCCTTCAAATTGAGAAACATGTTTGTCTTAAAGCTAACATTTTATTCGGTGTTACAAACATGCTTGTGTTTGGAGAATGCTTAAATTTTACCATGCTTAAATTAAGCTACAGGTTAAAAATAAGAATTTCAGAGCTTTTTTTTTTTTTTTTAATACATGCTTGCGATCATACAGCAAACCATGATAAAAGCCATGACTTCCATGAGATAAGTCTCATACTTCTTGATGTCACTGTGTATGGAATGGAGTTGTAGTGGAGCAGATGGCACTCAAATGGGTGAAAAGATCTGAACAGAACTGTCAATGGCATACTGTGTGGAGCCAAGTCATTGGTGACGCAGATGACATGGAGCAGATCTTAATTAACAGCTTGCTGTTTGTGGGAGTTCTTCGTTTTTTGGCAAGATTTGGGACAGTAACTGCAGTGCAGACTTTAAATGGAGTGCACTTTAAATATCTTGGGCTCTATTTTTGTATTTGCTGGTTATGTCAAATGATTGTTTTGAAATTGTAGCTATTTTCAGGGTTAACAAAAATGGAGCTATGCAAAGCTTTGGGCAGGGTTATGTTCATATATATTGGAATTGATTCAAACCCATTTTGATCCAAAATTTGCTTGCATTTCCACCTGTTCAGGCCCCTCTTTGTGCAAGCGTAATGGCAAAAGTGTATTTCTTACAGCACTATTCATTCCAATATAAACCAGCTATGTCAACCAAGAAATAAGTACAAACAACTTTATTTGTAGCCAAACATGAATCCAATAGTTGATGCACCAAATACAACATAATACAACCCCGATTCCAAAAAAGTTGGGAGAAAGTACAAATTGTAAATAAAAACGGAATGCAATGATGTGGAAGTTTCAAAATTCCATATTTTATTCAGAATAGAACATAGATGACATATCAAATGTTTAAACTGAGAAAATGTATCATTTAAAGAGAAAAATGAGGTGATTTTAAATTTCATGACAACAACACATCTCAAAAAAGTTGGGACAAGGCCATGTTTACCACTGTGAGACATCCCCTTTTCTCTTTACAACAGTCTGTAAATGTCTGGGGACTGAGGAGACAAGTTGCTCAAGTTTAGGGATAGGAATGTTAACCCATTCTTGCCTAATGTAGGATTCTAGTTGCTCAAATGTCTTAGGTCTTTTTTGTCGTATCTTCCGTTTTATGATGCGCCAAATGTTTTCTATGGGTGAAAGATCTGGACTGCAGGCTGGCCAGTTCAGTACCCGGACCCTTCTTCTACGCAGCCATGATGCTGTAATTGATGCAGGATGTGGTTTGGCATTGTCATGTTGGAAAATGCAAGGTCTTCCCTGAAAGAGACGTCGTCTGGATGGGAGCATATGTTGCTCTAGAACCTGGATATACCTTTCAGCATTGATGGTGTCTTTCCAGATGTGTAAGCTGCCCATGCCACACACACTAATGCAACCCCATACCATCAGAGATGCAGGCTTCTGAACTGAGCGCTGATAACAACTTGGGTCGTCCTTCTCCTCTTTAGTCCGAATGACACGGCGTCCCTGATTTCCATAAAGAACTTCAAATTTTGATTTGTCTGACCACAGAACAGTTTTCCACTTTGCCACAGTCCATTTTAAATGAGCCTTGGCCCAGAGAAGACGTCTGCGCTTCTGGATCATGTTTAGATACGGCTTCTTCTTTGAACTATAGAGTTTTAGCTGGCAACGGCGGATGGCACGGTGAATTGTGTTCACAGATAATGTTCTCTGGAAATATTCCTGAGCCCATTTTGTGATTTCCAATACAGAAGCATGCCTGTATGTGATGCAGTGCCGTCTAAGGGCCCGAAGATCTTAGGTACCCAGTATGGTTTTCTGGCCTTGACCCTTACACGCAGAGATTCTTCCAGATTCTCTGAATCTTTTGATGATATTATGCACTGTAGATGATGATATGTTCAAACTCTTTGCAATTTTACACTGTCGAACTCCTTTCTGATATTGCTCCACTATTTGTCAGCGCAGAATTAGGGGGATTGGTGATCCTCTTCCCATCTTTACTTCTGAGAGCCGCTGCCACTCCAAGATGCTCTTTTTATACCCAGTCATGTTAATGACCTATTGCCAATTGACCTAATGAGTTGCAATTTGGTCCTCCAGCTGTTCCTTTTTTGTACCTTTAACTTTTCCAGCCTCTTATTGCCCGTCCCAACTTTTTTGAGATGTGTTGCTGTCATGAAATTTCAAATGAGCCAATATTTGGCGTGAAATTTCAAAATGTCTCACTTTCAACATTTGATATGTTGTCTATGTTCTATTGTGAATACAATATCAGTTTTTGAGATTTGTAAATTATTGCATTCCGTTTTTATTTACAATTTGTACTTTGTCCCAACTTTTTTGGAATTGGGGTTGTAAATGTGTTCAAATACAGTACGTTGCAATCATAAACTCTCAATCCAATGACTAAACAGTTTTTATTTTTTAGACTTGAATGGAAACATGCCCAACAAACAACTCTTTCCTAAGTCTGATTCGTTCCTCCCGTGGTATAATTAAAACACAACCCTGTAAAAGTAAAAAAAAAAAAAAAATTGACTTCAGTTTGCCACAAGCAACACGAATATTCTTTGTAAAGGATTTTAATTTAACCGTACTGTTCCTATTTATAATGGTTTTAAAAGAAAACATGGGGTTTTAAAACAAAAAGCAATAATTTATATGTGTACAATGCATTACCACTCAATTTATTTAAATTACTGTACATGTGCAGTTTAAAAGTAGACGCCGTTTTGATTTCATAAAATCGGTGAAATTTAGTTCCCTCTAAAATGTGGTCATTGTGATATATGTTTATTTCTGTAATATCTCATAAAATATCAGGCTATTCTGTGGCTGGGAAGTTAGTTATTTAATTTGAGGGGATTCCCGAGCAAATAATGTGCACGAAATCACTCGCTTCGCGCAGTCAAGCGGACAGAGGAAGTCCGTGTACGCATGCGCACGCTTCCCTTAGCTGTCTTCTTCTTCATCTTTTGGGTTTTACGGCAGTTGGTATCCATGGTGTTGCATTACTGCCATCTACAGGTTTACCTTGACTGTACACCTACTGTTACATCATTCTGTTGCTAAACGAACAGCTGATCACACTGAGGTGCTCACTGACAGCCGATATTTATTACTTTGGTCCTGCGTTTCCTTTCCTTCGCAACATAACATCTTTCCTTCTCACTTTCCGTTACTGTAGTCAGTCTTTCACGTTTCTTTCGCACACTCACGTCCTACATTTTCCTCTCCTGTTTCAAATTTGTATCCCATAATGCCTTGCGCAAACAGGGAAAGCCCACCACGTGATGCATGACGTAGTATCTTGAATTGGGTCATGGTGAAACAGGAAAAAATAGCGGATAATTTCAGGCCACATGGCTCTAAATTCATTAATTGTTCTATTTTTAAAAAACTAATAAAATTGCAAGTCTGTGATTCAAATGCAGTAGCTTTCAGTCCGCTAAACAAAAATAATTGGGTGTCAGGGAAATTTCTTTTTATGACCTAAACTTGAAAAATCTGAAAGGCCGTCTACCTTTAATATTAAAGTATGGTGCGTCACAGTAAAATTTTCAATCTATATTAATTTTATTGAAATGAATTGTGGACGGCACGGTGATGCAGTGCAGTAATGAGCACTGTCACCTCACAGCAAGAAGATTCTGGGTTCAAATCTCACAGCCAACTGGGGCCTTTCTATGTGGAGTTTGCATATTCTCTTCGTACCTGTGTGGGTTTCCTCCAGGTGCTTGGGTTTCCTTCCACAGTCCAAAGACATGCAGATTAGGTCAACTGACTCCTCTATATTGCCCGTAGGTGTGTGTATGGCTGTCTGTCTCTCTGTGCTGGCCCTGTGATAGATTAGTGACCTGGCTGGGGTGTGCCCCACCTCTCGCCCGATGTCAGTTGGGACTGGCTCCAATTTCCTCACCACCCACAATGGATAAGTGGTATAGAAAATGAAAATAATTGCAAAGGAAACACAAATTAACAGCGTCAATCGAAATGAAGTCCGAGAGAACAGGCAAGACTGGAAGAAGAATTCATTAAATACAACATATATTGGTCATCAGTTCATTTGTATTGTGCCTGCCAACACCAAACAATGCTTTCAGGAACTTTTGACATTGCCTCAAACACTTCTCATCTCATCTCATTATCTCTAGCCGCTTTATCCTGTTCTACAGGGTCGCAGGCAAGCTGGAGCCTATCCCAGCTGACTACGGGCGAAAGGCGGGGTACACCCTGGACAAGTCGCCAGGTCATCACAGGGCTGACACACAGACAACCATTCACACTCACATTCACACCTACGGTCAATTTAGAGTCACCAGTTAACCTAACCTGCATGTCTTTGGACTGTGGGGGAAACCGGAGCACCCGGAGGAAACCCACGCGGACACGGGGAGAACATGCAAACTCCGCACAGAAAGGCCCTCACCGGCCACGGGGCTCGAACCCGGACCTTCTTGCTGTGAGGCGACAGCGCTAACCACTACACCACCGTGCCGCCCGCCTCAAACACATTTTGAATTAAAAACCCAACATTGAAACCAGATATTCACATTCTCTGATGCAAAAAGAAAAGCATAACGCATACACACACATCAACTGAAACAGGCTCTTTGCAGCTAGAGGTCACATGCTTGGATACCATATAGCAACGCCGTACTGGAGAGCCAGTTTCCAGGTCAACAAAACCCTCGACAAGGTCAAGCACAAAAGTTTCAGCCGTTTGTAGCACTTCATATCTTTCCTTTTCTAGAAGAATTTCCAACACAGTTTTCGAGTTGTTTTTTGGTTTGGCTACATATTGAAGATACACTACCGTTCAAAAGTTTGGGGTCACTTTGAAATGTCCTTATTTTTGAAAGAAAAGCACTGTTCTTTTCAATGAAGATCACTTTAAACTAATCAGAAATCCACTCTATACATTGCTAATGTGGTAAATGACTATTCTAGCTGCAAATGTCTGGTTTTTGGTGCAATATCTCCATAGGTGTATAGAGGCCCATTTCCAGCAACTCTCACTCCAGTGTTCTAATGGTACAATGTGTTTGCTCATTGCCTCAGAAGGCTAATGGATGATTAGAAAACCCTTGTACAATCATGTTAGCACAGCTGAAAACAGTTTAGCTCTTTAGAGAAGCTATAAAACTGACCTTCCTTTGAGCAGATTGAGTTTCTGGAGCATCACATTTGTGGGGTCGATTAAATGCTCAAAATGGCCAGAAAAATGTCTTGACTATATTTTCTATTCATTTTACAACTTATGGTGGTAAATAAAAGTGTGACTTTTCATGGAAAACACAAAATTGTCTGAGTGACCCCAAACTTTTGAACGGTAGTGTATAAATGAACAATTTACCATGATAACACGTACTTATCACAGTGCATCGATGGATCATTGATCATTTTATGTAATATGCATTTGCTTGTTTTTATTCACTGAGAAAAGTGATCTTTTGAGATGGAAAGAACCATGTTTCTATGACAACGGGATTGTTTCCTAGTATTTGTGTCAGTACTGCGTATGCGTTATCTAGCCGAGTGAGATTTAAATTTCATAAAAGTGAAGTCTGCTGATTCGTGTATTTTGTTGCCAGTAAAAATCACATGGTTACAAAAAATTACTGATTAGATTTTTAGAATTGAGCCTTTATCTGTCACATATACACACAAACAGCTGATAAGGGAGAAAGAGCTGAGAGGAGGAGGGAAGCTGAGCTTCGTGTTATCATTGTGGTACAACCCCAATTCCAAAAAAGTTGGGACAAAGTACAAATTGTAAATAAAAACGGAATGCAATAAATTACAAATCTCAAAAACTGATATTGTATTCACAATAAAACATAGACAACATATCAAATGTCGAAAGTGAGACATTTTGAAATTTCATGCCAAATATTGGCTCATTTGAAATTTCATGACAGCAACACATCTCAAAAAAGTTGGGACAGGGGCAATAAGAGGCTGGAAAAGTTAAAGGTACAAAAAAGGAACAGCTGGAGGACCAAATTGCAACTCATTAGGTCAATTGGCAATAGGTCATTAACATGACTGGGTATAAAAAGAGCATCTTGGAGTGGCAGCGGCTCTCAGAAGTAAAGATGGGAAGAGGATCACCAATCCCCCTAATTCTGCACCGACAAATAGTGGAGCAATATCAGAAAGGAGTTCGACAGTGTAAAATTGCAAAGAGTTTGAACACATCATCATCTACAGTGCATAATATCATCAAAAGATTCAGAGAATCTGGAAGAATCTCTGTGCGTAAGGGTCAAGGCCGGAAAACCATACTGGGTACCTGTGATCTTCGGGGCCTTAGACAGCACTGCATCACATACGGGCATGCTTCTGTATTGGAAATCACAAAATGGGCTCAGGAATATTTCCAGAGAACATTATCTGTGAACACAATTCACCGTGCCATCCGCCGTTGCCAGCTAAAACTCTACAGTTCAAAGAAGAAGCCGTATCTAAACATGATCCAGAAGCGCAGACGTCTTCTCTGGGCCAAGGCTCATTTAAAATGGACTGTGGCAAAGTGGAAAACTGTTCTGTGGTCAGACGAATCAAAATTTGAAGTTCTTTATGGAAATCAGGGACGCCGTGTCATTCGGACTAAAGAGGAGAAGGACGACCCGAGTTGTTATCGGTGCTCAGTTCAGAAGCCTGCATCTCTGATGGTATGGGGTTGCATTAGTGTGTGTGGCATGGGCAGCTTACACATCTGGAAAGACACCATCAATGCTGAAAGGTATATCCAGGTTCTAGAGCAACATATGCTCCCATCCAGATGACGTCTCTTTCAGGGAAGACCTTGCATTTTCCAACATGACAATGCCAAACCACATACTGCATCAATTACAGCATCATGGCTGCGTAGAAGAAGGGTCCGGGTACTGAACTGGCCAGCCTGCAGTCCAGATCTTTCACCCATAGAAAACATTTGGCGCATCATAAAACGGAAGATACGACAAAAAAGACCTAAGACAGTTGAGCAACTAGAATCCTACATTAGACAAGAATGGGTTAACATTCCTATCCCTAAACTTGAGCAACTTGTCTCCTCAGTCCCCAGACGTTTACAGACTGTTGTAAAGAGAAAAGGGGATGTCTCACAGTGGGAAACATGGCCTTGTCCCAACTTTTTTGAGATGTGTTGTTGTCATGAAATTTAAAATCACCTAATTTTTCTCTTTAAATGATACATTTTCTCAGTTTAAACATTTGATATGTCATCTATGTTCTATTCTGAATAAAATATAGAATTTTGAAACTTCCACATCATTGCATTCCGTTTTTATTTACAATTTGTACTTTGTCCCAACTTTTTTGGAATTGGGGTTGTAAATCGTTCGTTTACATCTTCAAGATCTTCCAAAACCAACCATATACCTTGACAGCTGTTTGAGCTGTCAGAATTACAAAGAGTGCTTTTACAAGTTTTTTTTTGGCGTACGTGCATTGAGAAGTTGCCGTGTTGTTTGGCCGCAAAGATCCAAACGCCGTCTGTTTCAAAAAGTCAACGCCTTCATGATAAAATAATTTTTTCCTGTAAAAATGAGCCGAAACTAAACTTAGAAAGCCACGTTAACAACTCTTCTAGAAAAGGAAATATATTAAGCACTATAAACTGCTGAAACTTTTCTGCTTGACCTTGTTGAGGGTTTTGTTTACCTGAAAGCTTGCTCTCCAGTATGGTATTGCTATGTGGTATCCAAGCACGTGACCTCTCACTACAAAGAGCCTTTTGAAAGACCCTTTTATTTCAATAAGGTTGCGCAAGAATACATTTCCACCAGGTCAGTCATTGATTTTGGTACTGTAGTTTCAGAACTGGTATAAAGCAATTCCTTTCGCCTTCATAGTCATTTTTAAATATTTGAGCTATTTGATTACACACATCTTACCCAACAAAGAATTCTGTTTGCGCTTAGCCATGGCTCTATTATCAGGATTAACAAACATATTGCGTGAATCAAGCTGAATGTACTCCCTGTTAATGGCTTCATCAAACACCCAAGATGGAGATCCTTAAAGGCAGACTCCCTTTCAGATTTTTCAAGTGTAGGTCATAAAAAGAATTTTCCCTGACACCCAATTATTTTTGTTTAGTGGACCGAAAGCTACTGAATTTGAATCACAGACTTCCAATTTTATTACTTTTTTTAAATAGCCTGGCAAGCCAGACTAAATGTGAATATTTAGTCTGGCCTCGATCCGTAGACATTTCCGAAGCGGGTAGGAGGAACAACCCGCTGTCTTTCAAACTGTCTCTGTGCGTATAGGCCAACGCTCTGACCAATCAGCGCAACAGTGACTGTGACGTAGTCAGAGCGACAGAAAGCAGTGGGGGAGGCCTTGAAATAAATAATTTTTCAAAATGCGTATTAATTAATAAACAGGTTCTAGATATTAAGAAGTTTGGAGATAATGACCACAAGTTTGGAGTCTGTACCACATACACATTTTTTTCCAAGTGTTTTTCAAGGGTTTGCTTAAACTGTTTTTGAGAGTTTTTATTTAGTGGTGTTTGGTGAAATAATTTCCCTTAAATTTAAAATAACGGGAAAATAAGAAACAATCAAAAAGTAATGTTTCAAAGCTGTTTATTAATTCTTCGTACTGCACAAACTAGCCCCATCCTTTTGGCTACGAGCGGAGCCAGCTGGTAGATCAGACTTTTGCCATAGCCGGTCGGCAAAACAGCGAAAGCGTCCTTCTTGAAAAGGAATGAGCGGAGAGCCTCTTCCTGCTCATGTTTCAACGAAAACTCCAAGTCTAATTCTTCTAAAACTGATTCCAAAGCGGAGTCAAACGCGCGCTGTTCACTAGCCATAGCCATCTTTCCTGTTGCGCTTTCTCCAGCGTCGCGCAGCTTTGTCGTCACTCCTGCAAAAGCCCGCCCAAAGAATCCAAACAAAAACCTTGTGTTGTGATTGGCGGGCACGATTTGATGCCCGGGGTGTTTTTGTTTATATGGTGCGAGGCTAGACCCACTCGCTAGGCAAAAATATTTTTGGCCGCTAGGTGGGTGGGTCTAGTTAACTAGGCTATTTTTTAAATAGAACAATTGATGAATTTAGGGCCATGTGGCCCTAAATTCTTTGCTATTTTTGCCTGCTTCAACATGACCCAGTTCAAGATACTACGTCATGCATCATGTAGTGGGCTTTCCCCGTTCACGCAAGGCATTGTGGGATACAAATTTGAAACAGGAGAGGAAAATGAAGGACACGAATGAAACGTGAAAGCGAGAAGAAAGTGAGAAGATGTTATGTTGCAAAGAAAAAGAAACAGGCGGCACGGTGGTGTAGTGGTTAGCGCTGTCGCCTCACAGCAAGAAGGTCCAGGTTCGAGCCCCGGGGCCGGCGAGGGCCTTTCTGTGCGGAGTTTGCATGTTCTCCCCGTGTCCGCATGGGTTTCCTCCGGGTGCTCCGGTTTCCCCCACAGTCCAAAGACATGCAGGTTAGGTTAACTGGTGACTCTAAATTGACCGTAGGTGTGAATGAGAGTGTGAATGGTTGTCTGTGTCTATGTGTCAGCCCTGTGATGACCTGGCGACTTGTCCAGGGTGTACCCCGCCTTTCGCCCGTAGTCAGCTGGGATAGGCTCCAGCTTGCCTGCGACCCTGTAGAATAGGATAAAGCGGCTGGAGATTATGAGATGAGATGAGAAAAAAAACACAGGACCAACCTAATAAATATTGGCGGTCAGCGAGCACCTCGGTGTGATCAGCTGTTAGCGACAGAATGATGTAACTGTCAGTGCATGGTCAAGGTAAACCTGTAGATAGCAGTAATGCAACACTGTGGATGCCAGCTGCCATAAAGAAAGAAAAGAAAAGAAAGAAAGCACAACTTTATTCATCACACACTTGTGAAATTTCCTCTCTGCTCACGTGTGTGCATCACACACATGCGAGCAATGAGCACACACACACCCAGAGCAGTGGGCAGCCATGCTAACAGCACCCAGGGAGCAGTTGGGAGTTCGGTGCCTCGCTCAAGGGCACCTCAGCCCAAGGCCGTCCCATATTAACCTAACCGCATGTCTTTGGACTGCGGGGGAAACTGGAGCACCCAGAGGAATCCCATGCAGACACGGGGAGAACATGCAAACTCCACACAGAAAGGCCCTCGCTGGCCACTGGGTTCGAACCCAGAACCTTCTTGCTGTGAGGCGACCATGCTAACCACTTACACCACCGTGCCACCCAAAAGAAGAAGAAAAAGAAAAAGAAGGTAAACCTGTGCATGCGCACACCGGACTTCCTCTGTCTGCTTGACTGCACGAAGTGAGCGATTTCATGCATATTATTTGCTCGGGAATCCCCTCAAATTAAATAACTTCCCAGCCACAGAATGGCCTGATATTTTATGAGATATTACAGAAATAAACATATATCACAATGACCACATTTCAGAGGGAACTAAATTTCACCGATTTGATGAAATCGAAAGGCCGTCTAGCGGACGGTCTAGCAACAGATTGCCTGATTTATTAGGAAAGTGCCATATTTCAAATATTTGCATGAATTTATGTCCTTTTTCTATAGCAACTGCAACTTTGACACAGCTCTGACAAGTGTCTGGTGTTCTCTCCTGAGCCATAGGGTCCCACCTGCTTGGTTGTTGCTTGGCACATGGATGAAACACAAGTTTGATTTTACACAGCATGGTAGAACAGATGCCCACAGACCCTGAGGAAGAAATACTTTTACTCTGGCGATGCCAACATTTTCATGGAAATCAATAGTTGGCTGACTGGATACATCTAGTTTATTGACTTCAGGGTAGAGAGCGGTACAAGTTGTAATCAATCACCATGCTGAATCAGACAGTGCAAAGCATTTGTTCAACTGTTCTTGCAGGAATGTGAAAGAACAGGAACGTAAATTAAATGATGACGTTAGACAAATCAAAAGGATGCATCCATCTTGGATGCTCATCTTGGTAGAGGTGTATTTGAGACATTGAACATGATTTCTATCTGTCTGATCTAACTTCCAAGTTGTACACTCTGAGAAAATAAAGTATATTATTGTACCTTGAGGGGTACAATGCCTTGCCAAGTACGGTAGGCAGCACCCTCTAAGGTATTTATTTGTACCCTTCATATCCCGCTTCAGAACATATATGTACCTTTTTGGCTCTAAAAAGGTACACAACATTACCTGGAGGGCCAATAATGATCCCTAAGGGGTACATTTGTGTAGATTGTACCTTGGGGTACAGAAATGGACTCCTACTGCGCCCCTATTTCTGACAGTATCGGGTGTTTTGTCAGTAATTAACTAGCATTTGTCAGTATTTCATAGCTAAATGTTAAAACCTGGCACTTATGCAGTAATCAGACATCTCTTGATTGAAGTCAAAACCTTTTTATAACTGTGCCTTGGGGGTAAAAACATTTTCCTTCCATGAATCCATTGGCTTTTGGAAAGCTGCTCACTTCAACTGGTAGTCATGAAAGCTGGTTGGAGAACTAATCAAACTCTAGATTGTTACTGGACAAATACTCACATCCACATGCCACGCTATCAGGTCCATCCAACCATCCATCCATCCATCCATCCGTTATCTGTAACCGCTTATCCTGTGCAGGGTTGTGGGCAAGCTGGAGCCTATCCCAGCTGACTATGGGCAAGAAGTGGGGTACACCCTGGACAAGTCGCCAGATCATCACAGGGCTGACATATAGAGACAAACAAACATTCACACTCACATTCACACCTACGGTCAATTTAGAGCCACCAATTAACCTAACCTGCATGTCTTTGGACTGTGGAGGAAACCGGAGCACCCGGAGGAAACCACACGTAGAACTCATGATCTCCAAGGTTCGAGGCAGACACACTAACCACTAGATCATCTCTCCAGTGTCTATACCTGTACCATGGTGAAATCTATGGTATATTCAAGATGTTGAAGATTTCCTCCAAACCCAGATGATCATGTCACTGAACTCCTCCCATTTGTAGAGTTCTCACCTTCTCCATTTGTTGTAATGTTCCTTTTGTTCTTTTATGACAGCTGGCTTGCTCTTTGTAATATTCATCCTGGTCTGTTGGATCACCCAAAAGTGAAATGAAGACCTCATAAAACAGTGAGTGTGACAGTTTATCACTGAATGGATGGGGTAGATAACGTAAACTCAGTTGACTGCTCATCAGTGATCACTGTTTCAGGAACACCATCATCATCATCATCATCATCAGTAAAGATCGGCATTGAAGGAATCTTGTCATCAGAAATGATGAAACCAATGTATCTGTCTATAGTAAATAAAGGTAACAATGCTGATTTAAAAACAAAGGTAATGATGTAATAATTGACCCGAAGAGAAATTAGTAGCAGCTCTTACCAATGGTGACCATCACAATGCAGAATCGTATGTAAACAATAGTACGTACATGGGAGTGGTTAAGACTACATTGGTATTGATGTACTTTTACATTGCTTAATTTCATTTTTGTTAAATAATTAACCAAAACAAACAAACATTCTAACTACACAATACTACCACATCAGCACTATTTAAAGATACAACTTACCTGATGACCTTGACCAGTCAACAATCATTTTGACAGTTATGAAAGCTGGCCACTATTCCTCTATCTGATGATCTCAGCAAAGCCGAGAGGCAAAACGATGTCCTCTCTAGGACGCTGTGAGGTGGAGCGACGTTCTCTGCAGAGACGGAGCCACCAGGCCCTCAGGCTGGACAGGAGAGACTTCAATCTGGCATAGCTGCTGCTCTTTCACATCCAGACAGATGACCAGGCAAAGTCACAACATCCAACAACTCTTAGACCCGTGTTTGTATTTCTTTTTTTCCCACGAAAAAATATAAAATTAAAAAAATTGTGCCAAACAATTTAAAAATACAACTTCTTACCTGAAGAGAGGTCAGTGGTCTCTTCAATTTAAGTTTTGAATGTATTTTTTGAAGCAAGTTATGAAGAATGTCAACTTTTTTTTTTTTTTTGGAACCATTGACCTCCTAGGGCAGTAGTTATGTGTGGGCATGCTGTGTGCAGACATCTTTAAATACTGTATAACCGTTGAACATTTTGGATGTTGAATTGACCCATCACATTAGGGAAAAACAAATCACAAACAATATTTGTCTTCGTGCGACTAATTACCATCTGTTGAACATCCTATTTTACATCATTAAAATAGAATTCTGCAACATTATCGCCATTACCCTTGATTGATCAACATTAATTATGATTCATGACCTCTGACCTAGTCAAAACAAATTAAGATTTTGATGCTTATTAAAGCTGCCCACTATATTCCTGAACTCTGGACCAGGACACAGAGATTCATCTTCAGTGAAGCCAGCAGGTGGAGTGATGTTCTTTGAAGCCAGGAGAGGCCTCGGCACAGGCCATGCTGAAGGTGAAGTAGAACCGCAGCAGGATTTTCCTTAGCAGACTCGGGCTAACCCTGTTAGAGCGGAAGCAATACAAAAGAACTGCTGCTCATGCACATGAAGCAACTGGCCATGGAAAGTCACTCCAGCCTGTAGTTTCCACACCTCCATCCAACCCACGATCATGTGGGAAGTATTCTGTAATGTAGGAGACTCAGACAATGGATGATGATCCATGTGAAGGAGTTTAATAAACAGGCATACAAAGTGAATTCACAATCCAAGCTCAACTCAAGAGCGGAAAATACCAAAGTTCAGCCAAAGTCAGAAATATCCAGCCAAAAAAATGACTCGAGTAAAAAAAAGAAAAACATTCAAATGTTCAAGTATCAAAAGATGCACTTCAAATGGATTAAATGAAGTTTGAAGTCATGTTTTCATGTGAAAAGCAATGCATGATTAACATAAGTGCATATTTTTGCTAATGAATTAATCAGAAGTAAAAGTCCATGGAAATAACTGATGATTTACCATTAGCATTTGACTTACTGGCTAGCTGCTAGAATCAATGCTAGTCCAGCCTAGTTGGGTAGTGTGAACAAATTAGCAAACCTTACCTCAATAACCATCCATCCATTACCGTTTATCCTGTGCAGGGTCGCGGGCAAGCTGGAGCTTATCCCAGCTAACTACGGGTGAGAGGCGGGGTTCACCCTGGACAAGTCACCAGGTCATCAGAGGGCTGACACATAGAGACATACAACCATTCACACCTACGGTCAATTAAGAGCCACCAATTAGCCGAACCTGCATGTCTTTGAACTGTGAGGGAATCCAGAGCACCCACTGGGAGAACATACAAACTCCACACAGAAAGGTCCCCATCGGCCACTGGGCTTGAACCCAGAATCTTCTTGCTGTGAGGCACCAGTGCTAACCACTACGCCAGCATGCCACCCTTACCTCAATATGCTTTTTCAAATTAGATGTCAACCATGCCTTTTAGGGAGGTAAAGATGATGCCTCATAATATGCATGTTGTTACTTAGGTAGGGTCAAGGCTGCTGATCCTCAAGATTAGTACTGCAGTTTGGTGGCTTATCCATATTCAGAAGCATGTGTACAGCAATAGCACAACCATTATGCAGCAGATGATGAATTGGCGCAATTCTTTTTCTTCCTAAACTGATGAAATGATGCTAAACTGAAATGACTGGATGCTAATCTGAGCCCATTGATATACAGTGCACAGACAACAGGGCATTCGAAAAGACAAAACCAAGAAACTATGCAGTCAAGACCACACTCGGGTAACAGGATATTTAATATTGAAAAGAGAAAAGTACAGGGTATGATGACCTACTCAGACTGCCAATGTTCGTTCTTCAGTTCAGAAATATCACAAGCAATCCAAAAAGGTCATGCAGTATCTCAAATGAAATGGGTTTTTTTTTTAAATATGCAAATGTTTTTCTCAGTAAAACAGTTCAGCTATATATATGATTTTAAAAGAAAATATTAAAATGGAATTATGATCATGAGTTTTAGAAATACGTACATTATCAGTGAAAAATTTGGACTTCCCGATCATTGAAGATTTTCTACTGTTTTACACCAGAAGTGTGAACTGGTATTAGCATCCTATGTGACCCCATTAAAAAAATCACAAGTGTGGGTAGTTTTTACTCTTGTGGTTGGTGGGGCGGCACAGTGGTGTAGTGGTTAGCACTGTCGCCTCACAGCAAGAAGGTCCTGGGTTCGAGCCCAGTGGCCGACAAGGGCCCTTCTGTGTGGAGTTTGCATGTTCTCCCCGTGTCTGTGTGGGTTTCCTCCGGGTGCTCCGGTTTCCCCCACAGTCCAAAGACATGCAGGTTAGGCTAATTGGTGGCTCTAAATTGACCATAGGTGTGAATGTGAGTGCGAATGGTTGTTTGTCTGTACGTGTTAGTCCTGCGATGACCTGGCGACTTGTCCAGGGTGTACCCCGCCTCCCACCCATAGTCAGCTAGGATAGGCTCCAGCTTGCCTGCAACCCTGTACAGGATAAGCAGCTACAGATAATGGATGGTTGTTGGTGGCTGGGGTCTTGTTGCAGGACAAAGAAAGGCCATGGTCTTTAACATGGAAGCGTATTGTACACAGTGGGGTGCTCATGCGGCACTGGTCAGATTGGTTTAAATGACAAACTGGTTTATATTTCAGGAAATAGAACCAACTGCTTCATTGGAAAATATCATAGGCATGTACAAATAAAAATAATAAAGAGCAGTAAAGATTGGTCAAACTTTTTTTTTTTTTTGCTTGAACAAGTTGGTCAAAATTTGTTGGTGACCTTGGTGAACAAATTTGTCAATCTTTCTGCATAGACTGACTGAATTGGTCAAACTTTCTTTGGGAGTAGGCAGGTTAGGTAAGACTTTATTCAGGAATGGGAAGGATTGGTCAAACCTGATGGGAGGGATTACTCAAATGTTTTTCAGAAGTGGGTGAAATTGGTCAAACTTTACAGGAATGGAAGGGTTTGTCAAACGTTCTTGGGGAGGGAGTGGGATTGGTTAAACATCTGCAGGAACAGAAGGGATTGGTCAAACTTTCTTTGGGAGTAGGCAGGATAGGTAAGACTTTCTTTAGGAACGGGAAGGATTGGATAACCTTCTTTTCACTTGCTCCAGTAGAAAGTTTGGTGAATCATACCTACTACCAAAGAAAGTCTGACCAATCCCTTTTGTTTCCACAAAAAGTTTGACCAATCAGTCTTGCTCTAGCAGAAGATTTGGTGGATTTTGCCTGCTCCCAAAGAAAGTTTGACTCATCCCTTCTGTTCTTGCAGAAGGTTTAACCAATCCCACTCCCTCCCCAAGAATGTTTGACCAATCCTTTCATTCTTGCAAAGTTTGACCAATTCCACCCACTCCTGAAAAACATTTGAGTAATCCCGGAGGGATTGAAAGGATTGGTCAAACATTCTTGGGGAGGGAGTGGGATTGGTTAAACCTTCTGCAAGAACAGAAGGGATGAGTCAAACTTTCTTTGGGAGCAGGCAAAGTCCACCAAATCTTCTGCTAGAGCAAGACTGATTGGTCAAACTTTTTGTGGAAACAAAAGGGATTGGTCAGACTTTCTTTGGTCGTTGGTGGGATTCACCAAACTTTCTACTGGAGCAAGTGAAATTGTTCAAACTTTCTATGGAAGCAGGAGGGCTTGGCCAAATTTTCTGTGAGAACACAAGCAATTGGTCAGTGTTTCTGGAGGAGAAAGAGGGATTGGCTATCATTTCTGTGGAGCTGTTGGAATTTGTCATACGTTTTCTATTAGCAGTAAGGATTGATCAAATTTTCTGTAGGAATGGGAGAGATTGGTCAAACTTTCTGCAGGAACATTTTCTATAGGAATTGAAGGAATGGGCCAAACTTTTTAAAAGCATTGAAGCAGTGGTCAAAAAGGGATTTATCAAAATTTCAGCAGGTTTCAGCAAGTTTACAAATGCAAACAGAATCGATTTGGCTTTCATTGCATTAAACATTTATTTGGTGTCTGAATTAATTTATTTTTTGATTAAGTCCCCTATGAAAAAAACGTTAGTGAAACGGGTGGGATTTAAACTTTCTGTGGGAGCAGGAACGATTGGTCAAAGTTTCTGAGGGACTAAGTGGGCTTGGTCAGTTTCTTTGGGAGGGATTGGTCTAACTTTTTGTGGGAGCAGGAGCAATTGGTCAAAGTTTATGGGGGAGAAAGTGGGATTGGCCATCATTTCTGTGGAGGAGGTAGGATTGGTCAGACTTTTTCCAAAGGCAGGAAGGATTTACTGAAATGTTCTGGGGGAGTAAGTGGGCTTGGTTAGTTTCTTTGGGAGGGATTGGACTAACTTTCTGTGGGAGTAGGAACAACTGGTCAAAGTTTCTGGGGGAGTATTGGCTTGTTCAGTTTCAATTCAATTCAATTTTATTTTTATTGCACTTTTCACAATGAATATTGTCACAAAATAGCTTTAGAGAAACATTTAAATTCCAAATATAACTTATACAAATATGAATTTATAAAATGTATCCCTAATGAGCAAGCCTGAGGTGACAGTGGCAAGGAAAAACTCCCTGAGATGACATGAGGAAGAAATCTTGAGAGGAACCAGACTCAAAAGGGAATCCATCCTCATCTGGGAGTCACCGGAAAGTGTGATTATAAATAACCTGCTTCTATAAGTGTCCTATATGGTCAAAAAGTACTATTTTGTAACCAGGAAATTCATTGTAGTTTTAACGTGAGGTCTATTGAGTTATCAAGTGTTCACTGATGGAAACTTGAGTGCAAGACTTTTCATGGCAACTGCAGTCCTAAAATTATCATGGCTGCTGTAGTCCCAAGCCATTGTAGCAAAACTGTTTCGACCAACTGTAGCCCAAAGTCATTTTCATGGCTTCTCAGCGCATCTTTAGGCTGTCCATATGGGACTATCCTCAGCAGGAGCACAGCAATAAGAACTCCAACCAGAAGTAGGGCATCAAAATGGACCAGCCAGGTCCAGAGAGCAGAAGGGGTTACTGGTATCTCAGGAGGTGATGAGAATTCCAACCAGAAGTGGAGCATCATAACAGATGGTTTCTTTTGAAAGGGATTGTTCAAACTTTCTGTGGGAGCAGGAACAATTGGTTGAAGTTTCTGAGGAACAAGTAGGCTTGGTCAATTTCTTTGGGAGCAGGTGGAATTGGTCAGACTTTTTTCTGGGAGCAGTAAGGATTGGTCAGTTTACCAATTTGCATTGCATTAAATGTTCATGTTATTGCATCTGTTTTATTCTCATCTCATTATCTCTAGCCGCTTTATCCTTCTACAGGGTCGCAGGCAAGCTGGAGCCTATCCCAGCTGACTACGGGCGAAAGGCGGGGTACACCCTGGACAAGTCGCCAGGTCATCACAGGGCTGACACATAGACACAGACAACCATTCACACTCACATTCACACCTACGGTCAATTTAGAGTCACCAGTTAACCTAACCTGCATGTCTTTGGACTGTGGGGGAAACCGGAGCACCCGGAGGAAACCCACGCGGACACGGGGAGAACATGCAAACTCCGCACAGAAAGGCCCTCGCCGGCCACGGGACTCGAACCCGGACCTTCTTGCTGTGAGGCGACAGCGCTAACCACTACACCACCGTGCCGCCCTCTGTTTTATTCATTCATTTATTTACTTCAAATCCCCTCTGAAGATAACTTCATTGTTATCATGAAAACTAAAAACTGAATTGTGTACTTCTGTTCATATAAGTGTACTTCTTGTACACTTTCAATGTCCAAAAAAAAACAAGTTCAGGAGCTGTAGAATTGTAGTCTTCTTCTAGTTGCTCCTGTTAAGGGTCACCACAGCAGATCCATCCATCTATACCCACTTATCCTGTGCAGGGTCGTGGGCAAGCTGGAGCCTATCCCAGCTAACTATGGGCGAGAGGCGGGGTACACCCTGGACAAGTTGCCAGGTCATCACAGGGCTGACACATAAAGACAAACAACAATTCACACTCACACCCACGATCAATTTAGAGCCACCAAATAGCCTAACCTGCATGTCTTTGGCCTGTGGAGGAAACCAGCGCAAACCCATGCAGACACAGAGAGAACATACAAACTCCACACAGAAAAGCCTGCGTCAGCCACTGGGCTTGAACCCAGAACCTTCTTGCTGTGAGGCGACAGTGCTAACGATTACATCACCATGCCGCCTCCTTCCCAATTTATGATTCGCATATTTGTTTGGCATAGGTTTTGACACCAGATGCCCTTTCTGACACAACCCTCCCCAATCTATCTGGGCTTGGAACCGGCACTAAGTTATGTAGTCACAGAATTGTAATACTGTAGTTTAAATGCCATCTATATTTTATAGACAGCTGCATAATTTACCTTTGTGTAATAATAATTTGTATATACTGGACTCAAATGTTGGAGTTACACAGAGCCAAATCCAGATGGTTTTGAGGAACTAATTACACCTCGAGTCGAATTACACTTACATCCGAATCTTCACACTATAGTTTTTGATTGTTCGTCCCCTTGCTTAGGACTATTATGAAAAGTGGAAAGGATGGTGAAATGGTTTTCAGAGCCACATGGTGGCAGCATCAGAGGTGTTTTCAAGTTGCCAAGTTAAAGTAAGTCGATTGTATATTATACACTGAATTAGAAGCAGCAACAGGACTTATTGATTTTTGATTTCTTGTATATAGCTTGGAATATACTGCTATATATAATATATATATTTTATATATCAGACCTATATACCGGTATCATTTTTAATGAGGGATAATAGGCTTAAATGATAATAACCCAATGCGACAGACAGAAAAATTCATATAAACTGGTCAATTTGCAGGTATAATATCCAAATAAAAAAACCCCAAATATTTCTTCAAATTAATCTGTTATATTATATTATCTCATCATCTCTAGCCGCTTTATCCTTCTACAGGGTCGCAGGCAAGCTGGAGCCTATCCCAGCTGACTACGGGCGAAAGGCGGGGTACACCCTGGACAAGTTGCCAGGTCATCACAGGGCTGACACATAGACACAGACAACCATTCACACCTACGGTCAATTTAGAGTCACCAGTTAACCTAACCTGCATGTCTTTGGACTGTGGGGGAAACCGGAGCACCCGGAGGAAACCCACGCGGACAACATGCAAACTCCGCACAGAAAGGCCCTTGCCGGCCCCGGGGCTCGAACCCAGGACCTTCTTGCTGTGAGGCGACAGTGCTAACCACTACAGCCATTATACATTCATTCATTCATTCATTCATTCATTCATTCATTATCTCTAGCCGCTTTATCCTTCTACAGGGTCGCAGGCAAGCTGGAGCCTATCCCAGCTGACTACGGGCGAAAGGCGGGGTACACCCTGGACAAGTCGCCAGGTCATCACAGGGCTGACACATAGACACAGACAACCATTCACACCTACGGTCAATTTAGAGTCACCAGTTAACCTAACCTGCATGTCTTTGGACTGTGGGGGAAACCGGAGCACCCGGAGGAAACCCACGCGGACACGGGGAGAACATGCAAACTCCACACAGAAAGGCCCTCGCCGGCCCCGGGGCTCGAACCCAGGACCTTCTTGCTGTGAGGCGACAGCGCTAACCACTACACCACCGTGCCGCCCTACAGCCATTATATTATATTATATTATATTATATTATATTATGGGGTGGCACTGTGGTGTAGTGGTTAGCGCTGTCGCCTCACAGCGAGAAGGTCCGGGTTCGAGCCCCATGGCCGGCGAAGGCCTTTCTGTGTGGAGTTTGCATGTTCTCCTTGTGTGGGTGCTCCGGTTTCGTCCAAAGACATGCAGGTTTGGTTAACTGGTGACTCTAAATTGACCGTAGGTGTGAATGGTTGTCTGTGTGTCAGCCCTGTGATGACCTGGCGACTTGTCCAGGGTGTACCCTGCCTTTCGCCCATAGAGAATGAGATGAGATATTATATTATATTATATTAAACATGTCCTTATACTATAAACAGAAAGACATTTCTTCAGTAAGCACTTTTGAAAACACACACACACACACACATGAACAACAGAACAAACACGTGAGCTCAAGTGTGTAATCAAGTATTGGGCTGTCAATCAAGAGGAGTGTGGGTGACAGGTTCGGGAAGAAGGAGTGTGTGTGTGTGTGTGTGTGTGTGTGTGTGTGTGTGTGTGTGTGTGTGTGTGTGAGAGAGAGAGAAATTGGGTTACATGGATAAAAGAGAGACAAAGAACAGATTGGCCACCTCTAATGATCTAACTCTGTGTGTGTGTGTGTGTGTGTGTGTGTGTGTGTGTGTGTGTGTGTGTGTGTGTGTGTGTGTGTGTGTGTGTTTTGAGTGATAGATGAATGACTCATTGACTGAAGCTCAGCAAGTGAGTCATCAACACATCACAGATTGCGCTGCTGGAAGCATATGCACACACACTGCATCCCTAAGTGTGTGTGTGTGAGTGAGTGCTGCTTCATTCAGAAATCAAACATTTTGAGGAAGGCCTTGCGACATGCTATATTGTGAGGATGAATGTGTTCTGGTGTGTGTGTGTGTGTGTCTGCCTTTCAGTATATATAGGTATATTATGTACCGGTATGTATGTACGTGTGTGTGATTGGGAACAGATGGAGCGTGCATGTTTGCATTCATACTGCACATATGTAGGTCAGGTGCACCATGGGCTGCAGTTACCATGGCAACAAAGAGTCAAACATGACTGCGAATGCACCAGTCGGGTGCATAAAAGGATCCTCACATGCACACACTGATTCTGGTAAAGCTGTGTTTGTGGGAATGTATGCCTAAACACACACATTTCAATCCCACGACCCAGGAGGACCCAGATGGGGAGTCTCACACTCTCTTACTCATGTTCTCATCAACACGAAGCCCATTGAACTTCTCATTTTCCTCTTCTCCTTTTCACATTTGTTTCTTTTCATACCCTGTCCTTTCCGCTCTCTCTCTCTCTCTCCTGAGCATCCTATCGTCTAAAATAGCACTCCGCCTATCTCTCTCTACTTCCTCTGATTCACTGTCCTCGCTACCTCTCTACCGCCCAGCGATTGTGCACATACCCTCCCCTCAAGCATGCTGGGTAATAAATCTTTTTGTCTGGCCCAGGAGGCTCATGGGAAGGCTGTGTGCTATTTTCTCGGGGAGTGAAAGACAGTCAAAGAGAGTGAAAGTGTACAGATGAAAGTGAGGTCATTGAATTTTTCTGGATTTTTGAGCATGTTTTGCAGGGCAGATGGAGATCAGGTTTAAATCTATTTTTTACATGGTTTCCTCAAGAGTGGTGTGCAGAGTTAAGGGTTCTTTTTAGGGCAGCTGGTATAAATACCCCCTTGTCCTTCACACATAAAAAAAGACATCAATATCAAGTCTTATTTTTGGCAATGATGAGATTATTTGCTCTTGAGCGTTGTCTTGAACGGTTTATTTTAGATTTTTGTTGAACTAAGTGCAACAGCAACAACAACGGTCATAGGAAATATGCACGGAATGATAGGAAGAAGCAAAGTCAGACTGTCGAGTCATCCGTAAAGTCATGTCATGTCAGGAGTGAAACAAGTTTCATCTCTGTTTGGTCTTATATTTTGGTTCCCTGGTGCATCTTCCATCATCAGTGATTGAGAAGGTACAAATGAAATACAATCGCAGATGTCATTAATTTGAACAAGTGTCCAGATGAGGACGTAAGAGACAGACTGGACAGACTAAAGTGCTAAAGCGCTGCCACATCACTCTCTTTTAATAGAAATGAAGCAAGGGGTGGGCGGCACGGTGGTGTAGTGGTTAGTGCTGTCGCCTCACAGCAAGAAGGTCCTGAGTTCGAGCCCCAGGGCCGGCGAGGGCCTTTCTGTGTGGAGTTTGCATGTTCTCCCCGTGTCCGCGTGGGCTTCCTCCGGGTGCTCCGGTTTCCCCCACAGTCCAAAGACATGCAGGTTAGGTTAACTGGTGACTCTAAATTGACCGTAGGTGTGAATGTGAGTGTGAATGGTTGTCTGTGTCTATGTGTCAGCCCTGTGATGACCTGGCGACTTGTCCAAGGTGTACCCCGCCTTTCGCCCGTAGTCAGCTGGGATAGGCTCCAGCTTGCCTGCGACCCTGTAGAAGAATAAAGCGGCTTGAGATAATGAGATGAGATGAGAAGCAAGGGGTAGATCCTACTAGTGGAACCCAATGTTGTCTCCTGCTGTTGTAGCCTGTCTGCCTCAAGACTGGATGTATTATGTGATTTGAGATGCTTTTCTGCTCACCATAGGTGTAAAGAGTGTTTGTTTTTTTTG
Source organism: Neoarius graeffei (assembly GCF_027579695.1). Lineage (NCBI taxonomy): Eukaryota > Metazoa > Chordata > Actinopteri > Siluriformes > Ariidae > Neoarius > Neoarius graeffei. The sequence continues at coordinate 8,566,194 of NC_083573.1, forward strand.
ATTCACCGTAGCCCTCCTGTCAGCTCGAACCGGTCTAGCCGTTCTCCTTTTGACCTCTCTCATCAATAAGGGGTAATTCCACCCCAAATCACCAGATTTAGAAAAATGTTCGCCACTGACCATCTCAGATTTGCTTCATACTTTCTGGAAATATTGTCAGTGTGCCCAATAAATAGTGTACAAAATTATAGGCTTGTACCTTCATTAGTTTCTGAAATATAGGGGCTTAAAAAAGGGGCGTGGCCCCAATTTCACTGTTGAAACGTGTGCTACAGAAAACGGACCTAACTTCCATAAGTCATTACTTTTAAACTATTCGTGCAAGATACATTAAATTTTCAAGGATTGGTCTTCAAGGCTAGACGCCTTTAAATACTAAAATAGAAAGTTCACAATTCAATATTTGCCAGGTTATGGCTTGCTGAAAATCATTAAAAAATGTCTTCTATCGTGCTTTGGAGCAAGAGCTTGTTTTGATTCGCAAATGCACAAATTATGAAGTTGGTACCCTAAACCAAACTACAATTATTAAGGTATCAAGTATGGCATGTTTTACGACAGACGGAAATGCTGTTTTAAGGCATATAATCTACTTGGAAGCATCCAGAGATGCATAAAAACTGAAAAACCACAAAATTCATGAAGATTTTTATCACTATCCCTTAGAAGCACATATTTGAGCTTCCATCTGACAGCCAGATACATCCCCAGCTGAAAAAGGTCATTTACTTCAGTGACGGATCAGCAGCCCAATACAAAAACTATAAAAATTTCACAAATCTAATAAAGCATGCAGACGATTTTGAACTTTTGGCAGAATGGCATTTCTTTGCCACTTCTCATGGTAAATCACCCTGTGATGGTATTGGAGGCACTGTAAAGCGGGCAGCAGCTCGAGCTAGCTTACAGACAGTCACGAGTGATCACATACCAACCCCATCTGATCTGTTTTTGTGGGCAGAAAAACATATCAAGAACATCCATTTCATCTGGGTTGGTACAGGGGAAGTTATGGAGAGCGGAAAAGCATTGGAGACAAGATTTTCAAGGTCAGCTACTATTCCTGGAACAAGAGACAACCACTCATTCGTTCCAATCATGTCCAACCAGCTGCAGGTCAGCAGGGTGTCAGGTGGTCCTAGCTTCATTGTGGATATGAGTGGGAATCGGCCACAAGTAATGCATAAAACCCCTGTTAAATCAGCAGTCTCTCTGGCAGATACAATTCCTGGTAAGTATATTGTATGTTTGAATGACAGACAGTGGTGGATAGGCAACATTCGTGCATTATCAGAGGAGGAACAAGATGTACAAGTAACATTTATGCATCCTCATGGTCCCTCTCAGGCTTACAGCTGGCCCAGGAGAGAGGATAACTGTTGGGTCCCTCTGGTGCATGTCATGAAAATCATTGACGCTCCCCTTACATCAACTGTCAGGCAGTATAAACTTCCATCTGATGTGGAAAAGCAAATCAATCCACTGTTTAAGCTCTTCAAATAAAGTATTTTTTTAAGGTTGTTGTTTTTCCTACACTGTAGGTTTGTAATTGTATTGTAATATGCCTTAAAACAGCATTTCCGTCTATCGTAAAACATGCCGTATTTGATACCTTAATATTTATAGTTTGGTTTAGGATACCAACTTCATATTTTGTGCATTTGCTAATGAGAACAAGCTCTTTCCAGTGGTATAATTGGTTTTATGATAGACCTTGTCATACATTTGCAATATGCATTTGAATTATAGGCACAAAATTGTTTTTTTTATTTTTAAAGCCTCATAAATCAGAAAGTTTGATTTCTTTTGAACACATACCTAGTTGCCTAAAGAGTACTATAGCATGAGTAATAACTAAGAAAATTTGAAAGATCTGGTGTGCTTTAACGTGGAGAAATGGGGGGTCAAATTTGCTCCAAAGCACGATAGAAGACATTTTTTTTATGATTTTCAGCAAGCCATAACTTGGCAAATATTGAACTGTGAACTTTCTATTATAGTATTTAAAGGCGTCTGGCCTTGAAGACCAATCCTTGAAAATTTTATGTATCTTGCATGAATAGTTTAAAAGTAATGACTTATGGAAATTTGGTCAGTTTTCTATAGCACGTTTCAACAGTGAAATTGGGGCCACGCCCCTTTTTTAAGCCCCTATATTTCAGAAACTAATGAAGGTACAAGCCTAAAATTTTGTACACTATTTATGGGGCACACTGACAATATTTCCAGAAAGTATGAAGCAAATCTGAGATGGTCAGCGGCGAGGCCTCTAGTGATTTCACATGGACTGACCCTAAGGTGTTTTCCCCATTAAACTGCGACCCACAGGAGTTTTTTTTTTTTTAATTCTATGTGACCTCTAGACCCTGTTGTGCATAAAAATCAGTTTTGAAAATACCCAAACCAGTCTGGAACCAACAGCGATGCCAGTGAGAAAGTCATTTAGATCCCAGTATTACTATCAGCACATAGTAGAGTAATGTAGGCAAATGTTAACCAGAGTGAAAATAGTCCAAAATGTCAATGAGAAATTTTAAACTAAAAACACTGATTTACGAAAGAAATACTGGGTACCACTGAAGAGCAAAAGTTAATTAAAAAAATGATTCATATCCAAGTTGTTTTCCTTTAAGGCTTCTAGAAATAACCATTTATTGGAGTATAGTCCTGACAAAAGTGGCAAATTACAACCTTTTTTTTTATTCTGTGTGACCTCTAGACCCTGTTGTGCATAAATTCAGTTTCGGGAATACCAAAAAAAAAAGTCTGGAATCAACAACCATGCCTCTGAGAAAGTCACTTAGATCCCAGTATTACTATCAGCACATAGTAGAGTAATGTAGGCAAATATTGACCAGATTGAAAATAGTCCAAAATGTCAATGAAAATTTTTAAACTAAAAACATTGATTTGCAAAAGAAATATTGGGTGCCATTGAAGAGCCAAAGTTAATTAAAATGATTCATATTCAAGTTGTTTTCCTTTAAGGCTTTGAGAAATAACCATTTATAGGAGTATAGTCCTGGTAAATGTGGCAAATTACCACCTTTTTTTTTTTTAAATTCTGTGTGACCTCTAGACCCTGTTGTGCATAAAAATCAGTTTTGGAAATACCCAAACCAGTCTGGAACTAATAACCATGCCACTGAGCAAGTCTCTTAGATCCCAGTATTACTATCAGCACATAGTAGGGTAATGGAGGTAATGGGTAATAGAGGCAAATGTTAACCAGACTGAAAATAGTCCAACATGTCAATGAGAAATTTTAAACTAAAAACGTTGACTTACAAAAGAAATATCGGGTGTTCTTGAAGAGCAAAAGTTAATTAAAATGATTCATATCCAAGTTGTTTTCCTTTAAGGCTTCGAGAAATAACCATTTATAGGAGTATAGTACTGGTAAATGTGGCAAATTACCACCTTTTTTTTTTTTTATTCTGTGTGATCTCTAGACCCTGTTGTGCATAAAAATCAGTTTTGGAAATACCCAAACCAGTCTGGAACTAATAACCATGCCACTGAGCAAGTCTTTTACTATCAGCACATAGTAGGGTAATGGAGGCAAATGTTAACCAGACTGAAAATAGTCCAACATGTCAATGAGAAATTTTAAACTAAAAACGTTGACTTGCAAAAGAAATATCGGGTGTTCTTGAAGAGCAAAAGTTAATTAAAATGATTCATATCCAAGTTGTTTTCCTTTAAGGCTTCTAGAAATAACCATTTGTAGAACTATAGTACTGGCAAATGTAACAAATTACAGCTTTTTTTAAGTTTAGTGTTAAAATCTAATTCTGAAATAATTTGGTGAGAAATGGGTCATATGGTTATAGTACAAGTTATATTACATATACAAATTTTATGGGATGTTCTAAATGCTGGATTCTATAGAATCCATTCAAACAAACTTTTTTTTTTTAAATAGTTTGACACATATATTCAAATGTTCATACCATGCAATGTTGATGGCTGGGAGACCCTGCGTTATTTACAGTGCTCTGTCAGTCCACGTCCAGAAAACAAAAATCCAATTTAATCACTCAGGCAATGCAAAAATATTTACAAGAAAGAGTCCAGTGTCAAAAATAATAAAGGGAGAACACAGCTTGGACCAAGACGAACCAAAGAGGAGAGGGATGTGGCAGAGTATACAGTGAGGCTAATGAGAAGTGATGGCAGACAGGCGAAGTATATAAGCTGTGGTCATGGCAACGGATCAGTTCTGTGGAGATGGTGAACTCTGATAGCAAGTTGTTGTGGTTGTGTCAGTGAGTATAGTACATGCAAGTTTAACACAGAAAATGGCTGAATTCAGTAAAATATACTCGGTAAAAGAAAGTGTGTAATGAAATAAAATAAGCTACTGTATTCTGGAATACAACCCCGATTCCAAAAAAGTTGGGACAAAGTACAAATTGTAAATAAAAACGGAATGCAATAATTTACAAATCTCAAAAACTGATATTGTATTCACAATAGAACATAGACAACATATCAAATGTCAAAAGCGAGATATTTTGAAATTTCACGCCAAATATTGGCTCATCTGAAATTTCATGACAGCAACACATCCCAAAAAAGTTGGGACAGGGGCAATAAGAGGCTGGAAAAGTTAAAGGTACAAAAAAGAAACAGCTGGAGGACCAAATTGCAACTCATTAGGTCAATTGGCAATAGGTCATTAACATGACTGGGTATAAAAAGAGCATCTTGGAGTGGCAGCGGCTCTCAGAAGTAAAGATGCGAAGAGGATCACCAATCCCCCTAATTCTGCGCCGACAAATAGTGGAGCAATATCAGAAAGGAGTTCGACAGTGTAAAATTGCAAAGAGTTTGAACATATCATCATCTACAGTGCATAATATCATCAAAAGATTCAGAGAATCTGGAAGAATCTCTGTGCATAAGGGTCAAGGCCGGAAAACCATACTGGGTGCCCGTGATCTTCAGGCCCTTAGACGGCACTGCATCACATACAGGCATGCTTCTGTATTGGAAATCACAAAATGGGCTCAGGAACATTTCCAGAGAACATTATCTGTGAACACAATTCACCGTGCCATCCGCCGTTGCCAGCTAAAACTCTATAGTTAAAAGAAGAAGCCGCATCTAAACATGATCCAGAAGCGCAGACGTCTTCTCTGGGCCAAGGCTCATTTAAAATGGACTGTGGCAAAGTGGAAAACTGTTCTGTGGTCAGACAAATCAAAATTTGAAGTTCTTTATGGAAATCAGGGACGCCGTGTCATTCGGACTAAAGAGAAGAAGGACGACCCAAGTTGTTATCAGCGCTCAGTTCAGAAGCCTGCATCTCTGATGGTATGGGGTTGCATTAGTGCATGTGGCATGGGCAGCTTACACATCTGGAAAGACACTATCGATGCTGAAAGGTATATCCAGGTTCTAGAGCAACATATGCTCCCATCCAGACGACGTCTCTTTCAGGGAAGACCTTGCATTTTCCAACATGACAATGCCAAACCACATACTGCATCAATTACAGCATCATGGCTGCGTAGAAGAAGGGTCCGGGTACTGAACTGGCCAGCCTGCAGTCCAGATCTTTCACCCATAGAAAACATTTGGTGCATCATAAAACGGAAGATACGACAAAAAAGACCTAAGACAGTTGAGCAACTAGAATCCTACATTAGACAAGAATGGGTTAACATTCCTATCCCTAAACTTGAGCAACTTGTCTCCTCAGTCCCCAGATGTTTACAGACTGTTGTAAAGAGAAAAGGGGATGTCTCACAGTGGTAAACATGGCCTTGTCCCAACTTTTTTGAGATGTGTTGCTGTCATGAAATTTAAAATCACCTAATGTTTCTCTTTAAATGATACATTTTCTCAGTTTAAACATTTGATATGTCATCTATGTTCTATTCTGAATAAAATATGGAATTTTGAAACTTCCACATCATTGCATTCCGTTTTTATTTACAATTTGTACTTTGTCCCAACTTTTTTGGAATCGGGGTTGTACATGACTAGCTGTTATATTCAACAAATAGCTATTTAAATTGTGAATATATGTTTACACATTATTGGTGAGACTCCATGCCAGGGCAAATAAATAAATAAATAAATAAATAAATAGGATTCCTTTTATATTAGTTACTTGCAGAAGACGTTTCACACTGAAAAGCAAAACCTTCACTTACTCTACAAAAGCAATCCTTTGCATTTCACTTTAAGATAATAAGAGAACTGAAATAAAAAGGCACAATCTCTATTGCTTTTCATTAGCAGCATGCAAAAAAGGTAACACACTGAAAAGTATCATGCTGTATTTCACATTTTTTTACCAGTGTGAAAAACAGACTCTTCTCCATGGCATAACTGACTTTCATATATCAGATGATAATTAACGGAACATATACAAAATCCCAAATCCCTAACTTAGCTAAGTAGTGAACAATGGTCCAGCGCTATCCCGCTAACTGCTAATTCATGCTCTCTTACTCAACAGCAAAATAGTAACGAGGTAAAACAATTAAATGGGACCGTCAGTGATGGCGTAGCTCACTCTGGCCCCGTCTAGTCCAGCAGGAACGATCTAAAGTGGGACACCTCGCGCAACAAATGTTGCAAGCTACATACACTATATACAAGCTATATGTAGAAGCTATAGCCACCCTAGGAATACCCACCTACTGTATTTGCCAGAAAGAATCCACAACGGCGAGGAATTGACCGAGAAGAAGCAATTTTTGTTGAACTGATCATTAAGGCTTAATTAGTCCAGAACTTCATTAATAATTGTAATTAAGCAAATCTGGGTAGAAGTTATATGCACCCTAGGTACCCCTACCTTCATGCCAGAAAGAATCAAAATCAATGAAGAATTGAGGGAGAAGAAGCGATTTGTGTGGAAAATGCTCGTTAGGGTTTAAATACTCCATATCTTCATTATTAATTGCAATTATGCAAATTTGGGGAGAAGCCATATGCACCCCAGGCAGACTTACCTTCCTGCCAAAAAGAATAAAAACTAGTGAGGAACTGAGAGAGAAGAAGCAATTTTCGTGAAATGTGGTCGACGACGGATGGACAACGGACAACACATGATGGCATAAGCTCATCGCCTGTCGGCCAGATGAGCTAATAATGATAACAGATAATGCAATAGGTGATTGTAATCATGATTTGGTACAAAATCAGTATCAAGGAAAGGCCTACTAGTCTTTGAGGAGCAAAGACGTGTCAAAGATTTATAGTTTGTCAACAAATGCATGAGAAAATTATTATGATTTTTAAAAGCAATGTTCCTCAAAGAAAGATAGGAAGGGATCTGGATATTTCACCCTCTAGGGTGCATAATATCATTGAAGAGTTCAAGGAATCTGGAGGAATTTTAGTGCATGAAGGGCAAGGGCACAAGCCTAATCTGAACACCCGTGATCTCAGACAGCACTCAATCAAGAACTATCATTCGGTTATAGCTGATATAACCACATGGGCTGTTTTCTGTTTGAGCCAGCATTAACTTTTTCAGCAGTTTGTGCTACAGTAGGTAGCTCCTCTGTGGGATTGGACCATATGGGCTAGCCTTTGTGCCCCATGAGAATCAATAAGCCTTCGACACCCATGACCCTGTCGCCGATTTGCTGGTTGTCCTTCCTTGGAGCACTTTTGGTAGGTACTAACCACCACATACCCGGAACACCTCACAAGATGTGCCATTTTGGAGATGCTCAGACCCAGTCATCTAGCCATCACAATTTATCAAAGTCGCTCAGATCCTCACGCTTGCCCATTTTACCTGCTTCCAACACATCAACTTCAAGAACTCACTGTTCTTTTTGGTGCCTCATATATCCCTGATAGATGCCACTGTAATGAGATAATCATTGTTTTTCACTTCATCTCTCGGTGGCTTTAAAATTATGGCTGATCGGTGCCCTCACTGAATAACACTGCTGATTCACCATGCAAGAGAAAAATGAAGGAAAGTTCCATCTCCGTCAGTTCAGTGTCTTTAGGGAGAATGGTGTATGTGTACGAGCCTGAGTGGGTGCAGTTGTTTTTTTTAATCACTGACCAATAATAAAAAGAAGTGAGAAAGATTAATATAGGAAGACTGGATATTAAAAAAAGGAGAAATAGTGCATTGTCCGTGTCAGCACCAGCGGTTGTCTGCACTGTTGCCATAGTAATGATGGCAATTAATCTTGATGTAGCCTGAGATTCCGATGTTGCTTCTGCACTTGAATTCACCTCTCACTTCAAGTCCTGCACTTCATTTTCCTTATTGAACATAAGACTTTTTAAATGAACTGTGCATGGACATGTCTGAAAAGTTCCACCACTTAATATACTAGTGCATCTAAAAAAATTAGAATACCATGAAAAAGTTCCTTTTTTCATAATTTAATTCAAAAAGGTAAACTTTCATATATTCTATATTCATTACATGTAAAGTGAAATATTTAAAGCCTTTTTTTGTTTTAATTTGATGATTATGGCTTATAGCTCATGAAAATCAGAAATCCAGTATCTCAAATTATTAGAATATTCCCTAAGATCAATCAAAAAAAGGATTTACAATACAGAAATGTCCAACTTCTGAAAAGTATATTTATTTATACACTCAATACTTGGTTGGGGCTCCTTTACCATGAATTACTGTATCAATGCGGTGTGGCATGGAGGTGATCAGTCTGTGGCACTGCTGAGGTGTTATTGAAGCCCAGGTTGCTTTGATAGTGGCCTTCAGCGTATCTGTATTTTTGGGTCGGGTGTTTCTCATCTTCCTCTTGACAATACCCCATAGATTCTCTATGGGGTTCAGGTCAGGCAAGTTGGCTGGCCAATCAAACACAGTAATATCATGGTCAGCAAACCATTTGGTAGTAGTTTTGGCACTTTGGGTAGGTGCTAAGTCCTGCTGGAAAAGGAAATCAGCATCTCCAAAAAGCTCGTCAGCAGATGGAAGCATGAAGTGCTCTAAAATCTCCTGGTAGATGGCTGTGTTGACTTTGGACTTGATAAAATACAGTGGACCAACAACAGCAGATGACACGGCACCCCAAATCATCACAGACTGTGGGAACTTCACACTGGGCTTCAAACACCTTGGATTCTGTGCCTCTCCACTCTTCCTCCAGACTCGAGAACCGTGACTTCCAAATTAAATGCAAAATGTACTTTCATCTGAAAAGAGGACTTTGGACCACTGAGCAACAGTCCATTTCTTTCTCTCCTTAGCCCAGATAAGACACTACTGACATTGTCTCTGGCTCAGGAGTAGCTTGATATTAGGAATGCGAAAGTTGTATCCCCTTTCTTGAAGATGTCTGTTCGTGATGGGTCTTGATACACTGACACCAGCCTCAGTCCACTCCTTGTGAAGCTCTCCCAAGTTCTTGAATCAACTTTTCTTGACAATCCTCTCAAGACTGTGGCCATCCCTGTTGCTTGTGCACCTTTTCCAGCCACCCTTTTCAGCAATGACCTTTTGTGGCTTACCCTCCTTGTGGAGGGCATCAGTGATCATCTTCTGGACAACAGTCAAGTCAGCAGTCTTCCCCATGATTGTGGTTGTGTGTACTGAACTAGACCGAGAGATACACTGTGTTCATACTGTTTTACTCAAACTCGAAATGAAATATTCTAATATTTTGAGATGGGTTTTTTTATGTTTTTGTACTGTATGCCATACTGATTAAAATTAAAATAGAAAAATGCTTGAAACATTTTAGCTTATGTGTAATGAGTCTGTATAATATATAAAATTTTCACTTTCTTAAATAACTGATGGAAAATATTGAACTTTTTCACAATATTCTAATTTTTTGAGATGCACTAGTACATCCTGTCCAAATTAAATTCCATTCCAGGGTATACTGACTGTGAGTTGGCCTAGTGGTTAGCATGTCCGCCTCTTGACTGGGAGATCATGAGTTCTACTCGCGGTCAGGTCATACCAGAGACCATCATAAAAATGGTACCTACTACCGTCTGGCAAGGCGCGCTGCAGTACAGATGTGAGTGGGGAATCAAACTCCCACGGTTACCAGAGGACCAGCCCCCCACTGTAACCCTAGCTGAATCCTTGACTTTCGATTGACATCAAAGCAAAATAGAAACCCAGATGTTGGTAGATATACAAATGCGGGATTAAGCGACATTCCAGACAAAACGTAGTCATGCGTGCGCAACTCTTTGTTTTTCCACTGCTTTAAGTGTTCTTTTTGCTATGGTTGTGGTCACAACAGTACTCGTGACCGTGGCACGTTCCGATTTTTTAGAATTTCAGCCATGATTTGGAAAGAGGGCAAGGAAACTCTGAGGCTTAGTACGGAGAGGAGACGAGCACGGCTGAATAACATCGGCAGGGCTGATCTAACAGAGGCTAAAACCAAAACAGCTCGTGTTTGCAGTGATCAGTTTATCTCAGGTGAGATTCAAAAGCTTCCTCCATAATATCATGGCGGAATTGTATTCCGTGTTGCTAGAATTTTGCTATAAAATGAGCTTTCTCTTGTCATGGTTCACTCAGTCGTTGTTATAATTTTAGCACGTGTGTTACTATTTTGCTTCTAGGAGCGCCAGCAAAATTGTACCTGAAATGTGATTTGTGAGCCATAAAGCGAGAGACTTGTCAAAATTTCACACTTCGTCTGTTGTTTACACATAGAAGTAAACTCAATGCAAAAGAAGCCCGAACTCACCCTTGCAAGTACAACTGCTTTGTCATCATCTCATCTCATCTCATTATCTGTAGCCGCCTTATCCTGTTCTACAGGGTCGCAGGCGAGCTGGAGCCTATCCCAGCTGACTACGGGCGAAAGGCGGGGTACACCCTGGACAAGTCGCCAGGTCATCACAGGGCTGACACATAGACACAGACAACCATTCACACCTACAGTCAATTTAGAGTCACCAGTTAACCTAACCTGCATGTCTTTGGACTGTGGGGGAAACCGGAGCACCCGGAGGAAACCCACGCGGACACAGGGAGAACATGCAAACTCCGTACAGAAAGGCCCTTGCCGGCCACAGGGCTCGAACCCGGACCTTCTTACTGTGAGGCGACAGCGCTAACCACTACACCACCGTGCCGCCGCTTTGTCATCATTGATTGGTTTAATTAATAAGGTATTTACCCATCCAGAGACAAAGACGTTATAGGCTTCCATAGACTTATAAGCCTTCATTTGAGATTTCTCGACCCACAAAGTCTGCCAAACCAGATAGAATGCGATATTTAGGTATTTGACAGTCGGTAGAAGTGTCTTATCCTCAGAAAAATCAGACTTTTTAAAATAATATGGGTTAAAACCACACATATCTAGCTTCTCTTTGTATCGAATCTTCGCTCGAGCGTTCAAATCGTGGTAATACTGAGAAAATTCAGCATTGTTTACAGACACGCATTCAGCAGCTGCCATCCTAGTTGCTTTGTATATCCACCATCATGGTGGACGCTCATGATGTCAAACTATAAATATTAAGGTATCAAGTACGGCATGTTTTACGATAGACGGAAATGCTGTTTTAAGGCATACACTACCGTTCAAAAGTTTGGGGTCACTTTGAAATGTCCTTATTTTTGAAAGAAAAGCACTGTTCTTTTCAATGACGATCACTTTAAACTAATCAGAAATCCACTCTATACATTGCTAATGTGGTAAATGACTATTCTAGCTGCAAATGTCTGGTTTTTGGTGCAATATCTCCATAGGTGTATAGAGGCCCATTTCCAGCAACTATCACTCCAGTGTTCTAATGGTACAATGTGTTTGCTCATTGCCTCAGAAGGCTAATGGATGATTAGAAAACCCTTGTACAATCATGTTAGCACAGCTGAAAACAGTTTAGCTCTTTAGAGAAGCTATAAAACTGACCTTCCTTTGAGCAGATTGAGTTTCTGGAGCATCACATTTGTCAAAGTCAAAGTCCTTCCCACACCTTACAGTACCTGGTATTCCTAGGCAGTCTCCCACTCAAGTACTAACCAGGCCCAATCTGTATGGTGGCACATCGGGCGGCGCCGATCTCCGTTTCCATAGCCCTCGGCCTCTCGTCTATTACATAGCTAGGGTTACAGTGGGGGGCTAGTCCTCTGGTAACCACGAGAGTTTAACTCCCCATGCACATCTGTATTGCAGCGTGCCTTGCCAGATGGTAGTAGGTACCATTTTTATGATGGTCTTTGGTATGACCCGACCGTGAATAGAACTCACGATCTCCCGATCGAGAGGCGGACACACTACCACTAGGCCACTAGTCGGTGCATCACATTTGTGGGGTCGATTAAATGCTCAAAATGGCCAGAAAAATGTCTTGACTATATTTTCTATTCATTTTACAACTTATGGTGGTCAATAAAAGTGTGACTTTTCATGGAAAACACAAAATTGTCTGGGTGACCCCAAACTTTTGAACGGTAGTGTATAATCTACTTGGAAGCATCCAGAGATGCATAAAAAATGAAAAACTACAAAATTCATGAGGATTTTCATCACTATCCCTGAGAAGCACATATTTGAGCTTCCATTTGACAACCAGATACATCCCCAGCTGAAAAAGGTCATTTACTTCGGTGACGGATCAGCAGCCCAATACAAAAACTATAAAAATTTCACAAATCTAAGAAAGCATGCAGACGATTTTGGACTTTTGGCAGAATGGCAAAAAAAAAAAATGTGACGTAGCACATTTTGATCACGTGGTTGCAAATCGTCTATAGGCGACAGCATACATGTCAACCTTTGGTCAATCAAACCTGTATAACCAACCTCCAAAATCCGTATTTCCCTTATAAAATCCGTATAAGATGCAAATTAAAACAATTTACCTAAAATTTGAATGATAATTAACAATGATATATCCCAGTTACTTTTTATTCAATATTAATAACAATAAACCTTCAGAATGAATACAAAGCTCCAAGGTTTGACAAAAACACAAAGTGTTATCAGCGTAGTTACGAAGGAAATACTTCGTTGTTTGGAGACAGGTTTCACCGAGCGGCTATTATGCGCGAGACTTCATATTAGCCACAAAGTCAGGAAAATCTGTTCGTAAAATTACGTTATAATGACCAAATACAATGAAAAGTATTTTTCCAGTCTCACCTGTGAAAGGTAATCCCATGTGATCTCGTTTGGACGGTAAACCTGTTGGTACAGTTAAACGCAGCACATGAATGAGGCATCTTTATTCTCGGCTACTGTCTAGACGCTATACCAGAGACGGTTGAAGAATCTCCACTTTGCCACATCCAATATGGCGGCGAGGATGACGTATGATTCTACGCAGAAGGCGGCGTCTATGTTTATATGTCTATGACTTCACGGTTGGCGGGATTCTCGCAATGCGGTGTGCGCATGATCAAAAGTGGAACGAAGTCTCGCTACTACAAGATAACGCGCGATTTCATAAGACTCTTTACTGGCTGTCTGTGGTGTACAGTACGTTTGTAAATGTTATGCGCTCTTTTATCATCGTGGGAATTGATTATAGCTCTAAATAAATATTGAAGTTTTTTTAAAGAATCCGTATAACTTTATTTATACGCCCGTATACTACGTTTATTGAATCAAATCCGTATAAAATATGGACATTCCGTATAGGTTGACATGTATGCGACAGGCCGAGGGCTATCGAAACGGAGATCGGTGCTGCACCCATACGCCTTAAAGAGCCATTTAGTACTGGGACAGGAGACTGCCTGGGAAAACCAGATTCTGGCATGAGAAGGACTTTGACTTGATAGAGTATACTGTGTGTGTGTGTGGGTGTACATCTTGCTGGTTTCTTCAGTGTAAAGACACTCCAGGAATGAATGTCTCTCTTTTTTTTTTCCTCAAACCAAAACACAAGCTTAAAAAGCAGAAGAGTAAAATCTGCAAAAAGAGAAACTATTTTTGATTGCACCTATTTTCCCTCCTCGACCGTACTGTATACATGCCAATGATTCATCTCAACATGCTTTTTAAGACGGCTGGAAAAACGGACACAGCGTCCATTCCTAAGTGACTGAATACTGAACACATAGTACTCATTCAGGAAATGCAAAATACAAATGCAGCCAGAAATAACACACGTGGGTGGGTGTGTGCAGTGGCGGCTCCAGAGATTTTTCCTTAGGGTGGCAAAGGAGGGGCATAGGCTCCAGGAGGGGGGCATAGGTTCCAGGAGGGGGGCATAAGTTGTCGACGCAGCAGTTTATACAAATCGTAGAAATCATTTTTACTTACGCTCAAGAAAGACTCACAATCAAGTCATCTTGTCAAATATGTATTGAGCTATTGTACCATCAAGGAAAATGGATTCAACCATCTAAACCATCTTTTCTGAAAGTATATTCCCAAGCAATGAATGGAACTATTCTGCCCTAGCGATGTATCAAAAAATAGACAGATAGCGAACGGTTTAGATTGTGGATCTTTACTGAAGACTTCAAACTTATACAGATGTGTTCATCCTCGATTTCCGTAAAACTAAAAGAAACAAATTAAGTATATCACTAAACTGAATAGCACACTGGGTGAAACCGTTTCAAAATTCCGGGGGTGGGGTGGGGTGTGAAATAACGTAAATAACGGTAGGTAGAGTAGAGATGAGATGAGATGAGGGCTTAGTATGTCTGTAGTAGACAGATAATTGAATTTCAAAAGTGTGTTTTAATAAATAATTCTTTTTAAAATGGGGGGGGGGGGGGGGGGGCAACTGGGGTGGCAAGACATATTTTTACAGTGGCAACTGCCACCTTTTGCCACCCCTTAAAACCGCGCCTGGGTGTGTGTATATGACAAGATGAATGGGTTTGTTTGCAACTCCGTCCGTTCCTACGTGGCAGGATTTCACACAGGAGTTAAATTAACGCTCCCGAATGTTCCGAAAGACACTCATACAGCAGAGAAACTGGTACGGTCATTGGTACACTTGACTTGAGAGGCTGATTGATGGAATGATCTTCAGATAACGGGAAAAAAAGTAGTGAAGAATAATAAAAAAGAAAAGTGAGCAAGAGGAAGGTGTCAGCTTTATAGACAATCCTTGCTCGGCTGGAGATAAAAGTGTCTGAACTACGTCTGGGGTTTTCATATATGGAATCAATCGGCTACACTGCTGAGTTCGCTCAAAAACATTTGAGACCCCATCAGGGAAAGATCACACGTGGCTTCTTAAGATTTAAACATCTAACACTGGTTTATGTATCGTCTGCATGTAAGATGATCACTGTGCACGCTCTGCTTTGAACAAGATGACTAGGATTGTGCGGCGCACTGCAGCGTATCAGAGTCAAGAGATTCGAGTCGAAAGCGCACGTCTGTTTCATCGGCAAAATGGTTGTCACGAGCATGAAGAGTATTTTACTCCAGAGCATCCTGTGCATGACAGGGCGTGGAGTATTGATTTCTGTGCTTTCTTTCTTGCGCTGGTTTTAGATATCGTAAACACGCATTACCGTGCCATTTTATAAACAATTTTAACAAAGCAGTCGAGCTACAAAATGTAACATCACCCATGTGCTGTTTCGAGAGTAATCAATCTGGCATGAATATTTTATGCCTATTATTAAGGCCACTTTGATCACCGAGAGTGTGTTGGATACGGTGCTGGTGCAACGTGATGTAAACTGGGCTGAAGAAGAATGAATGATTCAAAAGTCACGACTGAATTTTGTAGTAAAAATCTGTAGTTTAATTCATATTAGATATCAGTGGCGGCTGGTCGTCTTTCAAACAGGGGAGGCTGGTCGGTTACGATATTTCCAGATTTTAAAAGAAAAAACATCAATTTTGCCCATACTCTTGCCTCTGATCTGGCTGATTGTTGGCAGCGTCACAAACTGTGAAATAACAGGTTCTTTTGGCCCATTAGCCTACTGTCCAATATACATGATGGTGGTGTTGGGTGTGTGTGTGTATATTTTAACATTTTATATTTTAAAATTGTGGCATGTTGTTTAAAAATTGACCTCGGCTGTGTTTTTGTTTAAAAATGTTTTCCAAATTGTAGCGGTGTTTAATTCATATCCAGAAAAACATATATTCCAATATAATATACTCAGCATAAACATTTTAAATAGATTCTATATTTTTGGTCCATCCATGACATATTACTAAAGTAGCCTATTTACTGTTGTTGATGTGGGTCACTTGCTGTTAGCCAATTCACTTTCTCGTACCAGGAGAGCTGAAAGGAACGAGTATTATTCCCTACCTTTTTCACCAAGTCAATTTGAGGCGTTGGTCTACCCTGCTCTTTAATTTTAATTTTTTCCTCAAAAGGAAGACTGGCAAATGGCTTCGCCAAAATTAAATCAGCAATGCTTGGCATCCGTGCGCAGCTTTCTTGCTAGCTGACTAGCCCCCTCAAGTTCAAGTTCAGTCACTCAAATAAACGAAATTTCTGGAACTAAGATAGCAAACTTGACAACACTATATTTACACTTTATTTACAATGAAAATATATACAAACTAAAAAAAGCTGGTAGAAACCGTATGTAATGAATGAAATCGAAATGTAAGCTGATCTCTTACAATACACCACAGCACTTGCGAATCCGCATGGGACTGAACTGATGTTGCCAGATACTGCTGACGTTATCCAGCCCAAAATATGTTCAAAACCCGCCAAAATGCACTTAAAACCACCCAATTGGGCGGGAAATCGCCCAATCTGACAACACTGTCCGCTGCCTGTCTATAGTTGAAACGAGCTGTCAATCAAAGAAAATATCCAGCCGCTTTCACCAATCACCAGTCTCCTCGCGGAAACTGCCATGTCCCTCCCATGTGAGGCTCGGAGTCCGTGGGCGGGCATTTTCGCAGTATTTGTCCAATAACCGTCTTGCATTTTGAGATTGAAAAGCGCAGAGCTCCCAAATGCCGTTGAAGTCCATTGAGCCTGGGAGTCCGTGAGACTCCGTGGGCGGGCATTTTCGCAGTATTTGTCCAATAATCGTCTTGCATTTTGAGATTGACAAGCACATAGCTCCCAATCCACTGAGGCTGGGCTGCATCGCACTGTCACGAGGGGGAGAAACTCACGCACACATTAGGCGAACTGGGGAAAGTTATAACGGAATGATTTCGCACTGTAGTTGGGTTGAGCACATATTTCTATGATTCTGGATCTGAAATAGCAATGTTATAAGGTCGGCTATAACGTAAGCCTAGCGCAATTCATCCTACACGATGTTCGTCATTTTTAGAGGAGGCTGAGCCTCCCTTGTTGTCTTAGAGCAATCGCCCGTGTTAGATATGATTAGGACACTTTTTCGATGGAATAAAAATGCATGTTCTATTCCCTTCTAGTGGGTTTCATTGATTTGGTTTGATAGCATGCAATATTGTTCGCATATCGCTTATCCTACGTGTATTACGTCACTCTCCCCAATGGAGAATGAGCATTGGATATAATTTACGATATTGCATGGTTGTCAAGACAACAGGACTTCGAAACAGCTTTGACGTGTGACGATTCAATGAGAGTTTTCTGCTGCACATGCGTTAGCGAGCAACTGTGACAATTTGTAAACAAACATGGCCGCCAGGTTTTCTTTCTTAAATACGGAAGAGTTTGAGAGAATTTTAAAAGAGAAAGACGTGTTGAACACCCAAAAGGCTACCAAAACTTGTTCCGTCAAATGTGTATAATAATAATAATAATAATAATAATAATAATAATAATAATGGCTGTTTTTTTTCATGGTATATCAGATATAGTCCATTCAGCTACTTGTCTTTGACTCATTCAGTATCATGCTAGCTGAATGGAATATATCCGATAGACCACTCAA
This sequence comes from Neoarius graeffei, assembly GCF_027579695.1. Lineage (NCBI taxonomy): Eukaryota > Metazoa > Chordata > Actinopteri > Siluriformes > Ariidae > Neoarius > Neoarius graeffei. The sequence continues at coordinate 8,583,958 of NC_083573.1, forward strand.
CGCCAGCCAATATTATTTAATTATTATACATACAGGCCACTTTCTCCATGGAATAAAAACATGTATTCTGTTCCCTTCTAGCGGGTTTACTGATAGCATGCAATACTGTTATCATATCGCTTATCCTCCATGTATTACGCCATGCTCCCTAATGGAGAATGAGCATACAATATTGTTACATTATTGCACGTTGTCAAGACACGACGTCAGAGACGTAAAACTTCTGCGTTAGCGAGCACCTGGGACAATTTGTAAGCAAGCATGGCCGCTAGGTTTGCTTCGTTAAAAACCGAAGATTTTGAGAGAATTTGGGCTGCCAGGTCGCTCCATTGTGTGTAGCTGTCGATGTTGATTTTAAAACTCAGTAAATTACACAGGGAAAATATTAATAATAATCATCATAATAGTCAGCTTGATTGTGCTAGCGTTGACCTGCGCTAACACTACATCAGCTGGACGGTAATTAGACTGCCACGCTAACAGCACCGAGTCACGGGTAAGCTAGTGTCAGCCTTCAAGAATGTTGATATGAAGAAAGTGTGTATGTATAATAATAATAATAATAATAATAATAATATTGGCTGGCTTTTTTTCATGGTCTATCAGACATATTCCATTCAACTACTCGTCTTCAACTAGTTCAATATCATGCTAGCTGAACGGAATATATCTGCTATACCACTCAACGCCAGCCAATATGATTTAAATATGTACTTATTTCATCTTTATATAACTATACTGGCACGGTGGTGTAGTGGTTAGCACTGTCGCCTCACAGCAAGAAGGTCCGGGTTCGAGCCCTGTGGCCAACAGGGTCCTTTCTGTGCAGAGTTTGCATGTTCTCCCCGTGTCCGCGTGGGTTTCCTCTGGGTGCTCCGGTTTCCCCCACAGTCCAAAGACATGCAGGTTAGGTTAACTGGTGACTCTAAATTGACCGTAGGTGTGAATGTGAGTGTGAATGGTTGTCTGTGTCTATGTGTCAGCCCTGTGATGACCTGGCGACTTGTCCAGGGTGTACCCCGCCTTTCGCCCGTAGTCAGCTGGGATAGGCTCCAGCTTGCCTGCGAGCCTGTAGAACAGGATAAGCGGCTACAGGTAATGGATGGATGGATAACTCAGGGTTCTCCACGAGGGGTTTTAGAGGTGCGGGCCGCCCCCCTTTCTGTGATTCCCACCCCCGTTTAATTTCTGCCGCCCCTTTACAAAAGGAAGAGACGTCCCTTTGTTTTCTTTGTGACAGATAGCCTTTCTCTGTTGGAGTACCAACAACGCGACAACACCCGAGTGTGAAACTCATTTACCAGCAATTAGTTTAGTCAGTCTGACGATTATAGTCTAAGAAAAGCGTTTCACACTTCGGCATTTTTGACATATTGTTCTTGCGCCAGGAGATAACACGCCTTTATAATAACGTGTGAATCGACACCAAGTTCGAGATAACTGATTGTTATTGTCGGCAGAGAAATAAAGGATAAAAACAAAAAGTTCAAAGTTGGTGCGGCAAGCGTGATATTGCCTATAAAACCGTGAGGATATAACCTGGCTGTCAGTGTTACTGTAGCTCTTGAAGTGCGTACACTCTGTCGAAATGTCTCTCGAGCGATTCGGTTTTACGTGTAAGCGTTCCACTGTCAACATCGAAAACATCGATCCAAATTGATTTTGTATCGGTCCAATTGATTCCTCTATTCTAAATGATTACTATTTGAGAGCATTTTACGCAAATTTTATGCAAATGACATATGTAAATTTATGTAAATGTATTTCAAGGTCATCCGATTGACCCCCACCCCTCTATATTTTCAATCCGTGGAGAACCCTGAACTATATTATGAATAACGGTTGATTTAAAAAAAAAAAAAAAAAAAAACCTCCTGCATCCACATCTGCATCTCAAATGTTCATCTCAGATGTGACCCATCATGGAGATCTAGAAATCAAGATTTCTTTCCCGCGACCAACTTCTCAATGAAGATTGTTGAGATTTAATATAGCCCAAGAGCATTAGCTCAAAATTGAGTCCAACCCGGAACAAATTAGTAACAAGCTGAATTTTTCAGAATATGTTCAGAATACCCTTAGGAATAACATACTAAAAGTCCCCGGGAATCCACCTTGTGCTCTCTGAGAAATTCAAGATGGCGTCCAAAATGGCCGCCGATTGGAGATTTTTCAATATCTCAGGGATAAAACATAATATAAATGCAATTAAAATGTTAAATTATATGTTCTCTCATACAAGCAATGCAAATTCACCATTGTCACACTGTTAAAATTAAAATTAACCAAGATTACAAGGTCATTAATGTGGAAATTACATGGAATTTGATGGTTGACATGATTGACAGATTAGCTTAGTAGGCTACCTACATACATGAACATAACGTAAGACAACAATTAGACATCAATTTCCTTAATATTTAGTGCGTCTTTAAGCTTTGATAAAATATTAAAGGGAAATTAAATTTGAGAACTCTATCTTCTAAAACTACAATGGCAAGCTGTTTCAGTACACTTCTTCAACATTCCGGCGACTTTCATGACAAAAAGGTCTGCCTCAATAAAAGCTCTTGCTTATAAACAATGAGTAGACTTAAACACTTCTCAGTGCCTCAGTTGTAATGCTTGGACCTTTGTTGTACCATCAATGAAGTAGGGAATTTATTCAAGCTTGTTTAAGGGTGGAAAAAAATTTATCTTTGAGTTTCTAGCGCCAGTCTTTACTACTAGCAATGCCAGTGTGTTCAGACAAAAAATGACAGAACTCAGCATGACCTTTTAACATGCCATTTTTCATTTTACACCACAAATTTACTTTAATTAATATTAATGAAAATAAGTGCTCCAACCCCTAGTAATTGTGTTTGTTATTTTGTGAACAGAATAGGATGATACGGAGTGAACGAGTAACCAATGGATCCACACTCTATAATAGGTAGTGTACATTAAATAGCACATGTATAGATTTACAATTATAAGTCTGTAATTATTAGTCCTATACATTAAGAACTGAAGCCATTTCAAAAACATATGAGATATCTTCATGATACCATAACGATTATTTTGTCATAACAGTCATTGTTATTTCTTCTTGGATGTAAATTTATGGGCCAGGGCGTTTCAAGATTGATACTTGATTCAAGGATCGGACTGGATGAAACCTACACACATTCATAGCAGGGCTTTGAACCAGAATTTTTTTCCTATTGGTTCGTTCCGAACAGAAACGGAATTTTAACGTTTCCGGTTTTGGGTTCCACCATTAAATAGACGTTCCTGAACCGGTTAGAACAAAAAAAATTTCGTTCCCGGAACGGTTAATTACGTTCCCTGTCAGCTGTTTAACAAATGGCTATAAAATTATGTCTCTGTCTCATCCGGCTTAAGCCAAATGTAGGCTAATTCTATTACAACCTTCATTAAATAAGACAAGAAATAATTCAAAACAATTATTATTTCAAATGTTGGCGATTTGGATTCTCAGTATGTCTTCCCATCTACACAAACAGAAAAAGTGCCAAAAATGAAAGATAATTTGTTTAGTGTGTTACCAAAGGCTAGTCAGGCCCTATGCATTGATAGGCTAACAGAGGTTAACGTCATTTAATGTTCGCGAGCCTCTCATTAATGTGGACAAATATATTGATATCGTGTTTGAAATTGACGTTTTTGAATAACGATAGACTGCAATATTTAGCTCTTATTTAAGATGTGGAGACGTGATAGTAGTCCACCCTCCCGCTCTCTCCATTCAGTCAGCGAACGTCACACAGGAAGTGAACCCCAGCGGGTCATAGAAACTTGCGCAGGAGAAGAATGACTTTTTTATTTGTAGGCTACGGAAACTTTGAGGAACGAAATAAAAACCGGTATTAACCGGTTACCATTATTTTTAATAAGCGTTTCTGTTCCGGAGCATAAAAAATAATAAAGTTTCTGGTTTCGTTTCTGTTCCATGTGAAATAGAAAAAGTTCCCGGTTTTCGTTTTCGTTCCTTGAACCGGTTCAAAGCCCTGATTCATAGTACTGTGCACATTCATAAATGTGAACTGGTGAAGTGCCGAAAAATATGACAATCTAACCAGACATGGCAAGCGAACACATTATACACAAATATACTGTTATAATAATGTGTACATTGTTATTATATAATGTTAATACACAATGTAATTAATACACACATGTTGGAATTTACTCTCCTACCCTACAAAACATATATTCTGACCTTTTAATTGCATTAATATTTTGTTTTGGGCCTGAGATATGGGCAGATCTCCATTTGGTGGCCATTTTGGATGCCATCTTGAATTTCTCAGAGAGCACAAGGGGGATTTCAGGGGACTTTTAGTATGTTATTCCTAAAGGTATTCTGAACATATTCTGAAATTTTCAGCTTGTTACTAATTTGTTCCGGGTATAATCCTATTAGTCCTGGGCTAATAGTTAAAAGTAGGATGAGCACTCATCATTTTTCTTAAAACATCATTCATCCATTCAGTATATCCTGTAGTCCAACAAAATAATGTTTCCTTTCTTCGAAGTTGAGATTTTGGGCATTATTCCTGTGCATCGTTTTCACTTCAACACGTGTGGAAAAAAAAAAAAGTCTTCCGAAGTGAGAATGAATCAGTTGCAGATGTCCGAGCAGAACTCTGCTGTGATTGGGATCAAGGCCATGGGACTCGAAGGCATGAAGCTGCATTTAAAGTTTTTAATCATCTGGAGCTGAAATGCTACATTTGCACTGTTGTAATTCTTTGAAAAAATAGCCTTTAACCATTCAGAAATATGTTTGAACCCATCTCAGGCACAATGCCATATTTTCAGAAGGTTTCTTTGCATGTACTGACTGTATTTTCAGGGTTGTGTGTGTACACATCTACACTAAATATGGTCTATTAACCATTAAGGACGTTCTACTGATTTACTCAGAATGAGGGGTTTTTTTTAATTAATTTTCTTTCAAGCTTTAATTTAAGGAACAGAATGTTTCCGCTTTTGAACCAGATGTTCAAAGAGACTTCATGACTCAAAACAGCTTTCAAGTTAAGATATACAGTGGTATGCAAAAGTTTGGGCACCCCTGGTCAAAATTGCTGTTACTGTGAACAGTTTAGCAAGTTGAAGATGAAATGATCTCCAAAAGGCATAAAGTTAAAGACGACTCATTCCCTTTATATTTTAAGCAAAAACAATTTTTTATTTTCATCTTTTACGTTTTCAAAATGACAAAAAAGGAAAAGGGCCCGAAGCAAAAGTTTGGGCACCCTGCATGGTCAGTACCTAGTAACACCGCCTTTGGCAAGTATCACAGCTTGGAAACACTTTTTGTAGCCAGCTAATAATCTTTCAGTTCTTACCTGGGGGATTTTCACACATTCGTCCTTGCAAAAGGCTTCCAGTTCTACAAGTTTCTTGGGCTGTCTTGCATGCGCTGCTCTTTTGAGATCTAGCCACAGATTTTCAATGATGTTTAGGTCAGGGGACTGTGAGGGCCCGGGCAAAACCTTCAGCTTGGGCCTCTTGAGGTATTCCATTGTAGATTTTGAGGTGCGTTTTGGATCATCGTCTTATTGTAGGACCCGTCCTCTTTTTAACTTCAACTTTTTACAGATGGTGTGATGTTTGCTTCCAGAGTTTGCTGGTATTTATTCGAATCCACGCTTCCCTCGACCAGTGAAATGTGCCCTGTGCCACTGGCTGCAACACAACCCCAAAGCATAATCGATCCACATCCATGTTTCAGAGTTGGAGAGGTGTTCTTTTCCTGGAATTTGGCCCCCTTTTTTCTCCAAACATACCTTTGCACGTTGTGGCCAAAAAGTTCTATTTTGATTTCATCAGTCCACAGGACTTGTTTCCAAAATGCATCAGGCTTATTTAGATGTTTGTTTTGCAAAGGTTTTCTTCTGATGACTCTCCCATGAAGGTCATATTTGTTCAGGTGTCGCTGCATAGTAGAACAGTGCACCACCACTCCAGAGTCTGCTAAATCTTTCTGAAAGTCTTTTGCAGTCAAACAGGTTTTTATTTGCCTTTCTAGCAATCCAACGAGCAGTTCTTTCAGAACGTTTTCTTCATCTTCCAGACCTCACCTTGATCTCCACTGTTTCTGTTCACTGCCATTTCTTAATAACATTACAGTCTGAGGAAACGGCTACCTGAAAACACTTTGCTACGTTCTTGTAGCCTTCTCCTGCTTTCTGAGCGTCAATTATTTTATTATTCAGAATGCGACGGAGTTGCTTAGAGGAGCCCATGGCTGTTGATTTTAGGGACAAGTTTGAGGAGTCAGAGAATTTATACGGCTTTGAAATCTGCATCATCTGACCTTTCCTAACGAAGAATTTGAACAAGCCGCAGCTCAAGAAGCTAATTAAGGTCTGGAACCTTGGTAAAAGTTACCTGAGAACTCAAATGTATCGGGGTGCCCAAACTTTCGCATGGTGTTCCTTTTCTTTTTTCACTCTCCAACTGTACAAAAGAAAAATAAAACACAAATCTTGCAGAAAACGCTGAAAAGAAATGTCTCGTCTTTACCTTTATGCCTTTTGGTGATCAGTTCATCTTCTGCTCACTTAACTATTCACAGTAACAGACATTTTCAGTCAGGGTGCTCAAACTTTTGCATGCCACTGTAATATGAGTTGCATTTATTTTTCCCATGATCTTTAGGAAATTTGGATTGAACTTCGTGTTTGAATGTTTGACATGTGACTTTTGGAATATTCCAAATATTTCATAAGGGTGAATCTGGTCAGGTCACAAGGTTGAGTGAATGTGCATTAAAATGTACAATTTTAGTCCAATAACCTGGAATACGGATTCATGGAAAATAAAAAATATATAACAAAGCACAGATCTTGTATTCAAGAACGTGATATTTTCCTTGAAATATCAAGAGCAGTGCTGTAGTCGAGTCACTAAACCTCGAGTCCGAGTCCAGTCTCAAGTCCCCAGTGTTCAAGTCCGAGAACAAGACTCCACCCGCACCATTTGACGGTGGCTGTTGCTACCTTTATGTGCAAGCGTCTCTGCAACTGTTGGACTAACGTTACTGCTCGACTGCCCCATTTTAGTTAATAGACTACAGATAAAAAGCTTGTTCATCGCTCAGCAAGCCCCGCCCACTCTCAACAGGCCAAATAACATGAGAGAGGGTTAACACTAGCTAGTTCATCAATCAGCAAGCCCCGCCCATTATCAACAGAGCAATGAACATAGCGTGTCAGTTCCTTCTCTGGGCGGAGTCTTGCCAAATGACGATTGAAGTTCGAGGTTGTCCCCATCGTCAACCTCGATTTGTTCCTCGATTTGTTCCTGAACATGACGTATGAACAGGTGAATGTGCATTCTCTTGCATGGAAATAGTATAAAAATTAATGTAGATTATAAATATTTTATGCCAAATTATTATGGCATGTTACAAAAAAATAACGACGAGTCCTCGTCTCCAATTTACGAGTCCAAATGCAGTTAATGCACAAGTCTGAGTCCAAGTCACGAGTCCTTAAAATGAGGCCACGAGTCAGACTCGAGTCAGAGTCCTGGACTTGAGTACTAGAAGCCTGCCAAAAAGCTATCTAAAAAAAAAAAGTGCTTTTTGTTTTTATTCCAGTCCTGTCCATGCCCATGCCCATGCCCTCTTATCTAATGTGTGCACCTGTTCCGTGTTCAGCCTTTAAATACGTTCCTTATATTCTCCGTTCCTCTTTGCGAAGTCTTGCCATTCATTTCATGCCTTTCAAAGCATTCTTCTTTTCTGTTTGCATTAAACAATGATTACAATTCTTGGATGGATCACAATAAATATACACACTTGCTTCCTGCAACAAAAGTGTCCACAGTTCAGTTCGTCCCATTCGTATCATTTTATTCGACATGATACAGTTTAGCAAAGACCAACGTCTTCTATGACACATATACCTCTTGTACCGTCTGCTACATAATTTAATACTGTGGGGGTTTTTTGTTTCTTTGTTTTTTTGTTTAGTTTTTGCAGCATCAAACACCAAACCCCTATAACCCATCCCCAAGTTGTTCTTCTCGCTTGCTTTTTGATCATTCTTCACCTGCTGAACTCAAACGTTGCAACTGTTATCCCCCTGCTACACTAACTACCATGCCCTACTTTCTTATTTTTGCTTCAAAAGTTAGAAAGAAACTCCTTAATGCTATCTTATTTGACCCAAATATGAAAAATACTAAAGGTATCGGTCCCCCAGACATCCTTTGAAAACAGGTGCTAATCTTCAGGCTACTACAATTTGCTTCTGTGCAGGATATTCGTTAATAAAGTTTCTTACAATTAAAAAAAAAAAAAGCTACATAATGGCACTACCTGAACACATACTGAACATTTGTGCCCGTTAACCCTCTTGACAATAGTCCTTAAAGTTTCTTAAACAAGCTATAAAAACCTTGTGCTTATACAGAACTATTAAACACAACCACACACACACACACACGTACATATATACCGTAATAAAGAATCCCTGTCATCTACAGATAGCTTTTCCCCCATATATGCGTGTAGGTGAGTGATGTCATATCCTGTGTAACGACAATGTCCATACATGGGAAGTGGCCGTATAGTTTACTTCGTAGAAATGCATATCAGTCAAAAATCTCCGCAGTTATCAGCCCACTGATAGGCTGGATGGTTGAGTCACATGACTAGACGGAGGGCCGCCTCAGAAAAACGGAGTTCGTCTCGGGATGAAGTTCTCGTTGTATGCTCTGAACCATCAAGGATTAAGGAAGAAGAACGACAAGAAGAAGAAGTACTCTGAACTGGAAAGACCGATCTACAGGCTTGAACAAAGCTACCTGATCTCAAAGTCGTATCTCGTATCACAATTTGCTCGTACTAAAGAGGAAGAATAGGACGTTGTGAAAGTCGTAAAATAGGAAGTGCTTCTATGATCCTACCACTCAATAAATTAGTACCGAAAGTCCACTAATTGAGAACTATAATAACGGAGAAGTTATGAGAAATTACATGTAATCATGAATATAGTTTTCTGTCAGGAAATTTATGGAAGGAGTCTCCAGCGTCGGCGCTTTGTAACGGTCAGGAGGTTTTACAACATGGGGGAGGGAATTTGCGCTGACTCGTCTTCTGGATGCTCCGCTACTTTGACGTAACTAGAAATGGATAATAAAAAGTGTGACGTATTGTATGTTCATTAGCAAAACAGTGGAATTGTTGGCAATTTGCTCTTGTACGGTACAAGAATAATAAAAAACGCTTCAGGAGGTGCTGTTATCGGAAAATAATCAGTAAAACATCAATTAGGCTACGTTCACACTGCAGGCTGAAGTGACTCAAATCCGATCTTTTCGCCCATATGTGACCTGTATCCGACTTTTTATTGACAATATGAACGACACAGATCCGATTTTTTCAAATCCGACCCAGGCCGTTTGGATACGTGGTCCTAATTCCGATTCCTATCCGCTCTTTTCATATGCGACTTCAGTCTGAACCGCCAGGTCGCATTCATCCGACTTACACGTCATCAACAAGCCACAAACGCCACTATTCTGCGCTGAAGTAGGCGGCGGGTCTCTCAAAAAAAGTTACAACAACATGGCGCATAATCACGGGCGCAGATAGAGGGTGGGACTCGTCCCACCCAGATTTAAATTCACCTCGTTCGGTCCCCCCCACTTATAGGGAGGAAAAAACGTCTATGCTGTCTTTCTTTGCATAAGGCAAACCTCACGGAAAAATCAAAAGACTAATTACCATTCGGTTTATTGAGGTGCACAGCAGTGTATACATAGTTGCAACAACTCACATAAAACAAAACAAAGACTGATATTCGGCTGGTTGAGCTGCGCAGACTGCACAGGTTGCAAGCTCGAGCTTGGTTGCTATGGTAACCCACAACAAGTTTGACAGGCATATCGGGGTTGGGGTTGGTTTGCTGGCAGCTTTGTCCCCCCCAGTTCAAAAAACGTATCTGTGCCCCTGCGCATGACATCAATGCGAGGGACGCTTCGGGCTGTGAAGGTTCTGAATCTTCTCAATGGAAGGACGCAGAGGTTAGGGAGCTGATTTCCATTTGGGGGGATGCAGCTATTCAAGCTAGATTGGATGGGTCATACCGCAACCAGGCGGTTTTACTTCCGTAAACACTGGCCATGCTCACTGCGTGTGACGTCGTCGTATCCTGCAATGCGTATGCGGAACACTTTTAGGTCGCTTTTCGTTCATACTGAGGATCACATACAAGTCACATATATTTGTTAATGTGAACGACCTCACAAAAAAATCGGATTTCACAAAAAAATCGGAATTGAGCATTAAGCCTTGCAGTGTGAACTGCAAGTAAGTCAACATTTTACCACCATACTACATTGATTGTTTTCCGATAACAACATGCCCCAAAATGTTTTACTCCTTATATATTGGCTTTTTTGTCTGGGTTTTCGTCTGATATTGCACATCGACTGAATAAATTGTCTTCGCTTTGAATAAATATCGAAATAAAACCACTTCCTAATAGTGGATTCTAGGGGTGTTTTGGACCCTACGGTACGGTATCTTCAGCTCCAGTCCCAAATTCCTTTCCGATCTGTTTCGCCTTTCATGTACAAAAAAAACAGGGCTGGTCTAATTCCTATGAATATATCTTATGAATATGGAAGTAAGTGTGTGCTTTCATACGCAGATCTCGATGGGCGTGGCCATTACCATCTTACTCTTGTCCTGCCGATTAGGGGAAGGACTTTTTGAAAGCTCCTCCCTCGACGAGTGCGGGTCTGACAGGATGCTACGTTTCAGAGGCGTGGGTCGGAGACAGGAAGTGCTCGGCGTGGAGGCGTGTTCTCCGTGTTTATGGGAGGAGCCTCGTGTGGCTCTAGAGGCTCGGCAGGAAGCTCTTCTGCGATGATGGGTGAGTAGATCATATTTTAGGAAGTAAAAAACCTCTTTGACGCCGCAGCGACGCTCAGGCTCAGGCGCTAGGAGTCGGCTGAACATGCGCAGTGCGTCGTCAGAGAAGCGGCGCCATTGTGAGGGCACAGCGCCCGGAGGGCAGGCGCCATGCTGCCAGCGCTGGAACTCTGCATAAAAGTTGTCACTGGGCAGCGCTGCTTCCCATGGGAAGTTTCCCGTCAGCATGCAGAAAAGGAGCACGCCGAAAGCCCATACGTCCTGAGGCGTTGCCACTACGATGCCCTCGGAGCCTGTGACTTGGCACACCTCGGCTGCTGTGTATGGGATGGTGCCGCTGACTCGTTTGACACGGCTGCCTGCCCTCCTTGTCATTCCAAAGTCAGCCAGCTTTACATGTCGGCACTCGCGGTCAAACAGGAGCACGTTTTCTGGCTTCACGTCTCGGTGGACCAGACTTTTACTGTGCATGAAGTCCAGAGCCAAGCCGAGCTGCTGCACACACCGTTTGACCATGTCCTCAGGCAAGCCAGCCTGTGCAAAGGACAGAAAGGGTGAAAAGAGAGAAATTAAAGTGAGGGGGTTGGTTAATCAAAAGGAATTATAAACAGCTCAGGCCTGGCTGTGGCAAAAAAAAACACACAAACCAGTTTTCCATCTCACTACACCCCCAAGTATTTTACACGGTTAGTTATATCCAAACACACTGCTCTGACTGACCAGTGAAGGCAAACAGACATCGCACTTCATTCAAAAGGAACTATAAATACCGTACCGCTGAGTGTACAAGCCGACGATGAGCAAACTATCGGGGGAGGAAAAATAAAAGCGACACCAAAGAGAGATGGATCTTAATTGAAGGAGCTGAGGAAATGATGTTCAGAGGCTGGAGATGAACGCATCAGTGAGGGGAAAAAAGAGACACGAGACCTGGCCATGACCTCAGGAAAATGAACAGAGCGAGATCGAGGAAAAAAAAAACAACAACAACAGAGAGGTGATGACAGGATTCGGATGAGTGTAAAGAAATGACAAGAATTCATTTATAATCTGCTATAATCTATTTATCCAGCATTATTGTTATACTTGCGAAGGAAGCTGCATTTAGTTTTACAGCGATGGTTACTATGAGTTACGAAAAGCATTACGAATTCCAGAATACGTTATCAGGAGTGTTTGCATTACAATCTATAGCAGACCTGGGCATTTTCCGGCCCGCGGGCCGCATCCGGCCCTTTGGTTCATTCTGACCGGCCCGCGTAAGGTTAATTAGAAATTACAAAATAAACGTATTTCCTAATTTTACCTCATGCATGGACTGAATGTGCATTGCTTTTATTTTGAAGTTGTGTTCAACAAAAACGCAATGCGCGCGACATGAAAATGACATGAAATCCCACGAAACCTAATCCCGTGATAACTACTTCCGTAATTTGTCCAGACCAACCACAAACTTGTACGTCATCCTTCAAACGGTCCAGCCAATCACATAGTGTGACGTCACCAGCAAGCGCCGGAGCCCGAGCCGATCTGTAGATCTGATACCTACACCGAATCGACTGATGATCATCTGTCAGCTGTGCTTCGCATCTCCACCTCAGACATTCAACCTGACTCTGATGCACTCGTTAAAGACCAACAGAGACTAGATTTCTCTCACTGAACAAATAAACACCAAATGAGGTGATTAGACTACAAATGTGGGCATCATTATTATAATATGATGTATCTTGCTTCATATTTGGAGTATAAAGACAATATTGTGATGTCTTTATTGTGTTTTGGGCTGAATGTGACTGAAAAAAAATGGTACAAACGCTCACATTTCGCTAACCATTGTTTTGGGAAATTTGATTGAATAAATGACATTTTTTGTAAGGCAACCTCGTTTTTTCCAGACTCTTACCAGTCTTAGCAGCTTGTAAAAACAATGATATTTATTGCTTTATATAAAGAAATACAATTAATATTATGCAGAATTTAGTTCAGCCTTATGGTCCGGCCCTCCACAAAATTTTCTGTTTCTCATGTGGCCCTATGGAAAAAATAATTGCCCACCCCTGGTCTATAGCAATGATATTTATAATATAATGCATTATAAATGGTGAACTGAATGCATTCGGTAAACTTCAGTTTATTTGGTATTCGTGACATAATGCGCTATAAACACTACTTATAATGTATTCCGTATGCAGACAACAATACAGATTGTATTTATGAGGCATTTGTTGTTATAACGCCCTGAATTACAATATATCTTGGAAAGCTAATGAATAAAATGAATTACATTAGACAGCAGTTGTTATAACGCATGGTGAAATGTTAACAGAATACACTGTAAGTAGTTCGTAATACAGTACGTCATGCCACTAATGTATTCATTGGTCATTATATACAGTATGTGTCATTTTAATCTACGTATTATACTTGAACGCTGAAAGTAGTTGTTATAATGCATAATGAATTGTTAACAAGATACAAACTGGGACTGAGTTTCTATGATATTGGATTGATGACAATGTGTTATGAATGGTTATAATTAGTGCTGTCAAGCGATTAAAATATTTAATCGCGATTAATGTCGCGACTGTCATAGTTAACTTGCGATTAATCGCAATTTAATCGCACATTTTTGTCACATGAAAAGCCATTGTAATTCTCTTATCAGCATAAAAATGTGAATGGGGTTGTTTTGTACCAATGTTTTTTTTATTGCAAAGCATAACACGTCTTGACACAGCCACTGCAAAGTGAAACCTAAGCCGAGCACCGGGGCTAGCAAAAGAACCATGAGTGAAGTGATCTACTGCTTGAGTTAGTCTACAACTCTAATCAGAGAGACAGGTTACACAGTGACGGTAGGCTTGACATGCTTGATTATAATATAAAGTACACTATTATATTAACTTTAAGTTGTTCGTTGATAAATATTGCATTGAATCTGATCTTTACTGTTTCAGCTCACTTAACACATTTTGTACTTTTACACTTTCTGCCTGTTGATGCGTCGCGCTGTCCAATCAGAGGCGGCCAAATTTGCCTGGGATAGCATTGAGTTTACGTTCAGAGGGATCTGGCTTCTTTAGACGCTGTCTTCTTAAAACTGAATAAATATTTAAAAAGAGCCAAATGAGCCAGTCTTTTGAACGGCTCTTTTCAAACAATGGATCACAAAGATGCGGATCTCATCAAAGAGCCATAAATCCCATCTCTACTAGCGCGCCCTGTCCACGCTGATTCTTTGGGGGGGGGGGGGGGGCAGAGGACTCTGGCTGTGCAGGGCGTGGCATTACAGTCTAGCCGCTATCGTTTTTCTAAGCAAAGTCTCTGTTCCAAGTTCCTGGCAGTTTCAAAAGCTTATGAAAAACCTACATCATGTCACAGAGCGTTAATCTCGCGATAAAAAAATTATCACCGTTAAAATTGAGTCAAGTTAACGCGTTAATAACGTGACATTTTTGACAGCACTAGTTATAATGCATAATGAATTGTTAACAAGATAAACTGGGATTGAGTTTCTTTGGCATTGGATTGGTGACATCATGTGTTATGAATGGTTATAATGTATTATGAATTGTTAACAAAATACAAACTGGGATTGAGTTTTCTTTGGTATTGGTTTGGCACTATAATGTGTTATGAACGGTTATAATGCATAATGAATTGTTAATATAATACAAACTGGGCTTGAGTTTCTTTGCCATTGGATTGGTGACATACTCGTAATGTGTTATGAATGGTTATAATGTATTATGAATTATTAACAAAATACAAACTGGGATTGACTCTCTTTGGTATTGGTTTGGTGACATAATGTGTGATGAATGGTTATAATACTTTATGAACTGTTAACAAAATACAAACTGGGATTGAGTTTCATTGTACTAGATTGGTGACATAAAGTGTTATGAATAGTTATAATGCATTATGAATTATTAACAAAATACAAACTGGGATTGACTTTCTTTGGTGACGTAACGTGTTATGAATGGTGATAATGCATTATGAATTGTTAACAGAATCCAAGCAGGGATTGAGTTTCTTTGGTTTTGGATTGGTGACATAATCTGTTATGAATGGCTATAATGCATTAGGAATTGTGAACAGAATAAAAACTGGGATTGAATTTCTTTGTACTGGATTGGTAACATAATGTGAGTTTCAATGTACTGGATTGATTATAATGCATTATAAATTGCTCACAAAATACAAACTGGGATTGAGTTTCACTGTACTGTATTAGCTTGGTGACATAATGTGTTATGAATGGTTATAATGCATTATGAATTGGTTAACAGAATCCAAACTGGGATGGAGTTTCTTTGGTATTGGATTGGTGACATAACATGTTATGAATGGTTATATTATGAATTGTTAACAGAATAGAAACGTTACAATTAATTCCATTAACAATTCAGAATCTGTTTTTAAAGCATTGTATAATGACATTTAAAAAAATCTATTCCACTGAAAAGCAATGGCTCAACAGAATGCATTATAAGTAAAATTCTTTGTAAATTCTATCAACAATGCAAAAGAAACTTGGTCACAGTTTGCCTAGTGCGTTATATTTATTCCCAGACACCCATATGAGTGTAGATTATTGACACATATGATATTATAGCCTCGTTATAATACAACCCTGATTCCAAAAAAGTTGGGACAAAGTACAAATTGTAAATAAAAACGGAATGCAATGATGTGGAAGTTTCAAAATTCCATATTTTATTCAGAATAGAACATAGATGACATATCAAATGTTTAAACTGAGAAAATGTATCATTTAAAGAGAAAAATTAGGTGATTTTAAATTTCATGACAGCAACACATCTCAAAAAAGTTGGGACAAGGCCATGTTTCCCACTGTGAGACATCCCCTTTTCTCTTTACAACAGTCTGTAAACGTCTGGGGACTGAGGAGACAAGTTGCTCAAGTTTAGGGATAGGAATGTTAACCCATTCTTGTCCAATGTAGGATTCTAGTTGCTCAACTGTCTTAGGTCTTTTTTGTCGTATCTTCCATTTTATGATGCGCCAAAT
The DNA here is from genome assembly GCF_027579695.1 of Neoarius graeffei. Taxonomy (NCBI): domain Eukaryota; kingdom Metazoa; phylum Chordata; class Actinopteri; order Siluriformes; family Ariidae; genus Neoarius; species Neoarius graeffei. The sequence continues at coordinate 8,599,901 of NC_083573.1, forward strand.
GTTTTCTATGGGTGAAAGATCTGGACTGCAGGCTGGCCAGTTCAGTACCCGGACCCTTCTTCTACCCAGCCATGATGCTGTAATTGATGCAGTATGTGGTTTGGCATTGTCATGTTGGAAAATGCAAGGTCTTCCCTGAAAGAGACGTCGTCTGGATGGGAGCATATGTTGCTCTAGAACCTGGATATACCTTTCAGCATCGACGGTGTCTTTCCAGATGTGTAAGCTGCCCATGCCACATGCACTAATGCAACCCCATACCATCAGAGATGCAGGCTTCTGAACTGAGCGCTGATAACAACTCGGGTCGTCCTTCTCCTCTTTAGTCCGAATGACACGGCGTCCCTGATTTCCATAAAGAACTTCAAATTTTGATCCGTCTGACCACAGAACAGTTTTCCACTTTGCCACAGTCCATTTTAAATGAGCCTTGGCCCAGAGAAGACGTCTGCGCTTCTGGATCATGTTTAGATACGGCTTCTTCTTTGAACTATAGAGTTTTAGCTGGCAACGGCGGATGGCACGGTGAATTGTGTTCACAGATAATGTTCTCTGGAAATATTCCTGAGCCCATTTTGTGATTTCCAATACAGAAGCATGCCTGTATGTGATGCAGTGCCATCTAAGGGCCCGAAGATCACGGGCACCCAGTGTGGTTTTCCGGCCTTGACCCTTATGCACAGAGATTCTTCCAGATTCTCTGAATCTTTTGATGATATTATGCACTGTAGATGATGATATGTTCAAACTCTTTGCAATTTTACACTGTCGAACTCCTTTCTGATATTGCTCCACTATTTGTCGGTGCAGAATTAGGGGGATTGGTGATCCTCTTCCCATCTTTACTTCTGAGAGCCGCTGCCACTCCAAGATGCTCTTTTTATACCCAGTCATGTTAATGACCTATTGCCAATTGACCTAATGAGTTGCAATTTGGTCCTCCAGCTGTTCCTTTTTTGTACCTTTAACTTTTCCAGCCTCTTGTCCCAACTTTTTTGAGATGTGTTGCTGTCATGAAATTTCAAATGAGCCAATATATGGCATGAAATTTCAAAATGTCTCACTTTCGACATTTGATATGTTGTCTATGTTCTATTGTGAATACAATATCAGTTTTTGAGATGTGTAAATTATTGCATTCCGTTTTTATTTACAATTTGTACTTTGTCCCAACTTTTTTGGAATCGGGGTTGTACCTTCCAAGTTGTATTTATGAGCTTCAGGTAAAGTGGGACATTCTACATATGAAGGCCTTATGTGTAATAACCGAAGAATACATTCATACAACATTTTGGAGTAATTACTGTGTAATGATTTTTTTCATATTGTTATAATTACTAATGACAATGCATGACGCTTTCTAACAACAGCTATCATGCTTTGTTCACAACATATTATATCACTAATACCAAAGAAACAGACCCACCAGAAATAAATACAAAATAGATGATCATAAAAAATTAAAAAGCTGGTTTTGAGGAAAGATTGAGATGAAGGCTCTTCTGAAGAAGCTTTGAATAAGCTGAGTAAACAAGGCTCACAGAGCAGAGATCAGTGAAGCAGGTATGAGTGACACAGACTCGTGAACTTTCCAGGCGCCTCTTTTATGCAAAGAATATTAGCTTGTGTCTTGAGAATATTCATATTTCCGAAATTTCTGAACGAAAAAAAAAAGAACAAAAACAGCAGATAAACAATTTTTATGCCAATGTACACAAAGCCAGGTCATTTCTCCAGGGAACATATGCTGTGTGTTGCTTTTGGTTTTGGCAGGCTTAAAGCACCGAAGACTTGGATTGTTTTGTTTACAATCAGCTAACGTGTATTGTCACAAATTCTTCCTCTTAGCACACAGCACGATTCGGCATCCGGCGTAAAACTATGCTCCAACTAATATGATATGTGGGTCCACATGGCAGCGACCCCACATGCATAAGTGGGACAAGCTGGAAGAAGAAGAAGAAGAAGAAGACGACACAGCATGATTCAAACCAGAGCAAGGTTTGTTTTGGTTGTAATCCTGACTCCGCCCCTGTCTTGTCATTGGTTTGTTCCCCAAACGTGTGCTCCTGTACTGTGTACTAGCACAATTGCCCCTTTTCCACCAAATCAGTTCCAGGGCTGGTTCGGGGCCAGTGCTTAGTTTGGAACCGGGTTTTCTGTTTCCACTGACAAAGAACTGGCTCTGGGGCCAGAAAAACCGGTTCCAGGCTAGCACCAACTCTCTGCTGGACCAGAGGAAAGAACCGCTTACGTCAGCGGGGGGGGCGGAGTTGTTAAGACCAACAACAATAACAAGACCGCGAAAGATCGCCATTTTTAAGCGACGAGAAGCAGCAGCTGTACAAACGCGAAGTCATCCATTATTATTATTGTTGTTGTTGTTGCTGCTGCGGCTTCTTCCGTGTTGTTTTTGCTTCGATATTCGCGCCAAGGTTTATGCAAACGTAGCGACGTAACTGACGTACGGTATACAGCGACGTAATGACGTGGCTTCCCTTAGCACCGCGAGCTATGGAAAAGCAAACTGGTTCTCAGCTGGCTCGCAAGTTGAACGAGTTGTGAACCAGCACCAGCACTGGCCCCGAACCAGCCCTGGAACTGATTTGGTGGAAAAGGGGTAAATGAGACCAAGTAACAGTCGGGTACACTACCGTTCAAAAGTTTGGGGTCACTTTGAAACGTCCTTATTTTTGAAAGAAAAGCACTGTTCTTTTCAATGAAGATCACTTTAAACTAATTAGAAATCCACTCTATACATTGCTAATGTGGTAAATGACTATTCTAGCTGCAAATGTCTGGTTTTTGGTGCAATATCTCCATAGGTGTATAGAGGTCCATTTCCAGCAACTCTCACTCCAGTGTTCTAATGGTACAATGTGTTTGCTCATTGCCTCAGAAGGCTAATGGATGATTAGAAAACCCTTGTACAATCATGTTAGCACAGCTGAAAACAGTTGAGCTCTTTAGAGAAGCTATAAAACTGACCTTCCTTTGAGCAGATTGAGTTTCTGGAGCATCACATTTGTGGGGTCGATTAAATGCTCAAAATGGCCAGAAAAATGTCTCGACTATATTTTCTATTCATTTTACAACTTATGGTGGGAAATAAAAGTGTGACTTTTCATGGAAAACAAACACAAAATTGTCTGGGTGACCCCAAACTTTTGAACGGTAGTGTATGTACTGTAGATAGACAAACTAATTAAGGGCTAAACACAGAACAGGTGAACACATTTGGGAAACAAACCAATGACAGGACAGGGGCGGAGAGCGGACAGGATTGGAGCCAAAATAAAGTCGCGTGGCATAATATAAACAAAGCACAAGCAGCTGCACACTGAAAGAGGGAATTTGTGACAATTCCAGCTGCTGTAACGTAAGCGATAACAAGGACTAACTTGTTTCACGGCTGTTCCACGGCTAATAAATGAATAAATAGTAAACTGTTGATCATAGTGATGCGCTCTACCTGGGGAGGTATGATGTCGAAGAGGTCTCCTGCAGGTGCGTACTCCTGGCCAAATACGTAACTCTCCTCGGTCTCAAAGAGAACATCCAGAGCTTTGATGATGAAAGGACTGCAGCCCAATGCTGCGGTTAAACTGTATTCACGAAGGAAACTCCGAAGCTTGGTCTTGTTCTTACTGACGTACTTTAGGGCCAGTTTTGTGCCTATTGCACACATACACACATATACAATCACCATAAGAATTATTTACTCAATGAAAACATTCAGAATCTTCAACTTTGGTTATGTCTTTGATTGTCCTGTGCCTCATTTGATACCACACCAATTCTAAGCTTGTTGAATTAGGGGCCCAAGCACTGGAACACTGTTTTTTTTTCCCCCTCTCATGAAAATCACACCAATCGCATATACACTCGTACACTTACCCTGTGTGCGGTGAGCCACCAGATCTACTCGGCCATACGTGCCCTTCCCTAACGGACCAATCAGCTCGTACTGCTGCTCCACTTCAGAGGCAGAGAGAGTGGTGATTGACAGCGCCTGCATGTCCTCCACCGGGGCCGTGCCCACATTAGTGCTCCGCGCCACCATGGACACACCCACCTGGGCACTGAAAGACAGAAAATTGCATTATTTATAGCTGATTTCATTTCCTATTTTGCTTTGGTAAGTCATTCCGATTCATTCGATGGAAGTATTTTCACGCCTAATTCACACCTGTGAGTGACAGGAACGTGGAACTGAAGAAATTTCAAACCACGTGTGCCACAGGATTGGTCCAAGGAATAATTTGGATTTCTCACTTGACCGAATCATACCTTTCACAGAATGAAAAGACAAGCCCGAGAAGAGTCGCTGTAATGAAAACGTAATAGCGCCCCCTGAAGTCCTGGAGCACTTGTATGTGGTTGCGAACACAAACCTGCAGAGAGTATGTAGGCTCGTGAAGGTGGTTTTGATGTCACACAACCTTTGTAGACATCATCTCCACAATATAGGGGTGTTCACACAGCAACTTTTACTCCGGTGTAGCACCGGGGCTGCCCCGGTAGAGCGTTCACACGGTACAAAGTTATACCGGTGTAGCCCCTGAAAGCTGCTTAAACCGGTGCAAATCTAACCCTGCTCAGGAGGTGGTTTAAGAAGTTTACTCCGGAGTAAATGCTAGTTTGCGGGGCAGCACCGATATAAAATGGGACGTCTGAACGTTACATGGGGTAGACTCGCTACACGTGAGGAGAGTTGATTACATACAGGCATTGCATAATTTGCATCCTGGTATTTTGCGCTTCCAAAATGGCAAATATCAACAACAACAGAACTGCGTGTCTTCCAGTGTTGCCAGATTGGGTGGTTTTAAGTGCATTTTGGCGGATTTGAACATATTTTGGGCTGGAAAACGTCAGCAGTATCTGGCAACACTGGTGTCTTCATCCACGTTGTTTTCCCGGCGCTTGGTGATGCCATGACATCCGGGAAAGGAAGTACATTTTCACGCATGCGCATATTTCATTTCCGCATTATTACTATCGTATAGCACGGTCGTAAAAACTGCTGTGTGAACGCAAGTGGGGCTGCACCGGTGCTAACACGCTTCTCTCTAGTAAGCAGGTTTGTGACGTGTGAACGCTCCACAAAATTTACACTGGTGTAAGATATATCGCAACAAAATACATCGGTGCAGCATCGATGCAAATATGTGCCGTGTGAACACCCCTTATGTATGCTAAGGCGTGAAGAAATGCCTTGGAGGAGAATGCCAATTGACCCAGACGCATGGCTGGCTGGAATATCACCACCCACTCACCCACCCACACTCTGCCAAAAGCTGTTTTCCTCCCATTTCCTCATACGGTTCAATTTCCTCCTTCTCTCTTCATTGCTCCGACTTGCCAAAGTCCAGATAGCTTAGCTTTTCTCAGAATACTCATCATTTACCGTATATACACAGGCCTTGTACAAATATAGCTCTTCCATGTGTTACCTGATGCCTTTTGTGATTTCCTGTGTTTTGAGTTGATCATGGATTCAGCAGTGACTCACTGATGTTGTGCACTAGAGATGTAACTGAATAGGACTATCTCATTCAGAATGAACAGATCATGTCTTCTGAACAGATACAAGTAGTAGGCGGAGCATTGGAAAGCTTGCCAAGATGGTCCACAGGACATCTGGTTGAGACTAGATGGTGTGCACTGGGGGGGTAAAAAAAACCAACCAGAGTGGGAGGTGTTTACTTTCAGGTGGGTGAGAGGTTAGATATGAAGCTTATGGGCAAAGAAAGACCACATTCATAAGAGATCACTTCAATTTTTTCTTAGTTCAGCGTCTCCGTGCTGTGCTGGAATTCCAACACAAGCACACCTCATTTTACTTAATGAGGTCCTGCTTAGGTGATCACATGAACCAAATTTTATTGAACGAGGAAAAGTATAAAAACCACTGCTGTGGTCATCACTATCCTCTTGCAACAGGACCAGTTTGGATGGCAAAAATGGTGCTAGTAGTACCTTAAATTTAATTGGAATACAAAAATATCTATTCATCATGCCAAAAGACGAGAAGAAAAGTTTTGAGTGAGAAAAAGAAGGGTTCAATTCTGGCTTTACTGGCAGAGGGATACAGTGCGCATCAGGTTGCTTCCATCCTCAATAGTTCAAAGATGGCAGTTCATAAGAACAAGGTCAAGCAGCAGATATTGGGGACACCAAAGTTACAGACTGGCAGAGGGTGAAAACGACTCTCCACTGACTGACTGCAATGATTGTCAACTCCTTCGAATGTCACTCAATAACCGTAGGGAGTGACCTATCAAGTGACCTACAAAAAGAATGGCAAATGGCAGCTGGTATTAAGGACGGTTCGAAACAGGCTCCTCTGGGCGGCGTTGAAGTCATACAAAGCTCAATAAAAAGCCCTTCATCAATGAGAAGCAAAGAAGAGCCAGTTTGAGGTTTGCTGAAGACCATAAGGATTGGACCGTAAAGGACCGGAGTTAGGTCATCTTCTCTGATGAGTCCAGTTTTCAGCTTTTCCCATCACTTGGGCATCTAATGGTTAGACGGAGACCTGGAGAGGCCTACAAGCTACAGTGTCTCGCACCCTTTGTGAAATTTGGTGGCGGATCGGTGATGATCTGGAGGTGCTTCAGCAAGACCGGAATGGGGCAGATTTTTGTTTGTGAAGTACACATGAATTAAGCCACGTGCAAGGTTATCCTGGAAGAAAACCTGCTTCCTTCTGCTCTGACAATGTTCCCTAACTCTGAGGATTGGGATTTCCATGATGGCAAAGCTCCATGCCACACGGCCAGGTCAATCAAGGTGTGGATGGAGGACCACAAGATCAAGATCCTGTCATGGCCAGCCCTAGCCTGGGAAGCCAGACTAAATGTGAATATTTAGTCTGGCCTCGATCCGTAGACATTTCTGAAGGGTGGGGGTGGAACAAACCACTGTCTTTCAAACTGTCTCTGTGCGTATAGGCCAATGCTCTGACCAATCAGCGCAACAGTGACTGTGACGTAGTCAGAGCGCGCAGTGGGGGAGACCTTGAAATAAATAATTTTTCAAAATGCGTATTAATTAATAAACAGGTTCTAGATATTAAGAAGTTTGGAGATAATGACCACAAGTTTGGAGTCTGTACCACATACTTAACATACACTCTTATTTTTTTCAAGTGTTTTTCAAGGGTTTGCTTAAACTGTTTTTGAGAGTTTTTATTTAGTGGTGTTTGGTGAAATAATGTCCCTTAAATTTAAAATAACGGGAAAATAAGAAACCATCAAAAAGTAATGTTTCAAAGCTGTTTATTAATTGTTCGTACTGCACAAACTAGCCCCATCCTTTTGGCTACGAGCGGAGCCAGCTGGTAGATCAGACTTTTGCCATAGCCGGTCGGCAAAACAGCGAAAACGTCCTTCTTGAAAAGGAATGAGCGGAGAGCCTCTTCCTGCTCATGTTTCAACGAAAACTCCAAGTCTAATTCTTCTAAAACTGATTCCAAAGCGGAGTCAAACGAGCGCTGTTCACTAGCCGTAGCCATCTTTCCTGTTGCGCTTTCTCCAGCGTCGCGCAGCTTTGTCGTCACTCCTGCAAAAGCCCGCCCAAAGAATCCAAACAAAAACCTTGTGTTGTGATTGGCGGGCACGATTTGATGCCCGGGGTGTTTTTGTTTATATGGTGCGAGGCTAGACCCACTCGCTAGGCAAAAATATTTTTGTCCGCTAGGCGGGTGGGTCTAGTTTACTAGTCTAGGCCAGCCCAATCTCCAGACCTGAACCCCATTGAAGACTTCTGGAACGTGATCAAGAGGAAGATGGATGGTCACAAGCCGCCAAACAGAGCTGAGCTGATTGAATTCTTGCACCAGGAGTGGCATAAGATCACTCAAAAGCAACGTGAAAGACTGGTAGAGATGCATGAAAGCTGTGATTAAATCTCAGGGTTGTTCCACCAAATATTGATTTCTGAACTCATTCTAAGTTCAAACATTAGTGTTGTGTTGTTGAAAAACTGAATATGACCTTGATTTCTATGCATTATTCAAGGTCTGAAAACACTTCATCTTGTTTGTTATTTTGAAAAGTTGTCATTTTATGCAATTAAATGCTCTAAGAGACAATATTTTATGTGGAATTTGGGGGAAATGGTGTCAGGAGTTTATGGAATAAAACAAATATGTTCATGTTCCTCAAACATGTACCTATAAATAGTAAAACCAGAGAGACGGATAATTTTGCTGCGGTCACTTAATTTTTTCCCAGAGCTGTGTGTGTGTGTGTGTGTGTGTGTGTGTGTGTGTGTGTGTGTGTGTGTGTGTGTGTCCCAGTTTAGGTCACGCCTACTTCAATTTTAATACAGATACAACTAGTGTTGTTGTGTTACACCCTTATTGTTCACAATAGCAGCGTGTGAGCGCTCTTTCCATGCGTGATATACGGTACTTGATCACTGCTACTTTGCCGCAGCGGCGTTATCAAGTATACAACTCAAACCTCTACATTCTCAAATGTCCGAAGTAGCTGTAGGGGGTTCAGTAACCTGAATCCTGTCTAATCCTGATTTAACCCTTTGATAAACACACAGGTCTCCATAACTATCATATATGTTTTTCGAGTACTTTCCGTGAATAATTCAAGGTCATGTCAGAATAATATGCTCGAATAAGATGAATAAGTGGATCCTTATTTATTTATTTATTTATTTATTTACTCTGGCTCCATGCTTCAAGCTGCAAAAGTGAGAACAGGAACAGAGGGACTCGAAATGGATACAGGTGTTGATTATTTTCCTCGAACAGCACCCTTCAACCGAGTGTTTTATCCCTTGCTTGTCCAACAACGGACCTCGATCGACTCCCCTCACTGACTGTCAGTGCGTTCTCCTGTCTTAATGCAGCACAGTGCTGGTTCTACGGTATCTTTTCCCCCTTCGCAGCACTCAGTTTTCATATTCCATCACAGCTTCGAGCACAGAACGCAAACTGCAAGAACGCACTCAAACTGTTCCACAGATCAGACACTGCTCTTCACATTCTCGTCCAGGAACGGATCCAATAACCATATACACAGACAGCCAGTCAATCCAGTGGCACCCCTTTCATGGGTCAAATGTTTCGATGATCTCGGTCATACCGGAACGCGCTGATCCTGCTGATCTCCGTCCACGCCAGAGCGCGCGGTCCTTGACCTCTCTGTCGTCGGGTCATGAAAACCTGCTTGTTTTATTTTTAGAACACAAGACCAACTGGTTTGCAATTTGCTCTCATGTAAAGGCAAATTAGCCCCAAAAAAAAAACAGAACAAAGAACAGCAGGAAAGCGTTCAAGACAAGCAGGACAAATTAAAGGAAAATTTTACACTGGAATATATCAAAAAGATTAAAATTCTCAGAAACAGGATTCATGCAAAGACTAAAAGTGCACTTGATTCAACACTGATGATTTACTTATAATAAATAAAGCAACTGTTCATTTCTCTCTCTCTCTCTCACACACACACACACACACACACACACACATAAAACAAAGGGTGCGTTTGTGCCAGTCAGCCAAAATGTATTATTATTATTATTATTATTACTATTATAATAATAATTATTATTGTTATTATTATTATTGTTGTTGTTGTTGGAGCTCACCTGCTGCAGGCGCCCTCTCTCTCTGCTCCATGCTCCTGCATCCACGCGCCACCGGGTCACCTTTTAGGATCCGACGAACGCACGCACGCGCCTCCGGTAACAACCGGAGCACCAAAAGCGGCTGGCGCTCCTGTTTGGAGCAAATCAAACCCAAGTTGATCTGAGCGCTTTGTCTTTGCAGGAAGACAGCAGGGAGTCTTCACGCGCTTGCGTTTGTGCGTAACGGCGCGGAGAAGAAGAAGCAGAAGCGGCAGACTTGGTGTCCTTTGTGGGTTCCTCCGGTGTTTATTCCCGTTTGCTCGGTGCGCGCGCGCGCACGGATGACCTACTTCCTCGCGCTCCTCAGGACGGCGTCCATCACTCGTCCTCCTCGCGCGTCATTTCTCCCCGGCGCGCGCTGCGCAGATGTGCGATGTGCGGAAAGCGGGTGTGCCCAGTGCGCTGCGCCGCGCGCGCCTTCTCTCGGACCCTTTGCGCTCGCGGTGCCTCTTAAAAAAAGAAATAAATATATAACACAGGGCGCACGGGCGCGCTCACGTGAGCGCAGGGTCCTAGCGCCTGAAGATATAAGGAATTTGTCCGCTATGAATTCATTTGGAATGCGTTTAAAAGTATGCTTGTTGTTTCTATAGTAACAACTTGCACGAGGATTAACATCTCATCTCATTATCTCTAGCCGCTTTATCCTGTTCTACAGGGTCGCAGGCAAGCTAGAGAGCCTATCCCAGCTGATTACGGGCGAAAGGCGGGGTACACCCTGGACAATTTATTGGCCGGCCTTATTTATTTATTTATTTATTTATTTACTTTAGTGCTGTCAAAAATGTCGCGTTATTAACGCGCTAACCAGGGGCGTCACTAGACCCAAGACCATACTGGGGCACAAAAGGGGCACAGGAAATGTATGCGAGCGCGCGAAGCGCGCGAGCTAAAAATTTTGCACTATATTTATATTTATATTTATATTTTTTATATAATATATATTACATTTTATGTAATATATATTATATTTTATGTAATATATATTTATATATTGATATTTATATTTAGAAACGGCCTGCTTAAAACTAGTCACTAGAGCTGTAAAACTCAAAATGATTACGAGGACACTGAATCCAGGTCAATCATTTAATAATAACAGTATGAATATTTGCAACATTTGTGATAATAGCAATGTAATACTTATACTGTTGGTAATATTGTAAAAGAACATATTAACATACAATACAACACCGCCGAGTTTTTAAACTCAACCAAGAGTACTTAATGGCCAACAGTATTCACACTTGATACCTTTTAAATCACCAAACATATCTTTGTAAGCACACGCATTTTCAGCATTGAACATCTCTAAACACAATCCAAAAGCCTCTAAAAGCACCACTGTGTGTGTGTGTGTGTGTGTGTGTGTGTGTGTGTGTGTGTGTGTGTGTGTGTAGTTGTAGTACAAAAACACAGATAAAGTTGGGCCTCAGTTGGCAAGCAAAACAATCATTTTTTAAGAAGTAATCGGTAACGCCTTGGCTTCATTTTGGCAAAGCAGTCAATCACTTGACAGTGGTTCAACTTAGAGAGTTCCTCTCTCTCAACTGTCAAGATGGCTAGATTATGAAGTCTTTCTTGCCCCATTGTGCTTCTTAGCCAAGTGTGGAGGCGTCTAAGCACACTGAAAGTTCGTTCACATGAGCAGCTGGACACTGGAATGGTCAGGGATATCTGAATGACCTGTGTCAATGTTGGAAACATGACATGATCCAACAAGCCTAAAAGACATTGCATGTCTTTAATTGGAAGGTTTTCCTGCTTTCTGGACAGATAATTTTTAGCCAGTCCAAAACGCCTCTCCAAGCGCTAGGCCTACTGTGTGTGTGTGTGTGTGTGTGTGTGTGTGTGTGTGTGTGTGTGTGCGTGTGTGTGTGTGCGCGCGCGCGCGCGTGTGTGTCTGTGCGCGCGCGCGCGTGTGTGTCTGTGCGCGCGCGCGTGTGTGTGTGTGCGCAGAGCGCGTGCATGTGCAATTGAAATTCGGTTCAATAATTCAATTACAATACTCAACTGGACGTAGCCTCCAAAACAACAGTTGTGTGTCATTACGTTAGGTGGCTATCTTCACACAGTCCATCACAAAACTATCAACACGATCTGGCAACACGCAAACTGAGGGCTCGCGGCTTGCCACGTTGCAGACGACGGAATGAATGCAAACTTTTCAATATCCCTTCGTTTCAAACAAAAAATCAAGACAACACGAAAACAATGTCCCAACACATATTAATTCTACAGCGTTACAAAAATGACAGTGGAATTACTGTCTACTAACCTGTAAACAGTTGAAAAACACGGAGAGATGGTTTCCCCTGCTCTGAATTTCATTGCATCTGAGGGCTGCTGGAGTCTGCGGTCCCCATAGCAACCAAGATGTTACTCATGTCACGCGCACACTTTTTTCACATTGCTTAGTGTGCGCGAGGCCAGCCAAAACTACCAATGTAAAAGCATTGTAGATGGTCTTCTTCGCGCATCGGTTAGCCTACCCCACGTTATGAATTAATTAAATTGCAGCTATTCCCAAGTTTAAAATTCAGAGCGTTTCGTCACTGGATTTTTTTTACTGGGGCACTACAGATCTATACTGGGGCACGTGCCACAGTAAAATACCCCTGGCGACGCCGATGGCGCTAACTTGACTCAATTTTAACGGCGATAATTTTTTTATCCCGAGATTAACGCTCTGTGACATGATGTAGGTTTTTCATAAGCTTTTGAAACTGACAGGAACTTGGAACAGAGACTTTGCTTAGAAAAACGATAGCAGCTAGACTGTAATGCCACGCCACGTACAGCCAGAGTCCTCTGCCCTCCCCCGAAGAGCCACGGTGCTCGGCTTAGGTTTCGTTTTCCCATCGGCGGCTCCAGCCCGACTTTGCAGTGGCTGTGACAAGACGTGTTATGCTCTGCAATAAAAAAAAAAAACATTGGTACAACCAGTCTTCGAACTATGCCGATATTTTCGGGGGGTCCCTTTTTTTCCCTTGGGTGGGGTGCTTGCGCTTGTCTCAGAGCGCAGATCTCCATCGCACGCTCACTTCGGATATGCAAGTGCTTCCCGTTACACACGATTGCTATGTCGATAAACATCATTTTGCCAATATTTTAGAGACCCCCCAACATTTCCCAAATCATGTTTTCAAGGGATCTCATGTCTGTTTCAGGGGATCTCGGATCCCCAGAGTACCCCCGTAGTTCGAACGGTAAGCAAGCCCATTCACTTTTTTATGCTGATAAGAGAATTACAATGGTTTTTCATGTGACAAAAATGTGCGATTAAATTGCGATTAATCGCGAGTTAACTATGACAGTCGCGACATTAATCGCGCTAAAATATTTTAATCGCTTGACAGCACTAATTTATTTATTTTACCTCACCCATGGGGCGGCACGGTGGTGTAGTGGTTAGCACTGTCGCCTCACACCAAGAAGGTCCAGGTTCGAGCCCCGTGGCCGGCGAGGGCCTTTCTGTGTGGAGTTTGCATGTTCTCTCCGTGTCCGCGTGTGGGTGCTCCGGTTTCCCCCAAAGACATGCAGGTTAGGTTAATTGGTGACTCTAAATTGACCGTAGGTGTGAGTGTGAATGGTTGTCTGTGTCCATGTTGCCCCTTTTCCACCAAAGCAGTTCCAGGGCTGGTTCGGGGCCAGTGCTTAGTTTGGAACCGGGTTTTCTGTTTCCACTGACAAAGAACTGGCTCTGGGGCCAGAAAACCCGGTTCCAGGCTAGCACCAACTCTCTGCTGGGCCAGAGGAAAGAACCGCTTACGTCAGCGGGGGTGCGGAGTTGTTAAGACCAACACCAATAACAAGACCACGAAAGATCGCCATTTTTAAGCGACGAGAAGCAGCAGCTGTACAAATGCGAAGTCATCCATTATTATTGTTGTTGCCGCTGCTGCTTCTTCCGTGTTGTTTTTGCTTTGATATTCGCGCCAAGGTTTATGTAAACGTAGTGCCGTAACTGACGTATACAGCGACGTAACTGACATATACAGCGACGTAATGACGTATACAGCGACGTAATGACGTGGCTCCGCTTAGCACCGCGAGCTATGGAAAAGCAAACTGGTTCTCAGCTGGCTCGCAAGTTGAACAAGTTGTGAACCAGCACCAGCACTGGCTCCAAACCAGCCCTGGAACTGATTTGGTGGAAAAGGGGTATGTGTCAGCCCTGTGATGACCTGGCGACTTGTCCAGGGTGTACCCCGCCTTTCGCCCGTAGTCAGCTGGGATAGGCTCCGGCTCGCCTGCGACCCTGTAGAACAGGATAAAGCGGCTAGAGATAATGAGATGAGATGAGATGAGATGAGATGAGATGAGATTTTACCTCACCCATGATGGAGTAAACAGGGCAAGGTATTGTAATCAGTGCACTTTGTTTGTTTGTCTGTTTAGCGTCTAGATGGTTGCGCCGATTGACTTTGAATTTTCAGGGTAAGTAGGCAATGGTGCGTCAATTACCTGATTAAATCTTGGGGTAATCGGGATACTGGATACTGGAAAGGTCAACCTTTCAGTCATGTTTTCCATTATAACTCAAAAACGGTTGCCGATAGACAAATGTTTATTATTATAAGCAGATAGGAACTCCCATATGGCCTTTGATTTGGCACCATGATCTTTGACCTAGAGTGACGTTGAAAGGTCAAACTCAAGGTCATGGATTTTCAGAGGGCTGTAACTTGAAAATGGTTGACGGGAGACAGATGTTTACCATGATCAACTTACAGGAAGTGCTATATGGGCTTTCTTTTGGCACTATGACCTTTGACCTTGAATGACTGAAATGTCAAACTCAAGGTCATGGATTTTCATAGGGCTATAACCTGACAGCTGATGATTGAGAAATATTACCATTATCAACATATAGGTATAAAATGAGTGCTGCCGGGCGAGGTTTGTTTTGCCTGGCAACAACTTGCTCCTTTTGTTTTTCCTTTTTGTGTTTGTGTAGTTTGATGTTTGGGTTTTTTTGAGTGTTTTGTCCACCGGCTGTGGCATAGCTCTGGACCCAGTTTTGGGTGTTAGTTCCCTTCAGGCCTTTGTCCGCCATGGGTGATGCCTGTGCTCCTCACTGTGGACTGCAGTGAGCTTGTTGCCCTTTTAATATCAGGGTTGTCCAGCACTCTGTGCAGCGGTCCTTTTGTGCTTGGTGCGGTGTTCCAAGCGATGTTGCTCGGCGGTGTCGCGGTGGCTATGCAGGCGGTATGGGATATATTTTCGTGCGCCTTTTGGTGGGACTGTGGTAGCTACACCATTGGAATTACATCCTGACCCTTTTTTGGTGCACTTTTTTTCCCCCCCTAATTGGAAAGTGACCTTGGGTGTGAGAAAGGCACTATAAAAATTGAACTGATTAGTATTAGTATTAGTATTAAGCCAAATTGTTAACATGTTGACATTTTCTGTTTGATCTGTTTGATGTTTATTTACTGTTTTTTGGAAGGAGTCTCCAGTATCAGTGGTTTCCCACCACAGTAGGTTTTCCACCACAGGAAAGTCTTCAGGACAATCGAGAAACCTTTTCTGGCAAGCTGACTTATTAACTTTTTTTGTCTTATTAACTTCAAGACAGGCTGGTGTGGGAACGATTGTTTGTTGCTATTAAACAAAGGAGGTTCCACAACATATTGATAAATGTAGGTATTCTTCTTCTTCTTTATTCAGCTGCTCCCATTAGGTTCCACATATTCCACCCAGAGGAAACCCATGCAGACACGGGGACAACATGCAAACTCCATACAGAAAGGTCCCCATCGGCCGTGGGGTTCAACCCTGGAACCGTCTTGGTGTGAGGTGGCAGTGCTAACCGCTACACCACCATGCTGCCCTGATAAATGTAGGTATAAGTGGATGAAATAAGAATGAAAATGTATAAGAGGAATAAAACAAGTATTTTATTCATTATTTATCATACAACCCCGATTCCAAAAAAGTTGGGACAAAGTGCAAATTGTAAATAAAAATGGAATGCAATGATGTGGAAGTTTCAAAATTCCATATTTTATTCAGAATAGAACATAGATGACATATCAAATGTTTAAACTGAGAAAATGTATCATTTAAAGAGAAAAATTAGGTGATTTTAAATTTCTTGACAACAACACATCTCAAAAAAGTTGGGACAAGGCCATGTTTCCCACTGTGAGACATCCCCTTTTCTCTTTACAACAGTCTGTAAACGTCTGGGGACTGAGGAGACAAGTTGCTGAAGTTTAGGGATAGGAATGTTAACCCATTCTTGTCTAATGTAGGATTCTAGTTGCTCAACTGTCTTAGGTCTTTTTTGTCGTATCTTCCGTTTTATGATGCGCCAAATGTTTTCTATGGGTGAAAGATCTGGACTGCAGGCTGGCCAGTTCAGTACCCGGACCCTTCTTCTACGCAGCCATGATGCTGTAATTGATGCAGTATGTGGTTTGGCATTGTCATGTTGGAAAATGCAAGGTCTTCCCTGAAAGAGACGTCGTCTGGATGGGAGCATATGTTGCTCTAGAACCTGGATATACCTTTCAGCATTGATGGTGTCTTTCCAGATGTGTAAGCTGCCCATGCCACACGCACTAATGCAACCCCATACCATCAGAGATGCAGGCTTCTGAACTGAGCGCTGATAACAACTCGGGTCGTCCTTCTCCTCTTTAGTCCGAATGACACGGCGTCCCTGATTTCCATAAAGAACTTCAAATTTTGATTCGTCTGACCACAGAACAATTTTCCACTTTGCCACAGTCCATTTTAAATGAGCCTTGGCCCAGAGAAGACGTCTGCGCTTCTGGATCATGTTTAGATACGGCTTCTTCTTTGAACTATAGAGTTTTAGCTGGCAACGGCGGATGGCACGGTGAATTGTGTTCACAGATAATGTTCTCTGGAAATATTCCTGAGCCTATTTTGTGATTTCCAATACAGAAGCATGCCTGTATGTGATGCAGTGCCGTCTAAGGGCCCGAAGATCACGGGCACCCAGTGTGGTTTTCCGGCCTTGACCCTTACGCACAGAGATTCTTCCAGATTCTCTGAATCTTTTGATGATATTATGCACTGTAGATGATGATATGTTCAAACTCTTTGCAATTTTACACTGTCGAACTCCTTTCTGATATTGCTCCACTATTTGTCGGCGCAGAATTAGGGGGATTGGTGATCCTCTTCCCATCTTTACTTCTGAGAGCCGCTGCCGCTCCAAGATGCTCTTTTTATACCCAGTCATGTTAATGACCTATTGCCAATTGACCTAATGAGTTGCAATTTGGTCCTCTAGCTGTTCCTTTTTTGTACCTTTAACTTTTCCAGCCTCTTATTGCCCCGTCCCAACTTTTTTGAGATGTGTTGCTGTCATGAAATTACAAATGAGCCAATATTTGGCATGAAATTTCAAAATGTCTCACTTTCAACATTTGATATGTTGTCTATGTTCTATTGTGAATACAATATCAGTTTTTGAGATTTGTAAATTATTGCATTCCGTTTTTATTTACAGTTTGTACTTTGTCCCAACTTTTTTGGAATCGGGGTTGTACAATGTTGCGTAATGTCGCACAAGAGTCAAACAGAGCAAGTTGCGTTCAACAACGATGCATATAGACCTTCTTTTTTCTTCTATCATTTCCTTTGTTATCATCTTTTTCCAAGTATCCTGTCCTACTCTCTGCCTGACTCTTTTTTTTTACAGCGTCCCACTTTTATATCACAGTCTTCTATCTATCTCTCGCTCTCTTTATCCAGGGCGTCCTGTTTTTCTCCTGTAACACTCTGCCCTCAAAACTGGCTGCACTGTTTATGCAAGTTTTTTATTAGTCAGTGCTGTGTAGCTGTGTGTGTGTGTGTGTGTGTGTGTGTGTGTGTGTGTGTGTGTGTGTGTGTGTGTGTGTGTGTGGAAGTGTGTGTGCAAAACAATGTCAGGAACTTTTGCTCATTATGTAGAAGTTATTTAATTTAGTCAATGTACGTGGCAGTAATGCAGGCCTTGTTGATGAGGGAACAGCCAGACTGGATCACCCTGACAGGAAGGCTACGGTAACTCAAATAACCAATCTGTACAACCGCGCTGAGCGGAAAAGCATCTCAGACACGAGGAGGAGGAGGAGACTGGGCTACAACAGCACCAGGTTCCACTCCTGTCAGCCAAGAACAGGAATCTGAGGCTACAATGGGCACCCGAATCTGGAAAAGGAAAAACTGTACATGGTCTGAATGAGCAGGTGTAGTGGTGTGCCTAATATATTGGCCAGTAAGTGAGAAACACACACACACAAGCAGCTAAGATGCAGAAACACAGACTTGTGAAAAGAAGCTGCTCCATATTCACTATAAAATGCACTGTTTTTACACTCGAGTGGACAGAATACCCATAATGCATTTATAATAGAGAGTAGGGCAACGTTTGGGACACAGATGCCCTCCGGAGCACCGACATCACACAAATGGACACTTCCTGAACAAGTTTAGGAGGGTGCCATGAGGGATGGATTTTAAAATAGTTTAAAACTTCGTTTCTATAGTACCAACGTAGACAGGGACTTGTGTAATGGGACGTACTGATGCTTGATATACAGTGGTGCTTGAAAGTTTGTGAACCGTTTAGAATTTTCTCTATTTCTGGATAAATATGACCTAAAACATCATCAGATTTTCACATAAGCCCTAAAAGTAGATAAAGAGAACCCAGTTAAACAAATGAGATGAAAATATCATACTTGGTCATTTATTTATTGAGGAAAATGATCCAATATTACATATTTGTGAGTGGCAAAAGTATGTAAGCCTTTGCTTTCAGTATCTGGTGTGACCCCCTTGTGCAGCAATAACTGCAACTAAACGTTTCCAGTAACTGTTGATCAGTCCTGCACATCGGCTTGGAGGAATTTTAGCCCGTTCCTCCGTACAGAACAGCTTCAAGTCTGGGATGTTGGTGGGTTTCCTCACATGAACTGCTCGCTTCAGGTCCTTCCACAACATTTCCATTGGATTAAGGTCAGGACTTTGACTTGGCCATCCCAAAACATTAACTTTATTCTTCTTTAATCATTCTTTGGTAGAACGACTTGTGTGCTTAGGGTCGTTGTCTTGCTGCATGACCCACCTTCTCTTAAGATTCAGTTCATCCTGACATTTTCCTTTAGAATTCACTGGTATAATTCAGAATTCATTGTTCCATCAATGATGGCAAGCCGTCCTGGCCCAGATGCAGCAAAACAGGCCCAAGCCATGATACTACCACCACCATGTTTCACAGATGGGATAAGGTTCTTATGCTGGAATGCAGTGTTTTCCTTTCTCCAAATATAATGCTTCTCATTTAAACCAAGAAGTTCTATTTTGGTCTCATCCGTCCACAAAACATTTTTCCAATAGCTGTCTGGCTTGTCCACATGATCTTTAGCAAACTGCAGACGAGCAGCAATGTTCTTTTTGGAGAGCAGTGGCTTTCTCCTTGCAACCCTGCCATGCACACCATTGTTGTTCAGTGTTCTCCTGATGGTGGACTCATGAACATGAACATTAGCCAATGTGAGAGAGGCCTTCAGTTGCTTAGAAGTTACCCTGGGGTCCTTTGTGACCTCGCCGACTATTCCACGCCTTGCTCTTGGAGTGATCTTTGTTGGTCGACCACTCCTGGGGAGGGTCACGATGGTCTTGAATTTCCTCCATTTGTACACAATCTGTCTGACTGTGGATTGGTGGAGTCCAAACTCTTTAGAGATGGTTTTGTAACCTTTTCCAGCCTGATGAGCATCAACAACGCTTTTTCTGAGGTCCTCAGAAATCTCCTTTGTTCGTGCCATGATACACTTCCACAAACATGTGTTGTGAAGATCAGACTTTGATAGATCCCTGTTCTTTAAATAAAACAGGGTGCCCACTCACACCTGATTGTCATCCCATTGATTGAAAACACCCGACTCTAATTTCACCTTCAAATTAACTGCTAATCCTAGAGGTTCACATACTTTTGCCACTCACAGTAATATTGGATCATTTTCCTCAATAAATAAATGACCAAGTATAATATTTTTGTCTCATTTGTTTAACTGGATTCTCTTTATCTACACTGTAAATTAATTTAAAAATGGCCATTTTCTGTAAGGAGATGTTTATTAAACATTTATGGAAGTGCTTTGTAACAGTCAGAGGTAAAGATGCAAGTTTTCTTCAAGTTTTCTGTTCTAATGAAAGTCATAACAAGAACTAATGTGTTTTGTGATAATATGTGGAAAAGGTATTGGAACCACAACTCATCATCCCTGGACACATGAGTTATAATATGCTCTCAGAGTAACACTAAGCAAGGTACCACTCGTCATTGAAAAGGACTTGCAGGATGACCTGAAAGCAGCAGGAGCAACAGTTACACTAGGAATGACAGACCATATTTTAAAGTAGTTCTGTAAAGTAGTATTTTAAAGTATGTGATCCTAGAGGTTCACATACTTTTGCCACTCACAGATATGTAATATTGGATCATTTGCCTCGATAAATAAATGACCAAAGATAATATTTTTGTCTCATTTGTTTAACTGGGTTCTCTTTATCTACTTTTAGGACTTGTGTGAAAATCTGATGATGTTTTAGGTCATATTTACGCAGAAATATAGAAAATTCTAAAGGGTTCACAAACTTTCAGGCACCATTGTAAATAGGCTTGACAGTGTGCCGCTGCGCTGATGAACCTCCCATACGTTTGTACGGGATACTGTTTTGAAGAGAATTAACAAAATTCTGATCCGCTTATACACAGCGCATTTAAGCACCACCGTCATTAGTCATGTTTGGTGTCCACAATTTAAAGTGAAGATACCCGCTAAATTCTGGCTTTTACGTTAAAACACAAAGGATGGACCAATTTCAGTGATGTATTACTTTTAAGCCTTCTCGGTGCAGAATTGTAATCGACAAGAAGAAGAAGAAGAAGAAGAAGCCTTTATCTGTAATTCTTACCCTGATAATCAAAATTCTTATTCTCTTTTTTTTTTGTTGTTGTTTTTTGGTCTATTAATTTCTGATTGAGTTTTTTTCTCATGAATGGAAAATTAAACCAATGTAAAATGATTGCTGGTTTGTGACCGGGGCAACGGACAGAAATGGAAATTTTATAAAATACTGGATTTTCAAATGTTCATAACTATGGGGTTTTTTTTAGACATATTTACAAAATTAAACAAGTTTTCAATTCAGATCTTCACGCTCTTTAATCTGATACATTCCATAACACGATGAGAACTACTTTAAAATATGGTCTGTCATTCCTAGTGTAACTGTTGCTCCTGCTGCTTTCAGGTCATCCTGCAAGTCCTTTTCAGTGACGAGTGGTACCTTGCTTAGTGTTACTCTGAGAGCATATTATAACTCATGTGTCCAGGGATGATGAGTTGTGGTTCCAATACCTTTCCCACATATTATCACAAAACACATTAGTTCTTGTTATGACTTTCATTAGAACAGAAAACTTGAAGAAAACTTGCATCTTTACCTCTGACTGTTACAAAGCACTTCCATAAATGTTTAATAAACATCTCCTTACAGAAAATGGCCATTTTTAAATTAATTTACAGTATAGATAAAGAGAATCCAGTTAAACAAATGAGACAAAAATATTATACTTGGTCATTTATTTATTGAGGAAAATGATCCAATATTACTGTGAGTGGCAAAAGTATGTGAACCTCTAGGATTAGCAGTTAATTTGAAGGTGAAATTAGAGTCGGGTGTTTTCAATCAATGGGATGACAATCAGGTGTGAGTGGGCACCCTGTTTTATTTAAAGAACAGGGATCTATCAAAGTCTGATCTTCACAACACATGTTTGTGGAAGTGTATCATGGCACGAACAAAGGAGATTTCTGAGGACCTCAGAAAAAGTGTTGTTGATGCTCATCAGGCTGGAAAAGGTTACAAAACCATCTCTAAAGAGTTTGGACTCCACCAATCCACAGTCAGACAGATTGTGTACAAATGGAGGAAATTCAAGACCATCGTGACCCTCCCCAGGAGTGGTCGACCAACAAAGATCACTCCAAGAGCAAGGCGTGGAATAGTCGGCGAGGTCACAAAGGACCCCAGGGTAACTTCTAAGCAACTGAAGGCCTCTCTCACATTGGCTAATGTTAATGTTCATGAGTCCACCATCAGGAGAACACTGAACAACAATGGTGTGCATGGCAGGGTTGCAAGGAGAAAGCCACTGCTCTCCAAAAAGAACATTGCTGCTCGTCTGCAGTTTGCTAAAGATCATGTGGACAAGCCAGACAGCTATTGGAAAAATGTTTTGTGGACGGATGAGACCAAAATAGAACTTCTTGGTTTAAATGAGAAGCATTATATTTGGAGAAAGGAAAACACTGCGTTCCAGCATAAGAACCTTATCCCATCTGTGAAACATGGTGGTGGTAGTATCATGGCTTGGGCCTGTTTTGCTGCATCTGGGCCAGGACCGCTTGCCATCGTTGATGGAACAATGAATTCTGAATTATACCAGCGAATTCTAAAGGAAAATGTCAGGACATCTGTCCATGAACTGAATCTCAAGAGAAGGTGGGTCATGCGACAAGACAACGACCCTAAGCACACAAGTCGTTCTATCAAAGAATGGTTAAAGAAGAATAAAGTTAATGTTTTGGAATGGCCAAGTCAAAGTCCTGACCTTAATCCAATCGAAATGTTGTGGAAGGACCTGAAGCGAGCAGTTCATGTGAGCAAACCCACCAACATCCCAGAGTTGAAGCTGTTCTGTACGGAGGAACGGGCTAAAATTCCTCCAAGCCGGTGAGCAGGACTGATTAACAGTTACCGCAAACGTTTAGTTGCAGTTATTGCTGCACAAGGAGGTCACACCAGATACTGAAAGCAAAGGTTCACATACTTTTGCCACTCACAGATATGTAACATGGGATCATTTTCCTCAATAAATAAATGACCCAGTTTAATATTTTTGTCTCATTTGTTTAACTGGGTTCTCTTTATCTACTTTTAGGACTTGTGTGAAAATCTGATGATGTTTTAGGTCATATTTATGCACAAAGATAGAAAATTCTAAAGGGTTCACAAACTTTCAAGCACCACTGTATACAGAGAACAAGAAGCAGTGAACTGCACCGCCATCACCTCTGTTCCTATGCAGAAGCACAGAGGTACACATCTAAACGCATTCAGACAAATCAGAAGTCTTTTGAGATAATATACTGTCCTCAGATCATGCAAAACAAAACTAGAGCCCTTTGGCAATAATTCAGTTTGTCATGTTTGGAGAAAGAAGAATTATTCATATGAACACCATATATACAGTGAAGCATGGGGGTGGGAGCATCGTGATATGGTGCTGCTTCTGTGTGAGCAATAATGGGGCATTACATATCATGAAAAGGATACATGAATGAAGCGATGTACCATGACATACCGTGCAGTCTCATTGGGCAAAAAATGAATCTGGGGAGAAGAAGGATGTTTTCAACAAGATAACGCCCGCACTGAAAATAACCCGGGTTCTAAAAACGGTGGTGTTAAAAACTGAAGTGGAAGTATATTAAAGGAAATATCTCGCAAATAAACAAACTGAGCCAAAACTTGGTCTTTGTCTGTCCTTGGTCTTTTGTCTTGAAGGCCGCCATAACTCCATTGTGCGTGATGTCATTTTCCGCGAGCACAGCAGAGGTGTACAAGTGCATGCTAGTGTCAGCGGGGCGAAGCGTTCTGTCAGGGATGGTTGGAGATGGATGTAAGTGCAGAAGATCTTTATTATCAAGAAAAATGCAAACAGGCAAACAGTCCATATCGGTAGGCGTAGATCGTGAACGGTAAAACAGGCGAAAGGTCAAGCGAGACACAAACAGAATATCGTAGACAGAAGCAGGGTCAAAAACGAGGAACAGGAAACAGAAACTAGGAAACAAGGCTCCATAATGTGTCACAACAACGCAATACTTCGCAAAGTATGTCTGCATTCTGAGTCCTTATATAGGCGTGCTGATTGCACCTTAAGCCCATTCAGGTGTGTGTCATTCGTGGCATGTGCGTGAGCCAGTTCGGAGCACGCGCCGTCCAGAGTGTGACAACTAGACTATCGTATAATATTATGGTCTAGCATGACTTCTCCGTCAATTTGTTTGCATTCCTCCACAAAAATTATGGCAATGCAGGATTAGAAAAGGAATCAAAATAAAGTAGTGGCTACAGTGGTGCTTGAAAGTTTGTGAACCCTTTAGAATTTTCGATATTTCTGCATAAATATGATCTAAAACATCATCAGATTTTCACACAAGTCCTAAAAGTAGATAAAGAGAACCCAGTTAAACAAATGAGACAAAAATATTATACTTGGTCATTTATTTATTGAGGAAAATGATCCAATATTACATATCTGTGAGTGGCAAAAGTATGTGAACCTTTGCTTTCAGTATCTGGTGTGACCCCCTTGTGCAGCAATAACTGCAACTAAACGTTTGTGGTAACTGTTGATCAGTCCTGCACACCGGCTTGGAGGAATTTTAGCCCATTCCTCCATACAGAACAGCTTCAACTCTGGGATGTTGGTGGGTTTCCTCATATGAACTGCTCGCTTCAGGTCCTTCCACAACATTTTGATTGGATTAAGGTCAGGACTTTGACTTGGCCATTCCAAAACATTAACTTTATTCTTCTTTAACCATTCTTTGGTAGAACGACTTGTGTGCTTAAGGTCGTTGTCTTGCTGCATGACCCACCTTCTCTTGAGATTCAGTTCATGGACAGATGTCCTGACATTTTCCTTTAGAATTTGCTGGTATAATTCAGAATTCATTGTTCCATCAATGATGGCAAGCCGTCCTGGCCCAGATGCAGCAAAACAGGCCCAAACCATGATACTACCACCACCATGTTTCACAAATGGGATAAGGTTCTTATGCTGGAACGCAGTGTTTTCCTTTCTCCAAATATAACACTTCTCATTTAAACCAAAAAGTTCTATTTTGGTCTCATCCGTCCATAAAACATTTTTCCAATAGCCTTCTGGCTTGTCCATGTGATCTTTAGCAAACTGCAGACGAGCAGCAATGTTCTTTTTAGAGAGCAGTGGCTTTCTCCTTGCAACCCTGCTATGCACACCATTGTTGTTCAGTGTTCTCCTGATGGTGGACTCATGAACATTAACCAATGTGAGAGAGACCTTCAGTTGCTTAGAAGTTACCCTGGGGTCCTTTGTGACCTCGCTGACTATTACACGCCTTGCTCTTGGAGTGATCTTTGTTGCTCGACCACTCCTGGGGAGGGAAACAATGGTCTTGAATTTCCTCCATTTGTACACAATCTGTCTGACTGTGGATTGGTGGAGTCCAAACTCTTTAGAGATGGTTTTGTAACCTTTTCCAGCCTGATGAGCATCAACAACGCTTTTTCTGAGGTCCTCAGAAATCTCCTTTGTTCGTGCCATGATGTACTTCCCCAAACGTGTTGTGAAGATCAGACTTTGATAGATCCCTGTTCTTGAAATAAAACAGGGTGCCCACTCACACCTGATTGTCATCCCATTGATTGAAAACACCTGACTCTAATTTCACCTTCAAATTAACTGCTAATCCTAGAGGTTCACATACTTTTGCCACTCACAGATATGTAATATTGGATCATTTTCCTCAATAAATAAATGACCGAGTATAATATTTTTGTCTCATTTGTTTAACTGGGTTCTCTTTATCTACTTTTAGGACTTGTGTGAAAATCTGATGATGTTTTAGGTCATATGTATGCAGAAATGTAGAAACTTCTAAAGGGTTCACAAACTTTCAAGCACCACTGTATATTATTGCCTGTTTATTTAAAAAATACGTACCTGTTTACCTTCCATCCGTTTGATATGTGATGTGGTATGCTGTCACGCGGAATCCTACGTCACGCAGCGCCACCTTCGTTTTCATCTCCGAATACATCCTTGTATCTGGCTAATCCAGTATGGCCGCGCCTGGGGAAATGGCCCAACAGACTGATGTTACAACTTTAACATGTTTTTTCAGCTAAAGTCCGCTTAATTTTGGCGTCGAGAACATCTTGTATTCATGTATAATGATGACATTTCATAACCCCGTAATTTCAAAATTTCCCGGTTCATGGTTTTCAACTAACAAAAACGAAACTGTCCGAATACTTATTTCCTCTCATCGTGTGAGGATGAATTCCGTTGAGTTTTCCAGCATTTTAACTAAACGTAGAGAGCGCAGACTTGAGAATGAGTGTTGAGTTACTGTTGGATTTTAATTAGCCTCTCATTACATGAAGGAAGGAAGCTAAAAATAGATACTGTCACCTCTACGGTTCCACATCATGTGCGGTTTCCTGCACTGCCACCTCGCAAGGAATTGGACTCCTGATGATGAGTTGCCATCTGGAGAAGGAAGATTCTTTCCAAATCACAAGAAACCATGTGTAGTCGCTTTTCTTAGGAGAAGGTCACTCAGCGCAGTGACCCTGATTCCCACTGTGTCATTTTGAAGCTGGACACATTGGCGATTTTTTTCATCGTAGATGAAATTCACAGCAGAAACATTACTTTCTAAAAAACGTTACGCGCTGGTGGTGTTATTTTCTTTACAATAAACCTATTAACACGACACGAGCCGTAATTTCCAGCGAGCCCACACATGAAAATGTATTTCCTGAAACACTAGCTTTTGGGATTGTACTGAAAGATGAAGTGTTGGATCGTGTTAGCAGAGACAAAGGGAAATCCCTCATGTCTCTCCCTTTCGCTCTTATCCAAGGACATCATGAAAAAGAAAGACAAATTGCTTCTCTTCAAAGGACAGCACCTGTAAAACGAGACAGAACTGCAAAACGAACCACACTGGGTCCAGTAAAACAAAACACAATTAAAATGGCTGAAAATATACGTTTGTGTCGTGCCATTCTTCCATTCCATTCCATTCCATTCATTATTCATTCCGTGTGCTGTTTTCTGAAACGACAGAACAATTTGATAAAATAACAGCAACAAAAACAATCATTGAGTCCTGTCCTCCTGAATAATGAAACTTTTTTTCCTTCACCATATTTGTCCACTACAAAAAAAATTAAAAATCGAGCAAGCTTTGCAGGTACGTTTACAAAATCGACTCAACACCCTGAACCTATGACGATCCAGTATGTAAATGATAACAATGTAGTAACTCGAAACCTTTAGCTACAGAACCTCTGCGCTAAGCTAGCCAGCTAGCACCAATGGTGCGGTGTAGCAAATAGATTAGCATCGTGGAACCAGTGTTATATTTGCATAATCATGCATATTCATATAGATTTACATCCTTATTAAAGGCACATTATGTAAGGTTTGTTAAAAACGAGTCAAAACTGGGTTTCTAATGGTTCTAGAACCTGGATGGCAAAGCTAGCATGCTGACTAGAGTTAGCATTAGCAAGGACTGGGACTCGTGACTCGGCCTTTCGACTACTTGAAAGCAAAGTTATAACACGGTTTGCCTCAAATCCAGTCAAGAGATCCTTCGCTGTCTTGTTTTTCTTTGTATCGAGGCTTTCAAGCTCTGGTGTTAGCATTGACAGCATGATTAGCATCGCTAGCTAATCAATAGGCCATTCAACTGTTCGAAAGCCAATTAATAACCATATAAACATGCAAAATGATGGTCTGTCCTGTTTAGAGCTTCGGCATTAGCATCTTTGCTGCCATCTTGTTTTCAAAATGTATTGACTTGATTCATGATATGAAAGAAGGCATTTAAACAATTCAAAGCTTTATACGGATTATATTTACATACCTATCCAGGAGCAATGTCGCTAGTGATGCTCGTGACATTGCTAGTCACGAACAGGTCTTTCGGTTCGGAGTCTTTTATTTACTTGCCACATGACCGCTGCATGTTCTCAGTATAGAGATCATAACTATGGGTCTTCGGTTCCAAGTCTGTCATTCATGACCAATGCTATTATTACTGGAGAGGAGAGCTTGCTAACATTAGCTGGTCATTTCCATAGCTAGCTAGCTGTGTGTAACGTAGCGACTGTATGGAATGGATGTTTAATTTGGCTTCCCATTGGAACGAGTTCATACACTATCTATCTTCAAAAACCAGCTAGGCTAAAGCGAACAGCTCTCATACAATTAATAGAATGATATTTATATTGATAGGCGCAGCACTTTCGGAAGGGGGAATCTGAATCGAAAAACTCAAAAGGCTATGATCCAAAATGTTGCTTAAGAGCCGAACAAAAGTGAACTTGTGTATTAAACTTAACCAAGCGAAACAAACCGTGTTGTTCTTATGCTGTGTTCACACTTATACCGGTACGATAGTGGTATAACTGTATCGATACAATGTATACCGGTACAGTTTAGTGCATCTGTCCACACTAGCGAGAAATGTTTGCGGTTTTCTTTCACGGTAGTTGAAATGTGCGTGCGCGAAATGTTTCCGTGGTTACCGAGTAACTTCCTTCCGAGAATATGGCGGATGAAACAACGTGTGTGTGCTTTTTGTTGTCAATGTACAGTCTGTATTTCTGGTGGTCATTTATTCAGTCGAATCGTATAAAGCGCGCGAGGCAGTTGAGAAAGAAACAAATGAATCTCCGTTCTTCACTATTTTATTCAGCGAAGACATCGATTGAAGTGTGTGACTTTGCGCATGCGCATTATATTTGTATCGATACAGAGCCGCTTCATCTGTCCACACTACAGTGAAGCACTACAGTACCGATACTGGACCGGTACGAAACCCATACATTTGTGGGTTTCGTACCGATACAGTTATACCGCTACAGTACCGGTATAGTTGCTAGTGTGGGCAGGTGTTGTGGTACGAAAGTAGTTTCGTATCGGTACAAAATCCCTAGTGTGGACAGGGTATTATGGCCCTTTTCCACTACCCTTTCTCAGCTCACTTCAGCTCGCTTCAGCTCACTTCAGCCCGACACGGCTCGCATTTCGACGACCTCAGAACAGCACGACTCAGCTCGCTTCAGCCCTGCTTAGCACCCAAAACTCGCACGGTTTTGGAGTAGGGCTGAAGCGAGCCAAACCGAGCTGAGTGAGGCTAGGGGCGTGAGCAGACACTCCCCTGTGCACTGATTGGTGAGGAGGAGTGTCCTCACATGCCCACACACGCCCCGCGAGCACGCTGGGATCTGTAAACACCGTAAACCCGGAAGAAGAATTATGAGAATTTCTGAAGCCTTATGCGCCTCGCCTCATCTATACGCTCTTGCCAGTATCTGTTGGCGTTGTCGGTGACAACAAGCCACAGAACCAAGACCAGCAACACTAACGACTCCATGTCTTCCATGTTTATTGTTTACTATCCGGGTCGTGAGACTACCGCTTAAAAGATCACTGATGTCACTGTTTGCGCTGCTTAACGACATCACGTGACGTCCACCCACTTTCGCTAACTCCACCCAATGTGTCCACCCACTTCCAGCCAGCACAGTTCAGCGCGGTTGTAGTCGAAATGCAACTCCAACAGCCCCACTCAGCTCGACTCAGCACGGCACGGCTCAGCCCGACTCAGCCGCGTTTGTAGTGGAAAAGCGGCATTAGAGTATGAGAACCGTAGAGGGTGGCTACAGCATCACGCTAGCGCCAAAAGGTTTGAAAAATATTCATTCATTTTATTGAACAAGATTCAAAGATCCGAGTCAGGAAAAAGGTCCGAACTTCGCATCACTCGATGGTGCAGATTTCCGACTGAGATTAGGGAGTGGCCACATGAGGCCCATGTGATCAAAAGCAAGAACCAGGGACTATGCTGTATGCTACAGAGGAAGTATAAGAGGAATAAAACACTTCAGGAAGCACTGTTATGGAAAAAACAACATTTTCCTACAACAGCATGCCCCTAAGGGTTTTACTCCTTGATGAAATTCTGGCGAAACCAGAATATTGTGTTGCTGTTGATTTTCACATTTCCTGTTTTACTATGTATTAATGTTCTTACTTTGCATTACATTAGAAGCATTTCGCAGATGCTCTTATCCAGAGTGACATACAACATACCCAGAGTAGCCTAGGGAGCAGTTTTGGGGTTACGTGCCTTGCTCGAGGGCACTTCAGCCATTCCTGCTGGTCCAGGGAATCGAGCTGGCAACCTTTCGGTCCCAAAGCTGCTTCTCTCATCATTAGGCCATGGCTTCCTCACGCAATTATGAATAAGTATCAGTTGAAGCGTAACAGTTTCCAATAACATAAACCCGAGCTGCAAAAAGCATCAGGCTCACATCTCTGGTTAAAGGTACTTTCCAAGCTCAGTTCCTGCAGATTATTAACTGATTACTGCCCCCTATAGGCAGAGGACTGTAAGGAGGGGGGGAGTGGGAAAATGGGACATTACCATGGAAACTACTGTGGCAGACCACAAGGGTGCTTCAAGGTCATATTAGAACAAGTCCTGGATGTAGTCTGGGGCATGTAATGGGGAAAAGGTTGACTTTTATTGAAACTGAAATGGAAATGCGAATGTCTTTTCCATGAACTATAAAGGCATTTATTCATGACGCTATTAACATTTACATCACTGTATGATTTCTTCTGAAAACGTCAATACAGAAACACTCTCAGAAGTGTGTGTGTGTGTGTGTCGTTTCCCTTCACTATGGCCTTCATTTACACATGCTACTCTACTATTGTTATTATTGCAAGTTATACCTTTGTGACTCATACTTGACAGACTGCTTCACGTATCAGTGTCTCTGAATCTGTGTGCCATATTTAGTTATGGCTTTCTCTGTGTTTCCACCAACACACTGTGAGTGTGTTCAAGGAACAAGTTAAGAACTTGCCCACATTTCCAGTGGTTTAAGAGACGAACCTTTGCTTCATTTGAACAATGACATTTTAGATCAGGATTGTAATTAAACGATTGTGATTGTTCGACTTTTCTTTTGTGTTAAATAGATTTGTTAGAAGGGCGGCACGGTGGTGTAGTGGTTAGCGCTGTCGCCTCACAGCAAGAAGGTCCTGGGTTCGAGCCCCATGGCCGGCGAGGGCCTTTCTGTGCGGAGTTTGCATGTTCTCCCCGTGTCTGTGTGGGTTTCCTCCGGGTGCTCCGGTTTCCCCCACAGTCCAAAGACATGCAGGTTAGGTTAACTGGTGACTCTAAATTGACCGTAGGTGTGAATGTGAGTGTGAATGCTTGTTTGTGTCTATGTGTCAGCCCTGTGATGACCTGGCGACTTGTCCAGGGTGTACCCCGCCTTTCGCCCATAGTCAGCTGGGATAGGCTCCAGCTTGCCTGCGACCCTGTAGAAGGATGAAGCGGCTAGAGATAATGAGATGAGATGAGATGAGATGAGATTTGTTAGATTGGGATATCTAGTTCAGGAATATAAAACATGCGGGGCAGGTGAAATGTGTCTTTTGTGTTGGGAAAACAGAAAGGTTGAGATTGATTATTGATTACGACTTACACTCACCAACCGCTTTACGAGGAATCAAACCAGCCAATCAGGTGGCAGCAGCAAAATGCATAAAATGATGCAGATACAGGTTAATTTTAGGATTAAATATCATAATGCGGGAAAAATCTCAGTGGTAGCAGATTGGGGTGGTTGGTTTGGTTTGGAAACTGCTCATCTCCTGGGATTCTGCACACCAGTCTCTCGAGTTTACACTAAGCAGAAAAGCATCGCATCACGTCACGTCACATCACATGGTGAGGCCAATGAGCTACAAAAGCAGATTGGACAAACGTGATAGGATGATTGGAAAATTTAAGGAATGAGCATGACATGCGTATTTGTTTTTCCTAAAATGTAGCGCAGATTTAGGGGGCGGCACGGTGGTGTAGTGGTTAGCGCTGTCGCCTCACAGCAAGAAGGTCCTGGGCTCGAGCCCCGGGGCCGGCGAGGGCCTTTCTGTGCGGAGTTTGCATGTTCTCCCCGTGTCCGCGTGGGTTTCCTCCGGGTGCTCCGGTTTCCCCCACAGTCCAAAGACATGCAGGTTAGGTTAACTGGTGACTCTAAATTGACCGTAGGTGTGAATGTGAGTGTGAATGGTTGTCTGTGTCTATGTGTCAGCCCTGTGATGACCTGGCGACTTGTCCAGGGTGTACCCAGCCTTTCGCCCGTAGTCAGCTGGGATAGGCTCCAGCTTGCCTGCGACCCTGTAGAAGGATAAAGCGGCTAGAGATAATGAGATGAGATGAGTAGCGCAGATTTATGTAAAGTATATATAATTTTTTGTTTGTTACAGTCTCCATATCAATATCAGATCCTGCTTATTTCCAAGGCCGGTAAAAGTGGCCCACTGGTTATAAACCACAGGACACACACATCCAGAAGCTGTGTGTGAGTGTGTTGACTTAAGGGGAAATGTGTGGGTGCACACTTGCCTGCACCCTGCATATGAGACTGGACTAAAATAGGATTCTGAGTCCCTCGTGTTCTCCACACTGAATCATTGCAGTGCTGGAAAAGATCCACGATGAGTTGTTCAGTAAGCATTGCCCAAAGTTTTATTAGATATTTGGATATTTGGTGTAGAAATCTACGTCAAAACGTGACATGGTCCTATCCCAAATGGTACACTTGCTTGCATCCTCAGGACCAATGGGCCTCACATTTCCTCAAGAGCACTTCCTAACGTCACTAATGTTACTTCACAAAAATTGACTGAAAGTCTGTTATTTTTGGTAGATGTACTGATTGGGAACAGGAGGTTGTCATTAGAAGTCTGGGGAACTAGAGGTAGCCAGATGATCTACTGGAGGTGGATCATGTGACTGAAGTCAAGCCAAGAAGCCTTTATTTGTCACACGTACACTCAAGTACACAGTGAAATTTAACCTCTGCATTTAACCCATCTAAAGCAGTGAACACACAAGTGAGCAACGAGCACACACATATACCCAGAGCAGTGGGCAGCTACGCTACAGCACCCGGGGAACAATTGTAGGTTTGGTGCCCTTGCTCAAGAGCACTTCAGCCCAACTTCAGGCCACGGCTGCCCCATGTTAACCCAACCGCATGTCTTTGAACTGTGGGGGAAAACGGCGCACCCGGAGGAAACCCACGTAGACACGGGGAGAACATGCAAACTCCACACAGAAAGGCCCCCATCGGCCACTGGGCTCGAACCCAGAACCTTCTTGTTGTGAGGTGACAGTGCTAACCACTACACCACCATGGTTTGCTGTTTGGCTGAGGATTCTGGGAAATTTAGTTTGTGGAACAAATGTGACACAGTACGTAAGTGGAAAAATATCTACTGCCTACTAGTGCTATAGTACTTGCATACATGTCAACCTTTGGTCAATCAAACCTGTATAACCAACCTCCAAAATCCATATTTCCCTTATAAAATCTGTATAAGATGCAAATTAAAATAATTTACCTAAAATTTGAATGATAATTAACAATGATATATCCCAGTTACTTTTTATTCAATATTAATAACAATAACCTTCACAATGAATACAAAGCTCCAATGTTTGACAAAAACACAAAGTGTTATCAGCGTAGTTACGAAGGAAATACTTCGTTGTTTGGAGACAGGTTTCACCGAGCGGCTATTATGCACGAGACTTCATATTAGCCACAAAGTCAGGAAAATCTGTTCGTAAAATTACGTTATAATGACCAAATACAATGAAAAGTATTTTTCCAGTCTCACCTGCGAAAGGTAATCCCATGTGATCTCGTTTGGACGGTAAACCTGTTGGTACAGTTAAACGCAGCACATGAATGAGGCATCTTTATTCTTGGCTACTGTCTAGACGCTATACCAGAGACGGTTGAAGAATCTCCACTTTGCCACATCCAATATGGCGGCGAGGATGATGTATGATTCTACGCAGAAGGCGGCGTCTATGTTTATATGTCTATGACTTCACGGTTGGCGGGATTCTCGCAATGCGGTGTGCGCATGATCAAAAGTGGAATGAAGTCTCGCTACCACAAGATAACGCGCGATTTCATAAGACTCTTTACTGGCTGTCTGTGGTGTACAGTACGTTTGTAAATGTTATGCGCTCTTTTATCATCGTGGGAATTGATTATAGCTCTAAATAAATATTGAAGTTTTTTTAAAGAATCCGTATAACTTTATTTATACGCCCGTATACTACGTTTATTGAATCAAATCCATATAAAATACGGACATTCCGTATAGGTTGACATGTATGTACTTGAGACCGGTCTTGGTCTCAAAACCCATCTCAATTTTTTTACATTTTTACTTTGTCTTGTCTCGGTCTTATAGGGGTTTTATTTCAAGACTGTTCAAGACCACAACTGCAGAAATTTCACTAAGTTGCCTGTGCATTGTCTGATTTATTTGTTAACATCGTTACTGTGATTGGATGTAAAACTTCCTGCTTCAAATGCAACCCATAACATGATTCATTGCTAATTTGAAATTTTTGTGACTGTTAACTGCCATCAGCCCTCCCTGCCTCCTTCACACCCACTGGTCTGGTCCTGGTCTTGACTCGGGCTCGCCCTGCCTTGGTCTTGGTCTTTGTCTTGACTTGGTCTCAACCCCTCAAAATCTTGTTCTTGTCTCGATCTCAATCCACTCTGGTCTTGGTCATGACTTGGTCTCAGTTTAGGTGGTCTTGACTGCCGCCTACCTATCACAGATTCCCAACCATGGTCCTGGAATACCCTAGTATTGAATGCTCTCAACAAATTTGATTCAATGAATTTGCTAATTACCAGCACTTCACCTATTGAAGTGGGAGTGTTAGAGCAGGGAAAACAGTCAAAAGTGCAAGACAGGGGGTTCTCCATGACTAGGGTTGGGAACATGTAGCTGAGATCTGCATGGTGTGCATTCTGAGATGCTTTTCTGCACACCACAGATGGAAGGAGTAGTTATTTGAGTGGTTACCAAACACTTCCTCTCAGCTTGAACCAGTCTAGTTATTCTCTTCTGACATCTCTCATTAATAAGGCATGTCCACCTGCAGATCTGCTGGTTTTTCAGATCTGTTTTTTGGGTTTCATACCAAAACCTCTAGAAGTTGTTGCATGTGAAAGATGCATCTCAGCCCATCTGTCACCAACAACAATGCCATGATCACATTTTTTTGCTCAGTATCAAAAGATTCACAGGGAGTTTGACCTGCTAGTTACTGTTGCTTAAATAATATTACCCTGATATTCAACTGCACAATATTGCTATCAATATAAAATATCACACCATCATTTTGCTCAGCATGCAAGACACCATGAATGTTGAAATTTCCATGAAAAGGTGTTTTATCCCGGGTGGCACAGTGGTGTAGTGGTTAGCACTGTCGCCTCACGGCAAGAAGGTTCTGACTTCGAGCCCAGTGGCCGACAGGGGCCTTTCTGTGTGGAGTTTGTATGTTCTCCGCATGTTTGTGTGGGTTTCCTCTGGGTGCTCCGGTTTCCCCCACAGTCCAAAGACATGCAGGTTAGGCTAATTGGTGGCTCAAAATTGACCGTCGGTGTGAATGTGAGTGTGAATGGTTGTTTGTCTCGATGTGTCAGCCCTGCGATGACCTGGCGACTTGTCCAGAGTGTACCCTGCCTCTCACCCATAGTCCACTGGGATAGGCTCCGGGTTGCCCGTGACCGTGCACAGGATAAGTGGCTACAGATAATGGATGGATGGATGGATGGATGGATGGATGGATGGATGGATGGATGGATGGATGGATGGATGGGTGTTTTATCTCACGTTAATTTGCCAATGCTACTAATATGAGTATTATTTTTAAATAAGGAACAACACACTGTACATTTGGTCCATTTATTGTTGCATTCAATTCTGTGGAACAACACATTGTCATACACACATCGTACCTGTGATCAGAGTCATTTCTAGATCCTGAGCAGCTAGTAACCCTGTAGATTGTCCTTTGGCAGCTAGGTCTTGTATTCATAATAGTTTTGCTGGGATCCCCTAAGGGGAAACACACCCTAACACACTTAACACCTAACACACCTATACACCCATTCAGTGTATCGTAAACCATGCATCAGTGTCTGTGCTAAAGAAACATTTCACCTCTCATTTGCACGCTAGGGCATCTGTAACAAAATTATTCCTGTCAAATTCACTATGTAAGTCCGCACATGCTGGTACATGCACCCTTGGGTGTGACCTCCCTTGTCAAACAGGGTGTGCATGCCATCTGGGATTTCTCCTGCTTTCTCATGCCATCTGAGGTCCGTTTTGTCACCTTCAGCAAGGATAAAAGCTCAAAAAGGATGGACGACATGTTGAGGAATACCATCTGGCACCACATGTATCGACTAACCTTGGCAGAATCAAACAGTGCTAATGTACAAAGCTCGGACAATGTACAGCAGGGTGCAAAAGTATTTCATCTATCAGATATGTATATGTTTCCCCTTATACCCCTTATACATTATCCTGAATGTTACCTATACTAGTGTGTACTGTAATTAGAGTCCATGTAGTTTGTTACTTTCTGCCCCTGAAGTTGATTTCAGCAATAGTGTCTCAAATAGTTCGAAGAGCATTTGTTTAGTTGTGAATAATGGATATAATCAGTAGATTCAACATCAACATCAAATCACTTGAAGCTAGGATAATACTAAAGCTGTCCACCAAATTTCATCCAAATCCGTTCACTACTTTTTGAGTTACGTTGGGAACAGACAAGAAAATCCTGGATCCACATACATACATATAATAATAATAATGATACATTTTATTTGTAACGCACTTTTCATTTAGAGCAAATCTCAAAGTGCTACAAAGTAGAAGCATCATTTAAAAGACATAGAAACAGCATAAAAATGATAATTAAGAGTCATATGTTCTGCTAAAAAGAAATGTTTTAAGTCCTAGTCTGTGGTGCCCTCAGATGGTCAGGGAGGGCATTCCATAGGCAAGGGTCAGCAGAACAGAAGGCTCAATCACCTATTGTGCTGAGCTTAGTCCTGGGGTGGCAGTGGCGATTTGAGTGACTCGAGCAGAGGGATCGCATTGAGTAATTCTTTTGAGTAGATAGATGCACTGGTGAGTAAGAAGAGAGACCTTGTATTCAATCCTGGTGGAGACAGAGAGCCAGTGAAGTGAACAGAAAATGGGTGTGATGTGTTCATATTTTCGCACTCTCATCAGGATCCTTGCAGCGCTGTTCTGAATATATTGTAGTCTTCGAAGACTCTTGCTAGGGATCCCAATGAGAAGTGCATTGCAGTAATCCAGCCTGGAGGAGACAAAAGCGTAGACTAGCTTTTCAGCATCTGATAAGGTCAGAGTGGGACGGAGTTTGGCAGGATTTCTGAGATGGTGAAACCAGAGCTTGCAAAGATGTTTGATATGGGCTTCAAAGGTGAGTTGAGGGTCAAATTTTACACCAAGGTTGGTGACTAATGAGGAGCTGGGAATGTCATGGTCAGAGAATGTAATGCTGGTTATGGAGGACGACTAGATCTGGTGTGGGGTACCAACCAAGGTTGCTTCAGCTTTGGAGCTGTTCAGCTGGAGAAAGTTGTAATTCATCCACATCTTTATCTCCTCCAGACAGGCAGTGAGTGTAGATCGAGAGGATGATGATGACGTATCCAGATTTGCATCAAAGTCTAATCAACTGGTCCTTGGCCCATGACCCACCTTTCCTGCAAATTTCATCAAAATCAGTTCATTACTTTTTGAGTTACACTGGGAACAATCATCCATTCCATCCATCCATCCATCCATCCATCCATTATCCGTAACAGCTTATCTTGTGCATGGTCGCAGGCAAGTTGGAGCCTATCCCAGCGGACTATAAGTGAGAGGTGGGGTACACCCTGGACAAGTCGCCAGGTCATCGCAGGGCTGACACATCGAGACAAACAACCATTCACACTCACATTCACACCTACGGTCAATTTCGAGCCACCAATTAGCCTAACCTGCATGTCTTTGGACTGTGGGGGAAACGAGCACCTGGAGGAAACCCACGCAGACACGGGGAGAACATGCAAACTCCACACAGAAAAGCTCCCATCGGCCACTGGGCTCGAACCCAGAACCTTCTTGCTGTGAGGCGACAGTGTTAACCACTACACCACTGTGCCACCCTAACAAACAAACAATCAAACAAAAAAATGGAGGCAAAAACATAACCTCCTCCAGCAAAGTTAGCGGAGGCAATAAAGCAAAACATGGTTGTCTCTGGCAGGAGGCTCTGACTTGGCTATCAATATAGCTTTCATCAAGATTAGGAGCCAAACATTCTCCAAATCAACACAGAAATTGTTAAAGAAACACAAAATCTGTTTTCTCCTGTTATCTCACTGGTTTTCGTGAATTCAGTCTTTTCAGGTATTAATCACCTGCGTCTTATGATTTGTGACCCCTGTTTTTTTTTTTAATTTGTATGTTTTTGTTTCTCACCAGCAAAGTGTATTATTTTGTAAGTGTATCCTCCATGCTGCGATATACAGTCCTGTGCAAAAGTCTTAGGCCGCCTATATTTTTATCCAAACTTTATCATAGAGTTCTATTTTATGACTTCGACATTATTGAGTCAATACATTACAAAAACATTTTCAAGTTCCAAACATTCGTTTTGTTTTGTTTTTTTCCAGCACAAAATTAAATGTTTCAGAAAAAAATGTTCGAGCAGCATATTCCATAAGAACGCACTTTTCAGATTAAAAAAGAAAACATAATGAAGGCTACTGGGTTTTGGTGCAAAATGAAGAACAGTCAAAGTGTCCAGAAGAACTGCGGCTGATTCTGCAAGACGCTCAGTCAAACTTACAGCTCATTTCCTTATAAAACTGCACTCCTTGGACGTGAGACTACTTTTTTTTTTTTTAAGCAAAGGGTCGTCTCACGCCAAATACTGACTTTGTTTCATTTATTATGGCTTACTGATTCCTGTTTATAGTATTGTTTTAATGTTGAAGCATTTCATTTCATTAATAATTAAGCTGGGCGGCACGGTGGTGTAGTGGTTAGCACTGTCGCCTCACAGCAAGAAGGTCCGGGTTCGAGCCCTGTGGCCGGCGAGGGCCTTTCTGTGCAGAGTTTGCATGTTCTCCCCGTGTCCGCGTGGGTTTCCTCCGGGTGCTCCGGTTTCCCGCACAGTCCAAAGACATGCAGGTTAGGTTAACTGGTGACTCTAAATTGACCGTAGGTGTGAATGTGAGTGTGAATGGTTGTCTGTGTCTATGTGTCAGCCCTGTGATGACCTGGCGACTTGTCCAGGGTGTACCCCGCCTTTCACCCGTAGTCAGCTGGAATAGGCTCCAGCTTGCCTGCGACCCTGTAGAACAGGATAAAGCGGCTAGAGATAATGAGATGAGATGAGATGAGATTAATTAAGCTATTTTTGGTCGACAGCATTTCTTTAGGGCGGCACGGTGGTGTAGTGGTTAGCACTGTCGCCTCACAGCAAGAAGGTCCGGGTTTGAGCCCCGTGGCCAGTGAGGGCCTTTCTGTGCGGAATTTGCACGTTCTCCCCGTGTCCGCGTGGGTTTCCTCCGGGTGCTCCGGTTTCCCCTACAGTCCAAAGACATGCAGGTTAGGTTAACTGGTGACTCTAAATTGACCGTGAGTGTGAATGGTTGTCTGTGTCTATGTGTCAGCCCTGTGATGACCTGGCGACTTGTCCAGGGTGTACCCCGCCTTTCGCCCGTAGTCAGCTGGGATAGGCTCCAGCTTGCCTGCGACCCTGTAGAAGGATAAAGCGGCTAGAGATAATGAGATGAGCATTTCTTTACACATTCTGTTCTGAATGAGGACATGGACCAAGATCCTATACATCCTTGATAGAAATTACAGGAAGTGACTCAATGCTGTTATTCGCTTCGGCAGAGGCATAACAAAATATATCATAAGGGTGCCAATAATTTTGAAAGCAGAATCATTTCTGTACAAATTATTGCAATTTTTTTGTGTTTGGGAACATAACGTAATTGATTATATTTAAAATGTGTCAGCATTCTGAAACCACTGTTGCCTCATGCTCACATTTTCTCACCATGTCTTTAGGTCAATCTGGTTTTGTTCCAATACTTTTGGTTCAGTTTTTTTTTTTCCCCCCCGGCTGATTGCAACATCTGAAGGGAAAATGTGACTGTGACTCAGGACTAAACTTTTCCCAGACATATGCAGAACTAAAGTGATGAATGTAAGAACAGAGTACATGTAACTCTCCCACAGAAGATTTCACGAACTTTCTCTTGTGTCAAGTTTAATTCTAGAATGGCAGTTGCTCATTGATTGAAGAAGGTTGGCAAATACCAGTTGTAGTGTCTTTAGAGTTTCACGGTTCTTGAAATAAATCAGCAGAGTGAAATTTAGAAGAGATTAGGTGTGTTGTTTCAAAATGTCAGTTGACATGAATGTGCTCGTTCAAATCTAATATTGTTTCTATAGTAACAGTTTCCACAGGCATACGCTGACAAAAAAAAAAAAAAACGTGTGGACTCATTGACATGGTGAAGTTTTTCAGTTATGTTTCAATTTGCATTTGTTTGTCAGACTGTTTATAGACGTGCTAGTGGTAGTCATGAAACAACTTGTTAAAGGTGCTGACTGCAAAGTCATCTGAAATTTTCTATTTTTTTATTGTGGATGGGACTTTCCGATGTCTCGCAAGAACAATATCATGCGGACAAATAAGATGTGATCATTCTGATGTCCTGAGGGTCACTTTTCTCCATTTTGGGACCGTTTTCTGACCTCTTGTGGTAAACAGTACGGCCTTACAGAAATAGTCGAACGCGAGGAGCTTTAACTAATTAGCAAAACTATGGAACTGCGTCACTCCAAGATGGCGGAAACATCGTGACTCTGCATCGACCGAGAGTTTTGAGTCGCGAGGATGTAATTTGTGGTTGACATTTGCAAACATATCAACCTGCTTTTGTGTTATCATTTCTTTCTCTGTAAGAGCAAAACATTAGGTGTATAACTCCATCGCTACCGTGGAGTCGAGCCCATGCATTCTAAGGCTAAGATAGCTAAGCGCTAGCTAGAATGATTTAGTTATCTGTCCAGAAAAAATGACACATCATCTAACCAGTTGCATTCACTAGGCAGGCTTTCCTTTTCTTTTCCGCTGGCAGGATAGCCGAGTCCGCCGCGTTTGCCCACGCCGACTTGTTTAGGTTAAAAGTAGGTCAGACACACCCCACGGTGGTCACGTGATGTTGTTGCTCACTTGTTTCGACAATCTCTGGAATCATAAAATGTGGGACGCTTTTTATCTCAGCAAAACGTTTACACACAGGATACACGGTATGTGTGTGTGTGTGTAGCAGCGCAACATCTGGAAACTCCAACAGCAACAGAAATAGAACATTTTACCCAAAATTCAACTTTGCAGTCAGAACCTTTAACTAACTTATTTTGCAGATGTTCCACAACATGAAGTGTAAATTATGACGTGTCTTCAACAGATAAAAAAAGTAATTGTCGGGCAATTCCTGAGGAATAAAACACTTCAAGATGTCCTGTTTTTGAAAATTAACCAACTTCAGGGTTGCAACAGTAAATCTACTCTGCGTCAGGCTACATCACACCACCCTGATGACTGATTATTGATTATTTTCCTCTAACAGCACGGCCCAGAGTGGTTTATCCCTATCTACCTGAGAACGGGGACTATGTTCATGTAGCATATGTACAGTGGATAGAAATAGTGTACACACCCCGTTAAAATGATAGGTTTTTCTGATCTAAAAAAAAATTAGACCACGATAAATAATTTCAAAACTTTTCCCACCTTTAATATGACCTATAACCTGTACAATTCAATTGAAAAACAAACAAATCTGTGAGGGGGAAAAACAAAAAATAAAAGATGGACAATAAGCTGGTTTATAAGTGTGCACACCCTTAATCTAATAGTTTGTTGAAGCACCTTTTGATTTAATGACATCACTCGGTCTTTCTGGGTCGGAGTCTATCAGCCTGCCACATCTCGACTTGGCAATATTTGCCCACTCTTCCTTGCAAAAGCGCTCCAGATCTGTCAGATTGCGAGGGCGTGTCTTGTGCACAGCCCTCTTCAGGTCACCCAACAGATTTTCAACTGGATTTAGGTCTGGGCTCTGGCTGGGCCGTTCCAAAACTTTTTTGGGGTCATTGTCGTGCTGAAAAATGAAATTCCTCTTTGTCTTCATCTTTCTAGCAGACACCTGAAGGTTTTGGGCCAAAATTGACTGGTATTTAGAACCATTCATAATTCCCTCCACCTTGATTAAATCCCCTGTTCCAGCTGAAGAGAAACAACCCCAAAACATGATGCTGCCACCACCATGCTTCACCGTGGGTATGGGGTTCTTTTGGTGATGTGCAATGTTGTTTTTGTGCCAAACATACCTTTTGGAATTGTGGCCAAAAAGTTCAACCTTGGTTTCATCAGACCAGAACACATTTTCCCACATGCTTTTGGGAGAGTTGATAGTGGGGTTTTTTTTTTTTGCAAAATTTAGCCGGCCTTGATGTTTTTTCCTTGACCCTACCTCATAGTCCAGACATATGGAGAATACGGGAGATTGTTGTCACATGTAGTACACAACCAGTACTTGCCAGAAATTCCTGCAGCTCCTTCAGTGTTGCTGTAGGCCTCTCGGCAGCCTCCCTGACCAGTTTTCGTCTCGTCTTTTCGTCAATTTTGGAGGGACGTCCAGTTCTCGGTAACGTCACGGTTGTCCCATATTTTCTCCACTTCTTGATGACGGTCTTCACTGTGCTCCATGGTATATCTAATGCCGTGGAAATGTTTTTGTACCCTTCTCCTGACTGATACCTTTCAACAATGATGCTTTGTAAGCTCTCTATGAACCCTGGCTTTTGCTGGAGGATGCAACTGAGTAAATGTCCGAACTTTATTTGGCGTTAATCAGAGTCATTTTAATTG
This sequence comes from Neoarius graeffei, assembly GCF_027579695.1. Lineage (NCBI taxonomy): Eukaryota > Metazoa > Chordata > Actinopteri > Siluriformes > Ariidae > Neoarius > Neoarius graeffei. The sequence continues at coordinate 8,642,344 of NC_083573.1, forward strand.
ATGGCGGGTGTGAACCCAAAAAGACTGAATGCTGTAATTAAATCAAAAGGTGCTTCAACAAAGTATTAGTTGAAGGGTGTGCACACTTATGCAACCAGCTTATTGTACATTTTTTTATGGCCCCCCCGAACAGATTTGTTTGTTTTTCAATTGAATTGTACAGGTTATAGGTCACAGTAAAAGTGGGAAAAGTTTTGAAATTATTTATCGTGGTTTCCTTTTTTTTTTTTACATCAGAAAAACCTATCATTTTAACAGGGTGTGCACACTCTTTATATCCACTGTAAGATCTCAGTTTAAAGATCAGTAACTTACCCAGCTAACAATTTTAGGCTCAAAGGATCTTTTCTGGACATCGCAATTAAAGAAAAGTTGTGCTTCACAGAAGTAAAGTAGAAGTTGTTCCTTTTTAAATCAAGTAATGAGTTAATTGGGAGTGGCTGGATTTAAGGCTCTACCTTTAAGGCAGCGCCTTTTTGCCATTAATACGTTGGGAAAATAAAAGCAAGTCAGCCAAGACATTGAGAAAAAAACGTGGCTCCAACATAGAAGCACTATACAAAAACTTTATGCGAATATAAAAATCTTGGGATCATACAGACACTGCATTGTTTGACCTGAAGGCACAAGTTAACTCCTGGGGTTGAATGAAATTTTGGTCCAAAAAGTTCAAGACAACAAAGGAACCGTTAAAGGAACTGAAAGCATCAGGTACTAAAGTATGGACATCAACCGTAAAGTGTCCTCCAACACCATGGAATGAAAAACTGTCATGCAAGGAAGAAGCTCTTACTCATATATATATATATATATATATATATATATATATATATATATATATATATATATATATATAATTTTTGTCAATTGGCCCCCTGTGTCAATTGTATGTATGTATATGTACGGACGGGTTGACGGCTAATTTCGCTGGTACTTATGACTAAGTGACAATCAAGGGTTCATTCATTCATTCATTCATTCATATTTTTTTTAAAGCCAGCTTGAATTGTGCAGCATTTTGGAGGAATGTTCTCCAGTCAGATTAAACAAAAAATGGTGAGGCTTTTAATATGAAGAACACCATCCAAACATTGAAACATGTTGGTGGCAGCATCATGTTGTGGAGGTGTTTTGCTGGAAAAGCAGCTGCAACACTTACAGATGGCATCATGAGGAAGAAGGATAATCAAGAAATACATGAAGAAATACATCAGCTGGGCTTCTAGTAGGACATGATACTGTACGAAGAATACCTCCAAAGTGTCCAGCTGTGACCAGAGTCCAATAGAAAATTTGTCGACTGGGCTGAAAAAGCATGTCTGAGCAAGGAGGCCAACAAACCTGAATCAATGACATCACTTCTGTCAGGAAGAATGGGCAACAATTCCAGAAAGTGTTGTGATCAGTGTCTTGTGGAAGGCTACCCTAGGAGTTTGAGTCGAGTTCCAATAATTCAAAAGGTAATGACACCAGTGGCGGCTGGTAGTCTTTCAAACAGGGGAGGCTGGTCGGTTACGATATTTCCAGATTTTAAAAGAAAAAGCACATCAATTTTGCCCATACTCTTGCCTCTGATCTGGCTGATTGTTGGCAGGGTCACAAACTGTGAAATAACAGGTTCTTTGGCCCATTAGCCTACTGTCCAATATACATGATGGTGGTGTTGGGAGGTGTATTGGTGTATATTTTAATATTTAATATTTTAAAATTGTGGCATGTTGTTTAAAAATTGATCATTATTGAAAGCAGCTCTTTGTCAGGAACCTCAGCAGTAACAGCAGAGTGTTCTGGAATAGGCACAAGCACTGACCTTGGGGAGCCAAACATAGAGCTGGGTGCCACACATTTCATTCAATGACACTTTCCCTATATTTTACTTATTTTGACTGAGAAATGTTTTATTGACAATTTTGATAACCCTTCACTTTTAATCCAGGTCTGTAGTGTGAAATGTTCTCGGCTGTGTTTTTGTTTAAAAATGTTTTCCAAATTGTAGCGGTGTTTAATTCATATCCAGAGAAATATATATTCCAATATAATATACTCAGCATAAACATTTTAAATAGATTCTATATTTTTGGTCCATCCATGACATATTACTAAAGTAGCCTATTTACTGTTGTTGATGTGGGTCACTTGCTGTTAGCCAATTCACTTTCTCGTACCAGGAGAGCTGAAAGGAACGAGTATTATTCCCTACCTTTTTCACCAAGTCAATTTGAGGCGTTGGTCTACCCTGCTCTTTAATTTTAATTTTTTCCTTGAAAGGAAGACTGGCAAATGGCTTCGCCAAAATTAAATCAGCAATGCTTGGCATCCGTGCGCAGCTTTCTTGCTAGCTGACTAGCCCCCTCAAGTTCAAGTTCAGTCACTCAAATAAACGAAATTTCTGGAACTAAGATAGCAAACTTGACAACACTATCTCATCTCATCTCATTATCTCTAGCCGCTTTATCCTTCTACAGGGTCGCAGGCAAGCTGGAGCCTATCCCAGCTGACTACGGGCGAAAGGCGGGGTACACCCTGGACAAGTCGCCAGGTCATCACAGGGCTGACACATAGACAACCATTCACACTCACATTCACACCTACGGTCAATTTAGAGTCACCAGTTAACCTAACCTGCATGTCTTTGGACTGTGGGGGAAACCGGAGCACCCGGAGGAAACCCACGCGGACACGGGGAGAACATGCAAACTCCACACAGAAAGGCCCTCGCCGGCCCCGGGGCTCGAACCCAGGACCTTCTTGCTGTGAGGCGACAGCGCTAACCACTACACCACCGTGCCGCCTGACAACACTATATTTACACTTTATTTACAATGAAAATATATACAAACTAAAAAAGCTGGTAGAAACCGTATGTAATGAATGAAATCGAAATGTAAGCTGATCTCTTACAATACACCACAGCACTTGCGAATCCGCATGGGACTGAACTGAAATTCACCGCTGCCTGTCTATATTTGAAACGAGCTGTCAATCAAAGAAAATATTCGGCCGCTTTCACCAATCACCAGTCTCCTCGCGGAAACTGCCATGTCCCTCCCACTGTGAGGCTGGGAGTCCGTGGGCGGGCATTTTCGCAGTATTTGTCCAATAATCGTCTTGCATTTTGAGATTGAAAAGCGCATAGCTCCCAAATGCCATTGAAGTCCACTGAGGCTGGGCTGCATCGCGCTGTCACGAGGGGGAGAAACTCACGCACACATTAGGCGAACTGGGGAAAGTTATAACAGAATGATTTCGCACTGTAGTTGGGTTGAGCACATATGTTTCTATGATTCTGGATCTGAAATAGCAATGTTATAAGGTCGGCTATAACATAAGCCTAGCGCAATTCATCCTACACGATGTTCGTCATTTTTAGAGGAGGCTGAGCCTCCCTCGTTGTCTTAGAGCAATCGCCCGTGGATGACACCAAATACTATCAAAGTGTATGTAAACCTTATGACCCATTGAGAATAAAGTTGACAGAACTTTGGCTCTTTTGACTTCTTGACCAGAAGAAAAACCACATCCCTAATTACTAATGACGTTCTTTCGTATGGCTGTAACTCCAACCTCAAGCAACAACTTTTTAGGGAAGCTGATGTTACATGGAAGAACATTACTCAGACATGATGCAAATAATAATTTCACCGCTCCAATTTTTACTTCCATGTCTGATTTCTGAAATAAGATCAAAGTGTTTTTAAACAAATCCTGTTCACTTTTAAAGGCAGGTCCTCACTTTGCACGTATTAAACATGAATGTAGGGACACACACACACACTGAAGAAAAATTCAAGTTTTACCACCCACGCATTTTACATATTACGATTCAATTTACTGAATCGATTCTTTCAAACAAATCTGTTTCAAGTGAATCGATTCATAGCTCTCCAAGGCTAGATCACAAATCACAATTTAACTGCTGATCATAGATGGCAGTTCAGAAAGCAGGACTTATTTTATACACTGAGTGCAGAATTAGTAGGCAAGTTGTATTTTTGAGGATTAGTTTTATTACTGAACAACAACTATGTTCTCAATCAACCAAAAAGACTCATAAATATCAAAGCTGAATATGTATGGAAGTTAGAGTGGGGCGTTTTTAGTTTTGGCCATTTTAGGAGAATATGTATGTGTTCAGGTAACTTTCACTGTGCAGAATTATTAGGCAACTTAATAAAAACCAAATATGTAGCCATTTCACTTATTTATTTTCACCAGGTACACTGATATGACAACTCCAGATTTGCAAATAAACATATCTGACATTCAAACACAAAACAAAAACAAATCAGTGACCAATATAGCCGCCCTTCTTCATGAGGACACTCAAAAGCCTTCCATCCATAGATTCTGTCAATTTCTTTATCTGTTCACGACCAACATTGTGTGCAGCAGCAACCACGGCCTCCCAGACGCTGTTCAGAGAGGTGTACTGTTTTCCCTCTTTGTAGACCTCACGTTTTATAATGGACCACAGGTTCTCTATGGGGTTTAGGTCAAGTGAACAAGGGGGCCATGTCATTATTTTTTCACCTTTCAGACCTTTACTGGCTAGCCACGCAGTGGAGTATTTGGACGCATGAGATGGAGCATTATCCTGCATGAAAATCATGTTCTTGAAAGATGCTGACTTTTTCCTATACCACTGCTTGAAGAAGGTTTCTTCCAGGAACTGGCAGTAGGTCTGGGAGTTGAGTTTGAGTCCATCCTCAACTCGAAAAGGTCCAACAAGTTTGTCTTTGATGATACCAGCCCATAGCAGTACTCCACCTCCACCTTGCTGGCGTCTGAGTCGGAGTGGAGCTCTGTGCCCATTACTGATCCAGCCACAGGCCCATCCATCTGGCCCATCAAGAGTCACTCTCATCTCATCAGACCACAGCACCTTAGAAAAATCAGTCTTAAGATATTTCTTGGCCCAGTCTTGACGTTTTATCTTGTGTGCCTTACTCAGTGGTGGTCATTTTTCAGCCTTCCTTACCTTGGCCATGTCCCTCAGTATTGCACACCTTGTACTCTTTGACACTCCAGGAATGTTGCAACTCTGGAATATGGCAGAACTGGATGCTAATGGCTGCTTGTTAGCTTCACGCTTGATTTTCCGCAGATCATGTGCAGTTATTTTGCGCCTTTTTTTTCCCCACATGCTTCTTTCGACCCTGTTGACTATTTGCAATGAAACGCTTGATTGTTCGGTGATCACGTTTCAACATCTTCGCAATTTCAAGAGTGCTGCATCCGTCTGCAAGACATCTCACAATTTTATACTTTTCAAAGTCTGTCAGATCTCTCTTCTGACCCATTTTGCCAGAGGAAAAGAGGTTGCCTAATAATTATGCACACCTGATATAGGGTGTTGATGTCATTAGACCACACCCCCTCTCATTACACAGATGCACAGCACCTGATATACTTAATTGGTAGTAGGCTTTCAAGCCTAAACAGCTTGGAGTGGGACAACATGCATTAAAAGGATGTTGTGGTCAAAATACTCACTTGCCTAATAATTCTGCACTCAGTGTATATCTCATCTCATCATCTCTAGCCGCTTTATCCTGTTCTACAGGGTCGCAGGCAAGCTGGAGCCTATCCCAGCTGACTATGGCCAAAGGCGGGGTACACCCTGGACAAGTCGCCAGGTCATCACAGGGCTGACACATAGACACAGACAACCGTTCACACTCACACCTACGGTCAATTTAGAGTCACCAGTTAACCTAACCTGCATGTCTTTGGACTGTGGGGGAAACCGGAGCACCCGGAGGAAACCCATGTGGACACGGGGAGAACATGCAAACTCCGCACAGAAAGGCCCTCACCGGCCACGGGGCTTGAACTCGGACCTTCTTGCTGTGAGGTGACAGCGCTAACCACTACACCACCGTGCCGCCCGGTAGACGATTTATTTAAGAAATTCTCTTTACAACCTGTCACCAATGATACCTGTCATAAATTAAATGATCTGACAATAAAAAAAGTCTGCCATCTGTGGTAGTCATAGGAAGGTAAAAAGCCTGTCCAATCACCATTGAGTCTCGGAGCATGACCAGAGTCTTCCACAAGGCCAGGCAGACATTTTGCTAAACCTAGTGCACAAGAATGGCCGAGAAAGGGCCGCCAAACTTTCCAGTCAGACTAAACGTTATACCTACAACAGCTTGCACTGCAAAACAAAGCAAGAAAGAAAGACTGAAGTCGAAAAGGCGACAACGAAAAAGAGGCTGGATAAAGCAAGAGGTCAAACCAGAGTGAAGCTTCGTATGGCTTTTAAACGATGATGACAACCGAAGGAGTTGAAGCACCTGAAAAGTGATTCCATGGTTGCTGAATTTCTGTTGTTCAGTTAATTATCTGGTTTGTCTTGTTGTTTTATTTTGGGGACTTTGTTATTTTCCTGATGATGTGACCAACGTAGATAGCTATTAGGTCTTGTGGACCCGTCCTCCAGCAGTAGTTACTAGTCAGGCAGTGCGCATTCATGTGGTTTGGAGGAGTGGCTTTGGAAGGAGGGGGTGGAATTTGGGGGTTAAGATAAGATAAGAGAAAACTTTATTAATCCTGAGGGAAATTCTTGAGCCACAAGTCGCTCTATAACAGAACAGTATAAGTTAAAATACAATAATACAAGCTGGGGGGGGGAGGAACCTGTGATAAGAACTGTGCAAGGAATAAATGCCTAAAAACAGTGCCGAATAGAACAACAATAGAAATACTGTATGTTACATAAGGGGAATAGAAGATGCAAAAACCAGTGCCTTAATGGTTAGCATTTTCTCATTCTCATTACCTCTAGCCGCTTTATCCTGTTCTACAGGGTCACAGGCAAGCTGGAGCCTATCCCAGCTGACTACGGGCGAAAGGCGGGGTACACCCTGGACAAGTCGCCAGGTTATCACAGGGCTGACACATAGACACAGACAACCATTCACACTCACGGTCAATTTAGGGTCACCAGTTAACCTAACCTGCATGTCTTTGGACTGTGGGGGAAACCGGAGCACCCGGAGGAAACCCACGCGGACACAGGGAGAACATGCAAACTCCGCACAGAAAGGCCATCACCGGCCACGGGGCTCGAACCCGGACCTTCTTGCTGTGAGGCGACAGTGCTAACCACTACACCACCATGCCGCCCTATTGCGCACATGTTGGGGAAAAAAAATATTGCACATAGTGTTGTGAAAAAATATTATTGTACATGACCACTCAGAATATTGCACATGATATAGGTATTATTGTCATGATTGATCAGCTATCCATCTTCCAGAAGGGGGAGGAGTTATACAGTGTGATGGCCACTGGTAGGAAAGACCTCCTGTGGCGTTTTGTGGTGTTCCTCGGTGGCCTCAGTCTCCCACTGAAGGTGCTCTATTGTGACACCACTGTGCCATGCAGGGGGTGGGAGGGATTGTCCATAATACTGAGAAGTTTCCTCAGCATCCTCCTCTCTGACACCTCTACCAAGGACTCCAGTTCCATTCCCAGGACAGACCCAGCTTTCCTGATGAGCTTACTGGCATCAGCTGCATTCACCCTGCTGCCCCGGCATACCATAGCGTAGAAAATGATGCTGGCCTCCACAGACTGATAAAATATCTGCAGCATGGTTCTGCAGACGTTGAAAGACCTGAGTCTCCTGAGGAAATGCAGGCGGCTCTGACCTTTCTTGTAAAGTGTGTTTGTGTTTTTTTGTCCAGTCCCAGATACCTGTATTCCTTCAAAATGTCCACCTCCGATCCCTCGATGTTGACTGGGCTCAGACTGGTCCTTTGCTTCCTAAAGTCCACCACCAACTTCTCAGTCTTTGCAACATTGAGTTGCAGGTGGTTTAGTCTGCACCACTCCACAAACCTGCCCACCACATTCCAATACGCAGCCTCCTGTCCCCTGCTAATACAGCCCACAATGGCAGAGTCGTCCAAGAACTTCTGTAGGTGGCAGAACTGTGAGCAGTATCTGAAGTCAGAAGTATAGAGTGTGAACAGGAAGGGAGACAGGACCATCCCCTGAGAGTCCCCTGCCTGTGCTGCTCACTATAAGGTCTGACATGTTGTTTTCCAGCCTCACATACTGTGGCCTTCCTGTGAGGTAGTTGGTGATCAAGGCTGGGGTTAGATCATTCCCAAATCTGCTGGTTTCTTCAACATTGCCTACCTTTAAGTGGCGTGTGTGTGCGTGCCTGTATATATATATATATATATATATATATATATATATATATATATATATATATATATATATATATATACACACACACACAGTGGTGCTTGAAAGTTTGTGAACCCTTTAGAATTTTCTATATTTCTGCACAAATATGACTTAAAACCTCCTCAGATTTTCACACAAGTCCTAAAAGTAGATAAAGAGAACCCAGTTAAGCAAATGAGACAAAAATATTATACTTGGTCATTTATTTATTGAGGAAAATGATCCGACTTTACATATCTGTGAGTGACAAAAGTATGTGAACCTCTAGGATTAGCAGTTAATTTGAAGGTAAAATTAGAGTCAGGTGTTTGCCATCAGTGGGATGACAATCAGGTGTGAGTGGGCACCCTGTTTTATTTAAAGAACAGGGATCTATCAAAGTCTGAAGCGTTATGTTTGGAGAAAGGAAAACGCTGCATTCCAGCATAAGAACCTTATCCCATCTGTGAAACATGGTGGTGGTAGTATCATGGTTTGGGCCTGTTTTGCTGCACCTGGGCCAGGACGGCTTGTCATCGTTGATGGAACAATGAATTCTGAATTATACCAGCGAATTCTAAAGGAAAATGTCAGGACATCTGTCCATGGACTGAATCTCAAGAGAAAGTGGGTCATGCAGCAAGACAACGACCCTAAGCGCACAAGTCATTCTACCAAAGAATGGTTAAAGAAGAATAAAGTTAATGTTTTGGAATGGCCAAGTCAAAGTCCTGACCTTAATCCAATGGAAATGTTGTGGGAGGACCTGAAGCGAGCAGTTCATGTAAGGAAACCCACCAACATCCCAGAGTTGAAGCTGTTCTGTACGGTGAAATGGGCTAAAATTCCTCCAAGCCGGTGTGCAGGACTGATCAACAGTTATTGCTGCACAAGGGGGTCACACCAGATACTGAAAGCAAAGGTTCACATACTTTTACTACTCACAGATATGTAATATTGGATCATTTCATCTCATCTCATCATCTCTAGCCGCTTTATCCTGTTTTCCAGGGTCGCAGGCAAGCTGGAGCCTATCCCAGCTGACTATGGGCGAAAGGCGGGGTACACCCTGGACAAGTTGCCAGGTCATCACAGGGCTGACACATAGACACAAACAACCATTCACACCTACGGTCAATTTAGAGTCACCAGTTAACCTAACCTGCATGTCTTTGGACTGTGGGGGAAACCGGAGCACCCACATGCGGACACAGGGAGAACATGCAAACTCCGCACAGAAAGGCCATCGCCGGCCGCTGGGCTCGAACCCGGACCTTCTTGCTGTGAGGCGACAGCGCTAACCACTACACCACCGTGCCACCCCTTAATATTTTTATAATACTTTTTAAATACTTTATTACTATTTTACCCTGGGGTCCTTTGTGATCTCACTGACTATTACACGCCTTGCTCTTGGAGTGATCTTTATTGGTTGACCACTCCTGGGGAGGGTTACGATGGTCTTGAATTTCCTCCATTCGTACTGTACACAATCTATCTAACTGTGGATCGGTGGAGTCCAAACTCTTTCGATATGGTTTTGTAACCTTTTCCGGCCTGATGAGCACCAACAACGCTTTTTCTGAGGTCCTCAGAAATCTCCTTTGTTCGTGCCATGATATGCTTCCACAAACACGTGTTCTGAAGATCAGGCTTTGATAGATCCCTGTTCTTGAAATAAAACAGAGTGCTCACTCACACCTGATTGCCATCCGGTAGCCTAATCCTCGAGGCTCACGTACTTTTGCCACTCACTGATATGTAATCTCATCTCATCTCATTATCTCTAGCCGCTTTATCCTGTTCTACAGGGTCGCAGGCAAGCTGGAGCCTATCCCAGCTGACTACGGGCGAAAGGCGGGGTACACCCTGGACAAGTCGCCAGGTCATCACAGGGCTGACACATAGACACAGACAACCATTCACACTCACATTCACACCTACGGTCAATTTAGTCACCAGTTAACCTAACCTGCATGTCTTTGGACTGTGGGGGAAACCGGAGCACCCGGAGGAAACCCATGCGGACACGGAGAGAACATGCAAACTCCGCACAGAAAGGCCCTCGTCGGCCACGGGGCTCGAACCCAGAACCTTCTTGCTGTGAGGCGACAGCGCTAACCACTACACCACCGTGCCGCCCCCTGATATGTAATATTGGGTCATTTTCCTCAATAAATAAATGACCGAGTATAATATTTTCGTCTCATTTGTTTAACAGGGTTCTCTTAGGACTTGTGTGAAAATCTGATCTTGTTTTTTTGGTCACATTGATGCAGGAATAGAGAAAATTCTAAAGGGTTCACAAACTTTCAAGCACCACTGTGTGTGTGTGTGTGTAAAGAGAGAGAGAGAACTTTAAACACATTGAAGTCTAAGTGTTTTTGAAATTCAATTTTGTAAATATTCACTTCCAGGTTTAATTGGGGTTTTGTATCCTGTGGTTGTTCAGTGTGTTTCCTTTCGATTCTCGAAAGAATCGATTCGTTAAAGGAGTCAGCCACACGAGTCATTCTAAAGAACCGAAGCCTTGCTCGCAGGCGCTGGGGGAGGAGAAGGACAGAAATGTGGGGGTTTTGTCAGGAACGTTTTGGGACAGTGGAGAGGAAGCAGACTGCACAAACAACCCCTGAACTTGTCCAAACATCTCTCTGGGACTGACGGAAGTGTTACGGTAAAGTTGTTCCAGTTTAAATTGAGATTTTTTCGAGGTTGGACTGTGTTTACTGGAGCAGCCTTCAGGAGCTCTGCAGCTCGCCTGTGCTTTAGAAATGTCTGGGTTTATCAGTCTTTTAGAGTGTTATTTCTTCTTTCTACAACTTTTTAAAGGACTCTTTCTGTGTTTCAGTTCCTAACAAGAGGTTTTGGCCTTTTTTTCCTCCCCTATTAAGAGTGAAATAATAAATAAACACTGTTTCCAAGTAGTGTGTCAAAATAATGCACGTTCGACTGTTACTATAGTTACCATAGGCGTTAACTGCGCACTACTTTAATACACTACGAACTACTTAAGTATGTTCTTTTCAGTATGGGTCTGGCTCAATTTAAATGTGCCTCAACTGACTACGGGCGAAAGGCGGGGTACACCCTGGACAAGTCGCCAGGTCATCACAGGGCTGACACATAGACACAGACAACCATTCACACTCACATTCACACCTACGCTCAATTTAGAGTCACCAGTTAACCTAACCTGCATGTCTTTGGACTGTGGGGGAAACCGGAGCACCCGGAGGAAACCCACGCGGACACGGGGAGAACATGCAAACTCCACACAGAAAGGCCCTCGCCGGCCACGGGGCTCGAACCCGGAACCTTCTTGCTGTGAGGCGACAGCGCTAACCACTACGCCACCGTGCTGCCCCTCAACACAAACTGACTTTACTAAATTTATTTGTATCGAGCTTTAAACCTTGTCGCAAAGCAACTGTACAGAAAAATTAAAAAGTGTAAGCTAATTTTATCCCTAATAAATTTCTCTCATTATCTGTAGCCGCTTTATCCTGTTCTACAGGGTCGCAGGCAAGCTGGAGCCTATCCCAGCTGACTACGGGCGAAAGGCGGGGTACACCCTGGACAAGTCGCCAGGTCATCACAGGGCTGACACATAGACACAGACAACCATTCACACTCACATTCACACCTACGGTCAATTTAGCCAAGGTTTACATTAGACCGTATCTGTCTCGTTTTCTTCGCGGATGCACTGTCCGTTTACATTAAAACGCCTGGAAACGCCAGGAAATGGGAATCCGCCAGGGTCCACGTATTCAATCTAGATCGTGTCTGGTCCGGTGCTGTGTAAACATTGAGGATACGCGGAGACGCTGTGCTGAGCTCTAGCTGGCGTCGTCATTGGACAACGTCACTGTGACATCCACCTTCCTGATTCGCTGGCGTTGGTCATGTGACGCGACTGCTGAAAAACGGCACGGACTTCCGCCTTGTATCACCTTTCATTAAAGAGTATAAAAGTATGAAAATACTGCAAATACTGATGCAAATACTGCCCATTGTGTAGTTATGATTGTCTTTAGGCTTGCCATCCTTCCACTTGCAAGTGGTAAGTGACGCGCATGCCTGACATGCACTGAGATCACACACACAGCGGCTCAGTCCCAAATCACTGCTCGTGCGCTTCACTCGCGTGCTCTGTGAGCTGCGCAGGGCCGGAGTGCGCACCCTCCAGAGGGCACTCGCTGTTCAGGGCGGAGTGATTTGGAGCGCAGGATGCCTGCGGAGCCGAGCGTATCCGTGTATTGGCGTTGCTATGTGCACGCAAATCGTGTATTGGCGTTGCTGTGTGCACACTATTCGTTTTAAAAACAATCTGATGATCCGCTGATACGGTCTAATGTAAACCCCACCTTAGAGTCACCAGTTAACCTGTGAGGGAAACCGGAGCACCCGCACGGGGAGAACATGCAAACTCCGCACAGAAAAGCCATCGCCGTCCGCTGAGCTCGAACCCGGAACCTTCTTGCTGTGAGGCGACAGCGCTAACCACAACACCACCGTGCCGCCCCTCAACACAAACTGACTTTTTACTAAATTTATTTGTATCGAGCTTTAAACATTGTCGCAAAGCAACTTTACAGAAAAATAAAAAGTGTAAGCTAATTTTATCCCTAATAAATTTGATTATCATAAATTCTGATGGGTGGTTAGCACGGTTGCCTCACGGCAAGAAGGTTCCCGGTTCGAGCCCAGCAGCCGGCGAGGGCCTTTCTGTGTGGAGTTTGCATGTTCTCGCCGTGTCTGCATGGGTTTGCTCCGGTTTCCCCCAAAGACATGCAGTTAGGTTGACGTGGGGCGGCCTTGGGCTGAAGTGCCCTTGAGCAAGGTACTCAACCCTTGACTGCTCCCCGGGCGCTGTGGTGTGGCCGCCCACTGCCATACTTGCCAACTTTTCAAAATTCTCATGGGGGAGAAAAGTACGTGAATGACCTTTTCAATTGGACGAGGATATGATGCGTAGTTGAAACAGTTAAAAACGGTGGATCCCAATGAATTGCAAACCATTTGAAATTTATACAATGAAAGAGTTTTTGAATTGTTGATATTGTTCTATCCCTTACTATAGGTTATGGGATTCATGCATCAGGCGTGAGAGAGCTCAGAGTGAAAAATCTGAAATAATCCTCTTGTCTTGAATTTTAATACGATAACAATGAAAGGGAAGTCTGCTTAAATCAGAGTTTTAGCTGAAAAATCTCATGCCTGAATATTGTATACATACAGCGACCCACAGAAAATAACACAAGTGATGCTTTAGAAGAATGTTTATCATTTCTTAAAATGAATGAAAGTATTATTGGATTGCATCAAATGTGTTTTCCTTCTGTAAGCTCATGTAAAAATACAGAGAACTATAATAGGCGGCACGGTGGTGTAGTGGTTAGCGCTGTCGCCTCACAGCAAGAAGGTTCTGGGTTCGAGCCCCGCAGCCGGCGAGGGCCTTTCTGTGTGGAGTTTGCATGTTCTCCCCGTGTCCGCGTGGGTTTCCTCTGGGTGCTCCGGTTTCCCCCACAGTCCAAAGACATGCAGGTTAGGTTAACTGGTGACTCTAAATTGACCGTAGGTGTGAATGTGAGTGTGAATGGTTGTCTGTGTCTATGTGTCAGCCCTGTGATGACCTGGCGACTTGTCCAGGGTGTACCCCGCCTTTTGCCCGTAGTCAGCTGGGATAGGCTCCAGCTTGCCTGCGACCCTGTAGAACAGGATAAAGCGGCTTGAGATAATGAGATGAGTAACAACTGAGGCTACATCCACACGACAACGGCAACGAGATGTTATTAAAAAAAAATATCGCGTCCACATGGGCAACGGATCAGTAAAATATCAGGTCCATATGGCAACGCAACGCTTGCTGAAAACGATGCAATACACATGCCACACCTCTAGGGGCGCTGTAAGACGGTCCCTTCGGAGACACCAGAACAATAGAAGAAGTAAGGGCGCATAAACTATTATGCGCGAGACGTCATATTAGCCACAAAGTCAGAAAAATCTGTTCGTAAAATTACATTATAATGACCAAATACAATGAAAAGTATTTTTCCAGTCTCACCTGTGAAAGGTAATCCCATGTGATCTCGTTTGGACGGCAAACCTGTTGGTACAGTTAAACGCAGCACATGAATGAGGCATCTTTATTCTCCGCTTTGACCCATCCAATATGGCGGCGAGGATGACGTATGATTCTATGCGGAAGGCGGCGTCTTTAATGGTCCGGAATAAATTGAATGCTACACATTGATGGATTAATTTGTTCTTCTACGCCCTTTTTGAGGAATGTATTGTAGGACTTAAACCAACATCTGAAGAGGTGAGATCGCTCCTTTTTTTCCCTATTTTTGCTGGCGGGATTGACTCTGCCCTAAGGGCTATTCTCTCTCTCTCTCTCTCTCTCTCTCTCTCTCTCTCTCACTTTGCACCATTACACAATAAATATTCACAGTGAAAATATTTTGTAAGCGCGTTTCATGAACCAAGTTATAGGATTTGTTGACAACTCGCATCGAGTTCGTTACACTTCTACGCGGCGTGAAGTACGTGGTTGTGACGTCATCGTAAACAAATCCGTTCTACTCATCCAGACGACTTCGCAACGGCGCCGTTGCCAGATCTTTCCACTCTGGAACCCGTTCTCAAAAGATTTCGTTTTGGGGCACCCAAAACGCCGGTGCCGTGTGGACACCAGGCCGAAACGATAAACAATTTTATCGGATTCACCTGAATCCGTTGCCGTGTGGACAGGGCCTCAGTTAAATAAATACTGCACTCTGTCACTCAACACTTTCCGACAGAATTTTTAAAAAGCACTAGAAATCCTATTCAAATTCTATCGGAATGCATCAAAGGAATTTGCTCATTTGCAAACTTTTGAAAGTTTTCAAACAAAATGTAAAAATGGCACTATAAATCCTACCATATGATCAAAATATACTCCACAAAGAAATTCACTCGAATGCAAAATTTTAGTACGACCAAAATACGCTCACGAATAATCTTTCACTCAAAACTCTCTCAAAATCCATCACTTTCCAGATAATTCACTTGTAAACTTTTTTCACTTAAAACTTTCAAACATAAATTCAAAATAGCACTAAGACACTAAGACACTGTCGTGCAAAATTTCACTAAACGCTTTAGAAGTTGTACAGTTTGTTTCTGAAACGGTATGGAAGACTCGTTTAATTTCACACTCAAATGTCCATTATATTCTGATTGAAGGTATCTTTACCTTAAAATGTGTAACTGGCTGGTCGAACATTTGCTTATCCATGGAAATTCATTCTCCCATGCAACCTGGTATTTGCGTTCGTGTTTTTGCCGTGTGGTATTGGGTTTAGTGGCCGTGATGAATGACTGCTTGTAAAAAATGTCGGACAGCCTGGGCGAATCCTATGTTACGGAAGTGACTGTCGTTCTGTTCGTCGATTGGTTAAAAATCAGTTGACGTCAGCAGTCACTGGCGATTGCTCTAAAGGCCTCTGCATGCTCTTGCGACAAGGCTTTCGCAGATAGTTGTAATTTATCGTTGAGCAGGGAGTAATAGGCGTGCGCGATGTTATTCACCGCCACAACGCAAGGGGGCGCGAAATCGCTAGGAGTAGTTGGTGGGTGTGGTTAGTGGAGTGTTTATCCTCCGGTTACTTATAATGACTAGAACTGGAGTCGTATAGATGTACGTACTTCCTCACTTCCTCGATCAACCGCTCTTTGTGCTGCTCCATCTTCGCTCGTGTTTTTAAAAATGCCGGTCGTGAAAACAAACCAAACCGGGAAAGTAGGGAAGCGGAAGTGCGTGTACAGCGGATGTAGAGTGGACCAATCAGAGCCCTCTTGTCTGCGACGCTGTCTGCGAGGCTTCTGCGGTGGTCACAATTTTTGGGAGGTGCGCGCAGAGCGTCTGCGAAGGTGGGGGGGGTTATGCAGACACTGTCTGCGATGCTGTCTGCGAGGACTGGGTTGTCAGCATAAATTGGCCTTAAGACAACGAGGGAGGCTCAGCCTCCTCTAAAAATGACGAACATCGTGTAGGATGAATTGCGCTAGGCTTATGTTATAGCCGACCTTATAACATTGCTATTTCAGATCCAGAATCATAGAAACATATGTGCTCAACCCAACTACAGTGCGAAATCATTCCGTTATAACTTTCCACAGTTCGCCTAATGTGTGCGTGAGTTTTTCCCCCCTCGTGACAGCGCGATGCAGCCCAGCCTCAGTGGACTTCAATGGCATTTGGGAGCGATGCGCTTTTCAATCTCAAAATGCAAGACGGTTATTGGACAAATACTGCGAAAATGCCCGCCCACAGACTCCTAGCCTCACAGTGGGAGGGACATGGCAGTTTCTGCGAGGAGACTGGTGATTGGTGAAAGCGGCCGGATATTTTCTTTGATTGACAGCTCGTTTCAAATAGACAGGCAGCGGTGACTTTCAGTTCAGTCCCATGCGGATTCGCAAGTGCTGTGGTGTATTGTAAGAGATCGGCTTACGTTTCGATTTCATTCATTACATACAGTTTCTACCAGCTTTTTTAGTTTGTATATATTTTCATTGTAAATAAAGTGTAAATATAGTGTTGTCAAGTTTGCTATCTTAGTTCCAAAAATTTCGTTTATTTGAGTGACTGAACTTGAACTTGAGGGGGCTAGTCAGCTAGCAAGAAAGCTGCGCACGGATGCCGAGCATTGCTGATTTAATTTTGGCGAAGCCATTTGCCAGTCTTCCTTTCGAGGAAAAAATTAAAATTAAAGAGCAGGGTAGACCAACGCCTCAAATTGACTTGGTGAAAAAGGTAGGGAATAATACTCGTTCCTTTCAGCTCTCCTGGTACGAGAAAGTGACTTGGCTAACAGCAAGTGACCCACATCAACAACAGTAAATAGGCTACTTTAGTAATATGTCATGGATGGACCAAAAATATAGAATCTCTTTAAAATGTTTATGCTGAGTATATTATATTGGAATATATATATCTCTGGATATGAATTAAACACAGCTACAATTTGGAAAACATTTTTAAACAAAAACACAGCCGAGAACATTTCACACTACAGACCTGGATTAAAAGTGAAGGGTTATCAAAATTGTCAATAAAACATTTCTCAGTCAAAATAAGTAAAATATCGGGAAAGTGTCACTGAATGAAATGTGTGGCACCCAGCTCTATGTTTGGCTCCCCAAGGTCAGTGCTTGTGCCTATTCCAGAACACTCTGCTGTTACTGCTGAGGTTCCTGACAAAGAGCTGCTTTCAATAATGATCAATTTTTAAACAACATGCCACAATTTTAAAATATAAAATATTAAAATATACCCCTCCCCCCAACACCACCATCATGTATATTGGACAGTAGGCTAATGGGCCAAAGAACCTGTTATTTCACAGTTTGTGACCCTGCCAACAATCAGCCAGATCAGAGGCAAGAGTATAGGCAAAATTGATGTGTTTTTTCTTTTAAAATCTGGAAATATCGTAACCGACCAGCCTCCCCTGTTTGAAAGACTACCAGCCGCCACTGTCAGCAGTGTTTGTCATACAGTTCTGATTGGACATAATCGGGAGTATTTTTAACTTGGCGGGAGGGATTTCCCAAAACCGGGAGATTATCCAGTTTTTAACAAATACAATCGGGAGACGGAGGCTAAAATCGGGAGCCTCCCGCCGAAATCGGGAGGGTTGGCAAGTATGGGTCTGGCTCAATTTGAAATGTGCCTCAACACAAACTGACTTTACTAAATTTATTTGTATCGAGCTTTCAACAGCAGACATTGTCGCAAAGCAACTTTACAGAAAAATAAAAAGTGTAAATTGATTATCATAAATTCTGATGGGTGGTGTAGTGGTTAGCACGGTTGCCTCTCAGCAAGAAGGTTCCGGGTTCGAACCCAGCAGCTGGGGGTGTGGAGTTTGCATGTTCTCCCCGTGTCTGTGTGGGTTTCCTCCGGGTGCTCCAGTTTCCCCCACAATCCAAAGACATGCAGTTAGGTTGATGTGGTGCGGCCTTGGGCTGAGGTGCCCTTGAGCGAGGTACCTGACCCCTGACTGCTCCCCGGGTGCTCTGGCTGCCTACTGCTGTGTGTGTTCACTGTTTCAGATGACTTAAATGCAAAGGATGGATTTCTCTGTGCTTGAAGAGGGCAATTCCATGTAAATGTCAACCTCACCATGCAAAAATAAAGCAACATGTAATACATCAAAACCACTCCCAGAGATCTCACCTAGGCCTGTATTTTACAGATGTGAATAAGTTGAACCAATTTGTAACCAACCTAATATGTCACTGTCAGTCTTTCTTTCTTATAATGTAAAATCCAAGCTAAAATCAACTTTGATCATGTACAATTCTATATTATTGCCACAAGCCACAGAAATGTATGCAAAAATCCACAAAACAGCAAAACAATAGCCATCCTAAATATTATTTAAGAACTTTGATAGTTTTAGCTGATATTTAGAGAGTTTTTCAAAGGGTTATGGTGGTTAAATTGCTGATTTTCTAAACATATGCCATGTCTATTTCACACGCGTCACATCCATAACGGAATTTCGTCACATCCATAACGCTGACTTTTCCTTCCGAAACTCTGCATGAAATACAAAATATTTTAAACAAAGATTTTTTAATATTCACCTTGGACCCCTCTATCAAACGGATATCTCCATTTCGACATTAGGTTTACAATTTCACAGAGTTTGATAAAAATGTACAGTCACCCAAGAAAAGTGATACTTTTTCTGTCACATCCATAACGCATTGGCATATTGGCATTTTCTGGCATGCCCTAGATGTACTATGGGAATTGTTCTTGTTCTATCACTTCTCCAGTATGGTACAGCCTTAAAATATGCAACACCTGTTTAAATACTGGGAGACAATAAAACATGCACTGGGTCATTTGTTGCCATTTTGAGTTCAAGTGTCACGTCCATAACGCTGGAATTGCTCAAGACAGGGTAACCCTGTAGACAGATTTTGCAAAATTACCCTTCTGGATGAGTGTGTAAAGGGACATATTTTCATATATTTAAAAAAAAAAAACGAAATTGGTCCAGAATATGCACTTTTAAGAGAGTCTGGTTCGTAGTTTTCCCCATTTTCTTTCCTCACTGCTGCATAAAACTGCGATACCACCTTGTCTAACTCACAGCATTCATATGCCACTAGAGTCGTTTATTTGTCTGTTCTGCAGCCCGTTTCTTAAACGCAGAAAGCCAAAAATTCATACCTTTTTTTGGTATTTTCATTTTCGCTTGCGGCTTTCAATTGGTTCATCATTTCTTCGTCAAATATAGCGAAACGCGGCATTGCTGAGTCAGCAGAGTCAGCTATTTTGTTGACAAAATTTGCTCATTTTTGTAACCGTAACCAAGCAACGAACTAGCCAATGACATTTCAGAAATACGACCCCGCGTTAAGGAAAAAAGCCCTCCTTGATTGACCAATCAGAATTGAGTAATTTGGCCCTATGCATTATAAGGGTGATAACAGATGGCGTGATTTTATAAATAACTGCGTCCTGTATAGTCGCAAAGTGCGACTGTGTCACCGAGAAATTCATAATAGTTTTCGCATGAAATCTGTTTTGTTGGTTATCCACTGTTCATCGATGGAAACTTGAGTGCAAAACTGTTCATGACAACCAACTGCAGTCCTAAAGTTTTCATGTCAATTGTCGTCCTCAGCCATCGTCGCTAGCCTTCTTTCGACTGTCCGTATGGGGCCACGTCGAGGTCTGTCGAAGTCACGTTCACAGGAGTGATGTGATGAGACTCCAGGCAGGTCTGAAGGATCGACAGGGAGAGACTGGGGGGAGAAAACGCAGGTTGTTAGGTCTGCCCAGCGTCACCTAATGAGGAAGAACAGTATACGTTTTGCACTGAGTGCAAGCAGGGACTCCGGCAAGACTAACTATGACAGCATAACTAAAAGGGAGAGCCAGAAGGTAGCGCAGTCATGAGGGAGCCCCGGGACATAAAGGAGCAGCCACTATACTGTCAGCAAACCCGAGTGAATGTCTGACAGTGGGGGTGTGACAGCATCCATACATCCCAGTTTATCAAAACACTCCATGCTTGAGGACCTTCCAGATTTACTCCTTTACCGGGGGGGAAAAAAAAAAAACTATTAACAAAAGGCTTGAGGAAAAAGATATGTTTTCAGCCCAGACTTAAACACTGAAACAGAGGTCTGCGCGGGACAGAATTTTCAGTCCCGCTCCCGCCCACTCCCGCATTGTGCAGTCCCGCTCCCGCAAAGAATTATCAGGCTTTCGTCTAAACGGGGGAACAGGGGCGCTGCGCCCTCTTACTCTCGGCGTGCGCCCCCTTACCGACTCCGTGAAAACATCCCAGCAACACTACGTGACAATGTGTCTGATCATCAAATACGTTATAATTGCTCCAAAAATATTCCAATCATAGTAGATACACCGCCAGACGGTGCAAAAACAATCCAAATTGGCGTTTTCCAGACTGAGGCGCCATGTTGTTTAGTTGTTTACTTGTCGCGGCTGCTCTCGCGAGATTTGACATGGGTTACGTACAAGGTCAGCTGACTTGTAGAGCGAGATTTCTCGAGACTGAATGACCTTTCACCCATCGGCACGGGAGCTTTTGACAGAAGTAGTTCGCAAGTTGTTTTTGTTGACACTTGGGCATTTAAAGATGTCATCCCGTGGCACGAAGCGGAAAAAAGCCAAAGACTGTCCGGGGCAGAAGAAGATTACTTCTTTCTTTTTCAATGTTGACAGACAATTTGTTCCAATTTCCCTCTCAGATACTCAATGTCCCATTGGAGCATTTTTCAAAGGCTTTGCACGGTGGGGGGGGGACAACCGGCACCATCCCCCCCGCTTCGCTCCCTCACCATGGTGAGCGCCATCATACTAAATTTTTCTACAAAAATCCCTGATTATGATTTTCAGTCCCGCTCCCGCCCGCGCCTGCCATATTTTGTCCCGCTCCCACCCGCAAATCCCGCATGATGCAGACATTCGCGTTATTTCTCACGGAAATTCTTGTCATTGGCTTGGGGAATTAAACATGCTGAACTCTCCACTGACCGATCCTCCACCTAGCGCACGTAGCGAGGGTGCGCGTTGCCAGGCGGCATGCGCAGCTGAGGCTTTACAGAGATACCCATTGTGAGCTTCACTAGAGGAGCTCTGCTCTTCTGCCATGATCGGAGATCTCAAACACGGAAGAGCGGAAAGGAATCGGAAACGTACGCGAGGTTAGACCACTGTGGCAGCGGGGGCGTGGCCAAGCAGCAGTCTGTGAATGGAGGGCGGGGTCGGGGAAGGTAAGTGGCTAGGTCATTACACCTGATGTCAATTTGTGTGTGTGTGTGTGTTTGTTGCAAGGATGGAGTATAAAGGGAGGGGGAAAGGAGAGAAGAGGGATTCACTCCCCGACCACAACACGTGTGTGAGTGAGTGAGTGAATGAGTGAAAGAAAGAAAGCTGAAAAGCTCAATAAAGTGAGTGGGTGTGAACACGAACTCTCGCCTGCCGTGCTTCTGTGCTCCACCCACATCGGGGATTACTACAGTGGTGCTGAAACCCGGGACGCACACCACTCACTTTATTGAGCTTTTCAGCTTTTTCGTTCACTCACTCACTCTCTCTCTCTCACACACACACACACACACACACACACACACAAATTGACATCAGGTGTAATGACCTAGCCACTTACCTTCCCCGACCCCGCCCTCCATTCACAGACTGCTGCTTGGCCACGCCCCCGCTGCCACAACCACATCCGCAAATTTAGGCATCTTAAAATGTTTTTATTAATGCCAAATAAAATATCCGGCACGAATTATATATGATAGACATAAATTAATAATTTATAAATTTTATTTTAAACGCGTTTTAGTTAGCGGGACTGCAGCTTATCACCTCTCCCGCCCGCGCCCGCATTGTGCACTCCCCCTCCCGCCCGCAATGAGCTTTCAAAATTTGTCCCGCGCCGCACTGCTTTGCAGCGGGTCCCGCGGGACTCCCGCGGGAGTGCAGGGCTCTACACTGAAACGGTGTCGGAGTCCCGAACGCTACTTGGAACTCTGTTCCATAACTGTGGGGCTTTGTAAGAAAGGCTCGACCCCCGATATGAGGCCATTATTAAAAAATGTTCTGTTTCCGGTAGGGCTGGGCGATATGGAGAAAAAAAATATATCTCGATATATTTTTGCTATATCTCGATATACGATATATATCTCGATATCTATGCAGGAAAAACAACCCCCAAAAAACAGACACACCAAATTCAGCAAGGTTTTTTTTTTTTTATTGAAGTGCAAACAGGTAGGCAGCCAAGTGCCTAGAGGTAGACAGGTACTAGTAACAAAGTGCTTGTGCACCATTTTTAACATGAATTATCAAACCAAGGAAGTAGTATATTGCCTTATTTTAATTACAAACATAAAACCTGAGGGTAGGCAGTTCTTATAAAGTGTGTCTTAAACATTTAAGTAACCAAAAAAAACCCCTCATTTCATAAATAATAATTTCTACTTAGAAATAATACATATTGCCTTCCTTTTCCTTAAAAACAAAACTCAAACTCATCTCACTACATTAACTCTCAGCCTGGCACACTCCTCGTACAAAAGTTTGTGGCGTACCTGTAAATGGTTGAACAGGTTCGTGGTGCTCGACGCTTTGGTTGCCACCGATTTCTTGCATTTCCGGCAGTAGACCTCTTTCTGTTGTTCGTCCGACGGTTTAAAACCAAAATATCTCCATATAATGGAGCCATTTGTCCTTTTTTTGGTACGACTTCTGCCGCCTCCGGGTTTTCTGTGGGCGCCGCCATGTTGAATGAGTTAACACGCCGCCTACACGCGAGGGGAGGGGGTACAAACACACGAAGGAGGCGGGGTGGGCAGCACCATAGCACAGTGAAGGAAATTAAGCACAGTGGCGAAATCATATTAATTTAGAGCATTATCTCGATATATACGATATGCCAAAATCTTTTTCGTGTTCATAAAACATATCAATATATCGCAAATCTCGATATATCGCCCACCCCTAGTTTCCGGTCCACCGGCCGGGTGAGTGCCGTTTGTGCGGTCGAAATTTTTTTTTTTTTTAACGCCGGTTTTTCGACATTTTTTTTCGGGTTCGTAAATCTAAAATCGAACTTGACATTTGCGCATTCCGCGCAGAATATAGAATCGAATCAGCTCTGTGCATGCGCCGTGCGGCACAAAAAAATGGCAGCCACCATGAAGGAAGGCGATCCGGAGTTTTCAAACATTTGCTTTAGTGTGAAATCGCAAAATGGTATTCTAGCGAACAACAAAATAGTAAAGATTCAGAAAAACAAATCATTCACTGATCATTTTAATAGTGTAATCTCATCCGAACTAGGCCTAACGCTCGATTTAGAACTACAAAAAGTCCGTGTGTCGGACCATCACAAACCGTTACTGGAAAATTCGTTTGATCTTGATCCATCCGAGACGTTAGAGTTTTGTTATGCGAAATTCATTACCTACTTTGTTAATGACCCTGACAGATCTGTAGGAGAACCTAATAGATCTATTCAAAATGAGAACGGAACTGAGCAAAAAAATGCGTTTACGGAACTAATGCAGGTTGGCTGGACAGAATTAAAAACTGTGTCTGGAGCAAATAAAAAGAACGAATTACAAAAAAAAAAAATCCCTCCCTCCCTCATCTCATCTCATTATCTCTAGCCGCTTTATCCTGTTCTACAGGGTTGCAGGCAAGCTGGAGCCTATCCCAGCTGACTACGGGCGAAAGGCGGGGTACACCCTGGACAAGTCGCCAGGTCATCACAGGGCTGACACATAGACACAGACAACCATTCACACTCACATTCACACCTACGGTCAATTTAGAGTCACCAGTTAACCTAACCTGCATGTCTTTGGACTGTGGGGGAAACCGGAGCACCCGGAGGAAACCCACGCGGACACGGGGAGAACATGCAAACTCCGCACAGAAAGGCCCTCACCGGCCACGGGGCTCGAACCCAGGACCTTCTTGCTGTGAGGCAACAGCGCTAACCACTACACCACCGTGCCGCCCCCCCACTGAAAATTTTTTTGCTCACCCGGTGGACAGGAAACGGATTTTTTTTTTAAGGATGGCCTGAGGTATCAACAAATAGCCTGCACCTTTTGATATAAGTAAGCTTAGTGGGGTCGTAAAGGATTGTGGTGCGAGACCATTAATCAATACAGAATTTGATTGGGAGCCAGTGCAGTGTGGATAAGACGGGGTGATGTGGTCATATCTTCTAGTTCTAGTAAGGACTCTTGCTGCTGCATTTTGAACTAACTGGAGCTTGTTTATGCACTTATTGGGACATCCAGACAGTCGGGCATTCCAGTAATCCAACCTGGAGGTAACAAAAGCATGAACTGGTTTTTCTGCGTCACATTATATTTCTTATCTTCGCAATATTTCTGAGATGAAAGAAAGCTGTCCTCGTCATGTTATCGATACGAGTTTGAAGCGAAAGACTGGAGTCAATGATCACCCCGAGGTCTTTTACTGCTGCACGGGGAGAAACAGAAAGGCCATACAGAGTTGCTGTGTAAAAAGAGAAGTTATTTCTAGCTGCATGTGGTCTTGGTACAAGTACTTCTGTCTTGTCAAAGTTCAGCAGAAGGAAGTTAATATGCATCCAGTGTGTCATGTCCTTTAAAGGAACAGTCCACCGTACTTCCATAATGAAATATGCTCTTATCTGAATTGAGACGAGCTGATCCGTACCTCTCCGAGCTTTGCGCGACCTCCCAGTCAGTCAGACGCGCTGTGTCTCCTGTTAGCAATGTAGCTAGGCTCAGCATGGCCAATGGTATTTTTTGGGGCTGTAGTTAGATGCGACCAAACTCTTCCGCGTTTTTCCTGTTTACATAGGTTTATATGACCAGTGATATGAAACAAGTTCAGTTACACAAATTGAAACGTAGCGATTTTCTATGCTATGGAAAGTCCGCACTATAATGACAGGCGTACTAACACCTTCTGCGCGCTTCAGCAGCACATTGATACGGAGCTCAGATATCAATGCGCTGCCGAAGCGCGCAGAAGGTGTTAGTACGCCTGTCATTATAGTGCGGACTTTCCATAGCATAGAAAATCGCTACGTTTCAATTTGTGTAACTGAACTTTGTTTCATGTCACTGGTCATATAAACCTATGTAAACAGGAAAAACGCGGAAGAGTTTGGTCGCATCTAACTACAGCCCCAAAAAATACCATTGGCCATACTGAGACTAGCTACATTGCTAACAGGAGTGACAGCGCGTCTGACTGCGTCTGACTGACTGACTGGGAGGTCGCACAAAGCTCGGACAGGTACGGAGCAGCTCGTCTCAATTCAGATAAGAGCATATTTCATTATGGAAGTACGGTGGACTGTTCCTTTAAGGCATGACACTTATTCAGAATTAGCAGGAATCGAGCAGAACCAGCCGGAATGAAAAATTTTTCAAAATTCGTGCGGGAACTTCAAACTGACCAATGTTCTGACAGCTTTGTAAGAATGTCGTTCGAATACTGAGAATGCGCTTCGAACCCGCCTCGAATGATTCTTGCACGTTCCGGGTGTATTGGCTTTCGAATGCAGTTGGAACACAGGAGGAATACCTAGAATGCAGTAAGAATATTAAGAATGCACTTCAAATGCCGGACGAACGCGGTTCGATTGCTGCCCGAATACCACCCGAAGTCTGGTCGGAAGGTGCCTCGAACGCTGTACGAATTCACCTCAAATGCAGTCCGAACGCTCCCGGAGTAGCCGCCGAATACGTTTCGAACGTCTAAGAATTCAAAGAGAATTGAAAATTAAACGAGACTTACCTGTAAGTTGAAGTTCGATGATAATTCTACCAAATCCGCAGTGGTACTGAGGGTTAACATGAGATGCACACGCGCGCCGCCGTGAGTCAGACTTCAAAGGTTGTGGACATGATAGTTAGGAATAAATAGGGTTGGGTGAATTAAGGGAGGGCATGTTAAAAGGATAGTTCGGGATTTTTGACATGAATCTGTATGGCATCCCCATCAATAGTGTCGTGCAAACACACTGACTTACCCCTGACAGCATCCTGTGAGTCCAGTTCTTGTCCAGTTTTGGTCCAGACGAAAGTAGTCCGGCAAGTTTGTTGGGGTCACGAAAGTAAAACGTTTTTTGTCTCAAAACAGTACGTGTTCAAAAGAGTGATATATTTGCATCACAAAACCGTTGTCAAATAAAAAGTCAGACCTCGAAATCGCTTGGCACTATTTTCTCTCCCTCGGTATCGCTGCGCGCTGCCGCCAGGTGACAGCCACGGCTGTTTCATTCATTGTTTACTAGTGATGGGAATTTCGGCTCTTTTTCGGGAGCCGGCTCTTTTGGCTCTTCTTACTATAAGGAGCCGGCTCTTTCGGCTCCTGAGATTTTATTTTTGATTTAAAGGAATACGCCACCCCCAGATGAAATTGAGTCAGTCCCTAGAGTTGGATGAGTGAGCCAAAGCGTTTTGTAGCCGACCCAGCCATTGTCCTGATCTATAAACGCCCCGGTTAGCTTAGCTTAGCGTAGTCGCTGTAATCCGGCATGTCCAGCTAGCATGTCGTTACAAAAGTGAATTAAATAACTCAAGATTTTTTATAATTATTTCTCATGACTTGTACATTCACATCGAGTACACATATCAATGCAAATTAACACGAAGGGATTTACTAGACCAATTTATATCTGGAACTATTTTCAGCCACAGGACAGGCAAAGCACCGCTGCAGGCGCAAAGACACCGCGCAGCGCCTGAAAACCCGTTTTCAGGCGCTGCACGGTGTCTTTGCACCTTCCTTTTCCTACCTATTCCTTTAATTGCTGCAATTAACTAGTTAATTCTGATTCTATTTCTCCTCTCAGTTATAATCTGTCCTGCTTTTGAAAAGATCCTCTCTGGGGGGACAGATGCTGCCACTATACACATCCTCCGTGCCATGACGTGTGTAAGCCGTGGATAGAGTGCAGCCTTGGTCTCCCACCAGCTTAGTGGGTCTGCGTTTCGCTGTCACCTGGCGGCAGCGCGCAGTGATAAGAAGGGAGAGAAAATAGTGCCAAGCGATTTCGAGGTCTGACTTTTTTTATTTGGCAACGGTTTTGTGATGCAAATATATCACTCTTTTGAACACATACTGTTTTGAGACGAAAAACGTTTTACTTTCGTGACCCCAACAAACTTGCCGGACTACTTTCGTCTGGACCAAAACTGGACAAGAACTGGACTCACAGGATGCTGTCGGGGGTAAGTCGGTGTGTTTGCACGACACTATTGATGGGGATGCCATACAGATTCATGTCAAAAATCCCGAACTATCCCTTTAACCCTCAGTACCACTGCGGATTTGGTAGAATTATCATCGAACTTCAACTTACAGGTAAGTCTCGTTTAATTTTCAATTCTACAGAGATGCCTACCTCAAATTTTGAATTTCAGTATTCTTGAAAACATTTTTCAGTATTTTGGAATGACTTTCAGTAACATTAATTTATGTGCGTTTCCATTATAAAGAGGTGTATATACCAATATGTTTAACATTTAAATTATTAAAAAGTACTGTTGTGTGAATTGAATAAACAAAATGCGAGCAGCCATCTCAATTGAATTTCCACTCAACAAATTTCTAGAGCATACAATAGATCACATTTTTATAAATACAATAGTGTTCCCTGTTTGCAGACATTACGGTTGACTACCAATCATTGGTATTGAATGTAACTCCTCAAAAGTATTATATTATATTATATTGCCTGGCAAAATGTTCTACCTGTTAACGGATTCGAATAAAATTTTTTTTAAAAATGTCTTATTTCATGCCAGAGAGTCCGACATTATCTTAATGCCCCAATATATAAATACTTCAGCATAATAAATATATTACGTTCATTATGTCTTCTTCTTAAATCAAAATAATTGTTTTTTTCTTTTGTTTCAGACATGTAAAAGCTTTTTTACCTTTTCCTGACATGTTTCGACGGTGTAACTTCCGTCTTCATCAGAGGGTCACCCGGATGTTGGTGTGTGACGTGCCTTTATAATCAGCTGATGTTGTGGAGGCGTGACCTCCCTGTCAATATTGACAGGTCGGTCACGCCTCCCGCTGTCAGTGTTGCCCTACAGGTGTGGGAGAGCATGTACGCCCCCTCATCCCTGTTTATTGTTCTTGGGCTACGCTTTGTGATTTCTATCGACTCCTTGATCCAACGGTGGTATCTGTTGTTCTCTTGCTGTATGATCTGAGCATTGTCCCAGTCCATTATATGATTTTCCCTTCTGCAGTGGTCCGTTATTGCTGATTTCAGGTTCTCTTGCATAGCTTTTTCTTTTATTGCTCTTGTTTGTCTCTGTTCTGTTTCTTTTTCACATTCCTTTTTATGTTCCTTTTTTCATATGCTAAAACTCCTTCCTGTCCCCCCAATGTAGGTTTTGTTGCATGACAGGCACGGTATTTCATATGACATTACATTTACTGTGTTGGTCGATTTTGTCCTTCGGGTGAACTAGTAGCTGTCGTAGTTTGGTGTGTGGTTTCACGGGTGTTTGTATGTTGTTTTTTCATGGCTCTTTGGATTTGTTCTGTAACTCCTCTGACATACGGTAGAGTCACTACTGCTTTACTTTCCTGTTTTTGGGTTGTCTGTTTTCTTCCTTTTTCCTGCGTCTTTTCTTTTGTTTTCACTTGTTGTGCGCCTTTGTGTATGGCCCATGGTGGATATTGACATGTGATCAGAGCTTGCCGTATGTGTTGTTCTTCTGTTGCGCGTTCTGTGGGGTCGGTTATGATTGATGCACGTTCGTAGAGGGTTCTGACAACTGATCAACTGGATCAAGGAGTCAATAGAAATCAGAAAGCGTAGCCCATGAACAATAAACAGGGATGAGGGGGCGTACATGCTCTCCCACACCTGGAGCGCCGTCCTGAGGGGGCAACACTGACAGCATCAGCTGATTATAAAGGCACGTCACACACCAACATCCGGGTGACCCTCTGATGAAGACGGAAGTTACACCGTCGAAACATGTCAGGTAAAGGTAAAAAAGCTTTTACATGTCTGAAACAAAAGAAAAAACTAATTATTTTGACTTCAGCATAATGCTTCAGAAGAGACATTGAATAAAATGACATTTATAATTGTATTTAAAACAGTGGAATGATCAATTTTTTGCCACAATCCCAACAGCATTAATAATAAAATTCTGTTTTTGATCATACTACATGTACATTTGTACTTGCAACACTGAAAAGACTTTGAATTAAAGAAGTCCAGCCGGTGTTTGATATTTCAGTGAATAAAAATCAGACATGTAAAAAGAAACTGAATAAGTTTAACTCGCATTTCATGGCACTAATCGGCAAGTTCAACTCCAAGCACAGGTCAACCATCACCGCTTCAGCACGTGTCACGTTCCGTGTCTTTTCATCCACAGATTTCGTAAAAAACTGCTGGATACCCCCAGATTTACTTTCCGCCTGACTCGCCATTTCAGCATACCCCATATGTTTTGTTTTTTTTTGTAGTTGACATGCCGCGTGCAGTCATCGCGACCACCATGAGTGATGTTAATGTCAGTTCTACCCAGTTTGCAGTGCGCGTATCCATTGCCCTTTTGACTGGGTGTAACGCACGGCCATTCTATCGTATATCGTGGGAAGAACACCTGAGACCTGTGTTTCACTTGTCCCGATACTGAGCGTTTCATTTCCACTATTGAGAAGCAGCACCATGCGTGTGTGACGCCGAGCGAAAATAGCGCGAACAAATGTGCGGTATCTGCGCACGTCACACTCAGCACGTGAGGTTGTCGTAAAAATAAATAGCCGTGAATCGCGCATGGATTGAAAAAGTCGCTTGGACATTTAAAAACAACTCACTGGAATTTTTTAAGACTTTATAATAATTCCGTACAGAATAACACTGTTTGCCGTAACATCGTATTTACGTAACTTTTCCGTACAAAATACGGCCAATCCGTACTAGTAGGCATCTCTGATTCTATCTTTTAAGGGAACTATCACTCCCCTTAAATTTCTCGTTAGGCTTTACACCAACTGAGGTATGAAAGTTCTCGTGAAGTTATACGAGTCCATGTGACTAACAGTAATAAAACAACTCCCAAAACATGAAGTCGTAAATTTCTAAAAGAAAAAAAAAATCATAGAAACTATAAGAAAAGGAATATAATAGATCCATAAATATTAATTACCTGTATAAAACCGAATTTAATCCAAAAAACACAGCTCTAGAAGGAAGACCACAAGACAGCTCTGAACTCCACGGCGTCCAACGTTGTACTGACCTCACGACGGCGCGCATGTGCGTCTCGTGTTAACCGGAAGTATGTCACTGCGATTTGGTAGAATGCAGCTCGAATACTGAGAATGTACTTCAAATATCCCGGAATATACGAAGAAATTTCATTCCGACAGCATTCCGGCTCATTCGGGACATTCTGGCAAATGGATTTGAAGTGGCTTGCCATTCAAACGCGATCAGAATGTTTCGAATGCTGTTGGAATGCCGTAAGAATATTTAGAATACACTTGGAATGCCGTTTGATATTTCTCCTCTTCGAATGCACCTCGAATGTTTTGTTCATGAGCAAAACATTCGGGCCGGCCACAAGAATGGGCCCGAATGTTTGGAATGCAGTCAGAGTTTATCGAATGCACTTAGAATATCCTGGAATATACGAAGAATTTTCATTCCGCCTCTAGTGTGACTACCCTATTACACATTCCTCAGTTTTATTAAGCTGGTGTCTCTTATCTGGCTTTGCAGAAACGTACAGCTGTGTCATCAGCATAACAATAGAACCTAATAATACCATGCTTCTGAGGCCCTGTCCACACGGCAACGGATTCAAGTGAATCCGATACAATTGTTTATCGTTTCGGCCTGGCGTCCACACGGCACCGGCGTTTTGGGTGCCCAAAACGCAATCTTTTGAGAACGGGTTCCAGACTGGAAAGATCTGGCAACGTTGCCGTTGTGAAGTCGTCTGGATGAGTAGAACGGATTTGTTTACAATGATGTCACAACCACATGACTGTCAGTGCTTCACGCCGGGTAGAAGTGTAACGAACTCGATGCGAGTTGTCAACAAATCCTATAACTTGGTTCATGAAACGCGCTTACAAAATATTTTCACTGTGAATATTTGTGTAATGGTGCAAAGTGAGAGAGAGAGAGACACTCTGCCCTTAGGGCAGAGTCAATCCCGCCAGCAAAAATAGGGAAAAAAAGGAGCGATCTCACCTCTTCAGATGTTGGTTTAAGTCCTACAGTACATTCCTCAAAAAGGGCGTAGAACAACAAATTAATCCATCAGCGTGTAGCATTCAATTTATTCCGGACCATTAAAGATGCCGCCTTCCGCGTAGAATCATACGTCATCCTCGCCGCCATATTGGATGGGTCAAAGCGGAGAATAAAGATTCATGTGCTGCGTTTAACTGTACCAACAGGTTTACCGTCCAAACGAGATCACATGGGATTACCTTTCACAGGTGAGAAACAACAAATTAATCCATCAACGTGTAGCATTCAATTTTTTCCGGACCATTAAAGACGCTGCCTTCCGCGTAGAATCATACGTCATCCTCGCCGCCATATTGGATAGGTCAAAGCGGAGAATAAAGATTAGCTGCGTTTAACTGTACAACAGGTTTGCTGTCCAAATGAGATCACATGGGATTACCTTTCACAGGTGAGACTGGAAAAATACTTTTCATTGTATTTGGTCATTATAATGTAATTTTACGAACAGATTTTTCTGACTTTGTGGCTAATGTGAAGTCTCGCGCATAATAGTTTATGCGCATGCGTCCTTACTACTTCTATTGTTCTGGTGTCTCCGAAGGGACCGTCTTACAGCGCCCCTAGAGGTGTGGCATGTGTATTGCATCATTTTCAGCAAGCGTTGCGTTGCCATATGGACCTGATATTTTACTGATCGTTGCCCATTTGGACACGATATATTTTTAAATAACATCTCGTTGTCGTGTGAATGTAGCCTAAGACAGAATCTTGTGGAACACCAAATTTTACCTTAGCATGCATAGAAAAGTCACCATTTGCATCCAAATACTGATAACAATCGGTGAAATAAGACCTGAGCCAGGAGAGGGTCGTTCCCTTAACTCCCACAACGTTTTCTAGTCTATCAAGGAGAATGGTATATTCAGTGGTGTCCAAGTCAAACAGCACAAGCAGCGAGACACAGCCCCGATCAGAGGCCAATAGTAGGTCATTTACTACTTTAACCAATGCTTTCTCAATGCTATGATGAGGTCTAAATCCTGACTGATCCATTTCATGGATGTTATTCCTCTGTAGATACGAGCAAAACAGCTTTTTCTAAGATCTTGGAGATAAAGGGGAGGCTTGATATTGGCCTATAATTGGACAGAGGTCGAGGTCAGGTTTTTTAATCAGGGGTTTGATTACTGCAAGTTTCAAGGTTTTAGGTACAGTTCTGGCCTCAAATTAGTTGTCGGATATTTTTGTCATTGAAAAATTCATGAAGTCGTTGCTACTACATATTGCGTGTGCGCATGTGTCTGTCATGGTCTTTTTCCTTGTTGATTGTGCGACAGTAAATAAGAATCGAGGATTATTTTTGTTGTCCTCTATTAAGTTGGATAGATGTGTTGATCAAGCAGCACGAAGAGCTTTTCGATACTTCAGGAGGCTCTCCTTCCAGGTTAATTGAAATCCTACCAATTTTGTTTGACGTCATTTGTGTTCTAATTTTCGAGTGGTCTGTTTTACGGTGCGAGTGTAATCGTTATACCAGGGTGCTAATTCTTTCTCTCTTTTGAATCATTTTTCTTTTAAATGGAACTACGTTATTTCAAGTATAGCGGAACGTTGACTCGAAGCATTCATTTGCCTGATCAAGTTCTGTGCGGTCTGATGGTGATCCAGTCAAAGTTGATAACTCTGTATTTCGTATTTATATTTAGGAAATATAATAATCAACTTAAATGAGACAAATTTACAAGACTTGTAAAGCTACATCTATCAAAATGTTTCGTATCCTTTTCTTAAACGTGTTCTCTAACCCGGTGACTTAAAAAAAAAGGCTGATTTGTCGAAGTAATCATTACATTTACATGTCTTTTGAGTTGTTAAAGGAAAACTTCAGTTTGCATGAATAAGTCAGTCATCCGATCTCTTCAAGTAGTGTCAAAATACTCAAATCTGATTGGTCAAAAGCCGTCGATTTGATTTTCTGTTCTTCTGAGCAGCTCTGAGTTCTGGCTTCGACAAATTCATTTCGGTCTCCTTGTTCTGAGATGTTATCGTTTCGATAGTAATGACTCATGGACAGGGATGAGCTCCACATAATCTCAGGCTAATCATAAATCCATTTTAAAAATGTCACATTCATGGAAGAGTAATTCCGTGCCAAATCACCAGGTTTTAGAGAAAGTTCCCAACTGACCATCTTAGATTTTGTTCATGTATTTTTTTTTTTCATTTTAATGTCCTTGTTACTAATAACTGCTGTGCAAAATTTTAGGCCAATATCTCCACTAGTTTCGGAGATATTAAGCCTTCAAAAAGGGGGCGTGGCCCCATATTTAGCATAAAAACGTGTTACAATCAAACATCCATAGTTTGATGGCTAATAACTTTTGAACTGTTCACACTAAATGGTTCAAATTTTCACACATGATTCTCTGATACAATAAGGCTCTGTACACAGAAGGAGAGCTTTTGTATGTGACTTATTTGCAGATTTATGGCATACCAAATATGGCTTCCTGGAATGCGCATTTGTCCATGGTAGCCCTTTTGGCTCTCTATATCTCCAGATTTAATGACACCAGATGTCTGATTCTTTTTAATATATGAGACATGTTATAGTACGATCAGGAAAACATGTTATATCTGTGACAAAAATTATACTTGTCTCATATATAGGCCCCTAAAAATGGAAAAAAGCTTGTCGCGTTGTCTGTATTTTGAATGCTTATAGCAAAAACCTGACAAGGTCTACCAGAAAACAAATTAGATCCGTGAAAAGAGCAAGGTCTAATTGATATCTCATCTCATTATCTGTAGCCGCTTTATCCTGTTCTACAGGGTCGCAGGCAAGCTGGAGCCTATCCCAGCTGACTACGGGCGAAAGGCGGGGTACACCCTGGACAAGTCGCCAGGTCATCACAGGGCTGACACATAGACACAGACAACCATTCACACTCACATTCACACCTACGCTCAATTTATGGCCCTTTTCCACTACCCTTTTTCAGCTCACTTCAGCCCGACACAGCTCGCGTTTCGACTACCTCAGAACAGCACGACTCAGCTCGCTTCAGCCCTGCTTAGCACCCAAAACTCGCACGGTTTTGGAGTGGGGCTGAAGCGAGCCAAACCGAGCTGAGTGAGGCTGGGGGCGTGAGCAGACACTCCCCTGTGCACTGATTGGTGAGGAGGAGTGTCCTCACATGCCCACACACGCCCCTCGAGCACGCTGGGATCTGTAAACACCGCAAACCCGGAAGAAGAAGAATTACAGATTACGAGAATTTCTGAAGCCTTATGCGCCTCGCCTCATCTATGCGCTCTTGCCAGTATCTGTCCGCGTTGTCGGTGACAACACGCTACAGCACCAAGACCAGCAACACTAACGACTCCATGTCCTCCATGTTTATTGTTTACTATCCGGGTCGTGAGACTGCCGCTTAAAAGATCACTGATGTCACTGTTTGCGCCGCTTAACGACATCACGTGACGTCCACCCACTTTCGCTAACTCCACCCAATGTGTCCACCCACTTCCAGCCAGCACGGTTCAGCGCGGTTGTAGTCGAAATGCAACTCCAACAGCCCCGCTCAGCTCGACTCAGCCCAACTCAGCACGGCACGGCTCAGCCCGACTCAGCCGCGTTTGTAGTGGCATTAGAGTCACCAGTTAACCTAACCTGCATGTCTTTTGGACTGTGGGGGAAACCGGAGCACCCGGAGGAAACCCACGTGGACAACATGCAAACTCCGCACAGAAAGGCCCTCTCCGGCCACGGGGCTCGAACCCAGACCTTCTTGCTGTGAGGCGACAGCGCTAACCACTACACCCACCGTGCCGCCCTACTTACTTGTTTCAGGGTTAATTATAATTACAAATTAATTATTTGTTGAAGTCAACATTCATAAGAAGTGTCCTGTTCCTTCGATTGCTTGCATTCTGATATAAGCGAGAGCGACAGGGGGATACGTAAGTGAGCAGTAGCTCGCAGTTGATCATGTTTTTTTCTGCTTTCTGTAATAAGAGATGGGAAAAGTTTCCATGCACCGATGATCCAGTTTTGGAGTTCTGAAATCCATAAAAACTGAACTTGAGCAATAATTTTTTTTTTTAAATTCAATTTCTATAAAATTCTCGACTTTGAGGTTCAAAGTGGGAGAGGGAGAGAAAGAAGTTGAACAAATGTTGGGCATCACCTCCGCTGAAAGACATCAAAATGAAATAAAAGGCATCATGTTCGGGATCAACGTTAATGTTTTGCTGCTTGTCCGATTGGACAAATAGTAGGGTTTTCCACTCGTCCTGACCATGACCTTTTTATCACTGTGTATTTACTATGTGGTTAAAACAGTTTATCAAAAAGCAGGTATAGTTATGATAATCATTATACTTGAATGATTTATAATTTTTCAATAAAACTCAGACTTTAACTGTAACAATAAACAAAAACTATCCCAAGCCCCGTAATGGTGTGCGTGTTGTTCTAACCTGTTACTTGATTTGCAGTTTTAAGAGTTAGACTCACCCAAATCCAGAGCTTCTGCAGGAATTAAAGTTAAATCTTGATTAATCCAGTAAAACTTGAAGGATAAATTAATTTCAAGAAAACGAGTCGGACATGATCACGTTGTGAGTTCGGCGCCGTCGTAAAATTCCTCCGAAATATTTTGCGACGATTGTGATGGTTAATGCGAACCATATAAAAGAAAAATACGGTGAATGTCCTGAATGAATGAAATGAAGATTCACCACGGATATTTTTATTGAGGTATTGGAGCGCCATTTCTCTGATTTCTAAGAGTCTATTAATCTATAATTACGTATTACGACGTGGTTATTTTTACACACGCATCTGCTGTACTCGGCTTCTCCAGAATTTCGTTCGTAAACAGTAACCCGGTCGGATCACTGAGAGGATTGAACTACAGCGGTGCTTGAAAGTTTGTGAACCATTTAGGATTTTCTATATTTCTGCATAAATATGACCTAAAACAACATCAGATTTTCACACAAGTCCTAAAAGTAGATAAAGAGAACCCAGTTAAACAAATGAGACAAAAATATTATACTCGGTCATTTATTTACTGAGGGAAATGATCCAATATTACATATCTGTGAGTGGCAAAAGTATGTGAACCTCTAGGATTAGCAGTTAATTTGAAGGTGAAATTAGAGTCAGGTGTTTTCAATCAATGGGATGACAATCAGGTGTGAGTGGGCACCCTGTTTTATTTAAAGAACAGGGATCTATCAAAGTCTGATCTTCACAACACGTTTGTGGAAGTGTATCATGGCACAAGCAAAGGAGATTTCTGAGGACCTCGGAAAAAGTGTTGTTGATGCTCATCAGGCTGGAAAAGGTTACAAAACCATCTCTAAAGAGTTTGGACTCCACCAATCCAGAGTCAGACAGATTGTGTACAAATGGAGGAAATTCAAGACCATCGTGACCCTCCCCAGGAGTGGCCGACCAACAAAGATCACTCCAAGAGCAAGGCGTGTAATAGTCGGTGAGGTCACAAAGGACCCCAGGGTAACTTCTAAGCAACTGAAGGCCTCTCTCACATTGGCTAATGTTAATGTTCATGAGTCCACCATCAGGAGAACACTGAACAACAATGGAGTGCATGGCAGGGTTGCAAGGAGAAAGCCACTGCTCTCCAAAAAGAACGTTGCTGCTCGTCTGCAGTTTGCTAAAGATCACGTGGACAAGCCAGAAGGCGATTTGGAAAAATGTTTTGTGGACGGATGAGACCAAAATAGAACTTTTTGATTTAAATGAGAAGCGTTATGTTTGGAGAAAGGAAAACACTACATTACAGCATAAGAACCAAATCCCATCTGTGAAACATGGTGGTGGTAGTATCATGGTTTGGGCCTGTTTTGCTGCATCTGGGCCAGGACGGCTTGCCATCATTGATGGAACAATTAATTCTGAATTATACCAGCGATTTTTAAAGAAAAATGTCAGGACATCCGTTCATGAACTGAATCTCAAGAGAAGGTGGGTCATGCAGCAAGACAACGACCCCAAGCACACAAGTCGTTCTACCAAAGAATGGTTAAAGAAGAATGAAGTTAATGTTTTGGAATGGCCAAGTCAAAGTCCTGACCTTAATCCAATCAAAATGTTGTGGAAGGACCTAAAGCGAGCAGTTCATGTGAGGAAACCCACCAACATCCCAGAGTTGAAGCTGTTCTGTACGGAGGAACGGGCTAAAATTCCTCCAAGCCGGTGTGCAGGACTGATCAACAGTTACCGCAAACGTTTAGTTGCAGTTATTGCTGCACAAGGGGGTCACACCAGATACTGAAAGCAAAGGTTCACATACTTTTGTCACTCACAGATACGTAATATTGGATCATTTTCCTCAATAAATAAATAAATGACCGAGTATAATATTTTTGTCTCATTTGTTTAACTGGGTTCTCTTTATCTACTTTTAGGACTTTTGTGTGAAAATCTGATGTTGTTTTAGGTCATATTTATGCAGGAATAGAGAAAATTCTAAAGGGTTCACAAACTTTCAAGCACCACTGTAGTTTTGTTGGCGCTGTATTGATGTAACTCTTGAATAATTGCGATTAAAAACAGTGATTTTCAACAAGTATTCTGTTTGCCTTCACATAAATTCACAAAGTACTCGAGAATCATCTTGCTGAGAATTATCTCGCTTCATCTCACTGACATTCAGCAACATGAAATGTAACTATAAATCGATAAAAAGTACAATCTTTCATTCTTTAATAAATACAAAATCCATTCGACACACACCATTGTGAGTTGGTGATAAAGGGGGGACGCTTTTGGCAGTCATTTGTAGGTGTGAAGGACTTTTTACTTTAAAGGACCCTCGTGAACGAGTATTATCGAACAGATGGGGACTTTCTTCCCGAGTTTCAATGTCGCGTTATTATTTTGAAAGTAAACTATTGTTGTGTCATACTTGAAGTTAGGAATAAAACTCTTGGGGGAATTGCTGTTTTTCGTAAAATAATCAATAGTCCCATGCAAAAGGGAGTTACTCCTCCACCATACGCAAGATTGCCTCTATAGTTAAAGCGTTATTAAGTTGCGTCACCTCACATGACCATGAAGTAAGGAATATAATGTGCATGTCAACAAGTAAGGGTTTGTCTCAAGAAAATATTCCGTATGCTCCTCAGATCTCACTGGTGTTTCCGCTCTATCTCTAGGCCGTCTTGACTTCCTGTTTCATCTCGACTGCTGGGATTCTTTTGGCCACCATGTGCTTGAGTGTGACAGCTGGAGTGTTGCTATTGGGTTTATCAGCAGTACGTTCATGTTTGATAATCAGCGAAGTGAATTGTGATAATCCCAGATTTGACACCAAAGAATTTGTCGAGTTGTTCTCTCTTAGCGGTGGCTCCACCTCTCTGGATGGCTACACCCTCGTTTTCTATAATGGCAATGGCAATGTGGCGTACCGCATCGTGGACCTGAGCAGGCACAGCACGGACGAACGAGGATTCTTCCTCATTGGCTCGGCTGAGCTCAAGCCATCGCCGGCCATCCAACTTCCACCAAACTCCATCCAGAACGGCCCTGATGCGATCGCCCTGTACGGCCCATCCTGGGTTCCTGTAGCCGAGAACGGCAATGTTTCTGCTATTGGGCTGCTTGATGCCGTAGTTTATACGTCTCGCCGGGCAACCAGCACCGCCGGGACGTTGTCCCGAGTCCTCACGCCAGGTTCTTTACCATATGTTGAGGATGATCAATTTTTAGAGGGAGACGAGTCCATCCAGAGGTGTTGGCTTTCTGATGATTACTACAGCTTCCAAAACGCCGTGCCCACCCCTGGACGGCCCAATATCTGCCCGCCGTCAAACCCCGGACATCTATGGATTAACAAGATCCAGTTGAGTGGAGGGGCACTGACTGGACCTGTCGAGATCAGCGTTGGGACAGAAAGAGGGCCGATGACAGTGGTGGTGTATAACGTCCAAACCGACACCGTGAAGACCAGTGTAGGGTTTCAGGCCAGCGAATCTGGGACTGTCTCGGTCAATTTGACCACGACTGCTTTGTCGGGTAATATCTAAAGGTGTCCTATCGCTCAAATAAAACGGTATGTTTCTACTGGGTATTGATTATTTGGGTAAGTCATTACTTGATGTTTAACCTTTTAGATTTAGACGGCTGGGCGTTGGCAGTGTACCAGGGGAAGGTCGAAGATTTCCAAAAGGGCAGCCCACTCAAACAACTTCAGCCATTTGATGCCTTTGTCTGCAGCGGACTTGCAAACACCCCAAGCACCGTTCTCACCGAGACTCTCATCCCAGGCAGGAAAGCCTTCGAGCTCAACAGCAGGTAATTTTTCCAGCCAGGTCAGGAAACAAATAGTTCCATTAGAAAATGAGTTCTGATTCGTTTCATGATTTGCAGGTTTTCAGAAGTCGATTCTTACGTCACCCGGTGTGGTACGGCTCACTGGGCGAGAGATCCCGGCGTATTTCAGCATCAGATACAGAGACCGAGCGAGTCCAGCCACTGCCGCTGGTATAACACCTGCCCTTACAGCACTGGTATGGTCTCCTCTAACCTTTGCAATCTAAACCCTGCGTTTATGTTTTGCTAATCTTTCCTACGCCAGCTGGTGGGGAAGGTCATCACTGGCGATAGACAAAGTATTTCTTGAAAGAGTATTTTTCGCAGCAAGACATTTGATTTGTTTGACTTGTTGCTTGTATGGCCTTCTACCACGATGCTTGATTCTGATTGGTCAGAAGGTGTAGACTTTCTATAGCAGCATTAACTGTAATGACGCGGGATTAAAAATTCCACTTTTTGTGGCATAAGAAGAATAAAACGCTGTTATTGGGTTGGTAACGGTGCCTTTGCTTTGGTTGGGCCACATCACACCATTACATCGTTGATTATTATCCCATAATAGCACACCCCCGAGTGTTTCATTCCTTACATATCACACAAGCCAGGAGTTGCCAGAAAAACCATGGCATCTGCCAGTCAAGTTAAAATATTTTTCTTATCGCAGCCGTTAACGCGACAGAGGAACCTTTCGAGCCGTGGTCGGGTATCGATGGCGACTTCCTGATCAGCGAGGTGAATGTGGACTCCCCGGGTTCAGCGGAAGATGAGGAGTTTGTGGAACTCTGGCATCCATCAGGCCACCGGACTTCACTCAGTGGCATCTGGGTGCTGCTGATCAACGGCAACAACGGGAAAATTTACCGTGAAATTGAGCTCCACGGACACTACACAGATAATCACGGCTACTTCCTGGTGAGTCAGTCGAGTTGTGATGTCTGTCTGGCGTCTCTGTTGGAAGACGAAGTCTGTGATCTTGTCCTTTCTTTCTCACTGTTGCAGATCGGCAGCGAAAAGCTCAATCCGCAGGTTGCCCTACCAGCAAATACCATCCAAAACGGCCCAGACGCCATAGCGATATACCGCTCGACGTATCCACCCTCTGTCGAGAATGTTATTGTTCCCAGGAATGGGCTCCTGGATGGCATGGTGTACCGATCCCGGAGTTCAGACAGAGATTGGGCGGATCTCATTAAAGCTCTGACACCAGGACAGCTCCCCCTGCTGGAAGACACCGCGGCACAGGAAGGAGACGTGAGTCTTAGCCGATGTGGACTAAACCGACTCGACCTGAACTCCTTCAGGGTAAGGTTGCTTCCTGTTTGAGTCACCATTTTCTGTGCTCTAATACTTTTTAACGTGAGATCACGTCGTCTACGTCTTAAGTGGCCACTTCTCTTCAAGATAATCTGCTTTTTTTTTTTTCGCGTGAAGACGAGGTCTTCATTTCTGGTTGGCTGAGCAACAACAGTGAGCGTAAATAAGAAATTTCAGTGAGGTCTATACCTGCTGCTCTTCACGATTGTGTACCTAATCTCAGATTTCAGAAATCAAGACACTTGTTGTTGTAAATAGCAAGCGTACAAAAGTCAATTCCTCTTCAGTTAAAAAAAAAACTTCAAGAAATTGATCGTTTGTGTGCTATTATGGGAAACGATGATTTACATCGTATATTTTGCCAGCTCCAGTGTGCCTTTTTTTTTTCTTTGCTATATCACTTTGTTCTCTTAGGTCTCGTCTCCCACACCGATGAAGGACAACGATTGTCCTCGTCCCCCTAAAGAGCTAGTCATTAACGAAGTGGGCGGAGTCTTCGGAGACAGCGTCTACGTGGAACTGATTGGTCCACCTTTGGCTCCTTTGCACGGACTGGTCATAGTGCTGTATGAGCTCAGCACTGCAAGACACGTGATTCCGCTAGAAGGAAGTCTCGGAAGTGATGGATTCTTCCTGCTGGGTAACAAGTCTCGAGCTGGTGAGCTGGTTCCCCCCCCCCCCTCCACCCCGGTTATGTAATTGTTTTCCGTCTTCCATGTAAACCTCCTCCTCCTCCCCAAGATAGTTCAGGTTAAAGTGAAAAATCTTGGCTTGGTGGTCATCATGGCAACGTTCCCAGGCACTTATTTTCAGTAACGCAGGATCGGATCGGGCTCTTGCGTACTTGAAAGAGGAGACCTATAAAATATTTATTACTTCTGCAAGGCGCTGTATATAGATATTCTAAACCAGGGGTTTTCAAAGTGTGGGAGAGTCAGCCCCCCGTCAGAGAGCAAATAAACAACAGCGCCCCCCCCCTTACAATTTTTGTTGTTGCTATACTTAGGCCCAATCCCAATTCTAATTTCTACCCCTCCCCCTTCCCCTCCCCCTTCCTCTTGGCCCTTCCCCTTGAAACTGAGCTACAAGGGATAGGGCTTGAAATTCAACCACTACGTATTGGGATAGCCCTTCAACGATCGCATACGTCATCGCGTACCTCCGTCAGCGTTTACGTTAGCAAAACGCGACCAAATGCGTCACTGGCTGCGACCAGCCGCTACAGTCAGAGCCAGAGGCAGAACCAGAAATCTCTGCTGGCAGGGTGTGATTTGTTAACTAACACCACTGAATGGGATATCTTTGGCGCTTCGTGCACCACATCCGACAGAATGAGGTGTCAGAACACTCATGTAAACAATAAAAGCGAGAATAACAGAACAAAACGTACGCAGTCAAGCAACCGAAAACAATACTCACTCCCAAAGCTTTTTAGCAGTAGCTTGGATTTCAGAAATCGCTGCTCATTCTCAGCTCGAAAGCGAATCAAGCGGCGTGTTTCCTCTGGATAACAACTTAAAACATATAAATAATGGAGAAAATACATTTATGACAATCTTTCGCCGCGGGAACCGCCATCTTTCTGAAATCCGCATGAAATCTCGCTGAAATCCGCATGGCATTGTGGGAAATCATTCAAACCCCTTCGTTCGGAGTCAGCTCCAGGAAAATCTCCGTTTGGAGGGGTACAGAAGCCCTACCCCTTCCCCTACCCCTCCG
Organism: Neoarius graeffei; assembly: GCF_027579695.1. NCBI lineage: Eukaryota > Metazoa > Chordata > Actinopteri > Siluriformes > Ariidae > Neoarius > Neoarius graeffei. Next base: position 8,685,226 of record NC_083573.1, read on the forward strand.
TGTTAACTGGGATTGGGATACCCCTACCCCTTCACGTGAACGCGCAAATGGAGGGGAAGGGCCAAGGGGTATGTCCAAGGGGTGAAATGGGATTCGGCCTTAATGTTCCATTCGTATTTTTAAAAAATGGTTGTTGTACACATTTTTATTTTTCTCTTTTACACATTTCAAACATCTGTGCTTTTTGAAGACATCTTTTTGTACACATTTAAAACATGAGCTTTTTTAAAACATCTTTTTTTTTTTTGCACATTTTAAACATCTGTGCTTTTTTTTTTTTTAAAACATCTTGTTTTACACATTTTAAACATCTCATAGCATCGTTAGCTAGCACCTCTTGGCAGACAACACACTGTGGCAGTGGAGCATCTTCAGATCCAGTCCATGAAAATCCAAACTTTAAATAATCGTGGTCATACTTCCTTCTTTTTTTGCTTGGCCCAGACTCTGTCTCCTCACTCACTGTAGCTTTAGGTACTAAAAATCGATCCGTTTTGTCTCTGGCAAAGGCTAGCTGAAGTTCGCTAAATGTCCGCAATAGTAACTTGCACTGCGTTCACACTGCAAGGCTTAATGCTCAATTCCGATTTTTTTGTGAAATCCGATTTTTTTTGTGAGGTCGTTCACATTAACAAATATATGCGACTTGTATGTGATCCTCAGTATGAACGAAAAGCGACCTAAAAGTGTTCCGCATGCGCATTGCAGGATACGACGACGTCACACGCAGTGAGCATGGCCAGTGTTTACGGAAGTAACCTAAAGTTTCCTGTGTATGACAGTAGCCAGCATGGAGTTGATGCGATGATGCAGTTGTTGTTGCGACGGAGCCAGAACATGCACAATAGCCTGATGTTAAGGAGGAGGTTGAGAAGGAAGAGGGCAAGGGTTTTGGCTCAGGCGTTCTGCGGGGTAGTGACTGCAACCTCCGTTCAAAGGAACATCAAAGCCATGTTGTTGTAACTTTTTTTGAGAGACCCGCCGCCTACTTCAGCGCAGAATAGTGACGTTTGTGGCTTGTTGATGACGTGTAAGTCGGATGAATGCGACCTGGCGGTTCAGACTGAAGTCGCATATGAAAAGATCGGATAGGAATCGGAATTAGGACCACGTATCCAAACGGCCTGGGTCGGATTTGAAAAAATCGGATCTGTGTCGTTCATATTGTCAATAAAAGATCGGATACAGGTCACATATGGGCGAAAAAATCGGATTTGAGTCACTTCAGCGTGCAGTGTGAACGTAGTGTTATTCTGGTTTATTTTTCCTCACGTTGCGTCCCCCCCGAAGAACTCTGGTGCCCCCTAGGGGAGGCGCACCCCACACTTTGAAAAGCCCTGTTCTAAACAATGCCTTGTCTCTACTCGTACCGTCTCTGATTAAACCTCAACTTCACTGTGCCTCTTTCTTCCCACAGATCAGAATTTGCCTGCCCTGACGTCTCTCGGTGCGGTCTGGTTGTGTCGCGGCCTGCCGAGCATCTGTAGCAACGAATCGAAAGTTCAGGACCTGTTAGTTCTCTCGAATAATTCAAGTCTGCATCCTTTTCTCCACGGAGTTACGTATCGGGTCGTGCACCCAGTGGCCAGGTGTGTTTTTTTTTTTTTTGTTTGTTTTTTTTTTTTTTTTTGTGTAATATTTGCACAGCTTTTTTTTTTTTTTTTTTTTTCTTCGTCTTGTACTTACAGTACATGCTTGGTTTCAGTTTTGACTCTGTCTCTCGCTGTGCAATGAACCGATCTGACGTCTGGACTGCCTCTGACTCAACACCCCGCCTCCCAAACCTCTGCCCAAGCCCCGCCCACTCTGTCCACGTGAACCTGTGTCTCCAGGCGGAGTCTGATTCTCACATTAGTATGCTAAAATCTTTTTTTGTCTTTATAACTAGTGTTTTAAGAATGTCGATGTCTCTCTTTTGGGCGAGAGAGTATCCTCACCTGATCGTGTCTCCTTCTCTCTTAGCATGTACACCTGAGGGATTTGCAGAGTTGTTAGAGCTTTCCTGTCAGTGTGGAATCTCTGGTGCTCATCTTGCAGGTAAAACACTCACACACTAACCTGGACGTTCTTGCAAAACTCCCTTTTTAAAATAGGATAGCTAATATATACATACATACATACAGTGGTGAGCAAAAGTTTACATACCCCAACAGAATGTTTCGTTTCTTGCCTATTTCTAAGAGAAATTGAATGATAATACACAAAAACCTTGATTTCACTTGTGGTTAATGGTTGGCTGAAGCTATTTATTGCATTCATTACTGCGTTTACTCTTTGAAAACCATGAAAACAACAAAAACTCCCTAAATGACCCTGATCAAAAGTTTACATACCCCTGTGAATTGGCCTGAAAACCTGTACACAATTTGACATAAACAGGACTGAATGGCAATTAAAGGCAACTACCTTCACCTGTGATCTGTTTTCTTCTAATTAGTGGGTGAAAATAAAAGTCAGTAAATTGCTGGACTTTTGAGAGAACCTTTTATCCCTCATCCAGTGCTGCGCGTCAGAGATTGAGCCATGGGAAAATCAAAGGAATTGTCAAAGGACCTGCGTGAAAAGGTAGTTGAACTTTATAAATCAGGGAAGGGATGTAAGAAAATATCAAAGCAATTAAAAATGTCAGTCAGCACTGTTCAAACAATAATCAAGAAGTGGAAAGTCAGGGGCTCTGGAGACACCAAAGCCCGTTCAGGTAGACCAAGAAAAATTTCACCCACCACTGTTAGAAGAATTGTGCGTGATGTAAAGAAGAAGCCCCAAATAACATCTGGTGAACTTCGAGATTCTCTGAAACAAGTTGATGTGGATGTTTCAAAGAGTACAATTAGGAGACTCTTGAGAAGAAATGGGCTGCATGGAAGAGTTGCCAGAAGAAAGCCCCTTCTACGCAAATGCCACAAAGAAGCCCGTCTACGATATGCCAGACTGCACAGAGACGCACCCCAAACCTTCTGGCAAAAAGTTGTGTGGAGTGATGAGACCAAAATTGAACTTTTCGGGCACAACACTAAACGCTACATCTGGCGAGGAATCAACAAGGCCTATGATGAAAAGTACACCATTCCCACAGTGAAACATGGTGGTGGATCTCTGATGTTTTGGGGATGTGTGAGCTACAAAGGCACTGGAAATTTGGTAAGAGTTGATGGCAGGATGAATGCAGTCACTTATCAAAAAATACTGGAGGAAAATCTACACGCCTCAGCCCGGAAGCTGCGCATAGGACGAACTTGGACATTCCAGCACGACAGTGATCCAAAACACAAGGCCAAATCAACTTGTCAGTGGCTACAACAGCATAAAGTGAAGGTCTTGGGCCAAGTTTACATTAGACCGTATCTGTCTCGTTTTCTTCGCAGATGCACTGTCCGTTTACATTAAAACGCCGGGAAACGGGAATCCGCCAGGGTCCACGTATTCAATCCAGATCGTGTCTGGTCCGGTGCTGTGTAAACATTGAGAATACGCGGATACGCTGTGCTGAGCTCTAGCTGGCGTCGTCATTGGACAACGTCACTGTGACATCCACCTTCCTGATTCGCTGGCGTTGGTCATGTGACGCGACTGCTGAAAAACGGCGCGGACTTCCGCCTTGTATCACCTTTCATTAAAGAGTATAAAAGTATGAAAATACTGATGCAAATACTGCCCATTGTGTAGTTATGATTGTCTTTAGGCTTGCCATCCTTCCACTTGCAAGTGGTAAATGACGCGCATGCCTGACATGCACCGAGATCACACACACAGCGGCTCAGTCTCAAATCACTGCTCGTGCACTTCACTCGCGTGCTCTGTGAGCTGCGCAGGGCCGGAGTGCGCACCCTCCAGAGGGCACTCGCTGTTCAGGGTGGAGTGATTTGAAGCGCAGGATGCCTGCAGAGCCGAGCGTATCCGTGTATTGGCGTTGCTGTGTGCAGGCGAACCGTGTATTGGTGTTGCTGTGTGCACACTAATCGTTTTAAAAACGTTAATCTGATGATCCGCTGATACGGTCTAATGTAAACCCCACCTTAGAGTGTCCATCTCAGTCTCCTGACCTCAACATTATTGAGCCACTCTGGGGAGACCTCAAACGTGCAGTCCATGCAAGACGGCCCCAGACTTTACAGGAACTGGAGGCTTTTTGCCAAGAAGAATGGGCAGCCTTACCATCTGAAAAGATAAAGAGACTCATTGACAACTATCACAAAAGTCTTCAAGCTGTTACTGATGTTAAAGGGGGAAATACACAGTATTAAGAATTGGGGTATGTAAACTTTTGATCGGGGTCATTTGTGTAGTTTTTTTGTTGTCATAATGGTTTAGAAAGAGTTGACATTTTCTTGACAATAAATGGCTTCAGCCAACCATTAACCACAAGTGAAATAAAGGTTTTTGTGTATTATCATTCAATTTCTCTTAGAAATAGCCAAGAAACAAAACATTCTGTTGGGGTATGTAAACTTTTGCCCACCACTGTCATATATATATAAAATGTGTGTGTGTGTGTGTGTATATATATATATATATATATATATATATATATATATATATATATATATATATATATATATATATATAAATGTGTGTGTGTGTATATATATATATATATATATATATATATATATATATAAATAAATATAAAAAATGATTTCAGCATACAGAACCAGTCAAAAGTTTGGAAACACCTTCAAATTCGATGTTTTTTTTTTTTTCCCTACATTGTAAATGAATACTGAAGTCATCCAGACTATGCAGCAACATGTAAGGAATCATTTAGCAAACTTTAAAATGTTAATCAAACCAAAATATGATTTAGATTTTAGATTCTTCAAAGTCGGCACCTTTTGCTTTGATTACAGCTTTGCACACTCTTGACATTCTCTCAATCAGCTTCATGAGGTAATCACTCGAAATGGTTTTCCGACAGTCTTGAAGGAGTTCCCAGAGGTGCTGAGCACTCGTTGGCTGCTTTGCCTTCACTCTGCGGTCCAACTCATCCCAAACCATCTCAATTGGGTTTAGATCTGGTGATTGTGGACGCCACGTCATCTGACGAAGCACTCCATCGCCCTCTTTCTTGGTCAAATAGCCCTTACATAGCCTAGAGATGTGTTTTGGGTCATTGTCCTGTTGAAAGACAAATGATGGGCCCACTAAGCACAAACCAGATGGGATGGCATGTCCAGAGCCTAATCTAGGGCGCGTAATACGCGATAATACGCGTTTTTTTATCTGTCTGTCACACATCCACTTTTTGGGCACGAGAGTGATATCGCGTATCTATTCATTTTGTCGCGCATTTATAGGTAGAGAGCGTGTAGTCGCGTTTTACTGAATCTTGTGCGTATCAATTTGTCAGCACCAGCTAGCAAGCACTGCGGTAAATATAGCGTTGTTTACACACCAATCGGAAAATATCGGAAAGGGCCGAAGTATTCCGAATGGTTTATTTAGCGGGTAAAACAGTTTTGTGAACTATTACATCATTGGTCACTGAACCGGAAGACAGTCAGCGCGTTTACATGCACATCCAAATCGAGCTACTGTCGGTAATCGAGCTAAGGGTCCCAGCAGGGGTGCCAGAGAAATCCAATCCTACATGCACACAAGGAAATCGAGCTATTGTGTGAGGTACATTGTGCACCCGAGCCACAGGTGGCGCTACACGCCCCATCGTGTTGGTACACTTCCGGTTGTCGTCATGAAGAAGAGCTATTCAAGAGTATAAACAAAGTTCTCCTTGTTCCTCCTGACCTCTTCTGCTGCTCGCTACTACTACTGTTGTCATGCCGACCGAGGCTGTTGTGTTTCCCGCTTGTGGTCTCGTCGCTTCCGGAAGGGGCAGTGCTGAAGTAAGTAGCTCGACTACGTAGCTCGATTAGGGTTTACATGCACTGAGTAGCTCGGCTACAATCACATAATCTAGGTCACGTAGCTCGATTACGAGAAATCCAGTTCGGTTCGATTTCAGCCGAGCTACGGCAGAAATTCGATTTTCTCTATGTGCATGTAAACACACTGAGTGTATCTCAACCAGTCGTGTGAAGTGTTTTAAAAATACCCAAAAGCACATGGCATATCGTTCTGTCTCATCCAAACATAAAGTCAAAACGCGTGGTCACGTTGAAAGACCTTTGGACGAAAAAAGGAAACAAAAACGAAGACACAGAAGTGAGTATTACGTTATTAATCATATTCAAATAGTAAAGGTGCTTAGTTTATATATGTTTGTGTACAAATATGATCTTAGAGTCATTATATGACAGTGTGAAGACATACTAAGTCATTTGATTCTGATTGATAATGGTTTTTGAAGTTTGAATTTGATATTTTCCTAATGCCAATATATAATTAGTTTGATAATGTTTGGTATTATGTAAGTTTTATTCAAAAATATTATGAAATATATTTAATCTGTTCTTGTGTAATTGTAGGTACTGTAAGATTGTAAATGATAGATTATATACTTTTTAGGAAGTCTGAATTTTGAGATTATCTCCAGTCATTTATGTCAAAATCTAGTTTAAACATGGGTAGATTGTTTTAATGTTTTTCACTTTCATGAAAGGTGGTCTGAACAAAACAAATATGATAGCATTTTTACATATTTGATAGTGATTTTATTCAAAAAAGTCAGATTTTTCATATTATTAATTAATAGTGGCAAGACTACATGGATTTTAGACTTGACTATATCAAATGATGTAATATTAACCGAGTCATATTTGATATGCAATATTATACTACTGGTGGTCAAATTGGTAAAAATAGGCTCGTCACATGATTTATAGTAAAACCAGGGATGGGAATTTTCCGCGGATCTGCGGAATTCCACGGATTTTATCAACCCAGGGGTCATTTTTGTGAATCGTCTAAATCCGAGGAGAAAATATTTAGGGGGGGTTAGGTATGTGTTGACCCGGTCAACCATCGGGAACAAGGCTCTGTTTACATCGGCAGTTCAGAACGTACACTGTATTTGATTGGCCGTTGAGAGAGAAATATCGCGATTTGACCAGTGGTAAACGAGCATAGATAGGAAAGGCCAAAATGTCACATGTAAGCTTCGTTCTGATTGGTTCTTCGCATTTCGCTTTCTTACTCATTCAACATGGCGCTCCACGAGGCCGGAGATTGAGGATGTAACAGCGAATAAGAGCTTCAAAATGGTGAAAATTATCACAAAAGAAAACAAATCGCTTATTCAGATTAGCTGCTAAAAGGAAAAAAACATCTCTGCAATGAAGCATTCCTAGAAAAAGAACAAGTACCGTATTTTCTGGACTATAAGCCGCTACTTTTTTCCTAGGTTTTGAACCATGCGGCTTATACAAAGGTGCGGCTATTCTGTGGATTTTTCTTCCACCGCTAGGGGCGCTCTAACCGGAAGTAGAATCAAAAATAAGATAGACGAAAAATCAATGCAAAGAAGAATTAGCAGATCTTTAGCAGATAGAACACGCACGACAAATTACTAACTGGTAATTATTTTCAAATCCAGCGAAGATGATTAAAGTGACTTGTGGTTTCAAACACAGGAGAAATGAAGGTAAATAAATCCCGGTTATTTTCTCTTGGTTCTGTTCCGTTTTAATCAGCAAAGTTGCTGCCGTGTTAAAAGGCACTGTTCGGAAAGAATCTGTTCAGGTACATACATGTACATTTACAGTACAAAATCGTTCTGTACATGCAGTAAATATCTAATTTTTCAACATAGATATCTGCGGCTTATAGCCCGGTGCGGCTTGTATATCTTTTTTAAAAAAAATTTTTAAAAATAGAGCGGATGCGGCTTATATACAGGTGCGCTCTATAGTCCAGAAAATACGGTACTTTGTAAATATGTTGAAAACTTAGTAGTGTTGCTAGTTATATGTGATTGTGACTTTGGGAGCTGAGAGAACTGTTCAACAGGGAAATTGTGTTTCTGTTGAGACAAGTTCACTGCAAAAGAGGTAACTGCATCTTTAATAAAGTAACTGAAACATTTACAGGATTATGTCAAATATTCTTTGTGTTTAATTTATATTCATCATTCCTTTCATTCTAGCATGAAGTTAAAAATTCTTTTTAGCTGAGCATTATTGAGACTATTTTTGTTTATTAGTGTCCAAAACTCAAGCTTCTTTGGACTGAAAATATTATTCAACTGAGCAATCTGAGACCATTTCTAGTGGTCTAAAATGTATAAAACTCATTAGCTTCCGGGGGCCTTCGGCCCCCTGGACCCCCGACCAGGCTCCGCCCTGGACCTGGCTGGGGGCCGATGGCCCCCAGACCCCCGATTAAATTTTCAGCTGAAAATACAATTTCTCATTCTCATCCCTGTAAACCAGTAACCTAGTCATATAACAGAAAACTAGTCATATTTGTAAGGTTTTGCAGTATATAATTCTTCATATAGTTTTTGATCTAAAATCTTTACATTTTTAAAGTTCAGATCGGATCATAATGTTTGTGCAATACTATAAACTGTGGCTAAGTGTTTGCTGATATGGTTTTCATATCACTGTATTAAAGGATATGTATAGTGCCATAATTATCATATTATATAGATTAACATCTGATAGGAATGTTTGTTACATGTATTTAGTTTTATTAATAAAACTGTTCTGTTTATAGATGTACTCTTGAAAATATCTACCAATGTATAGACCCCTTCGCATGTTTGTAAACAAACCGACCGTTGCCAGGATGCACGCGCAGCCTGGACCCAGAAACAATGGCGCTGCCCATAGACCGGCATTATGAGCTGTCAGATTATGTAAAACAATTGTCGTTACAAGATCGAGAATGCTACATAAATAAGTTAACTCTAACAAGTGGACATCGCCTACCGGATCCGCATTTAATTAAAGAGTGGACGGACGATGTTAGTAAGTTCCCTGGTATACAATGGCCAGATATATACTCGTACCTTATTGACCAGACCTCAGTGTACACCCACGAAAAACTTCGTGCCTACAAGTCTTTAGACGCATATGATTGTTATGTGCGGGCATGTACAACTTGATTAACAATGGGACGTTCATATTCATTTTGTTTTAATCAAATTATGCCAGTGATGTGATGGCAATGTGGCTTTAGCTCCAACAGCAAATCCCAACACTAAACAGCAATTTGCAGGAGGGAATGGCATGAAAGGAATGATAGTGTAAAGAGTGCAGCTAAGAGAAATCAGAGCTGTGTAAAAAGCGAGAGGCAGAGAGCAGAAATGAAACTGAACGGGACGGGAGCTAGGTTAGAGCAGTCAACGTAAGTTGGCATTTAGAGTGAGGGCACACAATTTTACCTTTCCATCCTTGCTTTAAAATTGTGATTTTCGGGCTACGCAAATAATGATGGCACAAAATCTGGACTGCTTGAGTCAAGCGAGAGCTCTCCTACAAACAAAATTGCATGCAAAGCTAAGTTAACATGCTAACAATATTCATTACATTGTGTAACTATGACCAGCTAACCAGACAAACGTTACCAAAGTATTTTGCTACATCAATAAACGAAGACTAGAAAGAATAAAAAAGAAAGATTTAATAAATAGCCTGATCTTACCTGTGATGAAGTGGGCGCTGCAAACCCGCGCATTTTTGATGGTGCTTTCATCCCAGTCTACACGTTTAATGGCTTGTAGCCATAGACGTCGGCGATTTTTTTGGAATGGGTGAGATCCTGCTGGAATTCTGAACATTTTAACCCCATCGCTGCTACGATTCTGACACCCGACAACACAACAACTAGGCATTTCTGAGTCTTTTTTGGGTCCAGGCTGCGCACGCAATTTCCGCTTACGTATGAATGACGTTTACTGCGAAGGGGTCTATTACTTTCTGTCCCCACTAACTGGAACAAATGAGGGATATTTTTACCCATGTTAATATTTTCTGTCCCCTGTTTCTACAACTAGTGAGGGACCTGTCCCCTATTTTCAAATTCCTAGATTAGGCCCTGATGTCGCTGCAGAATGCTGTGGTAGCCATGCTGGTTAAGTGTGCCTTCGATTTTGAATAAATCGCCAACAGTGGCACCAGCAAAGCACCCCCATACCATCACACTTCCTCCTCCATACTTCACTGTGGGAACCACACATGTAGGAACCATCCGCTCAGCTTTTCTACGTCTTACAAAGACATGGCGATTGGAACCAAAAATCTCAAATTTGGACTCCTCAGACCAAAGGACAGATTTCCACTGGTCTAATGTCCGTTCCTTGGCCCAGGCTATTCTCTTCCTCTTGTTGTTCTTCCTTAGAAGTGGCTTCTTTGCAGCAATTCGACCATAAATTCCAGATTCACGTAGTCTTCTCTGAACAGTTGAGATGTGTGCGTGCTACTTGAACTCTGAAGCATTTAGGTGGGCTCTTATCTGGGGTGCTGTTAACTTGCAGTTTCTGAGCCTGGTAACTCTGATGAACTTATCCTGCGCAACAGAGGAAACCCTAGGTCTTCCTTTCCTGGGGCGGTCATGATGAGAGCCAGTTTCATCATAACGTTTGATGGTCTTTGGCCCTGTCCACATGGCAATGGATTCAGGTGAATCCGATAAAATTGTTTATTGTTTTGGCCTGGCGTCCACACGGCACCGGTGTTTTGGGTGCCCCAAAACGCAATCTTTTGAGAACGGGTTCCAGAGTGGAAAGATCTGGCAACAGCGCCGTTGCGAAGTCGTCTGGATGAGTAGAACGGATTTGTTTACGATGACGTCACAACCACATGTGCTTCACGCCGGGTAGAAGTGTAACGAACTCGATGCGAGTTGTCAACAAATCCTATAACTTGGTTCATGAAACGTGCTTACAAAATATTTTCACTGTGAATATTTATTGTGTAATGGTGCAAAGTGAGAGTGAGGGTCAATCCTGCCAGCAAAAATAGGGAAAAAAGGAGCGATCTCACCTCTTCAGATGTTGGTTTAAGTCCTACAATACATTCCTCAAAAAGGGCGTAGAAGAACAAATTAATCCATCAACGTGTAGCATTCAATTTATTCCGGACCATTAAAGACGCCGCCTTCCGCGTAGAATCATACGTCATCCTCGCCGCCATATTGGATGGGTTAAAGCGGAGAATAAAGATGCCTCATTCATGTGCTGCGTTTAACTGTACCAACAGGTTTACCGTCCAAACGAGATCACATGGGATTACCTTTCACAGGTGAGACTGGAAAAATACTTTTCATTGTATTTGGTCATTATAACGTAATTTTACGAACAGATTTTCCTGACTTTGTGGCTAATATGAAGTCTCGCGCATAATAGTTTATGCGCATGCGTCCTTACTACTTCTATTGTTCTGGTGTCTCCGAAGGGACCGTCTTACAGCGCCCCTAGAGGTTTGGCTTGTGTATTGCATTGTTTTCAGCAAGCGTTGCGTTGCCATATGGACCTGATATTTTACTGATCCGTTGCCCATGTGGACGCGATATATATATTTTTTTTAATAACATCTCGTTGCTGTTGTCGTGTGGATGTAGCCTTTGTGACCGCACCTGGAGATACTTTCAAAGTTCTTGAAATGTTTCAGACTGACTGACCTTCATTTCTTAAAGTGATGATGGACTGTCGTTTTTCTTTACTTAGTTGAGTAGTTCTTGGCATAATATGGATTAGAACAGTCCTCAAATAGGGCCATTCACTGTATACCAACTCTACCTCTTCACAACACAACTGATGGTCTCAAACACATCAAGAGGTCAAGAAATGAACTCTCGACGAGGCACAGCTGTAAACTGAAAGCCATTCCAGGTGACTACCTCGTAAAGCTGACTGAGAAAATGCCAAGATGTGCAAAGCTGTCAACTAAGCAAAAGGTGCCTAACTTTGAAGAATCTAAAATATAAAACATATTCTGGTTTGATTAACACTTTTTTTTTTTTTTAACCAAATAATTCCATATATATTTCTTCATAATGTCGATGACTTTAGTATTAATCTACAATTCAGAAAATTTTAAAATAATGAAAAACCACTGAATTAGAGGGCGTTTCCAAACTTTTGACTGGTACTGTATAATTTTGAAAATTTGACTTGTTAACTACGGAAGCCGCGAGAGGCCCTTCATATAATCTTTTTTTTTTTTTTTATTCACCTTGTTATCCCGAGATAACGACATAATTTAATTCAGGATCTCGAGGAAACAACACAACTAATTCGAGATCTCGAGAAAACAAAACAGTTCCGTGATCTCGAGAAAACAAAGCAATTATTCCGTGATCTCGAAAAAACAAAGCAATTATTCTGTGATCTCGAGAAAACAAGGCAATTATTTCGTGATCTCGAGAAAACAAGACAACTATTCCGTGATCTCGAGAAAACAGCTGAGATTTCTAGCAGAGCTGCGCCCCCTGTGGGTCAGACAACGAAGACTTAAAAATTGGCGGACATATTTGTGACTGATCACGGAATCCAGGGACACGTGTCGGCCCGGGGGAATTTTGAATTATTGACAGATTCAGAAAGTACAGTTTCTAAGCTTTCCAATGATGCCTTCTATGTGGAGATCTGACAATATTTGAAGAATGTGTGGCCTTTTGAAAGTGTATACCTCTTAAAACAGGGAAGGGAGAAAATCGCCCTCAAAGTTTTCCATCTCAGCTACTCTGGGTGCAGGGCGGGCACATAATGGTGCTCATTTGCATGACATTAAGGAAAGCCCTACGCCCTACTAGCTAGCACGATGCTACTTTCATGTAAACAAAGATCACCACGTCAATTTTCCTTCCATGCAAAGTATGCCCAAAACAATTATGAAGTACAAAAATAAGTCCTAAAGGTATACTTTAACGTTTTGTGGTTGAAAAATTACTCACACCGTTAGAAAGATAGCATGATGATAACAACTAACACAACGCTAGTTTCATGTAACCAAACCACAACACTCTCCGTTACATGCAAAAATAACCACACAACTTTAGATTAATAAACTTACCCCATCAGAAAGAGAAACGGCGCCTTGCACACATCAATGCCTCCGATGGAATATGTAGTCCTAGAACACTTCCTTTTGGTTGGGTTTTTTTTTTGCTAGAAATGGTCATCTCTGATGTAACTACCGTGCGTCTGTTTGCTTCGCGGTGTTTCAGCTCCTCTGCGCTCTGTTTAGCTTGCTCATTCCATAGTGAAATTACACGCCTGTATGCAGCTTAAGTAGCCACGAGCTCAGCTCGTATCATACAGCTGATTGGCGAAAAAAAAAAAGACTTAAATCATCATGTGAATGGCCCATATGGTAATTTACCCACACCCCCCAGCAGGCTACAGTCCTGACAAAAACGAGACAATTTGCAACAAAAAATGTATGCTTTTCCAACAAAACAATCTATTATCTGAAATACTGATTGCATTCAAGATCTCAACTTGCACATTATGGAAAAAAACGAAAATCACAAATTTCGGAAAAAAAAAAGCTTCTTTTGCGATTTTCTCGGATTCGTTTCGGCCGACATGTGTCCGTGGATTCCATGACTCGTCACATTTAATTATTAATAATTTTGAAATTATCCCTTATTAAAAGACTTAATGCAATCTCTCCCTGTGTCAACCCCTGATCAAAATATTGCCTTATTAGGTGATCGACTATTCCAGACATTCTAATGACCAAAGTTGCGTCTATACAGAATGAAAAATGGCCCCAAAGTCAGCATATCACAAGTCTCTTGGCGCACCTGAATGAACCATTTCTCAGCTGTTTACTTGAGATCGTGAAATAATTGTTTTCTCGAGATCTCGAATTAGTTGTGGTGTTTTCTCGAGATCCTGAATTAATTATGTCGTTATCTCGGGATAACAAGGTGAATAAAAGAAAAGGATTATATGAAGGGCCTCTCTCGGCTTCCGTAGTTAACAACACAATTTCTTGAAAAGCTTTCGTCCCCCCCCCCCGTTAATGTCATGTGTGTGTTAGGTGTGAATTTAACCTGCGTATCCAAGAGCTTGTACGCAGAAGGTCCTGTATTTGCACAATCCAATCGCCAGAGGGAGCTTGTGGCCCAGGTACTGCAGAAAACGCAGACACACTCCTGCAGCGGAGTCGGGGAACGGCTGTACAATAAAGGTACACAGACGCACACCAGAGTTATTCCGGTCAACAAATAATACACCTACATACTGTAGATTTCAACAAAATGCAATGCTTTTTGGTTTTTTTTTTTTAATTGTATTGCATAAACCTCATGTCAGTTCAGAAATTTGTCAATAATTGCAGATAATAATTTACTTGTACACTTTCAAAGTGTCGTTAGCGAAGTATTTACCCGACACTGTGAATGTCACACTTCGTTCAGTGGAGCTGGAATGCAGTCTTAACTTATAAGTAGGACTTATTTAAATATGAGTGTTGTAGTCAAGTCACTAAAGGCCTCTGCATGCTCTTACGACAAGGCTTTCGCAGATAGCTTTTCGCACACAGTTGTAATTTATCGTTGAGCGTGATGTTATTCACCGCCACAATGCAAAGGGGTGCGAAATCGCTAGGAGTAGTTGGTGGGTGTGGTTAGTGGAGTGTTTATCTTCCGGTTACTGAGCAACAGGTCAGTCAACACCGCTGTCCTTATAATGCGCTGTCCTTATAATGAGTAGAACTGGAGTCGTATAGATGTACGTACTTCCTCAATCAACCGCTCTTCGTGCTGCTCCATTTTCGCTCGGGTTTTTAAAAATGGCGGTCGTGAAAACAAAACAAACCGGGGAAGTAGGGAAGCGGAAGTGCGTGTACAGCGGATGTAGAGTGGACCAATCGGAGCCCTCTTGTCTGTGAGGCTGTCTGCGGTGGTCACAAATTTTGGGAGGTGCGCGCAGAGCGTCTGCGAAGGTGGGGGGGGCTACGCAGACGCTGTCTGCGACGCCGTCTGCGAAGACTGGGTTGTCAGCATAAATTGGCCTTAAACCTCGAGCCCCCAGTGTTCAAGTCCGAGTCATGAAAGAAAATTTCGAGTCCGAGAACAAGACCCCACCCGCACCTTTTGACGGTGGCTGTTGCTGCCTTTATGTGAAAGCTTCTCTGCCACTGTGTCGGACTAACGTTACTGCTCAACCGCCCCGTTTTAGTTAACAGGCTCAAGGGAAAAAGCATCGCTCAGCAAGCCCCGCCCACAATCAACAGAGCGATGAACATAGCGTGTCACTTCCTTCTCTGGGTGGAGTCTTGCCAAATGACGATTGAAGTTCGAGGTCGTCTCCTCGATAGTTCTTCTACATATGGAACACACAGCAGTGCATTTTTTTTTTTCCCCCACTGCACGAGAAGCGGACAATCCTAAGGGCGTTCTCTCCAGGCGTTTTAGCGCCATTAACGTTCGTTTGTTCCTGAACAGGCCAGTGTGCGTTCTCTTGCACGAAATTACTATAAAAATTAATGCAGATCGAAATATCTTGTGCCAGATTATTACGGCATGTCAGAAAAAATAAAGAGAAAAGACGAGTCCGAGTCATCAGTGCTCAAGTCCTTAAAATTAGAGCACGAGTCAGACTCGAGGACGAAATAAATTCTGCCAAAAGTTCACTCAAACGTACATGAAACAGGATATTTTTTTAAAATGAAAAACCCCATGCTAATTCAACCAGTGGTTAAAGACTTTCCCAACACACCGTCTCGGATTTTTTGGATTTTCTCACCATTTGTTAAAACCTGCAAAAATGGCCAGTTTGTTTGAGTCGACTCGCATTTGTTACAAAATGGCAGCCATTTCAAGATCTGACCCAGATGCACATCATGACTAGCCTGGGCCCGCCCATCCTAAGCGTGACGCAACACGAGGGCCTGTTGCGAGCTTAGTCTGGCCAGGCAAGCTATCTACAGCTCTTCCAAGCTCCCGAAAAATCGGGAGCCAATCAACTTTGAGCGTCTCCAACGGCCCTGGGTAGAGGCGTGTTCAAGGCAGTGACGTAGTAGAACTGCGACCGGAAGCCATAGATTGTTTACAGAATCTATGCCGGAAGCGCTTCATTCACTAGAAACATTACGAACATGGAGCAAGTTCTCATTGAAAACGGAGCAAAGAGCAGCCCTGGAGGTATTTATTGAACGGAAGGATGTTTTTGCCTTGCTCCCGACCGGCTTCGGTAAGAGTTTAATCTACCAGTTAGCCCCGTCGCGTCATATACGTCAGAGGAAAGAGGGATGTGATTGGTTTAAGCTTCGTCACAGCCTTTTCTGACTTCGACCATAAGCAAACTGAGGCATTTCAGGGAGGCGGGTCAACCACGGGCTCTGGGAAACGGTTGGGCTTAATATCTTTGCCAGACCAAATGCTCGCAGAGCTTTGAAGTCGCGTTAGCCAGACTACATCATGACATCACACGGCCCTTTTGTGAAACACTCTCCCTTAAAGTGCATATCACGGGTAAATTCAGGAGCAAGATCAATGTAATTCTCCTATTTTATATTAAACTTTGGTCAAATATCTGTAACATTCTGCGCAATTTTTTTACCTTGCGCAATACCAGAAAAATTCAGTTGAAATTGAGCCATTTGAGGCGAATTGGTCCGCCTCTGAAAAAACTTGGCATTTGGATTTCCTGGCAAACATTAATTTTCGTGACGTGGCGTGCGGGACGCCTCTTTCTGAATCCTACGTCAGCGCTGGTCTGTTTATGAGAAAACGACCTGGTGGTTTTCTGCAAATTTCTTCAACGTTATCGCGTAATTATTAAAATGGTTAACAGATGTATCGTAGGAGGGTGTAGCAACACCAACCATGATGGGATTAGTACTCATCGTTTCCCAAAAGACCGGACAATGAGAGAGAAACGGGAGCGCTTGGTGTACACAGGCTGTGCACTGAAACCGTGCAAAGCTCTCGCAGCCTGCTGGCGCTTCCGCAGGTAACGTCACGAATCTGGCTCCAGACTCCCTTGGGATTTTTCCAGACGTGTTTTATTTTTTTCTGCTGTAGACAGATGGCCTTGTGCAAAATTACCCTTCTGGATGAGTGTGTAAAGGGACATACTTTCATATAAAAAAAAATGAAATTGGTCCAGAATATGCACTTTTTAATAACTCGTAAAGTAGACCTGCTATGAAGATGAAGCTTGGTATAGTTTTGTGGTTCTGCATGTAGAATTGGGATTAGAATCAAATTTGGCACGTCTTTCATTATTTCAATGATAAATGGAATGGCGTGCTGTTCTCAGGTGTCTCATTCCTGGATTAGAACACGTTTATAAAGTGTGGAATCTAATAATATCGTGAAATATGTTTTAAAAAGAAGTTAAAAATCAAGTGCGACGAAAGATTTAGTAAACGCACCCCACATACTGTATACAGTAATCGTAATCGGCCATAATGAAGTGCAGCATTATTCGAACTGAGTGACTGACAGTTTGATTACCCAATCAGAGTCCTCGCTGGGGCTGCAGGTGGGGCTGGTGTTAACGGCGGTGCTGCTGTGTGCAGTGGGAGGAGCCGTCGTCTTCTACCTGTACAAGAAAAAGTAAGCATTCATGAGATGTTCAGTTGAACGGATTTAAGAGTTGTTTTGTTTTAATATGTCAGCCGGAATGAGTGTGTGTGTGTTTTTCCACAGACGGCCTCAAGACTACTATTCAATGGAGCTGAATGAACACGACTCGCCCGTGGATCTCTAGCATTTGTTTGTGTGTGCGTGCATTTTTTTTTTTTTTTTAAAGGAAGTCTACAACCCCGATTCCAAAAAAGTTGGGACAAAGTACAAATTGTAAATAAAAACGGAATGCAATGATGTGGAAGTTTCAAAATTCCATATTTTATTCAGAATAGAACATAGATGACATTTATCAAATGTTTAAACTGAGAAAATGTATCATTTAAAGAGAAAAATTAGGTGATTTTAAGTTTCATGACAACAACACATCTCAAAAAAGTTGGGACAAGGCCATGTTTACCACTGTGAGACATCCCCTTTTCTCTTTACAACAGTCTGTAAACGTCTGGGGACTGAGGAGACAAGTTGCTCAAGTTTAGGGATAGGAATGTTAACCCATTCTTGTCTAATGTAGGATTCTAGTTGCTCAACTGTCTTAGGTCTTTTTTGTCGTATCTTCCGTTTTATGATGCGCCAAATGTTTTCTATGGGTGAAAGATCTGGACTGCAGGCTGGCCAGTTCAGTACCCGGACCCTTCTTCTACGCAGCCATGATGCTGTAATTGATGCAGTATGTGGTTTGGCATTGTCATGTTGGAAAACGCAAGGTCTTCCCTGAAAGAGACGTCGTCTGGATGGGAGCATATGTTGCTCTAGAACCTGGATA
The DNA here is from genome assembly GCF_027579695.1 of Neoarius graeffei. Classification (NCBI taxonomy): domain Eukaryota; kingdom Metazoa; phylum Chordata; class Actinopteri; order Siluriformes; family Ariidae; genus Neoarius; species Neoarius graeffei. The sequence goes on from NC_083573.1 coordinate 8,703,434, forward strand.
TACCTTTCAGCATTGATGGTGTCTTTCCAGATGTGTAAGCTGCCCATGCCACACGCACTAATGCAACCCCATACCATCAGAGATGCAGGCTTCTGAACTGAGCGCTGATAACAACTCGGGTCGTCCTTCTCCTCTTTAGTCCGAATGACACGGCGTCCTTGATTTCCATAAAGAACTTCAAATTTTGATTCGTCTGACCACAGAACAATTTTCCACTTTGCCACAGTCCATTTTAAATGAGCCTTGGCCCAGAGAAGACGTCTGCGCTTCTGGATCATGTTTAGATATGGCTTCTTCTTTGAACTATAGAGTTTTAGCTGGCAACGGCGGATGGCACGGTGAATTGTGTTCACAGATAATGTTCTCTGGAAATATTCCTGAGCCCATTTTGTGATTTCCAATACAGAAGCATGCCTGTATGTGATGCAGTGCCGTCTAAGGGCCCGAAGATCACGGGCCCCCGGTATGGTTTTCCAGCCTTGACCCTTACGCACAGATTCTTCCAGAATCTCTGAATCTTTTGATGATGATATGCACTGTAGATGATGATATGTTCAAACTCTTTGCAGTTTTACACTGTCGAACTCCTTTCTGATATCGCTCCACTATTTGTCGGTGCAGAATTAGGGGGATTGGTGATCCTCTTCCCATCTTTACTTCTGAGAGCCGCTGCTACTCCAAGATGCTCTTTTTATACCCAGTCATGTTAATGACCTATTGCCAATTGACCTAATGAGTTGCAATTTGGTCCTCCAGCTGTTCCTTTTTTGTACCTTTAACTTTTCCAGCCTCTTATTGCCCCTGTCCCAACTTTTTTGAGATGTGTTGCTGTCATGAAATTTCAAATGAGCCAATATTTGGCATGAAATTTCAAAATGTCTCACTTTCGACATTTGATATGTTGTCTATGTTCTATTGTGAATACAATATCAGTTTTTGAGATTTGTAAATTATTGCATTCCGTTTTTATTTACAATTTGTACTTTGTCCCAACTTTTTTGGAATCGGGGTTGTATTTTTATGATTTTTTTTTTTTAACTGAGATTACATAAAGGTATGCCATGTTGTGGGTTTTTTTTTTCCTTTTTTTTAACAAAATGGTTTACATAACTCTATATTTTGATGCTCTTTAATAGAATATTTTGTTTCCTGTTCCTTCAAATCTTATGAACCTGACTTGGTCAGGATATGAAAATGTTTTATAGACCTGTAATTTTCATACTTTTTTTTTAAAAAGTCAATTTGTTTTTTTTGCTGGTTTCTCAGAAATTAGCCCCAGGCGTTCATAGCGTCCATGTAATGCATGTAATATTTCTTAGACAGTCTATAACATTGAACGTAACTCCCACCCGATTTAAGATATGCGGCATTGTTCTTTTAATAAATATTCGTCTTCATTGGCAAATTGTGTTACAAGAGGAGTAAAACACTTCAGGATGTGCTGCTGTTGGAAAATAATCAACTTCAGGGATGGTAACAATAACTCCGCATATGCTATTGATTGTTTTCCATGAATGGCACCCCCCAAGTGATTTTACCATTTTGGAAAACCACTACTGAAGGGTGTTTGCCTTCCATGTAGAATATAAAGGGTCACAGAAGTTCATTGTACAATCTTCATTTCCTAAAGGTACTCAGGGTTACTGAAACCTGTGTGTGTGAGTTTACGGTGTATTTGGGTCCTACAACTATCAACATGTACCATGATTTATTATTTTTTTAAAATACCAGGATCAGAGGATTCTATACAACAGCGTATATTAGGGCCATTGGAGGTTTAAAAAAAAAAATACACAGCTGAGGGAGGGGGTAATATTCCAAGAAGAAAACCCTCAGAATTTCTGAGGTTTAAGTCGGCAGTTTCTGAGAAAAATCTGATTTTCTCTGAGATTATAATCATAAATTTGCAAGAAAAATACTCAAGTTCCAAGATTAAAAAGTTAAATTTATGAGGAAAAAACCCTAAAATTTCAAGGTAAAAAAATTTACAAAAGTAAATTAAAATTTTAAAAATATGAAATTCCGAGATTGCAAAATCACAAATTTATGAGAAAAAAATAAAATTCTGAGACTAAAAAAAATTTAAAAAAGTAAAGTATATTAAAATTCAAAAAATTTTGAAATCCCTAGATCATAAGTTTACAAAACCTATTTTCAGTTAAAAAAAAAAACACCTAAAATTCTGAGAATATAGTTACAAATTTATTACGCATAAACTGAAATTCCAAGATTAATAATTTACAAAAGTACATTAAAATTTTAAAATTATGAAATTGAGATCACGATTGTGTGTGGGGGGGGGGGAGCCTCAGAAATTCCGAGATTCAAATGTCACAAATTTACGAATGGAAAAAATTCCAAGATTACAAAGTCACAAATTTACAAGAAAAAAATGAAATTCTGAGATTAAAAAAAGTTATGGAAGTAAATTTCAAATTTTAAATAATTATGAAATCCTTAGATTATAAGTTTTCAAAAAAATTATGAAATTCCAGAACCTAAGAAAAATTTGGAAAACTTGTTTACAATTTTAAAAAAAAAACCCTCAAATTCTGAGAATATAAAGTCTCAAATTTATTTGGGAAAAAAATGTAAATTATGAAATTCTGAGATCTCAAGTGTATGAGGACGGGGGAAAAAAGCCCTCAAATTCCAGGATTCAAATGTCACAGATTTACAAGAAAAAACTGAAATTCTGAGATGGAAAAAAATTTACAAAAGTAAATTGAAATTATTTTTTTTTTGAAATTCCAAGATCATAAGTTTACAAGAAAAAAAATTATGAAATTCCAAAAATATTTTGACAAAAATTAAGTTATTTACAAATTTAAAAAAAAAAAAAACCTCAAATTCCATAATTACAAAATCATAAATTTACAAGAAAAACAACTTGGAAAAAGTTTTTTTTGGGGGGGGTTGGTCAAGGAACCAGATCACTTCAGTTTGCAAGGTTGGATCAACTTCATCACACTACAGACACAATGGCTGAGCCGAGAGTCCTAGGAAATGCAGTCTGTCTTCCTTGATCGCATGATATAAAAGAAGGTAGAAGAGATTTTTGCCAACATTTCCCAGAATGCACTGCAGCCAGGTATCTGGGGACCATGAGAGGTGTGGGTTTTTTATTTTTTGTTTGCCCCCCCGCGCCAAAAAAAAAAAAATTTTAACCTACAATGACCCTAATATTCCATCTTAATTCCATGGTTCACCATGGTGGGGTGTTTTTTTTTTTCTTTTTTTTTTTTTTTTTAAATCTCCTCTAACTCCTTGAATAACTCTCACTCATGTCTCACTCTGCTCTGTAAAACATATGACTGTTTAATTATTGTTGGTACAAATGGCATATTTACACTATGGAAAGGGAATTTCTAAAAACACAATTGTGTTAAATTTCAACGTCTGAATATTTATTTACTTGCCATTTCATTGGATTTTGTCACTTGATCACAGGAAGAGAGTCGCATGAAGGGAAAACTAGTTTGTAAATGTTTCGCGTACTGACGAATCAGCGTGTCCTCGGACTTCAGTCTCATCCTTGATTCTTCCTTGTATGTTATTTTCATGCTTCTGGACTTGATCTTAAGAATTGGAAGCTGTACTTGCTTTTTGAAAAGAGTAAAGAATTCCCTGTAAAGGCATGTGTTGAGTGTTAAAGACAACCCTAACTCCAACGCTGTTCTCTTTTTCATGATCATCTTCCTTCTGGTCCATTGGTGAACAACCAAAACACACCACACTGAATTAAAGTCAAACATAGCGCTGTATTCGCTTCAGATCCAGCAACACCGAAACTCATCCGTTTTATGGATCTGCACCAGAACGGGTTTGGATCCGGCCCAGGTTAACACATTAACAACGAATACTGTTGCAGCTGACCCTGAGCTGGTGCAGGTCCAGATGTTCTTTTTAGCTTCTTTCTCAAATGTGGCACAGACTTGGGTCAGATGAGGTTCACAGGTTTAGGAAATTGACAGAGTATATTTTTGCGAAGTAAAATTTTTTTTTTTATGACAATTCTTACACTTTTATCATCCCCCATTAGCCGAAAGGCCCAAAGGGGGTTCATGTCATGGCAATCTGTCCATCCCGGGAAGGGTGCTCACCTTCTGAAATCAACTCCTCCCACAACTTTTGGAGGAATTTCACGAAACTTGGCAGGATTCTTTATTATATGTCAGTAATACACACATTGTAATTTCGTTCTTTTCGGTCATGTTTTACCAAAGTTACAGCCCTTGATTAACAATTATACTTTGACAATTTCATGAGTTTTCCTTCTGAAATCAACTCCCCTTCCAACTTTTGGAGGAATTTCATGAAACTTGGTAAAAGGCCTTGTTATACTACGAATATTGTTATTTTGTTCAATTCAGTCGCGTTTTACCAGAGTTACAGCCCTTGATTAACAACCTTGTACTTTCACAATTTCATGAAGGTGTGCTCGCCTTCTGGCATCAACTCCTCTCACGATTTCTGGACGAATTTCTCGAAGCTTGGCAAAACGCCTTGTTATATGATGGTAATACGCATATTGCGATTTAATTTTATTTGTGAATATTTTCCCAGAGTTTTGACCCTTGATTAAATAACTTGCACTTTGACGATTTCATGAGGGTGGACGTTTTTCTGAAATCAACTCCTCTCACAATTTGTGGAGGAATTTCACCAAACTTGGTAAAAGGTTTTGTTATACGCATATTGAAATTACGTTTAATTTGGGCAAATTTTACCAGAGTTCTTCCCTTGATTATTAACAAACTTGTACTTTGGCAATTTCATCAAGGTGTGCTTGCTTTCTGAAATCAACTTCCACTCAATTTTTATCCCCCGCTGGCTGAAAGGCCCGAAGGGGGATTATGTCATGACGATGTCTGTTTGTTCCGGGAAGGGTACTCACCTTCTGAAATCAACTCCTCTTACAATTTTTGGAGGAATTTCACGAAACTTGACAGGATTCTTTGTTATATGTCGGTAATACGCGTATTGCAATTTTGTTCAATTTGGTCACATTTTACCAGAGTTATGGCACAGTTGCCAGCGGGGGATATTGTGCTCTCAGAGCACTCGTTTTACAACCTGGAGGGAGAAAAGGCAGCGTTTCGGGCTCGGACAGTTCCTCAACCTCAGCTACATCACTCCATTTCATGATTGACTTCAACTTGAGATGTGCGCTGGCCTGTGTATTTAATCCCACTCAGCACTTTTGTTTGTAATAAATGTCCTCGATACTTTCCCATAGTCCAACCATACAAGTACCTTAATTTAAATTGACCGACAGCCGGGACCAGGCAGTTACTAAGGATGAGTACTCTTTAAATGTATGGCACAATGCAGCACTGCACGTTTGTATTGATGAATGTTGTCTTTATTTGGTTTTTTGAAATGATGATCCCTTCTCTGTCACATGCGTTACTTGTCAAGAGGTTGCCAAAGAATTAAAAAATCTAAGGTTGGATAGTTCATACGGCCCTGATGGGATACCAATTAAGTTTATCAAGCTGGTTTCTGACCTAGTGGCCTCTCTTTTCACTCACATCGGCTGTCCATTGCTAGCAGCAACGACTGCTTCACCAGGATGTGCAGAAACTATCAGTTTCAAAGAACAACGTGACCTCAGTAAAAAGTTTTTTGTATTCGATGCTCATAGTTTTGCACCGTGTTTATCTACTGGTTTTTTTTGTTTGTTTTTATTGCTGTATGCTGTTTCTTAGTATCGTTAGTTAGATTGTATACATGTACAGTGGTGCTTGAAAGTTTGTGAACCCTTTAAAATTTTCTATATTTCTGCATAAATATGACCTAAAACATTATCAGATTTTCACACAAGTCTTAAAGTGGATAAAGAGAACCCAGTTAAACATGAGACAAAAATATTATACTCGGTCATTTATTTATTGAGGAAAATGATCCAATATTACATATCTGGGAGTGGCAAAAGTATGTGAGCCTCTAGGATTAGCAGTTAATTTGAAGGTGAAATTAGAGTCAGGTGTTTGCAATCAATGAGATGACAATCCGGTGTGAGTGGGCACCCTGTTTTATTTAAAGAACAGGGATCTATCAAAGTCTGATCTTCACAACACATGTTTGTGGAAGTGTATCATGGCACAAACAAAGGAGATTTCTGAGGACCTCAGAAAAAGCGTTGTTGATGCTCATCAGACTGGAAAAGGTTACAAAACCATCTCTAAAGAGTTTGGACTCCACCAATCCACAGTCAGACAGATTGTGTACAAATGGAGGAAATTCAAGACCATTGTTACCCTCCCCAGGAGTGGCCGACCAACAAAGATCAGTCCAAGAGCAAGGCGTGTAACAGTCGGTGAGATGACAAAGGACCCCAGGGTAACTTCTAAACAACTGAAGGCCTCTCTCACATTGGCTAATGTTCATGAGTCCACCATCAGGAGAACACTGAACAACAATGGTGTACATGGCAGGGTTGCAAGGAGAAAGCCACTGCTCTCCAAGAAGAACATTGCTGCTCGTCTGCAGTTTGCTAAAGATCACGTGGACAAGCCAGACAGCTATTGGAAAAATGTTTTGTGGACAGATGAGACCAAAATAGAACTTTTTGATTTAAATGAGAAGCGTTATGTTTGGAGAACGGAAAACACTGCATTCCAGCATAAAAACCTTATCCCATCTGTGAAACATGGTGGTGGTAGTATCATGGTTTGGGCCTGTTTTGCTGCATCTGGGCCAGGACGGCTTGCCATCGTTGATGGAACAATTAATTCTGAATTATACCAGCGAATTCTAAAGGAAAATGTCAGGACATCTGTCCATGAACTGAATCTCAAGAGAAGGTGGGTCATGCAGCAAGACAACGACCCCAAGCACACAAGTCGTTCAACCAAAGAATGGTTAAAGAATAATAAAAGTTAATGTTTTGGAATGACCAAGTCAAAGTCCTGATCTTAATCCAATGGAAATGTTGTGGAAGGACCTGAAGCTAGCAGTTCATGTGAGGAAACCCACCAACATCCCAGAGTTGAAGCTGTTCTGTACGGAGGAATGAGCTAAAATTCCTCCAAGCCGGTGTGCAGGACTGATCAACAGTTACCGCAAACGTTTAGTTGCAGTTATTGCTGCACAAGGGGGTCACACCAGATACTGAAAGCAAAGGTTCACATACTTTTGCCACTCACAGATATGTAATATTGGATCATCTTTATCTACTTTTAGGACTTGTATGAAAATCTGATGATTGATTGATTGATTGATTGATTGATTGATTGATTGATTGATTGATTGATTGATTGATTGATTTTAGCATTGTAAGAGCCAAATTTTGTTTTGGATAATACTAATAAATTATTACTTTGCCCGGGATGGAGTCCACCAGGGGGCGAGGTGTTTGTTTTTCAGTGGGGTTTTTTGGCAGCAACTTTACAGGAAAATGGCTGGATCAATCTTCATACAACTTTCAGGATAGATGGGCATTGGTCTCAAATAGAACCTCCAACTTTTAGGGTCATCCGGTCAACATCACCAAAAAGGTCAAAATCTTTTTTTTGTGTGATTATCTTCCTTTATATTCATCATATTTACTTCAAATCAATTCCAAAATGTTCATCTTTCAATTCTGCTTCCATTGACATGCTACATGATGGGGTATCTCTCATAGCTTTCTTCGCAGTTGGGGGTCAAATGTCGGGGGGGGTCAAGGTCATTGCTAAAATTTGCATATTTTCCATTATCACTCAAACGGTTAGAGAGATGTTTATCATTCTCAACATATAGGAAGTTATATATGGGCTTTCATTTGGCACCATGACCTTTCACGTTTGCTGGTGTGTCTGTCTGTTAACAATCTAGCGTCTAGACAGTTGCACTAATTGACTTCAAATTGTCAGAGTAGGTGGGCAATGGTCCCTAGATTACCTAATTAAATTTTGGGGGTAATCAGGTCTGGTCCATTATAACACACAAACGGTTGCCGATAGACAAATGTTTACTATTATGAGCATATAGGAACTCCCATATGGCCTTTCATTTGGCACTATGATCTTTGACCTTAAGTGACCTTGAAAGGTCAAACTCAAGGTCACGGATTTTCAGAGGGCTGTAACTTGAAAACGGCTGATGGAAGACAAATGTTTATCATTATCGACTTCTAGGAAGTGCCATATGGGTTTTCATTTGGCACCATGACGTTTGACCTTGAATGACTCTGAAATGTCAAACTCCAAGGTCATGGATTTTCATAGGACTTGTAACCTGACAGCTAATGATTGAGAAATATTCCTGTTCTCGACATACAGGTATAAAATGAGTGCTGCCGGGCGAGGTTTGTTTTGCCTGGCAACACGTTGTTATTCTTATTAATAATAAATGTGATGTTTTTATTTGACATTCCAATGTACTCATTACTTAGAATTTAAATAAGGAAAAATATAAAGGAAAAAAATGCAAGAAAAACACATGTTCAAGCAAATGTTTGTGTTCTAAGCGGGGCGGCTCTAGGTCTTTGGCTGCCCTAGGCGAGATTGAGTTTTGCCCCCCCCAAGAAAAAACCCCCTCTAATAACATCTAAATAACACTTTAATCTAATCACTCTATTCTATTACTATTAAACCAGGGCTTTTCAAAGTGTGGGGCGCCAGAGTTCTTCAGGGGGGGCGCAACGTGAGAGACAAAATGGATCGGTTTTTAGTACCTAAAGCTACAGTGAGTGAGGAGACAAAGTCTGGGCCAAGCAAAAAAAAACAGAGCCTCCAGGATGTTGTGATTTGCAACTTCAGCCCAAATTCAACCAATCCCTGCGAATTCAGGGCGGTGTTGCAATTCTATCCAATCACCGCAACTTTCCCGCAAATTTGACCAATCGTTGGCGTCGTCTTGAGGTGACGTCGACAAACTACCTTCCGCCTTACTTCCGTGTGTTCAAGAGAAGCAACATGCGTGTCGTGTTGCCAGATTGGACGATTTCAAGTGCATTTTGGCAGGTTTTGAACATATTTTGGACTGGAAAACGTCAGCAGTATCTGGCAACACTGAAAGTGTGTTATGTTTACAGTGAAGGACTGTGTGCACTTTTTTTTTTTTTACTTAATACAAGAACTTGATGGATGCCAACATTTTTGCAAAATGGTATTTTATTTTCCATTGTTCAGGCAACTTCAGCATCATACTGTGAGATTCTGTTCAAATTGTTTTTTTTCTTCTATGAAGCCTGAGCCATTTATTTTATTAGTTTATAATTATTGTTTAATTTAGTCTTCAGGAGAGACTGCCTGCACACAGTACTAGTATTAATAGTTTTTTTTTCTTACATGAAAGCTGAGGCATTTATATTATATTTGAAGGTAACTTCATGTTGTGCTGTGAGGTTCTCTGCACTTTAACTTTTGAACCAACAGGTGCATTTGGATAAGTAAAGCCTATTTTTCTGCATTTTTGTAGTCCTGGTAATCTTTTATATTGGTAAAGTTGTTTATAGGACCATTTCTCTTTGTTTTTTTAATCAATAGTTGTTCAGTAGTAACTTAATATTTAACATATCACTCAATTTTAATCACAAAAAGAGAAAATCGCAACAATTTCTCGCAACTTTCACTTCCTCCCGCAATGTAATCGCAACAAAAACCTAAAAAACACCCCAACTTTCATCGCAATTTTTTTGGAAACCCCCCCGCAACATCAGACATTTTAGCCCGCAACAATCACAAAAAAGGCCCGCGGAATCCTGGGGGGACTGAAAAAAGAAGGAAGTATGACCACGATTATTTCAAGTTTGGATTTTCATGGACTGGATCTGAAGATGCTCCACTGCCACAGTGTGTTGTCTGCCAAGAGGTGCTAGCTAACGATGCTATGGGATGTTTAAAATGTGTAAAACAAGATGTTTTAAAAAGCACAGATGTTTAAAATGTGAAAAAGAAAAAAATAATGTGTACAACAACCATTTTTTTAAAAAATACGAATGGAACATTAAGTATAGCAACAACAAAAATTGTAAGGGGGGGGGCGCTGTTGTTTATTTGCTCTCCGAGGGGGGGCTCACTCTCCCACACTTTGAAAACCCCTGTATTAAACAATGTACGGTGCATGGACAATAAACAAGAAGTCATTTTTATCTTTTTCATTATTGTTATTATTGTTATCATTATTAACATAAAGTGTCACAAAGTAAAATGACCACACAAATTCAATACATATCTCCATATAATGGGCAAAAACTCTTCCGCACCCTGTTCAAAGTGTAGTGCATGGACAATAAACAAGAAATTATTTTTAGTTTCTTTTTTGCTATTAAAAGTTAAGTCATCTCTGAAGAATTAACAAATTAAATGAATAAATTCTACAATTCTAAATTGTGCAAACTTAAGCACCCTGTTAGGACATCAATGGGCTGTATTTTCAAATAAAAGTGCTATTATGGGTACTTTGTTATTGAAGTCTATTGCTGTTTGCATCTAGTTAGCTAGGCAGACATTGAGTCAGGCGTCTAAAATATTAATTTGCCACTATAATGGTTGATATGAGAGATTAGATCAGACTTACCTCTATACTTGGCTCTATCAGTTTCTTCCTGTAGCCTTCGTTTGCGCCCTTGCGCACCCGAGAGTTTGGATTTCTTCATTTAAGCACTTGTAGTCTGGGCTACTTTTTGCAGTGGATGGCCATTCTCATTCCCCGATGAACACCGCTCCCCCCGCCCCCCTTATAACCTCATCTCATCTCATCTCATTATCTCTAGCCACTTTATCCTTCTACAGGGTCGCAGGCAAGCTGGAGCCTATCCCAGCTGACTACAGGTGAAAGGCGGGGTACACCCTGGACAAGTCGCCAGGTCATCACAGGGCTGACACATAGACACAGACAACCATTCACACTCTCATTCACACCTACGGTCAATTTAGAGTCACCAGTTAACCTAACGTGCATGTCTTTGGACTGTGGGGGAAACCGGAGCACCCGGAGGAAACGGACACGGGGAGAACATGCAAACTCCGCACAGAAAGGCCCTTGCCGGCCCCGGGGCTCGAACCCAGGACCTTCTTGCTGTGAGGCGACAGCGCTAACCACTACACCACCGTGCCGCCCTCCTTATAACCTATCATTGTGCATTTTTAGTAGGCATAAGGAAATCCCCAACCACTACTGCGTAGGCTACACTTGTTTTTCAACCTTTTTGAGCCAGGGCGCACTTTTTTCAATGAAAAAATCTCAAGGCACATCACCAATAGAAACTGTTGACTGAAACTAAAACGCTGTTGCCAATATTTACAATATGTCATTCTATAATTTTCCACGGTACACTTGGTGATCTCTCACGGCACACTAGTGTTCCGCGGTACTAGAGTTCGGCAGCACAGTGGTTGAAAACACTGTACACCACTGATGCACTTGGTAACATCTCCATTCAATAACTCCAGCCCTCCTTTTTGGTGGGGTTTTGGTCGCCCTTGGCGCCCCTGGGCACACTGCGCTCTAGGGCCAAAACGGAGAATAGTCGCGGATGCGCACTTGCGCGCCCGAAGACACACTATAAGACAGGGCGAACCACTGTTGAGCGCTTATTGTTTCATGATTAACAACCACCACCACACCCTGCTTTTTTTGACAAATCGCACCCTGACTTCATGCTTTGCTGTACAATTAAATTAGGCTAAGACATTATAATGCTGACTCGTTTTCAGAATAGTGGAAGTCATAATTTTTCTCCCCCCATTTCTGCGCCCCTGGATGGACGCAGCGCCCTTAGCATTTGCCTATAGCCACGGGCCGGCTCTGGTTCTAAGGAATGCAATGGAATAGGAATCTAGTGAACTATAGATAATCACTCTTTGCATCCATGGTGAGCAGAAAAGCATCTCAGAATGCACATTATGTCAAACCTTGAGGTGGATGGGCTACAAGTGCAGAAGATGATGTTGGGTTCCACTCCTGTCAGCCAAGAACAGGAACGTTTCCGACTACGAAACTGCCACTTGCTGGGTGTTTGGTTATTGTTGTTTTTCCACACCATTCTGTGTAAAGTTTTGAGACTGTTAGGTGTGAAAATCCACGGAGATCAGCAGTTTCTGAAATACTCAAATCCCCCCCCATTTTTGACTTGGACATGGATATGAACTGAAGCTCCTGACCTGTACCTTGCTGTTTTTCTGCACTGCCATTGCTACATGCTTGTCTGATTTGGATAATCGTATGAATCCTCAGGTTGTTGTGTGCTGATTTGAATGATCCAGATCCGGCTTCAGTCACAAACCTTTTTTTCAAGTCACTTTCACATCTTTCTTACAAAAAAAAAAAAAAGAGGATACAGGATGTTCAAAACCATCATCTGATGTTGTGTCTCATTCTGCCTGTCTGACCCCTCACTCTTTTTTTCCTGTTCTCTCAGAAGCACTTCCTGCTGCGTGACAGACTTCGTTTCACTCCATCTATCAAGTGTGGCTGATTTTATTCAAAACTTGAGATGACTGTTTTTTTTTTTCCTAAGCATGTGTATATGAGATGTTAACAGTATCTGTAGAGATCCTGCATGTGTGTGTTTGCATATGAAAGATGGTGTGTGTGTGTGTGTGTGTGGTCGGGCCCAAGGGAAGATGATACAGGCAAAGGCAATGAACCAGTTCTTAAAGTGAAACTGTGTGTATGTGCGCACATGCATATGATGCAAAGATGCTGCTGCCTGCGTTGCGTACATCCTATCTGTGACACAGGAAGAGACCGAGGTGTGACAGGAAGAAAAGAACGAAAGCGGCAGAAAAGACGGGTGTTGTACCGTACATGTGCACTCCAAAATGCAATAAAACGGCAACAAAAAGAAAAATGATAGCAGAGGAAAGAGTGAACACACACAACTGTGCAAGGTGAGAGTTCCACTGCCTTCTTAAAGTATTCTGCGTGTTCGGGTGTGTGCGTGTTGGTGGGAACTCTGGGCTATGACGAGGTTCTTATGGTGTCTTGGACCCCTTTGTCTTCTTTATTTCACAGTCAGGGTTCATTCTTTATTCTGTTTTTCACATTTTGGACTTTGCCAAAATATCTGATGAAAAATGTCAGATGTTTCATCAGGATTTTGATGCTCAACAGCAAACTAGAGCGTTTGATGAAACGTAGATCCTTCAACACACCGAAACACTAAGAAGTCCTTGACTAGTGTTAAGCTACTGTAGCTTCAGTTTTATATGACGCCCATCTTCATTCATTCATTCATTCATTGGCTTTTTTTTATACAACCTTCACATGATTTTATGATTTTAAAAAAAGCCTCACAAGAATTGTAAACCGATCCCATTTTCAGCACTAACCTAAACTAAGGTATGTCAGATCCAGGTTCCCAGACTTGAACGAAACTCTGGTTTTCATCATTCATTTGACAAGCTCACGTTATGAATCTTGCTCTGATATTCATAAGATGGATTTTCTGTGCAAGTACAGTATTTTTGCATTTGCATTCAGTAGGGTGACCAGACCGGGACACTTTGCGCGTGACCGTGATACTTGTGCACGCACACGCGTTTTGATGTAAACATGCGCCGGCTCAAACCATGGCTCAGACGGGTGCTTTTATCATTTTGTAGAAGCTCACTTTTATCAACATTTCAGAGAATAATCAAGTATTTTCTTATCTACATCTACTTCGATCACAATTCAGTTAAAGTAAGAAAATCAGACGATAGATGTGATGATAGGGAATAGGCCAATCGCCTACATTTCAACTGATTTATTTCACCTTTGTGAAAACGCCAAGAAAATGCATTGCTTGCATATTAACATCGTTTTATGCGATGAACTTTTTTTTTTGAAACAATAGGCTATGCATTGTAACAGGAATGAGCGCATGAGCCTAATCATTGTCACCTCCGAACCTTTACCCAAAATGCCTCTGTTTAATCTTAACCAGTGTCGGCTATTAACTATTTTGAAAATGTGAACCCTGAGTTGACAACAGCATCAAACAAGTCAAGACAATCTGTGATACAGATTAAAGACAGATGACAAAAAATGTTTCAGAAACACAGCCACCCACCCTAAAGAAGATGCCATTTTATAGAAGAAACCTTTATTCGTCACATGCACGCTTCAAGCACAGTGAAATTCATCCTGTGAACACGCACCCAGAGCAGTGGGCAGCCACACCAGAGCACCCGGGGAGCAGTCAGAGGTCCGGTAACTTGCTCAAGGGCACCTCAGCCCAAGGCCGCCCCATGTCAACTTAACTGTATGTCTTTGGATTGTGGGGGAAACCCATGCAGACATGGGGAGAACGTGCAAACTCCGCACAGAAAGGCCCTCGCCGGCCGCTGGGTTCGAACCCGGAACCTTCTTGCTGTGAGGTGACCGTGCTAACCACTACACCACTGTGCCGCCCCGGTAAATATCTTTACATGATGAGTGAATTTGCTCCAGTAGCGCTTTATTGCCCGAGAGCCTGCTGTGAAACTGCGAGCAAGTATCGTCAAAATTGGCCCGGGTAACGAGCAAGGCTTTGAGAGTAGGCACGGTCATGCGATTCCTCTAGTCAGTCCAGGTGTTGCTCATGAGTGAAAATATTCACTCAACTGGAGCATTGATGCAAGGTAGGCACATGGCAAAGCTGGCTGACATTGCTGTAAAGGCCAATTTATGCTGACAACCCAGTCCTCGCAGATGGTGTCGCAGATGGTGTCTGCGAAGCCCCCCCCCCCCTTCGCAGACGCTCTGCGTGCACCTCCCAAAAATTGTGACCACCGCAGACAAGAGGGTTCTGATTGGTCCACTCTACATCCGCTGTACATGCACTTCCGCTTCCCTACTTTCCCGGTTTGGTTTGTTTTCACGACCGCCATTTTTAAAAACACGAGCGAAGATGGAGCAGCACGAAGAGCGGTTGATCGAGGAAGTGAGGAAGTACGTACATCTATACGACTCCAGTTCTAGTCATTATAAGTAACCGGAGGATAAACACTCCACTAACCACACCCACCAACTACTCCTAGCGATTTCACGACTTCGTGCCCCCTTGCGTTGTGGCGGTGAATAACATCGCGCACGCCTATTACTCCCCGCTCAACGATAAATTACAACTGTCTGCGAAAAGCTATCTGCGAAAGCCTTGTCGCAAGAGCATGCAGAGGCCCTTAGGAATCTCCCTACTCTTGAAGTGCGCGAACATCTCCGCCCAGCGCTCATCCGTTCAGCATTGTTGCGCAGTAGTTGACAGCCGCTAGCGAAAAAAAACGTTATAGCGTGGCTGTTATATTGCAACATTGTACAAATAGATACATTGTAAGGTTGACTGCGCACACACGCACATTGATGCTGAATTGCTAGAAGCTTTATTGACATCTCGTTGGCGATGTATGATTGCTGTAACCGGGACAGTTTGGTGTAAACCGGGACATTTCAGCGTCCCGACGGACCTTTGTCAGGACTGGGGACATGCAACTCAAAATCGGAACTGTCCCGGTCAAACCAGGACGTCTGGTCACGTTAGCATTCAGACAAGCCACGCTTTCCTTTCGAGTGTAGTTGCTGTTTGAGTCTTTTTTTCACCATCTTGACACACTGCAGCTCGAGTTGGAGTTCAGCAGCAATAATAATAATAATAAGGAGACAGTCAGTGATGACATAGCTCACCCCGCCCCCGTCTAGTCCAGAAGGAACGATCTAAAGTGGGCCACCTTGCGCAAGAAATGTTGCAAGCTGTATACTCTAGCTATATATAGAAGCTATATCCACTTTAGGAACACCTACCTGTTTGCCAGAAAGAATCCAAAACGGTGAGGAACTGACCGGGAAGAAGCGATTTTTGTTGAAGGCCATAACTTCATTAATAATTGTAATGAAGCAAACCTGGGTAGAAGTTATATGCACTCTAGGTACCCCTACCTTCATGCCAGAAAGAATCAAAATCGGTGAAGAATTGAGGGATAAAAAGCGATTTGTGTGGAAACTGCTTGTTGGTGATTGATTGATTAATTACTCCATATCTTAATTATTAATTGCAATTAGGCAAATTTGTGTAGAAGCCATAGGCACCCCAGGTAGACCTACCTTCCTGCCAAAAAGAATAAAAAGCGGTGAAGAATTGAGAGAGAGAAGCAGCGATTTTCATGAAATGTGGACGCCGCCGAATGGACGATGGACCGCACATGACTGCATAAGCTCATCACCTAGTGGCCGGATGAGCTAATAATGGACAAAAGTCCACTGGATGAAAGTCAAGAATACTAACACAAATATACGATGAAGTAACAAACAAAACTTTTAGAATATCCTTCCGGAGTAGTTTGCCCAAAGAGGAATCTCTGGGAATCTCTGATGTAAGGAGTAAACTAGAAGGACACTTGGTAGAATCGATACTTCCACCAAGCTACATCTTCAGATTTGCATCAAAATCTAAATCAATTGTTCCTTGGCCTATGGCTCACCTTTCCTCCAAATTTCATCCAAATCCGTTCACTACTTTTTGAGTTACGTTGGGAACGAACAAACAAACGGAGGCGAAAACATAACCTCTTCCAACAAAATTGGTGGAGATAAACATGTCAAGGCATGCTGTTATAGGAAATCATCATCCTCAAATTCTAAGTGTTTTATTCCTTTTATACCACAGCAATTTGGCAAATGGTCATTTTTTTTTATCCATTTATAGTTACATCCAATGTCATAGAACACACTTGCGTTATAGCAACTATATGTTATAATAGTGAACCAATCTTTTTTTTTTCACCATATCAACAATTAAACACGTTTTCTAATCCATCTACATGGCGTGTCCACCATACGAATCCCCCGTGTAAGTAGTTACTCGTATTCACATTCGAAATTATAACCATTATAACAAATTGTTCAACACCTGACCAATCGGTATTGAGAATTCAACAGCTATGTGGTAAACGTGAACTGCAAAAAGACTGCTAGCATGACATAAGCTGATTAACGTCACAGAAATTTAGCTACAACCTTCTTTTTAAACTCTGATGTTTACGTTTCACCAAGAGACTTTCAACAAATCCAGAGGATGATCGATGTTGAAAGTCTCGATTTTCATGTCAGAAAAGACTGAAATTTGGCAAATACAATATAAAATTCAGTTTGAACTCGTTTTTTTTCTTTTCATGACCTTTGATACATCTCTTGAATATAAAAGGAAAGTGTTTGATGGGTTCCAAGATAGGACTCGACTAACGGAAATAGAAGAAGACATTTGGGTTTGAGATCCCTTACGAAAATTAACCATGGTTTTACTATGAAAACTAACCATGGTTTTACCATGGTTTATAGTTATTCATGGTTTTCATGGTTTTTTGGGTAACCATGAAAACCATGGTGCATTTTACCTCAATGTTCACTTAAATTTTTAGGTTCTAAGTAAATGTTAATGTATCTGGGCTGTTAATCGAGATCCTTCTCTACAGCATTGACTGTTGGACGAAAGCATGGTAATACTACAGTTAGTGCATCCTTTTAAAAACCATACTATCCCTTTTTAAACTAATTTCATAGTTACTATGACCTATTACACATACAACTATGATGCTACCACAGCTACTGCAGTACTATGGATAAACCACAGTAATGCTATGGTTGGTTCATAGTACTTAGAATCACCATGAAATACCATAGTAGAACCATGGTTACTACTATGGATGAACCATAGTAATACTATGGTTGGTTCATAGTACTTAGAATAACCATGAGATACCATGGTAGAATCATGGTTCCTACATAAAAACCATAGTAAACCATGGTAGATTTTCATAAGGGATTAAAAGATGAATGAGATGACAGACCAGAATTTCATATTCCATTTCCTGATCTAGATGTATGAAAGTGTTAAACTGCCCAAATTTCATTTTTTGCTGAGCAAAAGTATTGGAACATGTAGCCTTAAAGTAAACGAAAGCCTCAAGCCTGCGACCCACTGACATCACCAAAGTGTTGCATTCTTCTTTTATGATGCTCTTCCAGGCTTGTGGCAGAATGCATCTATAGACTTGTGAATTAATTCTGCTGCTACCTTCATGAGATACATCAATAAAGATCAGTAAGCCAGTTCCAGAAGCAGCCACGCAAGCGCAACGACACGACCTCCACCATGCTTGATTGAGGAGTTCGTACATTTTGGCTCTTGAGCAGATTCTTTCTTTCTCCACACTTTGGTCTTTCCATCACTTTGGTAAAGCTTAGTCTTGGTTCCAGAGTTTTTATGGCTTATTTGTGAATTTTAATCTGGGCTTCTGATTCTTACTGGGTGGCACGGTGGCGTCGTGGTTAGCACTGTCGCCTCACAGCAAAAAGGTCCTGGGTTTGAGTCCAGCAGCAAACGAGGGCCTTTCTGTGTGGAGTCTGCATGCTTCCTCCGGGTGTGCCGGTTTCCACCACAGTCCAAAGACATGCAGGTTAGGCTAACTGGTGGCTCTAAAACTGACTGACTGAGTGTGAATGGTTGTTTGTGTCTATGTGTCGGCCCTGCGATGATCTGGCGACTTGTCCAGGGTGTATCCTGCCTCTCGCCCATAGTCAGCTGGGATAGGCTCCAGCTTGCCGGCAACCCTGCACTGGATAAGTGGTTACGAATGATGGATGAATGGTTCTTACTGCTGATGAGGGGTTTGTATCTTGTGGTATGGCCTCTATATTCCTGCTCTCCAAGTCTTCTTCAAACGGTGGATTGTGATACCTGTCGCCCTGTTCTGTCACTGACTGTTGTTTTGGGGTCTTTCGTCATAGTTCTCACAATCTTTCTTTCAATATCTCCTGCTGTTTTCCTTGGCCAACTTCTTCCATGTCTGGTTGTTCGTACCACTGGTGTGTGCTTTTCTTTCTTTTTCAAGACATTCCGATTTGTTGTATTGGCTATCAGCTTCAAAATTGCTCACTTTTCTCCCATGGACAGCTCCCTGGTCTTTGTTGGTTTATCCTTTTTAACAACAAATGAAATATTCACAGGTGAAACCCAGGCCTCAAACCAAGAGTAGACATTCAGAGCTATTAATTATTTCATCAGTCAGTCTAAACTGGGTGATGGGTAGGGGGAACACCCGTCAGTCATACGTTTGATCACTTGAACAATGGATTGGTTTAAACGAAAGGTGCTGTTCAACACATCCAGATGGAAATCACAGGAAATGAAAGCTGAAATACTAATCTATTGCATCATATTCATCTTTTGATCGCAAACCCAAATGTCTTCAGTGTACAGTGAAAAAAAATTAAGAGTAGGATTGTCCTTACCGTTCTAATACTTTTGGAAAGGATTGCATTTTTATAATTTAAAAAAAAAATGTTTAGTTCAAAAGGTTGCAGCTCCTTTCTTGAGACCTGCACAATGTTTTCAAACTAACATCAGTTGATTTTACCCAATGTATGTAGGTTGTTGCCTTGGAACAGGAAAAAATTTCATGCAAAACATTTTTGATGGAAGTAAAATTTCCATTTTCCATTCCAAAACCACAGGGGGTCTGAATGTTTATTGAGAGAAAGCAGTCGGAAATGAAGTAGTGTCTGTAAATAAATACAGTGTATGAAATGATGTGCTCTTTTTGTTGTGTGTGTGTGTGTGTGTGTGTGTGTGTAACTCATGGACATTTACACAGAATGCTAAAAATAAAACTCAGCTTTCTCATTGCGGCTAAGACAGAAAATACAAACCCAGCTGATGAAATAGCTATGATCTTTCCATTCCACTGGAACCTATAGATCACCAATATGCAAGAAACCAGGATAAAATTATGTTGAGAAAAAAGTGCATTATTAAACTGACAAGAATTTAGAAATTCGTCAAAGAAAATACTGTACTGGAGACTCAGAGGGTCGATACGAAAGATGTAGCAGTGAACCGATCTGCATTCAGAGTGGTGACTTAAATTCAAAAGTCAATATTAACCTCAGGAAAGTAACTTGTAAAGTCACGTTAAACACGTGCTAAATTCTTCTAGGCTCGAAAGCTAAACCCCCATCTGTATCACCTGCTTTAAACACAAGCACTTGCTGTGTTTAAGACTGGAAAAAAAAATATTCGGGGATAGAAAATGTGGACTGAAGAAGCAAATTTTTTTTTTTGCTGTCGAATCCCTTACGAAAATTAACCATGGTTTTACTATGAAAACTAACCATGGTTTTATCATGGTTTATAGTTATTCATGGTTTTCATGGTTTTTTGGGTAACCATGAAAACCATGGTGCATTTTATCTCAATGTTCACTTAAATTTTTAGGTTCTAAGTAAATGTTAATGTATCTGGGCTGTTAATCGAGATCCTTCTCTACAGCATTGACTGTTGGACGAAAGCATGGTAATACTACAGTTAGTGCATCCTTTTAAAAACCATACTATCCCTTTTTAAACTAATTTCATAGTTACTATGACCTATTACACATACAACTATGATGCTACCACAGCTACTGCAGTACTATGGATAAACCACAGTAATGCTATGGTTGGTTCATAGTACTTAGAATCACCATGAAATACCATAGTAGATCCATGGTTACTACCATGGATAAACCATAGTAATACTATGGTTGGTTCATAGTACTTAGAATAACCATGAGATACCGTGGTAGAATCATGGTTACTACATAAAAACCATGGTAAAACCATAGTAAACCATGGTAGATTTTCGTAAGGGATGTAATATGATGTAATGTAAAAGAAACAATTTTAACAATGAAGAAAAAAATTGACAATGTATTCCTCCATGACTATTGTAATTATCATGTTATTCAATAATGAAATTTGGTTCGGTTTAAAAATATGGCTTCCACGTTCATGATTCAAGGTTTACAAAATAGCACTTGATCCAGAACATGGTATTATTTTGCGTTTTGTCTCTTTAGATGAGATACCAAAAGTGCTCAGGTTAATCAAGCTGCAAGATACTGACTCATTCGATGCTCTCTTCTGTAAGGAAAACATCTCGGCAGGTTGAATGAAAATCTGACCAAGCGCTCATCTGCTATGCTTGGATCATAATTTTATTGAGAGAAAAAAATTTGGTTCTTGAGATGAGCAGTACCTCGGATTGAGATATCATGGGTGGACTTTAAAGAGACAATATTATTACTTAATTAATCGATAGTGTCAAATTCATGCTTAATTTGGATATAGCACAGCTCTAAAGTCATAGCTTAGTTATTTGCTAAACTGTTATCTTGTTCATCTTAGTTATTTCTACACCGTGCAACTTTAATTTGCTTGAGGTTAAAATAATTGCATTTTCTGACTGAACAGCACTGAAGCCTTTTTTAAATTATATTTATTTATTTATTTATTTAAAATTTTGAGGACAGAAGGTTGACACACCATTCATATAAAGCAAAAAAAAAAAAATCAACAATTTCATAATGTAAAAGAAAGCAATAAATAAATTATGAAAAAATGTACAAAGTACTGAAAAATCACAATGCCAAGTAAAAATAAAGCCCAAATGTTTGTTCCATCATGTGATTATTGAAATTTGTTAATAAATCAACTCTTACTCTTTGCGTTAACTGTCTGATAACCAAACCATCGATTTGGTTTAACGTCTTTGCCGATGTTCATGAGATATTGAGATTCTGGAAAGCTTCCGTTACCATATCTGCTAGAAAAGATGACCGTGGTTGGGACTAAAAGTACCACCAGTGTAGTCTTATCTGCCCAGCACTTCGTCAGAGGGTCATGTTTATAGCATCATTTGTTGATCGCTATATTGGTAGTTATTTGCTGTGTGGACGTGTATTCAAGAAATGTCGTGCTGTCTCCTTAGTAACGGAGTGTTTGTAGACGCTTGTGGCTTGTGAGGTTTGTGAGGCAACATCTGTCTGGGTCTTGAACGTTGAATGTACTCCCCTTGCTCGCTATCATCGAAAAGCAGCAAAAGCCTGTAGAAGCATATGGTGCATTATAAGCCACAAACAGAGAGTGCACAAAGATTAAGAAGGGTTTTTTTGTGGCAAGTTTTCTGCACGTCACAAGAACTGACTGTCTTAACTCATTAAACCTCCAGGAGCATTTCAAATTGACGCTCCTGACTCTTTAAACTACGTTTCCTTATTAGGTTCACTATTTTTGAATTAATCATTTATAATGTTTAACGTTAACTCTAGAACCCTTAACAACTGCTTTGACACAACAGTTAATGCTGTGAATTTATTTATTTTTATTTATATTTTAACAGGAAGCTTCTTCACTTATTTTCAAGAAGGTCCTGATGATAAATAAATTATTTTCACAAAAGATGATATATGAAACAGAATTTGGAGGTTCAATATAAAAACCAGCTAGTTAAAAGTCAACATCATTATTTAGTAAAAGTAAAAAATGTACCGTAAAGTTCAAATTATTTAAGTTTAGAAAAGTTTTTAAAGAAATTCGATTTAAAATGGCTAATCTTAGAACACTGCTTAAGTGCGTCACTCAGATTGTTCCATTCTTTTATGGCTTGGTACTGCATAGTTTGCTTTCCCCAGGTAGCTTTGGGTCGTGGTAAACGAAACTCGCTTCCATGCCTCGTGTTGTAGCCATGCTCATTGAGCATATTTAGCTTTAGGTGTGCTGATAGTAGACTATTGATGGTAGCATCTGCGCTTAGAGAGTTCCATCCAGTTTAGTTCATTCCGAGCATCAAATGCTGAAGAGAATGGAGGACGATCCAGGATGATCTTGGCTGCCTTGTTGTGAAGAGTTTGAAGAGATTCCATAAGCGTGATGTTATTTTTATCTCCCCAAACATCACCACCATAATCAAAAAGTGGTAGGACCAAGCTGTTAAAGTATAAGAGTCTGGCGAATTTTGGTAAAAGATGTTTGATTTGCTTCAGGAGACCGAGGCGTTTGTTGACTTTGGTCATCTGTTTTTTGACATGACCAGACCAAGACATGTTGCTGGAAAAAAAAAATCACACCAAGGTACTTGAATTCTTGAAAACTCTCAATGTCTTTGAGGTGGACCTGGATGGAGATGGTGGAGATGTTGGTCTTTCTCTTGCTTCCAAACTGCATGGCTTTATTTTTTGTTGCATTCAGGGTCAGATGATTGATCTTAAACCAATCACCAACCAGCTTGAGATCTTCAATATCAGCAACTGAGGAGGAGAAATAGTACAAGACTGTATCATCAGCGTATAGGGATACTTGAGAATGGCGGACAACACCAGGAAGACCATTGATGTAGATAATGAACAGGAGAGGCCCAAGGATACTTCCCTGTGGCACACCAATGTTGCATGGTAATGGCTCTGATAGTTCTAAGCCACAAGTAGTGGGTAGGTATCTTGATGACAAGTAAGAATCAAACCATTTGAGATCGAGCTCACAAACACCAGCTGAAGATAGTTTATTCATTAGAATTGTGTGGTTTACTGTGTCAAAGGCTTTTGACAGATCTAAGAAAACAGCTCCACACAGTTTACCGTTATCCATGTTACGCAGAATGTCGTCTGCAAAGTTTGCTAATGCAGTTGATGTTGAACGTTTAGGTCGAAAGCCAAACTGCTTATCAGAAAGTAGATTGTTTGCATTCAGGTGTTCGTAGAGTTGCAGGTGGACAGCTCTTTCGAGGATTTTACTCAAAGTCGGAAGAATAGAGATGGGTCGATAGTTGGTGGCATCAGTTCTAACCCCAGTTTTAAACAGAGCTATGACCTTAGCACATTTCCAAATACGAGGAAACGAGTGGAGCTTGATAGATAAGTTCAATAGGTTAGTAACTGGTTGAGTGATCACGTCTGCAGAATCCTTGAGAAGGCGAGCACTGATGTCCAATCCTATCGATTTGTTCATCTTGAGAGATTTAAGTTGATTGAGAACAAATGTTTCATCAATTACACTTAGATGGAAACTTAGATCTGGGTCAGGAGCGATATTGGGTGAGAAGACAGGAATAACAGAGTAGATTTTCTTTGCAAGAAGTTGACCAATGGAAACAAAGTGATTGTTCAGTACGTTGGCGATGGACTTTGAATCCAAATATTGAACTCCATTGGAGACTACGCAGTTGGGAATAGAGGCCTGATCTTGCTTCCGGTAGGTAGCTTTATTGACTGCTTTCCACAGATTATTCGTGGTTCCCTTGCTGTCTTTGATCAGGTTGATATGGTACTTTGACTTACTGCTCTTTATATCGCCATTAACGATGTTATGAAGATGACGGTACTTATGCCAGTGATGGGAAGAGCCAGTTCTTGTAGCTTTATGATGATGGAAGTCACGGTTGTGCATAGCTTCTTTTATTTTCGACGTCATCCATGGACATTGGATACCGTTGATACGCCGTTTCTTGACAGGAGCATGAGCATCAGCCACATCCAGAAATAGTTTATTCCAAGTTAGGACTGATGCATCTACGTCATCACTGTCTTCCACAAAGTTCCAAGGAACGTCTTTCAGGTCTTTCAGAAAGGTTTTGCGATCATAGTTCTTATAAGAACGGTATTCCACTGTCCTAGGACTTGCCTTAGGTTTACCAACTTTAAGAATGCACTAAACAAGAAAATGATCACTGATAGATAGATAGATAGATAGATAGATAGATAGATAGATAGATAGATAGATAGATAGATAGATTTACCACTCCACTATCAGTATAACGATGTTCGTCATTCACGAAGATTAAGTCAATCATAGATTTTGATGTTTCAGTAACTCGTGTTGGGTCTTTAATCAGCTGGGTGAAATCCAGAGAACGAGTGAAGTTGATTAGCTGTTGTTTCAAAGGATTTTTCTTCGAGGAGACATCAATGTTGAAGTCACCCAGTAAGATGACATCACTTGCTGAATAGTCGATTTTAGGAGAATTGTTCTCTAAAGCAGAGAGGAATGATGGGAAGTTAACATCAGGTGCCCTGTAAATGGTGCAGATTAGAAGAGGTTTACATTTCTTTCGCACTATCTCAAACCAAAGGCATTCCACATCATTGATGTTAAGGTCATCGCGTATTCAGAAAGGCAAACCATAAGATAGGCCATAGTACCGCCGCCACGTTTCCCGTCAGGTCTGTCTTTCCTCATGCATGTGTAACCAGGAATCTGGATTTCAGCATCAGAGATTGAGCTGTTCAACCAGGTCTCAGATACGGTGAACACATCAAAGTTTTTTGAGGTCGTTGTTGCTAATAGCTTCAACTCATCCAACTTCATACGTTAAGGTGGGCTATTGATAATCCTCTTGTTTTAACACCATCAAAAGATGATACAGGGCCAGGATTTGGTTAAGTAAAATCCTGAATAAGTAAAAAAAAAATAAAGCACTTGAGCGCATGATGTTTTTGGAAAATAATCAACAGCTGAGTGCCTAACCGCAAAATCCTCTTTTCCAAAATATTCGCAAAAATCCATCCATCCATTATCCGTAATCGCTTATCTTGTGCAGGATCGCAGGCAAGCTGGAGCCTTTCCCAGCTGACTATGGGCAAGAGGTGGGGGACACCCTAGACAAGTCACAAGGTCATCACACGGCTGACACATAGAGACAAACAACCATTCACACCTACGGTCAATTTCAAGTCCTCAATTAGCCTAACCTGCACATCTTTGGACTGTGGGGGAAACCGGAGCACCCGGAGGAAACCCACACAGACACAGGGAGAACATGCAAATTCCACACAGAAAGGCCCCCGTCAGCTGCTGGGCTCGAACCCAGAACCTTCTTGCTGTGAGGCGACGGTGCTTACCACTACACCACCATGCCACCCCTTATTCGCAAAAATCCTAGTGCATAAACTAAGCTATTATTGTTTTATTTATAGCTAGCAAAAGAGGCAACATCAGTAATGAACGTAGCTTTTTTTATCACTGCTCTTAATATGTTCACATTTCCCAAATTCACACCACCTTTAATGTGGATCTAAGAGGTGCACGTCATTTGATTTTTATAAGACGTTGTTTATTCAGTGACATTTCTAACACTGCTTTAGCTCTTTCTTTGAAACAGAGACATGGATCAAAAGGGTGACACCAAAATGGGCAATTAGCATCGAATAAACATACGATCACATGAACACGTACATTATGTACAGTGGGATGGAGAGGAACTCACAAATTCCTTGGCAGGACGACTGCTACATGGTTCTTAAATCCACACCAAAATCAGGAACTCGCAAGAAGATGGAGGGTAAAAACCAACACTCGCTTCCAACACTATACTCAGTTTCCTGTGCCATTATAAATGCTGATTATGTAAGATCACAGATAAAGCCCATTGTGCTGTTTGTTTCAATCAGATGCTGGTTGGTTGCGTAAGAATCAGAAATCATTGCAGCGTTTCATCACTGACCAGTTACTAGTAGACGTAGTCAACCAGATGAGGAAGTTGGACGAGCTGAGTGCAGAAGGCGTGGGGATTATCAAGGAGGCAGGATCTTTGGAGGACAAAGTGCATGCATTGATTGAGCTGCTGTTCAGAGGTGATCCACAGGGCACCGCCCTCCAGACATACCTGCAGAACTTGCATCCAGATGAGTACAACCTCATAACTCTGCACGGTGAGTGACATCAACATTTACATGAGTAAAGTTCGGTTTATTTAGAGACGGGTTACGCACTTCCTTAAGTCAACATGCTTTCATTTTCTTGGTCTCTCTTTTCTTTTTAGACTCTGTTGTTCAGCAACATAAAGACAGCCTCCTCCAGCAAGTCAGAGAGGACCGTGAGATTCTTTCCCACCAAGCACCCGATCAGACCCCTGGCCCTGCCTTATTACTGGTCGATGGTGTGTCTGACCTGCAACAGAGAGAGCATGATCTCGTTCAAGTGTCGGTCAACAGAGGTGTTGGACCTTTACACGGTCGTCCGCTGGGACTAGATAAACTCTTCGCTCCACTGACGAGGGTTAGCACTGCCCCTCGCGTCACGCTGACAGTTGGCGTAGCAGGCAGTGGGAAAACCCGATTGGTCCACAAATTCATACGTCACTGGAGTTCAGGGAAGATATTCCCAGAGTTGAGCTTGGCAATTCCTATTGCCTGTTGGGAACTGAGCAGTCTTGATCGCTTGTCACTTGAGAGGTTGCTTCGCTTGACCGTTCCATATGATAATGTTGATGTGATTTTGAACAGTCGTGTCTGTAAAGTGCTGTTGATCTTTGATGGATTGGAAGAATTCCGTTCCCCTCTGGACTTCTCAGAAGCCCCAGCCATCTCGGATCCACGTCGGGAAATTCCAGTATCCGATCTCATCACAAACATCATCAGGGGCAACCTGTTACCAGGAGCATCACTGTGGCTTTTGTCAAGGCCTGGAGTTGGGGCAAAAGTACCTGCAGGATTGGTGGATCGTGTGACGGAAGTCCCACCTTTTTTACATGCTCAAATTCAAGATTGCATCACAAATGCACACTTGCCAGAGAACTCTTGCACACAATTCCAGCAGTCCATTCAGTCGGATTCTCAAACACAAACATCAGAGGACAAGTCTTGCCAAGCGTGGGCTCACCTGAGATCCCAGAAATCCTTGCTTATTCTTTGTTCAGTGCCTTGCATTTGTCGTATTGTTACAACCACCTTGTCCCACCTTGTAGGGATGGACTTGGAGGAGATGCATTTCCCACGGACTCTGACGGAGGTTTATGCCCTCTACTGTTGGCCACATCTCTCTTCTACAGATCCATCCAGCGGAAGCATCCGGAAACCGCTGGGCACTCTTGGACGATTGGCCTTTTACAGTCTGCTTCGCCAACGTCATACATTTATCGAGACTGAATTACGAACTTATGGTGTTGACATCCCACCACCACCAGGCTCTCTGGGACATCGGATCCTTCAACGTGAGCAGAGCTGGTCCTCTGAATCAGTGTCATGGCGGTTTGTACACACTTCTGTGCAGGAGTTTCTTGGCGCACTCTTCTACTACGTGTCCTCACGGCGTGGAATGTTTGATCTGTTCTCCGAGAGCAGCGTTTCATGGCCACGAATTGGCTTCCAAAACCATTATCGTGCTGCACTCCAGAAAACTAGCACCTCAACCAATGGCAAGCTTGACCTCTTCATGCGCTTCCTCTCTGGCCTATTGTCCTCAGCCGCCGGAGCTCTGCTGGGCGGGGCTTTGGGAGTAAGCCGAGAAGAGCAGGTGACCCATCGCACAATGGCCATGACTCTGCTTCAAAATGCAGTGACAGGATTACGAGGCGAGGCGGTGAGCATGCGAAGTGTATCTACGGTCGCTTGCCTGGCAGAACTACAGCAGGGGGAGTGGATACGCTCTGTGGAGGAGGATCTGACTGGCTGCAGACTACAGGGGAAGCTTAAGGGTGGGGTTTGTGCAGTGCTGGCATATCTGCTGCAAGTTTCAGAGTCGTGTGCCAATGAGACACACCTCTCAAACTGCCTGGACTCTGCCTCTCTTAAACAACTTCTCCCTCAGCTCCTGTACTGCAGCAAGTTGAGGTAACGCAAACACCCCAACCACATGCATTCATACATAGAGTATACTTGGACTGAATAGCGGTTTTTACATACACCTTTGATTTTTCACACTTACCCTTTTCTGCAAACCATGAAACACTCTGAGCTAGGCTTGTGTTTTCACAGCAGACATGATAATACTAACGCTTATAGCCAATACAATACAGCTTGTACTAGGATGAAATGTAACTGAAGCAATATGAAGGTAATTTAACAGTATTTTAACTGAACACCTAACAGCTTTTCTCTGACGATTGACAATGTTATAGTTTCTCCTTCTGCTTGAGTTAAAAGTTTGGGCATTATCTTGACAGTACTCTACACTTTGAAGCACATATTAATCATATCACCCGGTCTGTATATTTTCATCTACGCAACATCAATCGTTTAAGTCAGTCTCTTACACCTTATAGCACTGTTATTCTTATACATGCCTTAGTTACATCTCACATTGATTATTGTTGGGTTCTGGCCCAACAGGACTTTCCAGACTGACGTCGTGTCCGTCACATCACCTTCTAGTGACCTCGCATGATGCAGTGCCTGTCATTGCAGTCGGGTAGATCGCTCACATGAAATTTGTAATCATCACGAGGTCCCACTGCCCCCCAGCCATCACCAGCTGGAGGCCAAAGAAACAGCCAAGGCACATTTCGGGGATTGACCCCCCACCCAAGGGTGTAAAGGGGGGCCCCCGAGAATATGTCCAGACCAAGGATAAGGTCCACGTTTCAAGTCGTCGCACGTCAGCATTTCCCCGCACACATTTCGGTCAAACTACCTCCTCTGTGCTCTGACACAGCCCCAGTTGACAGAGCCCTGCGACCCCCAGCTGTTGCCAGCCAGGGGTCACGATACAGGCTCAGCTGAATCGCATGCAAAGTTCCTCAGTACATCGAGAGAGTACAGAAGGGCTCTTCTGCTCATCAGCCTCTATCCTCTCTGATCTTCCTCATAAACTTCTGGTGGTTCAGAATTCAGCTGCCCGTATCACTACCAGAACCCCTTCAGTCGATCATATTACTCCTGTCCTCCAGCAGCTTCACTCAAGTCAAAGTCCTTCTCATGCCAGAATCTGGTCTTCCCAGGCAGTCTCCTGTCCCAGTACTAACCAGCTCTTTGAGGCGTATAGGTGCAGCACTGATGTCCGTTTCGATAGCCCTCGACGTATACAGCTAGGGTTACGGTGGGAGGCTAGACCTCTGGTAGCCACGAGAGTTTGACTTCCCCACTCGCATCTGTATTGCAATGTGCCTTGCCAGACAGTAGTAGGTACCATTTTTATGATGGTCTTTGGTATGACCTTACCGATCTCCCGGTCTAGAGGCAGACACGCTAACCACTAGGCTAACTCGCGGTCCAGCGGCTTCACTGACTTTCTGTTAAATACTGTATCGACTACAAGATTCTGCTTCTCACTTTTGAGGCACTTCATAACCTCGCACCACTGTATCTCTCTAACTTGCTTCACATCTGCATACCTTCTCGTACTCTTGGAGCTTCTTCTTCCATCAATCTCATGACACCTCCAGCTCATTTGAAAACCATGGGGTTTAGAGCCTTCACTTGTTTGGCTCCTCACCTCTGGAACTCTCTTCCTTAGGACATTCATAATATTGGTTCTTTTTAGGCCTGTGCTCGTTTGCCATCAGTTGCTCACGATATTGTACCATATATATCGCGATATATCGAGTTAAACGATGTCTTTAACGTATTGTAAGCAGAGGGTGCGAATACGTTTGGCACCAAAATTAATCAATGAGTCTCGATACAAGGCCATGGAGACATGGGGGACGTAATTAGCGGCTTGCAGTGTCTGTAGCAGAGCGCATTGAAGCAGAGCGCCTAATTGCTAGTGCGCATGCCCTGAGTAACTGGAAGCGCCATCTGTAAATAAAAACGTTTTTGGTTGGAACAGGTTGCAAGCATGAATTTCCGTCGATTTCTGGCATGAAACATGCTTTAAATCAAGTGAAAATTGATGACAACCTGCGACAGAACCGGGAGATATGCATGAAATGTCATATATGGGATTTTCAAGTGAGTAAACGATATCGTATCGTACCCCCGAAAATCGTGCATGATCGAGTATCGCGAGCTGTGAGCACAGCCCTAGTTCTTTTCCAATCTTTAACCCCGCCTTAAGACACCTTTTCAAATTTGCCTATTCTTAATGCCTACAAATTAATGTTTTTTTTTGTATTCTAATAATAATAATAATAATAATATTATTATAGTTAAGCATTACACACAGTCTCAATGCTTTACAATGAATTAAAAGCTATAAACAATTTACATGATACAAATCCTGTCGATACATTCAATAAGAAACTCATTATCTCATCTCATTATCTCTAGCCGCTTTATCCTGCTCTACAGGGTCGCAGGCAAGCTGGAGCCTATCCCAGCTGACTACGGGCG
Source organism: Neoarius graeffei (assembly GCF_027579695.1). NCBI lineage: Eukaryota > Metazoa > Chordata > Actinopteri > Siluriformes > Ariidae > Neoarius > Neoarius graeffei. The sequence continues at coordinate 8,734,180 of NC_083573.1, forward strand.
AAAGGCGGGGTACACCCTGGACAAGTCGCCAGGTCATCACAGGGCTGACACGTAGACACAGACAACCATTCACACTCACGTTCGCACCTACGGTCAATTTAGAGTCACCAGTTAACCTAACCTGCATGTCTTTGGACTGTGGGGGAAACCGGAGCACCCGGAGGAAACCCACGCGGACACGGGGAGAACATGCAAACTCCACACAGAAAGGCCCTCGCCGGCCACGGGGCTCGAACCCGGACCTTCTTGCTGTGAGGCGACAGCGCTAACCACTACACCACCGTGCCGCCCCTCAATAAGAAACTATAAAATAAATTTAATCTAAATATACGCTCCAGAGCACGTTTCTATACGTTATAAGCATTAAGGAAAAGAAATGGCTTTAATGACGATTTAAAAGTTACAAATGAATCTGAGTTCCTAATAGAAAGCGGCAGAGGCTTTGTGTGTTGATTTTTGTGTATTGGAAGGTGTCCTTGAGTGCCTTGAAAGGCACCTAAAAATAAAATTTTTTATTATTATTATTACTGTAACCAGCAGATTGGATTTTAGAATTCATCCAAACAGGGTCAAGGTCACAACAACAAGGCAGTGGAGGCTTCCTCAGTGGAGGATTCCTCATTGGTGTCGAGTTCTACTTAGTGTTACTTGTGGTGGTGACGTTGATGATGATGATGAAATACCTTCATCGTCTTTGTTTTGTCCGAAGGGAATGCAAACTTTTCCACATGATTGCATGTGTGTGCATTTTTTCAGGATGGAAAATAATAAATTTAAGGATGATGCAATGGAGCTCCTGGGAAGTTTGCTAAGTGCCAAAGACTGTCATATTCAATCACTAAGGTATATAATACACACACACACACACTGTATTTATCTCCACTGCCTAGTGTTTCATTAATCTCTCTCTCACTTTCTCTTGCTCTAGTATGGCAGATAGCTCGATTAGCAGTAAGGGGATCAAGCCGCTGAGTCGAGCTCTTCTTGTCAATCGGACCCTCACCGCACTGGAGTAAGTGTTCACACTGTAATCATCTACATGTGAACCTACATACTCTGCCATCATCAAAAAAGAGTGAAAAATCAAATGATACACTACCTTCATGGATCATCCAGCTTTAATTTGTCCCTACAAATGGCCTCTTTTTTTTCTTAACAGTCTCCATGGCAACAACATTGGCACCAAAGGAGCAAAGACCTTGGCCGAGGCGCTGAAGATGAACCAGGTTATCGTGTCCGTCAAGTGAGTTCCACTGAAATAGACATTATACTGTATATACAAGTGTAGAGAAAATATATAGAGATTATATCTAAACTTTTATGTGCTCAGGACTCAAAACGTGGATAGTATTAAATTAGTAATATGAAATGTAGAATAGATAGAGCGGCGGCTACAGTTATCGACAGTCCATAATTATCGACACCTTTTCAGATTTACCAATAAAAAACAATCTTACAAAGGTGAGTTTCAGTTCCAACAGTTATTATTGGTTAATTAATCAACCGGAAGCCCCGCCCTCGCCCTTTGATCTTGTCATCTGATGACGCAGCTCGTTACCTGAGATGGAATTTTTTTTTTTTTAAACACGATCAGCAATTTTTCGGAAAACCCGGACATCATCATCGCAGGTAAGCATGGTGGAAAGATCACGGACATGTTTTTACTTCTCAAATTCACCGATATTTCAGTAGTCGAAACCTACTTTGTCTCTTACTCTTTCATTTGACAGTCGCCATTTTGTATCTTAACACGCGTGAGGTGTCGATAATAGTGATCACTTTCACCGGTGTCCACCATTATCGACACCCTGTGGAATTAAGTGACATTTACAACTGTTATGGATCGATCTTTGTGTAGCATTGTTGAAGTAGATGAAGTACTTAAAAAAAAATAATAAATAAAAGTGCTGTGATTTTATAATAACTTTCTTCTGATTCATAACAGAACGGAATGTTTATAGAGTATTTGGAATCCGACTGTAATAAATAGAATTAGAGCAGAATTAAATTCCGAGCATATAAAAAGTTACATGCTTGAACTATTCAGATTTTTCTATTCCATTCAGAAAATATATTTTTTGCAGTTTGCTGTAAATATCGAGCGCATATTACAATATCAGGAGACATTTTATATTTTGGTTCGAGGAATGACATGCGACCTTTGACCTGGATTTTCATTTGATTACAATGTCAATCACCTGTTGACATTTATTGGTAAACGACAAAACTAGACATTAATACAAACAACAACAACAATAAAAAATGATGAACAAAACGTGATCTCCGAAAACACTTAAAGTGGAACAAAGTGATTTTCTGACGCAGGTTAAACATTGTTTATTTGTTTACAAACATTAGAATTACTTCTTCATTTACGTAAGCGCCGACATCAATATATTTATATAAAAGATATTTTGTACTAAATATAAGTATGTGGAAAACAAATTATGTATCATAATTGTTTTGGAGGGGTTAATTAAATTTTTTTTTAAATAAACAATCATCTGGATGTCGATAACTGTGGACAAAGGTGTTGATAATTGTGGACCGGTGTCACGTGATCTGATAAGCCAAGTAATCAGGGATCAACTTTCTTTTCCAGTAGAAGTTTGAGTAATTATTCAGGCACAATTTATGTATTGAAAGTCTTTATACTTTTGCAACAGCCAAAAGATCGTTAAGGTGTCGATAACTGTAGCCGCCGCTCTAGTTGGCATTAATAGAAGCGAAATTGAACGCAAGATCCAAAATCTAAATCTGGAGATTAAGTCAAGTCAACTTTATTGTCAAATATGCTATACATGCTCGACATACAGCACAGATGAAATATTGGTCCTCTCTGACCCACGGTGCAAACAGGCAATGCAATAAATAAAAATAGAATAATTGAAAAAAACAAACAATATAAACAGTATAAACACTCTAGATAGGAACTAGACATAGACTAAACACTCAAACAATATAAACAGTCTAAATAAACAGTATAAACACTAGATAAGAACAAGACATTTTCAATAAATAACCTATATGTTTCCATGGTATATACCCTCAAGTTCCTAAACAAATTAATTGCCAAGCTTAATCTTAAATTACTTTTAAAATATTTTAATGAAAATGAACATTTGATTGTTTATTTTGTCAACCGTGTTACGGACAAATGTTATGTCATCTTAAACATATATAAAAATACTACACATTTGAAAACGCATTTGTTTGAAAGTGCTTAAGTCCATTAACAAGATGTTTTTAATTAATCTGTACAACTGTTATGAATTTTGAGCTTCATAAATAGGATTTTATGGTTCACTGTGATGCAGAATGACACTTTTTTTCAACATAAATCCTTGTTACGTCGAATTTAGAGTTGTTCTCCCTCCTTATACAAGACTTCCCTATCCAGAGATAATCCCCAATCTTTTATTTTACAGTTCATCAAACACGTGATTTATAGCACAAAAAACACTTGCAACACAGTTGACAGGCAATGTAACACAACTGACAGGAGTAACACAGTTGACAGGGCAGAAGAACAAGAGGACACTTTTTAGGATAAAAAGAGCTTTTTATTGTTTTAAATTTAACTACAAATAAGCTGATGAATTCAGGCGAACTGTTAAAGCAACATTTCGACACCATTTCAGAGAAACGTAGCTTATTTAACAAACTGAACATATTAAATCATTCTGTTTGTTTGTCTGTCAATATGAAGATTAAGTGACAAAAGCATACTCCTCCTCAACTGTGTCATAGCTGATGGGTAACACAGTTGACGGTAACACAGTTGACATTTCGGCCATTTTCAGAGTGTTGTGCTAACTGCAGACCTCAGAGCTTTCACTACAAGACCTTAATCAATTCATATTTTTATTATCTTTAGCTGTATACTTTGTAAATACAATTTCTAAATCAGGTTTATATGGATATTTTGACAACACAGTTGACAGACAGTTAACCCTCTCTAGGACTATACAACAGTATTGATGAAAATATTGAAAAGGTGAACTCAAAACTTACCACACGGTCTTCAAATTTCCCACCAAAGAGGATATGACATCACATGATGTTGGTCACATGACTTAGGACCAAACCATTTGCCGATTTATTGGGGGGGGGGGGGGGGGGGGGTTCAGTGGGTAACACAGTTGACATAAGTTTCTCGGACGCACACAAAATTCTTCATTTAATTTATAATATAAAGCATTTTAGGCTTTTAAACACACTTGTCATATTATAATAATTACCATGATTAAATATTTGTAAAAATTTTAAACAAAAACCTTTTTTTTAAATGTAAATATGAAGACCAAACCTGACATTTGGAAAATCGGACAGCATAAAAACACCAAATTCCAGTATTATATATGCATTTTTGCAGAGTAAAATGATGTAATTTGTTGACTTTTTGTATTATATAAAAGAGAAATGTGTGCTAATGTACAAAAGATCATTGGCTGAAATTAATAGTTAGTGAAACTGACAAATACAGCACATGGACTTGAGATGTCCCCCTAATTATAGAATGACTCATATATCCTCCTAAGGCCCAAGCTGTTTTTTTACATGCATTTTTTATTTCTCTTTGCTATTTGGACTTATTAGAACCTGATTAGAATAAAAACTAAGCATCATCTTTTGATAAGATGTACTTTTCGAGAAAAAGTATGTCCACATATGTGGATTCTTGTTCCGAATTTCCATAAAGTGCTGTCCACGCATGTGACCGCTAAGCCCTAGGAGGATATATATATATATATATATATATATATATATATATATATATATATATATACACAAATTGGTTCAAATAACCAAACAGTCAAGGGCACTTGAGGTATAGCAGGTAAACATGAAGCATGAAATAAGCAGAATAAACAAACTAGCAGCTGTTAAGATTAGGTAGTGCGGAATAGTGCAAATGAGTGAGGTAAAGTGAGATGTGCGGTCCCTGAGTTCAGTGTGTTAATGAATGATGAGATGTATGTGTGTGTGTGTAATAAATCCCATAAATCTAAAAAAAAAAAAAAAAAGTAAATAATAGTTATAACACTGTGTGTGTGTGTGTGTGTGTGTGTGTGTGTGTGTGTGTGTAGTCTTCAAAGCAATCAGATCGAAGACGAGGGAGCTCGAGCACTGGCCGAGGTTTTGCAGTCAAACAGGAAACTCACCACACTAAAGTAAGTGGTGCAGTGCATTTACATTGAAATTGCATTATAATGTGAACATATTATTGGATTTCCAATTTTTTTTTTTTTATGTCATCACATATTTAATTTGTGTGTTTCAGTGTTCAAAAGAACAGCATAGGCCCAGATGGGGTGAAGAGAATTGCAGAAGCACTCACAAAAAATCAGATTTTACAAGACCTCAAGTATGAACCGTGCTTTCAAAACACTTCACACTAAGGTTCACTTGGGTAAGGAATAAAACACTTGTGGGCATGCTGTTGGAGGAAAATAATTAATAAATTAAATAATTTTACCACCCTGGAGTTGATGGTTGTCCTATCAAAGCATGCCAAGAAGTGTTTCATTCCTCTTATACAACAACTGCAATTTTTCTTTAAAAAAAAAAAAAAGTCATGCTTTTACACAGCTAGCTTCTTTTTCTCTCTCTCTCTCTCTCTCTCTCTCTCTCTCAGAATAATAATAATAATAATAATAATAAAGCACCTTACCACATATACAACTGAGAAAGTGCAACGTTGTCTGTTAGCGACTTTTGCAGTGTTGAAAATTAATCAATCACTATTAAATGCATTAGTAAGTCATAAATTGTGCATGAATGCACAATGAGTACATTTTTTTTCAATTCATTGCTGTTTGTTTAAAATCCTGGCGACACGCTGACCTAATGTTTATTCCATCCATGACTAAAATAAGGACGAACATAAACTGATGCCTTAACGAACATGTTCATGGACAAATACAGACAAAAACATTGATTAAAGCTAGACTGCCTTTCAGATTTTTCAAGTCTAGGTCGTAAAAAGAATTTCCCCCGACACCCAATTATTTTTGTTGTGTGGACCGAAAGCTACTGAATTCGACTCTCAGACTTCCAATGGTATTATTTTTTACAAAGAACAATTAATGAATTTATCTCCACGTGGCCCTAAATTCTCTGCTATTTTTTCCTGCTTCACCATGACCCAATTCAAGATACTACGTCATCCATCACGTGGTGGGCTTTCCCCGTTCGCGCAAGGCATTGGGGGATACAAATTTGAAACAGGAGAGGAAAATGGAAGGCGTGAGTGTGCGAATGAAACGTGAAAGACCAACTACAGTAACGGAAAGAAAGTGAGAAGAAAAGACGTTATGTTCTATACAAAGGAAAGGAAACGCAGGACCAAACTAATAAATATCGGCGCTCAGCGAGCACCTCGGTGTGATCAGCTGTTCGTTTAGCGACAGAATGATGGAACTGTCAGCGCACGCTCAAAGGGAAACCTGTGAATGCGCATGCACACACGGACTTCCTCTGTCTGCTTGACTGCACGATTTCATGCGCGTTATTTGCTCGGGAATCCCCTCAAATTAAATAACTTCCCAGCCACAGAATGGCCTGATATTTTGTGAGATATTACAGAAATAAACATGTATCACAATGACCACATTTCAGAGGGAACGAAATTTCACCGATTTTATGAACTCAAAAGGCCGCCTAGCTTTAATATAGCATATAAGCATCTTTTAATATCAGGATTACTTTCATAACCTAACCTGTGAAGTAATGTTTACTGAACATTTATTTTGTGATTTTAATGTTCATTAAAGGTGTGTATAATGTGAGTTAATGAAGAGAATCTTCATTCGTTAACACCAAAAGCATACTCTGTTGTTTATTAATTATTACGGTACTCAAGACATTAGTTCACATTAGCCATGCTTAGAATATACTTGACCTTATGCAAAACAATAATAATAACAAGTGTTGCCAGGCAAAACAAACCTTGCCCGACAGTAATTATGATGAATATGAAGGAAGATATTGCGAAAAAACTATTTTGATCTTTTTGGTGATTTTGACCTTGCGTGTGAACATACTTGGCCAATAAACATGGTTCTGATTTTGATTCTCTGCTGCGCTTAGCCAATCAGAACACACTGTACTGCTTACTGCTCTCAGCCAATCGGAACACACCGTACTGCGCGATTGTTACACTCTTACGTTCTTAGAGAATGATGACATAATGGCTACCGACTCTATATGAGGCAGTTGCCACAAAAACCTTGACCTTAACCGGATGGCCGCCAAAATGTTGGAGGTTCTATTTGGGACCAATATCCATCTATCCTGAAAGTTTCATGAAGATTGGCTGTTTTCCTGTAATATCATTAACAAAAAAACAAAGAAACAAACAAACCCGACCGAAAACAATACCTCGCCCCCTGGCGGACTCCGTCCCAGGCGAAGTAACAAAAACAAACCCCACCGAAAACAATACCTCGCCCCCTGGTGGACTCCGTCCCAGGCAAGGTAACAAACAAACCCCATTGAAAACAATACCTCGCCTCCTGGTGGATTCTGTCCCAGGCGAGATAACAAACAAACCTGACTGAAAACAATACCTCGCCCCCTGGCGGACTCCGTCCCAGGCGAGGTAACAAACAAACCCAACCGAAAACAATACCTCACCCTCTGGCGGACTCCGTCCCAGGCGAGGTAACAAACAAACCCAGCCGAAAACAATACCTCACCCCCTGGTGGACTCTGTCCCAGGCGAGGTAACAAACAAACCCCATCGAAAACAATACCTCACCCCCTGGTGGACTCCGTCCCAGGTGAGGTAACAAACAAACTCCATCGAAAACAATACCTTGCCTCCTGGTGGATTCCGTCCCAGGCGAGATAACACAAACATGACTGAAAACAATACCTCGCCCCCTGGTGGATTCTGTTCCAGGCGAGATAACAAACAAACCTGACTGAAAACAATATCTCGCCCCCTGGCGGACTCCGTCCCAGGTGAGGTAACAAACAAACCCAACCGAAAACAATACCTCGCCCCCTGGCGGACTCTGTCCCAGGCGAGGTAACAAACAAACCCCATCGAAAACAATACCTTGCCCTCTGGTGGATTCTGTCCCAGGCAAGATAACAAACAAACTTGACTGAAAACAATACCTCGCCCCCGGCGGACTCCGTCCCAGGCGAGGTAACAAACAAACCCAACTGAAAACAATACCTCACCCCCTGGTGGAGGTAAATAATAATTTAAGTGCACTATCCAGTTTTTCTCCAAGTATACTAAATGTCAGGTAGTAACATACCTACAGATTTCGGTTAATATACTAGTATTTCTAGCAAGGGTACCTGAGAATAAGTGCACTAGGTAACAAACTATTAATTTCCTTTTATATGTACTCGTCATAATGTGTTTATCAAAACTATTCCATGTAGTATACAAAATATTCAAGTCTACTTAAAGGTGCTGACTGCAAAGTCATCTGAAATGTTCAAAATTTTTTATTATGCATGGCATTTTCCTATGTCTTGCAAGAACAATATCATATGAACGAATAAGATGTGATCATTTTGATGTCCTGAGGGTCACTTTTCTCCATTTTGGGACCATTTTCCTCCCTCTTGATGTAAACAGGACGGCCCTAAGGAAATGAGGAGTTTGAACTAATTAGCATAACGATGAAACTGCTTCACACCAAGATGGCGACGTGCAAAAAACCTCGTGACTCTGCATCGACCTCGGAGAATTTTGCGTTGCAAGGATGTACAGTGAGAGTAAAAAGTATTTGATCCCTTGCTGATTTTGTTGGTTTGCCCACTAATAAAGACATGATCATTCTATACTTTTAATGGTAGATGTATTCTAACATGGAGAGACAGAATATCAAAACGAAAATCCAGAAAATAACTTTAAAGAATATATTTTAATTGATTTATTTCATTAAGGGAAATAAGTATTTGATCCCTCTAGCCAAAAGCACTTAATACTTGGTGGCAAAGCCTTTGTTTGCAAGCACAGTGGACAGATGTTTGTTGTAGTTAACCACAAGGTTAGCACACATATCAGGGGGAATTTTGGCCCACTCTTCTTTGCAGATCCTCTCTAAATCATTAAGGTTGGTGGGCTGTCGCTTGGCAACTCGGACCTTCAGCTCCCTCCATAGATTTTCGATTGGATTGAGGTCCGGAGACTGGCTGGGCCACTCCATGACCTTAATATGGTTCTTCTTGAGCCACTCCTTTGTTGCCTTTGCTGTATGCTTTGGGTTGTTGTCATGTTGGAAGACCCAACCACGGCCCATTTTCAACTTCCTGGCAGAGGGGAGGAGGTTGTCCCTCAGGACTGCACGGCACATGGCTCCATCCATCTTCCCACTGATGCGGTGAAGTAGCCCTGTGCCCTTGGTAGAGAAACACCCCCAAAACATAATGCTTCCACCTCCATGCTTGACGGTGGGCACAGTGTTCCTGGGGTCATAGGCAGCATTTTTCTTCCTCCACACATGACGAGTAGACTGTGGTTGGTTGAAGAGAGCAACTGGACTTGCTTGACGATTCTTGAAAACGTTTCGCCTCTCCTCCGAAAGGCATCCTCAGTTCTGTCTGACTACTAGGGAGTATCCGGTATTTATTCTCTCATGGATCATCATAGAATCTGAATCAGAATGCTGATGGCTGCATTGTGGGCGGCTGACAAGATGTCATAGACACCCACCTCTGTTCAATGATGGTCGTTCCAGGTTGACAAAAATGAACGATCCACTCTGGCTAAGATGTCTGCCAGTTTTCTGGAAGTCCTCTCATACTCCCGCACCAGTCGAAGGGATCTCATCCCAAAGTGCGTAGAAACATATCTGTGAAGAAACTCAGTCGTCCAGGTACATAGTAATCTGTGGTTGGTTGAAGAGAGCAACTGGACTTGCTTGACGATTCTTGAAAACGTTTCAGAAACGTTTTCAAGAATCGTCAAGCAAGTCCAGTTGCTCTCTTCAACCAACCACAGATTACTATGTACCTGGACGACTGAGTTTCTTCACAGATATGACGAGTAGAGTTTAGGCCAAATAGTTCAATTTTGGTCTCGTCTGACCACAGAACCTTCTCTCAATCACTTTGTACATCTTTGAGGTGATCATTGGCATACTTTAGGCGGGCCTCCACATGTGCCTTCTTAAGCAGGGGTACCTTTCGGGCACTGCAGGATTTTAATCCATTGCGGCGCAAAGTGTTGCCAATTGTTTTCCTGGTGACTGTGGTCCCAGCTGCCTTGAGGTCATTCACAAACTCCCGCTGTGTGGTTGCAGGCCGATTTCTCACAGTTCTCATGATCATTGCCACCCCACGAGGTGAAATCTTCTGTGGAGCACCAGACCGAGGTCTATTGATGGTCATGTTATACTTCTTAAATTTTCTCACAATTGCACCAATGGTTGTTACTTTAATACCCAGCATCTTGCTAACGTTTTTGTAGCCCATTCCAGATTTGTGCAGGTCAACAATCCTGTCTCTGAGGTCCTGAGAGAGTTCTTTGGTCTTACCCATGTTGGAGAGTTTGGAATCTGTCTGATTGTCTGATTCTGTGAACAGGTGTCTTTCATACAGGTGATTAGTTAGAACAGGTGTCTTCAATTCAGGTAACAAGTTGATTGGGAGTGTCTAACTGGTCTGTGAAAGCCAGAACTCCTAATGCATACTAGGGGATCAAATGCTTATTTCCCTCAATGAAATACAAATCAATTAATATATATTCTTTAAAGTTATTTTCTGGATTTTCTTTTTGATATTCTGTCTCTCCATGTTAGAATACATTTACCAATTAAAAGTATAGAATGATCATGTCTTTATTAGTGGGCAAACCAATAAAATCAGCAAGGGATCAAATAATACTTTTTACGCTCACTGTAATTTGTGGTTGACATTCGCGCCTATATCTTTTCTCAGTTCCTGCTTTTGCATATCATTTCTTTCTCTGTAAGATCAAAACATTCGCTGTGTAACTCCATACCATATCGCTACCATGGAATTGAGCCGATGCATTCTAAGGTTAAGATAGCTAAGTGCTAGCTAGAATTATTTTATCTGTCCAGAAAAATGACACGTCATCTACCCGGTTGCGCTTTCCTTTTCCGCTGGCAGGAGAGCCGAGTCCGCCATGCTTGCCCACACTGACTTGTTTTGGTTAAAAGTAGGTCAAACGCGCCTCACGGTGGTCACGTGATATTGTTGCTCACTTGCGTTGGCGATCTCCGGAATCATAAAATGCGGGACGCATTTTATCTTGGCAAAACATTTCCACACAGGATACATGGTGTGTGTGTGTGTGTGGAGCAGCGAAACATCTGGAAACTCCAACAGCAATAGAAATGGAACATTTTGCCCAAAATTCAACTTTGCAGACTCAGGACCTTTTTAAATTACATCCAGGTTAAATTATGATGGTGTTTTATGGGAACAATTTTAATCCAGTCTGCACTTAGTTTTAAAGCTACGCTAAAAGTGCACTTACAGTATTAACAGTATGCCAAGGATATATATTTGTAAATTTCTCTATTTAGTTCACATTCAGTCAGGCACCAGTTATTGTATGTAAGCGCTAATGACTTGTGGTTTATTAATGTTTGTCAATGTTCACAGACACCATAAATTAAGCCGCGACTAAAGATAGTACATTTTGTGTTTGTTTGTAAATGTGCTTTTGTTTTTTTATAATGAAACATTTGCATTTATCACAGTGTATCTGGCAATCACTTGGGAGATATGGGTGCACTAGCACTGGCTCAAGCACTCGCAGTCAACCATACACTCCAAACTCTGAGGTAATATGTACACACGCACGTAACATGTCAATAAATGCCAATTCTAAGTCTACGTCACTCACAATCGCCTTTCTTTCTGCCTTCATCAGCCTCCAGAGTAACTCTGTGAGTGATAAGGGTATGAAGGCGTTGACTCAGGCCCTGCGCTTCAACAAAGGCCTCGCTAAACTCAAGTGAGTATATATATGTGCGCATGTTGTTTGCTGTTAATTCTATTGTCATAGGCACCAAAGGTCCTTGGTAAATTAAAACCTGTTGGGACATTGTGGTGGTCCCCATAATGTAAAAATGTATTTTCATTTCAAATAATGCTACACTATATGCATTCTTGAATTCTTGTAGGGAACAAAGGTTCCCATTTGCCATAGGAAAACCTGAAAATGTATGACATGGTTGGGAAATATTGTTGGTCCCTATAATGAGTGTGTTTTTATATATCTCAAAAAGTAATATGCTATTTTTATTATTCTGTGCTACTGTTAATTCTATGGGCGGCACGGTGGTGTAGTGGTTAGCGCTGTCGCCTCACAGCAAGAAGGTCCGGGTTCGAGCCCCGTGGCTGGCGAGGGCCTTTGTGTGGAGTTTGCATGTTCTCCCCGTGTCCGCGTGGGTTTCCTCCGGGTGCTCCGGTTTCTCCCACAGTCCAAAGACATGCAGGTTAGGTTAATTGGTGACTCTAAATTGACCGTAGGTGTGAATGTGAGTGTGAATGGTTGTCTGTGTCAGCCCTGTGATGACCTGGCGACTTGTCCAGGGTGTACCCCGCCTTTCACCCGTAGTCAGCTGGGATAGGCTCCAGCTTGCTTCCGACCCTGTAGAACAGGATAAAGCGGCTAGAGATGATGAGATGAGATGTTAATTCTATGGTCAGAGGCACCAAAGGTCTCTGTTAAATTAAAACCTGTTGGGACGTTGTGGTGGTCCCCATAATGTAAAAATGTATTTTCATTTCAAATGGTGCTACATTATACTATGAATTTTTGTCGGGAACAAAGGTCCCCATTTGCCATAAGAGAACCTAAAAATGTATGACTTGGTTGGGAAATATTGTTGGTCCTTATAAGTGTATTTTTTTTTTTTTAATCAAAAAGTAATATACTATTCTATGCTGTGTGTGTGTGTGAGAGAGACTGTTAATTCTATTGTCATAGGCACCAAAGGTCCCCATTAATTTAAAACCTGTTGGGATGTTGTGGTGGTCCCCATAATGTCTCATCATTATCTCTAGCCGCTTTATCCTGTTCTACAGGGTCGCAGGCAAGCTGGAGCCTATCCCAGCTGACTACGGGCGAAAGGTGGGGTGCACCCTGGACAAGTCGCCAGGTCATCACAGGGCTGACACATAGACACAGACAACCATTCACACTCTCATTCACACCTACGGTCAATTTAGAGTCACCAGTTAACCTAACCTGCATGTCTTTGGACTGTGGGGGAAACCGGAGCACCCGGAGGAAACCCACGCGGACGAGGGGAGAACATGCAAACTCCGCACAGAAAGGCCTTCTTGCTGTGAGGCAACAGCGCTAACCACTACACCACCGTGCCGCCCTCCCCATAATGTAAAATTGTATTTTCATTTCAAATAATGCTACACTATAATGTGCATTCTTGAATTCTTGTAGGGAACAAAGGCCCCCATTTGCCATAGGAAAACCTGAAATTGTAGGACATGGTTGGGAAATACTTTTGGTCCCTATAATGACGAGTGTAATTTTTTATATCAAAAAGTAATATACTATTCTATGCTCTGTGTGTATGTTGCTGTTAATTCTATGGTCATATGCACCAAAGGTCCCTATTAATTTAAAACCTCTTGGGACATTGTGGTGGTCCCCATAATGTAAAAATGTATTTCCATTTCAAATAGTGCTACACCTATACTATTGTGTGTGTGTGTGTGTGTGTGTGTGTAGCCTCAGGGAGAACTCCATTGGCATTGAAGGTGCTCGAGCTATCGCCCGGGCTTTAAAAGAGAACCACACACTGAGGGAACTTGAGTGAGTACACGCCTCCCTTCTGTCTTCCCGTATCATAAACTTTAATGTTTAAGATTTCCATTACAGTGTTTCCCTTTTGCTTGATTTTACATTTCTGAAGGTAAAAATGATAAACACGAGTGATTTAGTCACAGCTACACTACAGCGCCCCCTCCTGGTGATGGTTTATTACATTTCGACACTCACCCAACTTTCCTTCTGCGATTAATTTCCTCGTTTTTTGGGGTACTTTGTTTATCCGGTAACTAGGAATATTAATAACGTATTAATCTTGGCCCAAAATGCTGCATGTGACATTGTTTGTTTTACAGCAGTGCTGTCCGGATTTAGTGTTTTTCAGTGTTATGTTAGTTTCAAGGTCATGTTAGTGTACCTGACAGTGTTACAACAGACAGAGGAAAAAAATTGGCCTGAAATCACAGAATCCGAAACACTTAAATGTTGTTTTTTTTTCCCTTTGTGAAATTTCAGTCGTATTCTCACCTTGTTGGGCCCGCCAGTGATTTGTGAATATATTTGTGTGTCAGTCTCACAGCTAATCTTCTACATGATGAAGGTGTGAAAGCCATCGCAGAAGCAGTGAAGGTCAACAGAGCTCTGATTTCTTTGCAGTGAGTCTCACACACATACACACACATCACAGTAAACCAAGACACACTAGTTTAACAGGGTTCACCTTCTCTATCTATCTGTGTGTTAGTCTCCAATGGAACTTCTTGAAGGCCACTGCAGCTAAAGCTCTCGCTCAGTCCCTACAGGACAACAAGTTCATCCAGCTCCTGGAGTGAGTAGCTACAGATCTCCATCCATGATTTCACTTCACCTCCGTTTCACTCACGTCTCCATTTGTACTGTCACTAAAACTGCATTTCAAAGGCACTCCTGCTAAAATCGAGCTTTATTTTTGTCCTAGTAATGTTCCATCTTCAACAATAGGTGCCTTTTGCAGTTCGAAAAAATTTAAACGAGTAAGCTAGTAGCATTTAAATCCAGTTTGACTAGAAAGCGAGTAATGATGTTGATTTTATTCCTTACGTAATATATGTATTTACCTGCGCAAGCTAATTAACGAAGTAAACTAGGGCGAGTAATTTACCCTGTTTCTGATTGGCTGATTCAAGGGGTGTGTGTGTGTGTGTGTGTGTGTGTGTGTGTGTGTGTGTGTAGTCTCCAGGAAAATGCTCTGGGTGACGATGGGGTCATCTCGCTGGCAGGCGCACTAAAGGCTAACTCATCTCTCATGGTGCTCTAGTAAGTTAAACACACACACATTTTCCTTACTATCCTTATGAGGACCTTCTATGGACAAAATCATTTCAACCAAACTCTAACCTTAACATCAGAAACCAAAAGCAAAGGTTTGGGGTCTTTTTACGTTATTTATTTTTTTAACTGATGCAACACTTTTTGTAAAACTCTTTGTGGGGACATGTGGTATGGTAAAAGCATGCCCCACACACGCGCACAGCAGGTAAAGTGCAGCATGTGGTCTGACAGCAGGCCTTAAAAATAGGTCATGTTCCGGAAAAGGCCTAGATTTCAACTTCCTGTCTTCCTGGAAGAATATATGAATGTGCTGTGTGTGTATGTGTGCATGCAGCCTTCAGGGTGTATCGGCAGGTGAAGCAGGTGCTGTAGCTCTGGCTGAAGCTCTGACGGTCAACCAAAGCCTCCACACACTTGAGTGAGTCAATCTCTATCTCGGTCGTCCTAATTTGTTTACTTCCTTTGGTGTCGTACGTCATCCTAAACACCTCACGTTCTCACCTTGTGCTCAGTCTCCGTGGTAACGTCATTGGCATGGGCGGGGCCAAGGCGCTCTCCAGCGCGCTGAAGACCAATCGGAGTTTGAGAAGTTTGAAGTGAGTAGTGTGCTGGGTAACAAACTTTTTAAATCCCACCACTATTATATAAAACACAATAGTAATGTGTTATAAGTGAAGTACAATAGCATTGCAGTGATGTGCGTGTGTGTATATATTGAGGTATTTCACCTGACGTCACAGGGTCACGTGACGCCCCGGTGTCCGCCATTTTGAACGTCAAGCTACATACTAACGCTGCAGACAGAGAGGGAGAACCGGCTTGAAAAAAAAAAAACGTGTTACAGACACCTAGAATAGATTAATTTGTCAGTAAGCACTCTATAAATAACCATGGGGTTTGCTTGTTGTGCTGTGGGCTGCCACGACAGACAGGGACAGCGTGCAGGACGCTCCTTTTACCCGTTTCTAGTGATGGGAATTTCGGCTCTTTTGGCTCTTCTTACTATAAGGAGCCGGCTCTTTCGGCTCCCAAACGGCTCCTGAGATTTTATTTTTGATTTAATTGCTGCAATTAACTAGTTAATTAATTACATTATTTATATTTTATCAATAGGATGTTTTCCATTTTATTTTTTAGTTTTTGTAGCCATTGTAAAGCTTTGTAAAGTATAGCAGTGTAAGGCCCAATCCCAATTCTAATTTCTACCCCTCCCCCTCCCCCTTCCCCTTGGCCCTTCCCCTTGAAACTGAGCTACAAGGGATAGGGCTTGAAATTCAACCCTTACATATTGGGATAGCCCTTCAACGATCGCATACGTCATCGCGTACCTCCGTCAGCGTTTACGTTAGCAAAACGTGACCAAATGCGTCATTGGCTGCGACCAGCCGCTACAGTCAGAGCCAGAGGCAGAAATCTCTGCTGGCAGGGTGTGATTTGTTAACTAACACCACTGAATGGGATATCTTTGGCGCTTCGTGCACCACATCCGACAGAATGAGGTGTCAGAACACTCATGTAAACAATAAAAGCGAGAATAACAGAACAAAACGTACGCAGTTAAGCAACCGAAAACAATACTCACTCCCAAAGCTTTTTAGCAGCAGCTTGGATTTCAGAAATCGCTGCTCATTCTCAGCTCGAAAGCGAATCAAGCGGCGTGTTTCCTCTGGATAACAACTTAAAACACGTAAATAATGGAGAAAATACATTTATGACAATCTTTCGCCGCGGGAACCGCCATCTTTCTGAAATCCGCATGAAATCTCGCTGAAATCCGCATGGCATTGTGGGAAATCACTCAAACCCCTTCGTTCGGAGTCAGCTCCAGGAAAATCTCCGTTTGGAGGGGTACAGAAGCCCTACCCCTTCCCCTACCCCTCCGCGTTAACTGGGATTGGGATACCCCTACCCCTTCACGTGAACGCGCAAAATGGAGGGGAAGGGCCAAGGGGTTGGTCCAAGGGGTGAAATGGGATTCGGCCTAACAATGTTCTAGCTATAGAAATAAAACTTACTTACCAATTAATAAATTTTCTCACAAACATAATGCAAAACTGTGTTATATTACCAATATAAAATACACAGCTGATTTTCCCCTCCTCAGGTGCCTCACAGACTCCTCTCCCCTGCGCTCCACAGCTTTAAGCATTACACCAATTTTCGTATTTTCGCAGCTGTGAATGACATCAACCCCCCCAACCAAAAAAAGTAGGCGTACACCATGCTACTTTTTTTTTCCTTTGAATGGTAATAGATAACACAAAGACGCAATCGGACAGACAGCAACTTTTTTTGTGAAAGTCTCTCTCTCTGAGGCACCTAAGGACAAAAAACCAATTCGGCTCCCACCGAAGAGCCGGCTCTTTGAACCGGATCGTTCGCGACCGACACATCACTACCGGTTTCCTACTGACCCAGACAAGAGGGCCAAATGGATTGCAGCTGTGAAGAGACAGGATTGGGAGCCAACAGAGTACTCCAGACTTTGCAGTGATCATTTCATTTCAGGTTAGTTTATCAGTTAACGCAATTTTGATAAAATATATAGCAAAAAGTAAATGGGTCAGTGTTTGTTAACCCATCTGAGCAGTAAAACAAGGCAGTGTTAATTTGTCTAGGGTTGCATGTAGCAGACATCAGACATAAAACGCAATAACGGAGGCTAGAAAGAAACGGGACACGGAAATAAATAAACAGGGCTCCATACCAAGGCTGGGTACAGTGTTTGTGATAAAAGACAGATCCAATTTAACACGAATCACAGCTTACTTTCTTGTTAAAATGTGCAAAGGTCTCCACCATCTCATACCGCCTTGCACTGAAGGACTTAAGCGTGCCGTCCAAAATGGCTGCGTCACATGACTTGGTCACGTGGGTGAAATACCTCAATACTTTTTATGTTCAGAATTTATTCGAGAAGCTGAAACGTAATAATTGTATAAACACGTGAAATGATGTTCATATTGATTTGCAAGAACGGTCAGGGTTTCCTTCACGGTCCTGCTTATCTTTGTAATGAGCTCTCATGAGATTTTCAGCTGTACGTCATTATCAGTGTTGGTTGCTAGCTAAAGGAAATACAAGTGAGAATTATTATAAAAAGCCCCCGAGATATCAGCGAGCAAATGGTTATTACGAAATGGTAGAAGTGTTATTTTTGGGGCGTTCAAAGAGAGCTTGTGCTTTCTAGATGAGAATGGGGAATACCGTGCCTTGCAAAAGTATTCATCCCCCTTGGTGTTTTTCGTTTTGTCGCATTACAAGCTGGAATTAAAATGGATTTCTGGAGGGTTAGCACCATTTGATTTACACAACGTGCCTACAGCTTTAAAGGTGCACACTGTTGTTTTATTGTGACACAAGATGAAAAACAGAAATCTGGAGTGTGCGCAAGTATTCACCCCCTTTCATATGACACCCCTAAATAGGAGCTGGTCCAACCAATTCGCTTCATAAGGTCACATAATTAGTTGATTAAGATCCACCTGTGTGCAAGCAAAGTGTCACATGGTGTCAACTTGTTCTGGAAAGACCCTGATTCTGCAAAACTACCAAGCAAGCAACATGAAAACCAAGGAGCCTCCAAACAGGTCAGAGACAAACTTGTGGAGAAGTATAGATCAGGGTTGGGTTATAAAAAAAATATCCCAAACTTTGAATATCCCACGGAGCACCATTAAATCCATTATAGCAAAATGGAAAGAATATGGCACCACTACAAACCTGACAAGAGAAGGCCGCCCACCGAAACTCACAGACCGGGTAAGGAGGGCATTAATCAGAGATCCAACAAAGACACCAAAGATAACACTGAAGGAGCTGCAAAGATCCACAGCGGAGATGGGAGTATCTTTCCACAGGACCACTTTAAGCTGTACACTCCACAGAGTGGGGCTTTATGGAAGAGTGGCCAGAAAAAAAGTCACTGCTTTAAATAAATAAATCAATAAATCACATTTGCTGTTTGTCCAACAGCATGTGGCAGACTCCCCAAACACATGGAAGATGA
The DNA here is from genome assembly GCF_027579695.1 of Neoarius graeffei. Lineage (NCBI taxonomy): Eukaryota > Metazoa > Chordata > Actinopteri > Siluriformes > Ariidae > Neoarius > Neoarius graeffei. The sequence continues at coordinate 8,753,238 of NC_083573.1, forward strand.
TTCTCTGGTCAAATGAGACTAAAATTAAACTTTTTGGCCATCATGGGAAATGCCACGTGCGGTGCAAACCCAACACCCTGAGAACACCAATCCTACAGTGAAGCATGGTGGTGGCAGCATCATGCCGTGGGGATGTTTTTCATCTGCAGGGACAGGAAAGCTGGTCAGGACTGAAGGAAAGATGGATGGCCCTAAACACAGGGCAATTCTGGAGGAAAACCTGTTTGAGTCGGCCAGAGGTTTGAGACTGGGACGAAGGTTCACGGTGTAGCAGGACAATGACCCGAAACATCCTACTAAAACTACACTGGCATGGTTTAAAGGGAAACATTTAAAAGTCTTGGAATGGCCTCGTCAAAGCCCAGACCTCAATCCAATTGAGAATCTGTGGTATAATTTGAAGATTGCTGTACACCAACGCAACCCATCTAACTTGAAGGAGTTGGAGCAGTTTTGCCTTGAGGAAAGGGCAAAAACCCCAGTGGTGAGATGTGCTAAGCTAATAGAGACATACCCCAAGAGACTTGCAGCTGTAATTGTAGCTAAAGGTGGCTCTATAAAGCATTGACCTTGGGGGGGGGAGATTAATACCTATGCACACTCCAGATTTCTGTTTTTTCATCTTTAATTATTGCTTGTCACAATAAAAAACAACAATGTGCTCCTTTAAAGTGGTAGGCATGATGTGTAAATCAAATTGTTCTAACCCCCCAAAAAATCCATTTTAATTCCAGCTTGTAATGCAACAAAACAGGATGAGTACTTTTGCAAGGCACTGTCCATTGACGGTTACTGGCTCACAATTAAAATGTACAGACGTGGACAAATTTGTTGGTACCCTTCCACAAAGGAAACAAAAAAAGAACCCATAACTGTCTCTGAAATTATTTGAAAGTGACAAAAGTCAATGACCTCCGTCATTGTTTATTTCATGTTTAACACAAAATCAGACTTTGCTTTTGATTTTTGATTCAGCGAAATATTTTACAAACCCAAACAAATGAAAATGGCACGGACAAAAACGATGGTACCCTTAACGTAATATTTTGTCGCACAACCTTCAGCAGCAATCACTACTAACAAGCGATCCCTGAGTGAGACTTCTGCATCTGCCGACAGGTAGTTTGGTTGATTCTTCCTGAGCAAACCGCTCCAGCTGCCTCAAGCTTGAAGGGTGTGTTCTCCACACTGCATGTTTCACAGCTCTTTCCAGAGACGTTCGATTGGATTCAGATCAAGGCTCATCGAAGGCCACTTCAGAATAGTCCAATCTTTTGTTCTTCGCTGTTTGTTTCGGGTCTTTATCCTGTTGGAGGACCCATGACCTGCGACTGAGAGAGCTTTCTGACACTGGGTAGTAGGTTTCGCTCTAGATGGTCTTGAGATTTCATTGTGTCCTGCACAGATTCAAGGCACCCTGTGGCAGATGCAACAAACCAGCCCCAAATCATAACCGAGCCTCCTTCGTGTTTCACGGTAGGTACGGTGCTCCTTTCTTCGAGAGCTTCATTTTTTTTTCTTCTGTAGACATAGAACTGACGTGACTTGCAGACAAGTTTGAGTCTTGTCTCAGCTGTCTAAAGGACATGCTGGGTCTGTCTCAGAAACTGGGTACTGTGGGGGTACCCCACTAAATATACTGTCAATAAACTAAACGGTTTTGAATGGTGATGTTGGTTTTAATTTGAAATAAAATGATGAAAAAGAATACAGATAAAACTAAATATTTGTTGTGAATACTCGATTCAGAATTTGGCAAAAATTCTGCAAATTTGTGGAAAAATGGCAGCTTGATCCAGGGCATGATAAATGGTCGACTACATCGTGTTCCCTTAAAAAGGTTCTAGTCCACTGAAAAGTCTACAGTTATCACGAATTGTATTTTAAGTTATAACTTTATACACCTCAGGATTGGTGCGCTCACAGAATAATCATAACCGTAATAAAACATCATGCAAAATATTTCATCACCGTCATAACTCCGTTTTCCGCAGACCCAAAACCAATACGATCGTGTGTTTTGATCTAAACGGAAAGCCTCAGGGTCAAGGTCACGACCTCACCAAAAGTAGTAACTTAAAATCACTACGCCATATAAACATTTAGTTATAAATCTGCGATTTTGTTTTTTAAAACGAAAGCTGAAAGTTAGGTATAGAATGTTTCTTACAGAATATGTTACGATGGTAGCTGGTCTTGTCTGAATTTCTGAGCTATAAAACGAGTCGTGGTCTATTTTTTACCGTAGCGTGTTATTTGTGTGCGGGGAAGGACACACATTAACAACTTGCATGTGTAGAATGGAATTTTCCACTCCAGCAGTTAGAAGTTGATCGTGCTTCCATTTGCGGTCTTTCTGTTACGCGAGTTGATCTGTTTTCCTTCTTCTTTTGGGTTTTACAGCAGCTGGCGTCCAGTGTTGCATTACTGCCATCTACAGGTTTACCTTTGAGCGTGCACTGACAGTTCCATCATTCTGTCGCTAAACGAACAGCTGATCACACCGAGGTGCTCGCTGACCGCCACTATTTATTAGTTTGGTCCTGCGTTTCCTTTCCTTCGTATATAACATAACGTCTTTTCTTCTTGCTTTCCATTACTGCAGTCGGTCTTTCATGTTTCATTCATACACTCACGTCCTCCATTTTCATCTCCGGTTTCAAATTTGTATCCCACAATGCCTTGCGTGAACGGGGAAAGCCCGCCACATCATGCATGACATAGTATCTTATATTGAGTCATGGTGAAGCAGGAAAAAATCGCGGAGAATTTAGGACCACGTGGCCCTAAATTTATTAATTGCTCTATTTTAAAAAAAACCCAAACAAAAACTAATAAAATTGGAAGTCTGTGATTCAAATTCAGTAGCTTTTGGTCCACTAAACAAATACTTGGGTGTTGGGGAAAATTCTTTTTATGACCTAGACTTGAAAAATCTGAAAGGCAGTACAGCTTTAAACTTCTTAATATTTGCAGCTGTAGTCACAGAACATCAAGCTGCTTGGAGAAGGTCTTATGGTCTTTGCCTTGAATACACTTGTCTACAATTTTCTTTCTGATCTCCAACATCTTTCTCTGGTCCATGTTCAGTGTTCAACGATACCAAACGGCAGTGTGCCGACTTTTCTCCATTTGACTAGACCGAATGACTGATTCCAAAACTGAAGACACCTGTGATACTAATTAAGGTTCAACGATTCGTTTAAAATATCACATTATATATATCACCAATCATTTATAATCTTTTCTCAGGGTACCAACAAATCTGTCCAGGCTATTTTAGAATATCTTTCTAAAATAAACTCATGTATTTTCACACTACTTTTTTTTCTTGCTTTACTCTGATATACCAGAGGCATGCAAGTATACATGAGAAAGTTGCTTTTAATTTCATTACTTTCCAGGAGGAATAAAGCATTGTTTCAATGAGCTGTCAGGGTACCAACAAATTTGTCAATGTCTGTAGGCACAGAAAAATAAGCCGGAACGTTCCTTCCATCCATCCATTTTCTACCGCTTATCCGGACCGCAGCCTAAGCAGAGCAGCCCAGCCTTCCCTCTCCCAGCTCTTCCAAGGGAATACCAAGGCGTTCCCAGGCTAGCCGAGAGATGTAATCTCTCCAGCGTGTCCTGGGTCTGCTCTGGGGTCTCCTCCCTGTGGGACATGCCCAGAGAACCTCCCTTGGGAGGCTTCCAGGCCATGGCAATTCATGATGCCAGAACATTTTTTTTAATTTAAATTAAGGTAAAGGGTTCAGTTCTAGGTTTGCAGGGTGTCCATATTTTGACTTTGGGATGTTCTTTAGCAATTGGACCAACCAACATTTGCTCACCGTGAATAGTTATGTTTCCACCTACAGTGTTACCGCCTACACTGGTTCACATGGGGACGTATTATGATGCAAGTTTGGCTGATGATAAAAAATATCATGTAAGAAAAGTAAGAATGTCATTTACATTTATTTGAATTTTGCACAATGCTTGAATTTCACAGCTGAAGGTTGGTCAACTGTTCAAGAACCCACCAGAGGCTTTTTGAATTTTCTGGGATTTGAACTCATAATATTCTAGTCAAAAGCACAACCTAACCCCTGAGATAGCCATCAAGAAATAAAATCCTTCGATAATTAAGCTCTCTTTTTAATGCATTTATTTATTGTTGTATAGTCTTCAGGAGAACTCTTTGGGAATGGATGGAGCCATCTTCATCGCCACTGCGCTCAGAGGAAATCATCAGCTTACTTATATAAAGTAAGGTCCCTTTTGTTTCTACTTTAGCTTGGGAGAAAGTCACAAAAATAATCACCACAAAAACAAATGTAGTACAAAAATTCATAAAACCGAGGAACCAGAAGCTTAAGCTACGGTCACACGACAGCTTGCGATGCTTTTTCGATGAAAATGATGCACGGCGATATACAGGTGAGCTAAAAGTTGTGGTCACGTAGCAGGCGAACACTTAACCGTTGCAGCCACGCTCGCTCCAGTGTTGTAGTCGGGTCACTAAATCTCGAGTCCGAGAACAAGACCCTACCCGCACCACTTGACAGTGGCTGTTGCTGCCTTTATGTGAAAGCGTCTCTGCTACAGTGTTGGACTTGCGTTACTGCTCGACTGCCCCATTTTAGTTCATTGACTACAGATAAGCTTGTTCATCGCTCAGCAAGCCCCGCCCACTATTAACAGGCCAAATAACATGAGAGAGGGTTAACACTAGCTAGTTCATCGCTCAGCAAGCAAACCCTGCTATCAACAGAGCAATGAACATAGCGTGTCACTTCCTTCTCTGGGTGGAGTCTTGCCCAATGGCGATTGTACAGTTATGTGCAAAATAATAGCAGTCTAACATCACTAAATGTGTTTAATTACTGATTTTGGCAGAAAGGATAATACAACATGGGAAAAAATAGGTGTAGCTGAGTAATGGGCAACCAACAGAATCAGTCATGACATGCACTCTGCTAATTGGGTGCAATTGACTCATTTAATGAAAGGGGCGTGTTCAAATTAATAGCAGTGTGGAGTTCAATTAGAGAGGTCATTCATTCTGTGAAGAAACAGGTGTCAATTATGGCCCTTATTTAAAGAAGGAGGGCAGCAAATGTTGTACCTGCTGGTTTTAGCCCTTGCTCAGTGAGTAAAATGGGTCGTTCCAGACATTGTACCAAAGGAGAAAGAACTTTGATCAAGAAGTTGACTGGAGAGGGGAAAACATATAAAGAAGTGCAGAAAATAGTTGGCTGCTCAGCTAAAATGATCTCAAATGCTGTAAAATGGCAAACAAAACCCAAAACACGTGGTAGGAAAAAAAATATTACCATCCGCGTAGATCACAGAATAACAAAGAAGCATCCAATGATCAGCTCCAGGGAAATCAAAGAAGATCGTCAGTTACCTGGGAGTACGGCAACAATCAGAAGATGCCTATGTGAAGCCAAACTATTTGCAAGAAACCCTCGTAAAAGACGTGTTGAAAAGGTTACAGTTTGCCAAAGAACACATTGACTGGCCTAAAGAGAAGTGGCGCAACATTCTATGGACAAATGAGATCAAGATTGTTCTTATTGGGTCTAAAGGCCACAGACAGTTTGTGAGACGACCCATAAACAGTGAATTCAAGCCACCGTACACTGTGAAGACTGTAAAACATGGAGGTGCAAGCAGAATGGTTTGGGGATGTTTCTCATACTTTGGAGTCGGGCCCATTTATCGCATACCAGGCACCATGGACCAGTTTGAATATATCGAAATACTGGAAGAGGTCATGTTGCCTTATGCTAAAGAAGAAATGCCCTTGAAATGGGTGTTTCAGCTGGACAATGACCCCAAACACACCAGCAAGCAGGCAACATCCTGGTTCCAGACCAACAAGATTGATATTATGAAGTGGCCAGCCCAATCTCCAGACCTCAATCCGATTAAGAATTTGTATTGTGGCATCAAAAATGCTGTTTTTAATGCAAAACCCAAGAATGCAGAAGAACTGTGGAATGTAGTCCAGTCAGCTCGGGTTGGAATATCTCTTCGCAGGTGTCAGATGTTAGTTGACTCCATGCCACACAGATGTAAAGCAGTTATCAGAAATAAAAGGTTATACAACTAACTATTAGTTTCGTGATTAACAGAAAAGATAAATCTGTAAACAAATTTCTGTTTATACTGTAAATATTCGAGTTTGTAAATGAAAATGCAGACACTGCTATTTTTTTGAACAACCTATTATTCTTTTTTCTTCATTTTCAGTTTAAAATTGATATTTTGTTCATGTTTTCATTTGTAATTGAATATGCAGCGCTCCCAGTGCCTTTGTGTATATGGAAATAAATGCTATTATGAGGATTGAGCTTTTTCTCAATTGTTTTAAACACACTGCTATTATTTTGCACATAAGTGTAGTTCGAGGTTGTCGCCGTCGTCTCCTCGATAGTTCTTCTACATCTTGAACACCTAGCAGTCTGTCTAAGCAAAGCGGACAATCCGAGAGGCGTTCTCTCCAGGCATTTTAGCGCCATGAATGTGTGTTGTCTTGCACGAAATTGGTATAAAAATTAACGTCGATATAAATATCTTGTGCCAAATTATGATGGCACGTTACAAAAAAAAATAAAGAAAAAAGCAGAGTCCTTTTTACGAGTCCGAATGCAGTTAATGCACGAGTCCGAGTCAAGTCATGAATCCTTAAAATTAGGGCACGAGTCCTGGACTCGATTACTACAAGCCTGGCTCACTCACAGAACCCAGTCATTATGGGAAACACCTGATGCTGATTTGAATGCAATCAACATGTGCATGGAAGGACACAGAGGCTTTGCGAAGTATTATCACGGTCACGTTCGTTTCTAGCCATGTTTATGATTCTGCTTTGTTTGTTTTTGTAAATATCACGCCTGCTAATAAACACACTTCCTGCATTTAGATCCGTCTCCCGCCGCATACCTGACAGAATATTTGCAGGATTCTCTTTGAAAGTTCTCTGTGAAAACAGCATCCTTACATGTGTGTGCTGATTGCACTCAAATCAGCATCAAGCGCTTCTCATAACGTCTGGGTCCCAAGAGCGCGCACAACACACGCCGAAGGATCCCGGAATGTAAATACACCTTTTAATTTCTTACTGAAGATGAGGCTATACCTCGCTGCTGTGTTGATGAGGCTCTCGCAAGCATCGGGAACATGGATTCGAGACAAATACAATCTCAAGAGGCTCGAAGAAGGTTCCCCGAGCTTTGGGACATATTCGACGCTTAGCTTGGCGACGAAAACATCACCACCAAATTTCAATGCGTGCATTGAAATTATTCACGACGTTTTGGCCACTCATGAACCAGAGACGCACCAAAAAACAACTTGTGAAGAACTTGGTTCAAGAACAATCGTTATGTCTTGCACGACTGGTGGTGATGCTACCAATTTTTGATCAAGTATTCGCAAACTGTCATGTGACCGAGACCTGAGGAACCAGCTGCACCGGCTGAATGCGAGCTTGTTCATAAGTCAGGGAGTAAATCTGATCCTAAAACGTACGTCAAGGGAAGTTTGTTAAAAACTAGTGTCACGTACAACATGTAATTGCGCAAGGTACATGGTAAGTAGGAGTGCGTCAAGTTAACGTAAATCAAAACTTTGTCGAGAGCGACCATTTCTGTTCAGGCTACAACAAAGCTCACTTTTTTTTTTGACGCTGATGCTTTATACGGCCGCACGTGCAAGGGTTGATCATCTAAACAAGAACCTTGCTTAACACAGTACATCGGCTTCCCCTTCCCATTTCCTGCGAGTTGATGTTCAGATGTTCTTAGCTGTTGTTTTAATAGCTCTTCGAAGGCCAAAGGAATAGAACCAACCACCATGTTGAGAATCTGGAGTCGTTAGGAACTCCTATGTATAGATCCAGATGAAATTAGTCACTGGGGTAGCCATTTGGGACCATGAACGGAAAGTGGGCGGAGCTACATCTGGATAAAACATTGGGAATTTCACCTTCTACATTCACAAAACAGATGTCACTGTTGCTTTTTACCACTCAATAGCGTAGTTAGCAACTTGGGCTGGTTGCTAATACAAGACATATCAAATGAAAACTCAACCCAAGTTGTTTGAAACTGCGATCATTGAATTCAGAAATGAATGCAGAACATACTTTTTACAGAATTAAAATGTTTATCCGTTTTTGGGATGTTACAAATCAAAGATTGAAGAAACGGCTCAATTTTTAGAAAACTGCTGTAATAGTCTTTATGAGGATCACATGGGGGCGGCACGGTGGTGTAGTGGTTAGCGCTGTCGCCTCACAGCAAGAAGGTCCTGGGTTCGAGCCCCGGGGCCGGCGAGGGCCTTTCTGTGTGGAGTTTGCATGTTCTCCCCGTGTCCACGTGGGTTTCCTCCGGGTGCTCCGGTTTCCCCCACAGTCCAAAGACATGCAGGTTAGGTTAACTGGTGACTCTAAATTGAGCGTAGGTGTGAATGTGAGTGTGAATGGTTGTCTGTGTCTATGTGTCAGCCCTGTGATGACCTGGCGACTTGTCCAGGGTGTACCCCGCCTTTCGCCCGTAGTCAGCTGGGATAGGCTCCAGCTTGCCTGCGACCCTGTAGAACAGGATAAAGCGGCTAGAGATAATGAGATGAGATGAGGATCACATGGTCCAAAATGGGCTTCATTAACCAAGGAGATCAAATGTTTTTTCTTAATAACGTTTTTATTTTTCAAGATGTTTACATGGAAATTGGCAGGAACATAGATGGTTGTATACTAAACACAAAGTTTTGAAAAAGTAGTAAAAAAAAAAAAACCCAAAGTATTTGCCGTATTTTCCGGACTATACGTCGCTCCGGAGTTTGTCGCATCAGCCAAAAAATGCATTATGAAGACAAAAGAAACATGTATACGTCGCACCGGACTACAAGTCGGACTTTTTTGAAGGGTTATTCTATCCATAGAATCTGTGATTGTATCTGATAAGCGGCGCGTGGTTACTGCGCGACTGCGTTATTTAATAAACGAACAGCTGAGCAGTGATAACGCGCCCTTTGCCCTGTAAGTAGCCTAGTCTGATTATTTTAAATATCTACTACTATCTTTAATACTATCACTATCGTTATTACTAATAGCCTATATTATTATTATTATAACTAATATTAGTAGCCTATTACTGATGCATTAATCAGTTTGCTTTTAGAATATTTTTACCGGTAGGGCTTATTATCGCCCCGTGGCTCTTTCATCTGTGTTATTAAAGCTGTAGTCATCATCGAGGAGTGTCATTCTTCATTTTTGTCGAATTTTATTTCATCAAATCAGAGGCCAAGTAGGCTATAGGTATATCATCTCCAAAGACAGGTACGGTAATAAAAACAATCGTCTAGTGAAAAAAAAAAAACCAGGCAGAAAGTGCGCCTGCCAGTTAACGTCATATCAGATAAAAACATTAAACGTTATTCAGACCATTAACACCATAACATCAGAGACGAAGAATAAAGTTCATCTTGGAAGGAGAGTTATTTTTAAAAATGCAACATATATATACGTCGCACCGGAGTATAAGTCGCATGGCCAGCCGAACCATGAAAAAAAGTGCGACTTATAGTCCGAAAAATACGGTATTTATGCTAATTGGGTAAAACGTTAAACCGGTACACTCAATAAAAAAGTAACAAAAGATTATTTCTGATACCCTCTTTGTGCTCTGTAGGTTTGTGTTTCTATTCAAGAATATTAATGATATTCACGGCTTTCAAGGCGAACCTTGAAAAAACTGTGTGAACCATATCCAGTGAACAATTCACCTTAATTGAAATGAAATTGACACTCGCGTTTCTGACTCCTGATTTTTTTTTTTTTAAATATCATTCCGACTACTAAGATGTCAATATTTATCAAAACAACTACAGTGATTCTAAAATAGTTAGTTATTTACAGGAAATCAGTTTGATTTGAAAAAAATAAGTAGGTAAAGCTATGAAAGCGAGAGAACATCCCTAGAAAAGTTATCGGATTTGATTTTCATGAGTAATCCGGTCGGAAACCGATCAGAGAGCCCGAGTACCGAGTTTCCTGGCGTTCCACAAGCAGAGAGTGTACCCTGTTGTACTGACTTCAACCTGCCGCTACTCTCAAAGTACTGAACAGATCTGAACCAGATACATTTCTTTGGAAAGCAGAAATTAAGCTTTTTTTTTTTAATGATCGTATTCATGATAGACAATGACAGATTTGGAAACTTTGATGAGCGTCTGCATGCACAATTTTCACAGCACGACCAGTGAGCGTCTGATATGCCTACTAATATTGACCAGTCCCGCTTCTTACACGTGTGCCTTTGTGTTTAGTTGTTTGAATGGTGGTGGTGAGGGATGTCAATCAAGCAAGATCATTAAAATATCAGGCCACGCCCAAACATTTCCAGATCTGTCTGCTGCTCTATGGAATCAATTTTGTGCCAAAATATTCATACAATGCTTTTGAAATAAACAAAAACAACAAATCAAAATACAAAGTCAATTTTTTTTTAGACTGGCAAACAAATTATTCGTATAATCATGCAAAATATCAGTCTATTACTCTTCAGAAACTTATTTTTGTTCTGCATCTTTCTCAGTTTTGTTTGACGTAATTTATTTTGGTTGCGATTCCAGCTTTCTCGTTTGCGCTCCCTGACTTTTTGCTTGCAGTTTTGGCACAAACTTCACGTGTGGGTGGGCTGTCCAGGAATGCATTCCCATTGGGTAACTTGTGTTTAACTGACAGCTACGCTCAGCCATTTCCTACTCGGATTCTGGCGGACTGTTTGACGAGCGACCGATCCATTGACGGTAAACAAGGATCGAGTGGACTTCAGTGGCGACTATGATATTGAATTAATTCAACAAAGTGTAAGTACGGGACAAATGTGTTGTGTTGCAGTAGTGCACATTATGCAGGCGTGTTTAACGTTAGCAGGACAGCTATTGTATTGGGTAGTGGAGCGAAGGCTAACATTTGACTTGCCACGAAACACCTGCATAATGTGCACTACTGCAACACATACAGCACATTTGTCCCGTACTTACACTTTATTGAATTAATTCAATATCATCATCGCTGGCGGCACGGTGGTGTAGTGGTTAGCGCTGTCGCCTCACAGCAAGAAGGTCCTGGGTTCGAGCCCCGGGGCCGGCGAGGGCCTTTCTGTGTGGAGTTTGCATGTTCTCCCTGTGTCCGCGTGGGTTTCCTCCGGGTGCTCCGGTTTCCCCCACAGTCCAAAGACATGCAGGTTAGGTTAACTGGTGACTCTAAATTAACCGTAGGTGTGAATGTGAGTGTGAATGGTTGTCTGTCTATGTGTCAGCCCTGCGATGACCTGGCGACTTGTCCAGGGTGTACCCCGCCTTTCGCCCATAGTCAGCTGGGATAGGCTCCAGCTTGCCTGCGACCCTGTAGAAGGATAAAGCGGCTAGAGATAATGAGATCATCATCGCTACTGAAGTCCACTCGATCCTTGTTTACCGTCAATGGATCGGTCACTCGTCAAACAGTCCGCCAGAATCCGAGTAGGAAATGGCTGAGCGTAGCTGTCAGTCAAACACAAGTTAGCCAATGGGAATGCATTCCTGGACAGCCCACCCACACGTGAAGTTTGTGCCAAAACTGCAAGCAAAAAGTCAGGGAGCGCAAACGGGAAAGCTGGAATCGCAACCAAAATAAATTACGTCAAACAAAACTGAGAAAGACGCAGAACAAAAAAGGTTTCTGAAGAGTAATAGACTGATATTTTGCACGATTACACGAATAATTTGTTTGCCAGTCTAAAAAAAAAAATTGACTTTTTTTTTGTATTTTGATTTGTCGTTTTTGTTTGATATTTCAAAAGTATTGTATGAACATTTTGGCACAAAATTGATTCCATACTGCTCGAGTGTTTTTATTAGCCATCTATAGCTCTTTGGAGTTCAGCTTTGTCTGTCACTAATTATTTCGTCTCATTAGTGAATTAATTAGAAGGCAAATCACAAGACCTGGGCCATTGAAAGAAATGTGTGAGATTAAATTTGTGCACTTTCCAGTCTTCAGGGTAACGGAATCGGCGAGTCGGGAGCGAAGGTCGTTTCGGATGCAATACGAGCTGATGCGCCAGAGTGCGTGGTGGACATCTGACGAGCGTATACACACACACACACACACACACGAGATGCAAGCTGTATAAATGATAACCATTTATTTAATTGTACTGATTCATATTTATTATAATTGGGTACCAGTGCTAGTTCTGTTTCTGACTGTATTATATTATATGCTCTAATGTTTTATACTGGGGTTTATATGTATTTAAAAAAAAAAAAAAAATTCAATAAACAAACATTCCTGTCAACCAAGACATTTTATTATAAAGTCTAACAGTGTGTGTGGCTTCATTACATTTATTGGCTGTTTATTTTAATGAGGATTTATGACTGTACTTGTTAGAAGTCATTGTCACTCTCCTCCAGTATCTCGGGGTGAAGCGATCTGGTTGGTCGGTTGTGCATAGAGGCGGAGCCGTCCAGACTGCCGTTTTCTTCAAGATCTTCATTTTCCTCCTCCTCTTCTTCCTCTTCATCATCATCATCGACATCAATCTCACTGTCATCTGACTGCAGGAACGGACACAACAGAACACATGTTGATGAATGCGCTTTCATTTTGGTCATAGCTCAGTTTTCAAGATGGACGTTCTGGTTAAACATTTGTGGAACTCTTTCGGTAAATTATGAAAGTAACGCAGGAGAATATGAATGTTTGCTAACTAATGAGACAAATACAGTTCAGGTCTGAATTACTTGACCTCGTGCCCACATGCCCGTGATTAACGGGGTCTCTTATTACCAGATCCTATTTAGTCTGCAGAGCTTGGCATGCTCGATTTAACCCAGCTCTTAATTGCTTTTAGTGATGGCAGCAATTGAAACCCGACCTCCCCTGGGGTCGGGAGGTCAAGCAGCGGATTGTTTACATACACTACCGTTCAAAAGTTTGGGGTCACTTTGAAATGTCCTTATTTTTGAAAGAAAACACTGTTCTTTTCAATGAAGATCACTTTAAACTAATCAGAAATCCACTCTATACATTGCTAATGTGGTAAATGACTATTCTAGCTGCAAATGTCTGGTTTTTGGTGCAATATCTCCATAGGTGTATAGAGGCCCATTTCCAGCAACTCTCACTCCAGTGGTACAATGTGTTTGCTCATTGCCTCAGAAGGCTAATGGATGATTAGAAAACCCTTGTACAATCATGTTAGCACAGCTGAAAACAGTTTAGCTCTTTAGAGAAGCTATAAAACTGACCTTCCTTTGAGCAGATTGAGTTTCTGGAGCATCACATTTGTGAGGTCGATTAAATGCTCAAAATGGCCAGAAAAATGTCTTGACTATACACTTGTGTTCAAAATAATAGCAGTCCAACATGACTAACCAGATCAATCACTGTTTTTGGTGGAAATTATATTACTACATGGCAAATAATTTACCAGTAGGTGTAGTAGAGTCATAGAAAACCAACAGACCCAACATTCATGATATGCATGCTCCTGAGTCTGTGTAATCGAATAATTAAGTGAAAGGGACGTGTTCAAAATAATAGCAGTGTGGAGTTTAATTAGTGAGGTCAATCAGGTGGCCCTAATTTAAGGATGAAGCCAGCACATGTTGTACATCCATTTCTCTCTGAAAACCTGAGAAACATGGGTCGTTCCAGACATTGTTCAGAAGAACAGCGTGCTTTGATTAAAATGTTGACTGGAGAGGTAAAACGTATACTGTAAAGAAGTGCAGAAAATGATGGGCTGCTCAGCTAAAATGATCTCCAGTGCTTTAAAATGGACAGCAAAGCCAGAGAGACGTGGAAGAAAACAGAAGACTACCATTCGAATGGATCGAAGAATAACCAGAATGGCAAAGACTCAGCCAATGATCAGCTCCAGGGTGATCAAAGACGGTCTGAAGTTACCTGTGAGTACTGTGACAATTAGAAGATGCCTGTGTGAAGCTAATCTATCGGCAAGAAGCCCCCGCAAAGTTCCACTGTTAAAAAAAAAAAAAAAAAAAGACGTGCTGAAGAGGATACAATTTGCCAAAGAACACATCGACTGGCCTAAAGAGAAGTGGAAAAACATTTTGTGGACTGATGAAAGTAAAATTGTTCTTTTTGGGTCCAAGGGCCGCAGACAGTTTTTCAGACGACCCCCAAACACTGAATTCAAGCCACAGTACACTCTGAAGACAGTGAAGCATGGTGGTGCAAGCATCATGATATGGGGATGCTTCTCTTACTGTGGTGTTGGGCCCATTTATCGCATACCAGGGATCGTGGATCAGTTTGCATATATCAAAATACTTGGAGGTCATGTTGCCTTATGCTGAAGAGGAAATGCCCTTGAAATGGGTGTTTCAACAAGACAACGACCCCAAACACACCAGTAAGCGAGCAGCATCAGGGTTCAAGACCAACAAAATGAAAGTTATGGAGTGGCCAGCCCAATCCCCGGACCTTAATCCGATAGAAAACTTGTGGGGTGACATCAAAAATGCTGTTTCTGAGGCAAAACCAAGAAATGCAGAGGAATTGTGGAATGTTGTCAAATCATCCTGGGCTGGAATACCTGTTCACAGGTGCCAGAAGTTCTCAGAAACCGTGGTTATACAACTAAATATTAGTTGAGTGATTCACAGGAATACTAAATCCTTCAGATTTTTTCAGTTTATACAGTAAATATTTTGAGTTTGTAATGAAAAATGCAGACACTGCTATTTTTTTGAACAGCCCAATGTTCATTTTTCTTCATTTTCTGTAAAGTAATTAATTAAAATATTCATACATTTTTCTTCCTGTTTTGATGTAGAATATAATGTGCAGTGTTCCCAATGCATGGAAATAAAAACTATAATAAGGATTTTGAGCTTTACTCACATTTTTAAACACACTGCTATTATTTTGAACACAACTGTATTTTCTATTCATTTTACAACTTATGGTGGTAAATAAAAGTGTGACTTTTCATGGAAAACACAAAATTGTCTGGGTGACCCCAAACTTTTGAACGGTAGTGTAGGTGTCAGGAAAGGGCGAGTGATTGAGAGGATCAGGCACATTTCAGACCTCCCTTACCCTTAGGGGCCAAGGGGCAAAACAGTTCCCCACATCCATCACTCTGAAAAGAGTGCCAATTCCTGCTTATCACTTTTGTGTGTCTGCTTTCAGTCACTAAGGACTAACATCTTGACTGCTCCCAAGTCCTAATTCTTTCAGTAGATGGCAGCCAGATGCGACGTTACATTAGGAAATTTCAACACGGCCCATGCCTTGGTACTATTTACTTGCACTAGTGGGTACCCCCGATTCTTCAGTGCTTTTCCCTAGTAATGCATGGCCGCTTCCAATTACTAGATGTTGATCGCTTGTAAGGCCCAGCTGTTCTGTAGTTTTACCCAGGCAACAACCCGAGTCCTAATTCCGTTGCCTGGAAAATCTCGGCCAAAGGACGGGATTGGCATGGCCGTAAGAAAATAGGAGTTGGGAGGATAATCAGACCTTGCATAGGTCCCTATGGGAGTAAAAGGATTTGTCAGCAATGTTACTACTCTGACTACTACTACTGTACTTCTCCAGCAGGCGTTTGTGACATTTATGATCAAATTCAGCTAATCAAATTTAACACAAGCTCCACCCCGGCAAACTCCAGGTAGGTTAACTAGGAAGACTCAACTACGCATCTATGTTGACCATATTGAGGAGAGTGTCATGTCTATGGCAGGTAAGGGAAAGAGAGGAAGGTTTTACGAGTGCACATTCAGACACAGTTCACACACATCCAGGGTGCTGTTTGGTTCTTGGGTTTGAATAACGAAACATGTAGTCGCTACCTTCCTCCTACACATACCTGTCGTTTCCTCCGCCTCCGGCCAGCACCGGGGCGATGAAGTGTACCCTTTACTGTGGGCTAAGTGAACGAGTATGAACAAGAGAAACACAACCAGACAAAGAAAGAAATTAAGAGAATGATCATGCAGGATGTGTTCTCAAAAGAAAAAAAAAAAGTTCATGAAAACAAATAAAAAGATGAAAAACAACTAATAAATACACACTACCCAGTCCCCCCCCCCAAAAAAAAAAAAAAAAAGTGTTGCCAGGCCAAATAAACCTTGTCCAGTCGCACTTATGATGAATACGAAGGAAGGTATTGCAAAAAAAAAAAGATTTGGCCAATAAACATGGTTCTGAGTCTCTGCTGCTCTCAGCCAATCAGAACACACCATACTGCCCAATTGTTACATTCTTACAGCACGATGACACAGTGGCTACCACCTCTATATGAAGCAGTAGCCACAAAAACCTTGACCAGATGACCCCCAAAATGTTGGAGGTTCTATTTGAGACCAACGCCCACCTATCCTGAAAGTTTCATGAAGATTGGTCCAGCCGTTTTCCAGTAACATCATTAACAAAGAAACACACAAACCCCACCGTAAACAATACCTCGCCCCCTGGTGGACTATGTCCCGGGTGAGGTGTTTTTAAAAAAAAAAATTTCACTATTTGGATTTAAATCTATACTACTAAAGGAAGTCTGTGTCTGTCTGTCTGTCTGTCAGTCAGTCAGCTGGATGCACATACTCCATACTTTGCGCATCGATCAGTGACACCCAAGGCAACATTTGATTTTCCAAAGCATGGGATTAGTGCTAATCCAACACACTATTCATTTCCTGTAGGCTACATGCTCACGCACTGCGCTCGATATAAAATCTGGAGAACTCGTAGCCAATTCCCCACTGTAGAGACGAGTGAAGCCATCTGGCGGCCATCTTACCACTCCCATCACGTGTATTTGGCTTGTGTGTGCTAAACCGTCGTAACTGATCAAACTTGCCCCAAGAACAGTATCTCCTGACTGTTTTCCCTTTCATTACCTCCTATTTTCTCAACTTTACCCACATTCCTTACATATCTTTATAGCGCTCCTCTTCACTGTTAGGTTTTTCCCTTTTCCAGTCCAGTCCCTGATTTATTTTTAACAGCTCTTTTACAACTATAAATTATTTCAGAGATTTTCAGTTCTTCTCTTATACAGTGCATCTTTCTCCTTCATATTTCTTTCTTCAGCTGCAAGAGTTCTTTTACAGTGACACGGGTCAGTGTATTAAAAAGATGAAGAGTACCCTGTGGAGCTCGAATAACCCCTCAGTACTTGAAATCTCATCTCATCATCTCTAGCCGCTTTATCCTGTTCTACAGGGTCGCAGGCAAGCTGGAGTCTATCCCAGCTGACTACGGGCGAAAGGCGGGGTACACCCTGGACAAGTCGCCAGGTCATCACAGGGCTGACGCAGACACAGACAACCATTCACACTCACATTCACACCTACGGTCAATTTAGAGTCACCAGTTAACCTAACCTGCATGTCTTTGGACTGTGGGGGAAACCGGAGCACCCGGAGGAAACCCACGCGGACACGGGAAGAACATGCAAACTCCGCACAGAAAGGCCCTCGCCGGCCACGGGGCTCGAACCCGGACTGTCTTGCTGTGAGGCGACAGCGCTAACCACTACACCACCGTGCCGCCCGTACTTGAAATCACAAGCTTTATTTCCTGCTGCCTCATGCCTGTGAAGGAGAACGAGCTGGAAAAACACCGCGCGCTAACGTTTACACTTGGGGACGGAAACGGTCGAAGTTTATCCTCATTATAATATAATGAGCGAGGGCGCAACCAACATAGCGGAACTGAGCGCTCGAGAGCCTTCAAGCTCACAGGTGCGTTTAGATTCAGAATATTTCAATTCGAAATTTTTATAAAAATATTTTTTAAATATATTTCAATTTGTCTCGACCTCTGACCTGCGCATGACCTTGCGTAACTTTTCCGAACCGGCTGCCGAGCAAGCGGTTTGTAAACGGACTAACACGTGGTTAGGACGCCCCGCGTTAGGAAATCAAATGTACTGAAACATGATGCACACCAGCTATGGGTATCAGCTCAAACAATTCAGACAGGGGCGTGGATTGAATGATTTCTGAACCAGCACGTCGACCTGTGTCACTTTAACGCTAACTGATGCTTCTCATTTGTTAAACAAAACATGTCCAAAGACGTGTCCTGGGCTCATGGAAAAGATGTTACGGTGTTTCAGAAGGTCAAGTTATTGACCTGGATCAAGCAAAGAAAACAACTAAGGAGATTACTGAAATGACTGGAATTGGGTTCAGAACTGTCCAATGCATTATTAAAACCTGGAAAGAGAGTGGAGAACCATCAAATTTGCGGCGGAAACGTGGTTGGAAAAAGTTCCTGACTGGCTATGATCAGAGATCACTGAAATGCTTGGTGAAGTTGAATTGTTAAAAATAAAAAATAAGTCGACAGTAGAACTCGGGGCTTTGTTTCATAGTGAAACTAAGATCATTTCCGAACTCTCAACAGTTGTGTATCCATAAGAAAACCACTTGTTAGTGAAACTAATCAAGAGAACAGGCTTCAATTTGGTAGTGAGCATAAAGATTGGACTCTGGAGCAATGGAAAAAGGTCATGTGATCTGATGAGTCCAGATCGACCCTATTCCAGAATGATGGGCGTGTCAGGGTAAGAAGGGAAGCACATGAAGCGATGCACCCATCATACATAGTGGCCACTGGACAAGCCTCTGGAGACGGCATTATGATCTGGGGTTGATTCAGTTGGTCAGATCGAGGCTCGGCAACGTAACGATGCGATAAAATGAAGTCAGCTGACAACCTGAATGACCAGATTATCACCACATGAATGTATTTTTTTCCTTCCCTGATGGCACAGGCATAAATTAAGGGCTCAGATTTGAAAGCGTGGTTCAGGAAGCATGAGGAATCATCTTCAAACACCACAGAGTCCCGACCTTAACCCCACTGAGAATCTTTGGAATGCTGGAGAAGACTTTACTCAGTGGTTCAACTCTCCCAGCCTCAACACAAGAAAAATCTCGGCGAAAAATAAATCCAACTCTGGACTGAAAAATGTTGTGACGTTGCAGAAGTTTATCGAAACAATGCCACAACGAATCAAAGCTAACGGCGGTCCAACCAAATATTAGCATGAGTGAGGTTTTTTTTTTTTGGGTAGGGCAGTGCAATTTACATTTCGATATGTTGTGTTGCATCTTGACTCACTTCATCCGAGTCTCCTCCCTGCATATTGCCAAAGAGACGTCCACCCGTTCGACCTACGGGAAAAAATAAACAAATAAAGCAAGCGGATTTTTTAAAAATGGTACCTCGCCAAAAAATGAACTACAGCAACACTAACGGGACAAAAACTGATCTTTTTTGGAATCATTTGTCAAACACTGGACCACACAGGACTGGGAGAGGATTAGGTACCTGGTATCTGCGTATGGCGAGGGGGGAACGGTTTAGACGGTCGTCGTTCCTCTGCGTCACTGTCTGAGCCTTCATCGTCTGGGATCTCCATGTCGGAGTCTTCCTCTCGCACTGAAATGAAAAAAGTGGCATGAGAGTGCATCCAGAAGCGCCAGTTTCATAGATTGATACCTCATGCTAGTGTACGAGATGTCCTGTGCAACAAACTGTCAAAAAAAAAAAAAAGTACAAATAGAAGACGTTAACTAACTGGTTGTATCAAGCCTTATTCAAGCTGGGTTACTTTACATGGTGAGATACTGAAATTTAAACGATTAATAAACATCTGAGATTTTAGTCAAATCACTAATCAGGAAAGTGGATTTAAAAATAATAATAATCAGACTCAGAAGCACTTTATTGCCAGGTATTTTACACACACGAGGAATTTGACTCCGGTTCGACTTAGCTTTCATAGTACAGACAGAAAGAAAGTATAGGGAAAAAAAAAAACACACACACACACACAGTCTCACTGCAGGGAACTCCAAGGGGAGAATCGCGTTTCTACAGCGACGGCCTTGAAGGCAGTGCTGGCTGGGAGAGCCAAGATAAGATTGGAATTTGTTTAGACTTAAGATGGGTAGACATGTCCTTTTTTCGCTTAACCCGCTTGTCCATTCTGGCCACCAAAATGATCCATTTCTCTTTGCAAAGCCATCAACTTCTCCATGATGTTATCAATGTTGCGACTCAAGTTCTGAACAGCCACAGTCTGAGTGCCGACAGCTCTGCCCACCGTCTCAATCATGTCGGGCAACTTTGTGGGGCTTTGAACAGCTACCACCATTAACTGATTTCCTCGCTACACCAGGGCAATGCCAAGTCCAATCAGCAAAAGTCCTGTGATCATGGTTCCGAATAGGTAAATATCCTCAATGTCCTCCACGGAAAGAATCGCCAAGCACACCACACGCCGCTTCTCCCAGGCATCCATGGTGTATCCGGCTGCAAACGTTCCGGCAGGACAGGCAGGTTCCCCCGAATCCAGACTTCTCGTTGAGAAGATTGTGTCAATTGCATGAAGTGACCAGTTGATCAAATCCATAATTTTGATTCGGAGAACAGTGCAGGAAGGGTCTCAGACAAGACGAGTCCGCAGAAGCAAAGCAGGAGAGAGGCTTGTCAGGAAGGGAGAGGCTGAGAAATGAGAGATGAGAGGAAAAAAGACCCACACATTTCGCTCCTATCAGGACCGGAATGTGTAGGCATTAAAAAAAAAACCTCAGCGCAGCATTCCGTGAAGCACGGAGAAGAATTAACACAACAATTACACAAAAACATAGAAAGTACGAGAGAGCAAAGTCCCGTGGCAGCCGTCTGCGGCGCCATCTTGGATGGATAATCCTCCCAAAGCAAAACAAGGTACACTTTGTTCCTGTTATTACTGCTCGAGCTGTATTGTATTGTGCATTTCCAGTGGTCTCAAAGTTTAGGGGGATAAAAGGGTGCGAGGCAGAGAAGAAGAGGGTCCAATTAAAAAGGCTGAAGCCCTTCACCGTGAACCACAGGCGAGAAAAATGGAAAACTGGGTTGATCTGAGACACAGTTTCAAGGCATTTGGGGAGGAATTTCCAATTTATCGTAAACACCAAAGTAGAGTCTGAAGTGATGGTAACACTGGGGAACAATTTGAAAAAAAAATTCTCTGTTGAGTTAGATTTTTATGCTGATTAAAAATAAATTGGCATGCTGATTCCAAAATTGCAGTCAGTTTTTTTTTCTAGCACAGCAAGTTTTTTCTCCACAGCTTACCCTCCAGATAAGCAAAATTCCACTGATTAGCTGTAGTAAGACGATTTGAAGGTTATGGAAGAACGTTATCAGGGTAGATGGGATGTACATATGATGGCTGACTATTGTTGGAGCATCAAACGCGATAGTCCTCAAGTTGAACGCTCCAGAAAGAGCTATAAACGTAAATTTTTACCTTAACTACTTGCACACAATTATAATTACAGTAGCCATATCCTTTGTAAAAACGTGTTAAATAAACATTGCAGTCATGCCTGTTTCTTTCATATGTCAATATTTGTAAATTTTTATAAAAACAAGCACATATCTGTTAAGTACAGTATTTTTCATTTTTTTTTAAGAAAACAGGATCCTATAGTTCAAAAACTTGACAGACAGAGAAAAACTGAGATCAGTTTTGGATTCCACACCCAAAAATTAGTTAAAAACAGCTGTCAGACCTAACTCAACAAAAATTGTGTTCCCCAGTATAATCAATACTAAAAATGAACAGAACTGCCTAAAAGTACTGAATCAGAACGAAATGACAATACAAAACTTGATATTTTTGACCTTTACAAAATCGAGTAACTGTTACAATAACTTGATTTTGTAAACATAAAAAAAATCATTTTTGTATCATCAAATTTCTTTTGATTCATTATTCGATTTCCAGAATCAGAAGCACTTTATTGCCAGGTATGTTACACACACGAGGAATTTGACTCCGGTTCGACTTAGCTTTCATAGTACAGACAGAGAGAAAGTATAGGGGGGAAAAAAACACACACACACACACACACAGTCTCACTGCAGGGAACTCCAGGGGGAGAATTGCGTTTCTACAGCGACGGCTTTGAAGGCAGTGCTGGCTGGGAGAGCCAAGATAAGATTGGAATTTGTTTAGACTTAAGATGGGTAGATGTGTCCTTTTTTGCTTAACCTGCTTGTCCATTCTGGCCACCAAAATGATCCATTTCTCTTTGCAAAGCCATCAACTTCTCCATGATGTTATCAATGTTGCGACTCAAGTTCTACAGCCACAGTCTGAGTGCCGACAGCTCTGCCCACCGCCTCAATCATGTCGGGCAGCTTTGTGGGGCTTTGAACAGCTGCCACCGTTATCTGATTTCCTCGATACACCAGGGCAATGCCAAGTCCAATCAGCAAAAATCCTGTGATCATGGTTCCGAATAGGTAAATATCCTCAATGTCCTCCATGGAAAGAATCGCCAAGCACACCACACACCACTTCTCCCAGGCATCCATGGTGTATCCGGCTGCAAACGTTCCGGCAGGACAGGCAGGTTCCCCCGAACCCAGACTTCTCGTCGAGAAAATTGTGTCAATTGTGTGAAGTGACCAGTTGATCAAATCTATAATTTCGATTCGGAGAACAGTGCAGGAAAGATCTCTCAGACAAGACGAGTCCGCAGAAGCAAAGCAGGATGAGAGGAAAAAACACCCACACATTTCGCTCCTAGCAGGACCGGAATGTGTAGGCATTAAAAAAAACCCTCAGCGCAGCATTCCGTGAAGCACGGAGAAGAATTAACACAACAATTACACAAAAACATAGAAAGTACGAGAGAGCAAAGTCCCGTGGCAGCCGTCTGCGGCGCCATCTTGGATGGAAACAATCTGAGTATTGATCGAATCCTCAAGCTTCTATAACAGTGTCTGTAGTGAGATCAGGTACTGAACTTGATTCAGGTTGTTGACATGTTCGATCTTCCCCATTATCCTTCTTTTCTTTGAAAGGAACTGCTCTGTTGCCTTTTGCACAAGTCTGTTCACTTCAGATGAATTCAAATTAGGTGTGTGTGTGCATCAGTTGTGGTCAGAAGTTTACATACTGTGACATGAACATCATGGCAGTATTTGGGCTTTCAGTAATTTCTTTGAACTGTTCTTTTTCTGTGGCAGAATGATTGTACAGCAATTTTTTTTTTTAAATAGAATTTGGTGCACAAGTTTTAATTTTCTTTGGGTTTTCTGAAATCAACACAGGGTCAAGATTATCCATACAGCACACCTAATATTTGAGTAAAATGTCTCTTGGCAAGATTCACCTTGACCAAACATTTTTGTTTCCCATGAACAAGCTTCTGGCAGAATTCTGGTTGGATATTTCACGACTCTTCATGGTGGAATTGGTAGAGTTCAATTACATTTGGTTTTCTTTTCTTGGCATGGACTCGACTTATAAGCACGGTCCATATATTTTCCACAGGGTTGAAGTCAGGACTTGTTATAAGCTTAATGTTAGCCTGCTTTATCCTCCACAACCAGCTCTGATGCGTGTTTGGGTTCACTGTCCTGTTGCAACTCTCAAGTCATGTTCAAGTTTGATGGTTTGTGCTGAAGAATTCTGAGCTAGTCCTCCTTCTTCATTATTCCATCCACTTTGTGCAATGAACTTGTACATGGTGGTCATTGTGGCCAAACAACTCCATCTTTGTCTCATCTGACCATCCAGCTATCCTCCAGAAGGTTTTTTTCTTTGTCCGTGTGGTCAGCTTCAAACTTTAGTTAAGCTTGAAGGTGTCAGTTTTGGAGCAGGGGGTTATTTATTGGATAGCAGCCTCTTAGTCCATGGTGATCTGAACTGTAAACAATGATCCATCAGCTTCCAGTTCATGGCAGGGCTGTGCCATGGTGGTTCCAAGGTTGTTCATGACCATCCAAACCAATTTCCTTTCAGCTGAGGGTAACAGTTTGAGTTTTCTTGAAGCAAAGTGGCTTGGCAAAGTGACTACACCTCACAATAACTCGCATACGCAGACGCATGAATGCGTCGACTCGCCCCAAGACCAAACAATCCCAATCTTATCTGCTTTCGGCTCCCTCAGCCAGCACTGTCCTTGGCCAAGGCCGTTGCTGGGACAACAACTCCCCCTGGAGGTCACTGCTGTGAGACACTCTCGTATTCCTTCCCCCACTTCCCACTTTTACCCCCAGTGTGACAAGTGGGTAAGCGCCGTCTTCAGCTGCAGGACCGGACTGCTTGTTTGCGCAGGGTTACCTATACCTCTGCCCCTCCCCCCTCCCATGATCGCCCCCTCCCTCACCCCTTCCCTCTCGAGTCCCGAGTTTTCATGTTGTAAATTGTACTGTGTTATTTTTGTGCTTATGTGCTAAGGTCTTTTTTTTTTTTTTAATGTTCCCACACTGTACTCCCCACAGAAGCATAGTGTGGGGGTTGCTTTTTTTCTCCTCCCCTCATGTTACTCTGTATTTTTCATCCCTGTCTTCCTGTCCTGTCTACTCCCCCTGTGTCAATTGTATGTGTATATGTACGGACGGGTTGACGGCTAATTTCGCTGGTACTTGTGACTAAGTGACAATAAAGGGTTCATTCATCATCATACAATAGTTTGAACAGATCTTGGAATTTGCAGTTGTTTAGAAATGGCTCCAAGAGACATTCCGGAGTTGTGTACATCTGCGATCCTCTTTCTCAGATCTGCACTGAGCTCCTTGGACTTTCCCATTTTACTGTGTGTTGGTCAATCCAATGAGTGCTGTAAACAAACCCTTTTTAAGAAGGCTCAGAAACGCTACCAGCTGTAGTCAATCATGATCGCTAACAGGAAGTGAAGAGACCTCGGCCTTGGCAAGATGAGACATTTTGGAAGTTTCAGCACCTTGGAATTAATCATCTAAGTGACTGTATGTAAATTTTTGACCTTGTGCTAATTTTAGAAAACCCAAAGAAAATTAAAACGTGTGCACCAAATTCTAGTGTTTTTTTAATTAAAGATGTATGCTGTACAATCATTCTGCCACAGAAAAAGATCAGTTCAAAGAAGTTACTGAAAGCCCAAATACTGCCATGTCACTGTATGTAAACTTGTGACCACAACTGTACAATAATGGGATAGCAATCGATATTTATAATTTAATATTTAGCCGACCAGCATTTATACATGGACCCGTACACAGACTTATTTCACTTGGTAATCATAGTGATGGCTAAAATTACAGACCTACCCGTGCTTATAGGTCTTTCTGAAAACCAGGCATTTAATGCGCCGTTCCGCTTCTTAGTCACCATTTTTAGCCATGTGGTAACGCGGTTCAATCACAGTACATGAAACACTATCAACACCTTGTCAGCCAATCAGATTACATCTTAGTTGCAGCATAATGGCTGCCTTTATTTCCTACGTACGTGTTAATATCTGGCCATTATTGAGTTGAATAAAACTTAGTTTCACATCGCGTGCTGCTCAGTTTTGTACAGATACAGTGGGGCAAAAAAGTATTTAGTCAGCCACCAATTGTGCAAGTTCTCCCACTTAAAAAGATGAGAGAGGCCTGTAATTTTCATCATAGGTACACTTCAACTATGAGAGACAGAATGGGGGGAAAGAATCCAGGAAATCACATTGTAGGATTTTTAATGAATTAATTGGTAAATTCCTCGGTAAAATAAGTATTTGGTCACCTACAAACAAGCAAGATTTCTGGCTCTCACAGACCTGTAACTTCTTCTTTAAGAGGCTCCTCTGTCCTCCACTCGTCACCTGTATTAATGGCACCTGTTTGAACTCGTTATCAGTATAAAAGACACCTGTCCACAACCTCAAACAGTCACACTCCAAACTCCACTATGGCCAAGACCAAAGAGCTGTCAAAGGACACCAGAAACAAAATTGTAGACCTGCACCAGGCTGGGAAGACTGAATCTGCAATAGGTAAGCAGCTTGGTGTGAAGAAATCAACTGTGGGAGCAATTATTAGAAAATGGAAGACATACAAGACCACTGATAATCTCCCTCGATCTGGGGCTCCACGCAAGATCTCACCCCGTGGGGTCAAAATGATCACAAGAACGGTGAGCAAAAATCCCAGAACCACACGGGGGGGACCTAGTGAATGACCTGCAGAGAGCTGGGACCAAAGTAACAAAGGCTACCATCAGTAACACACTACGCCGCCAGGGACTCAAATCCTGCAGTGCCAGACGTGTCCCCCTGCTTAAGCCAGTACATGTCCAGGCCCGTCTGAAGTTTGCTAGAGAGCATTTGGATGATCCAGAAGAGGACTGGGTGAATGTCATATGGTCAGATGAAACCAAAATAGAACTTTTTGGTAAAAACTCAACTTGTCGTGTTTGGAGGAGAAAGAATGCTGAGTTGCATCCAAAGAACACCATACCTACTGTGAAGCATGGGGGTGGAAACATCATGCTTTGGGGCTGTTTTTCTGCAAAGGGACCAGGACGACTGATCCGTGTAAAGGAAAGAACGAATGGGGCCATGTATCGTGAGATTTTGAGTGAAAACCTCCTTCCATCAGCAAGGGCATTGAAGATGAAACGTGGCTGGGTCTTTCACCATGACAATGATCCCAAACACACCGCCCGGGCAATGAAGGAGTGGCTTCGTAAGAAGCATTTCAAGGTCCTGGAGTGGCCTAGCCAGTCTCCAGATCTCAACCCCATAGAAAATCTTTGGAGGGAGTTGAAAGTCCGTGTTGCCCAGCGACAGCCCCAAAACATCACTGCTCTAGAGGAGATCTGCATGGAGGAATGGGCCAAAATACCAGCAACAGTGTGTGAAAACCTTGTGAAGACTTACAGAAAACGTTTGACCTCTGTCATTGCCAACAAAGGGTATATAACAAAGTATTGAGATGAACTTTTGTTATTGACCAAATACTTATTTTCCACCATAATTTGCAAATAAATTCTGGATTTTTTTTTCTCATTCTGTCTCTCATAGTTGAAGTGTACCTATGATGAAAATTACAGGCCTCTCTCATCTTTTTAAGTGGGAGAACTTGCACAATTGGTGACTGACTAAATACTTTTTTGCCCCACTGTATATAAACAAAAAAAAATTTTTTTTACCCAGTGAAAAATCGACGACGGCAAATCCTACTACAGACGGCGATTTGCTGCTGCATTTCGAAATGCTTTTCTGTTCACCACGGATGTAACGAGTGGTTATTTGAGTTACTGTTGCCTTCCTATCAGCTTGAATCAGTCTCCTCTGATTCTCCTCACTCTCTCATCAACAAGGTGTTTCTGTCCGCTGCTTCTTCCTGGATTTTTGGTTTTTGCACCAGTCTGTGTAATCTCGAGAGACTGTTTTGTGTGAAAAGCTCAAGTTTCTCAAATACTCAAACCAGCCTGTCTTGCACCAACAGCCGTGCCCCTATATCCCACTGTGTGTGTGTGTGTGTGTGTGTGTGTGTTTCTACCTCCATTTGTCATGAGTCTCCTGTCCTCCTCACGTAGCTTGTTCTGCATCATTTTCATAGAATTTTCCATTTCCTACACAACACAGAAAAGTATATGATTACAACCAAGTGATATTATCTCGCTTAGTTTTTTCGAAGACACCGAGTGGACCGTTAATTTAGTTTCACTTTCGTCTGCATATCAGACGCTCGCTGGCCGTGCTGTGAAAATAGTCCATGCAGACGCTCATCGAAGTGTCTATCATTAATACGATCATTAAAAAGCTTCTAATCTCTGCTTTCCAAAGAAATATATGTGGTTAAGATCTGTTCAGTACTTTGGGAGTAATGGCGGATTGAAGTCGGTACAACAGAGTACGCTCTCTGCTCGCGGGACGTCGGGAAACTGCCGGTCCTTTTCTTTTTGAGTCACGGGAAAGCGCTCAGGCTCTCGCTCTCTCTCTTCTGATCGGTTTCCCACAGGATTACTCGAAGATCAACCAGATCACTTTTATAGGGATGTTCTCTCGCTCTCACCGTTTCCGATGACGTACTCAGCAAAATTTTCCGTCCGCTAGTTGTGATGTTACGCTTCACGGGAGACTTTGAAGTGAGTTTTCATAGCTTTACCTACTTCTTTTTTTTTTTTCAAATCAAACTGATTCCTGTAAATAAATAACTATTTTAGAATATAACTGGAGTTGTTTTGATGAAAAACATTGAGATCTTAGTGGTCGGAAAGAGATTTTCAAAACCGGAAGTCAGAAACACGAGTGTCAATTTCAGTTCAGTTAATGTGAATTGTTTATTGGATGTGGCTCACAGAGTTTTTTCGAGGTTTGCCTTGAAAGCTGTGAATATTAATCGAAATAATAATAGTTTTTTTTTTTTTCACGGCCCGGTTTCCATCAAATCTTGCGCTCTGATTGGCTGGCGAGCGGGTCTGTATCCTATGGTACGGACCCCAGTTACGGACCTCTGGCGACTCGCTCGTTCACAACAAACATGGTAGCAATTTTTTGTCAACATTTATTTTCGCATTTCTCAGGAGAATAGCATTAATTTTACAGCATGGATAGCGATAACGACAGTCTTCACAGCGAAAGCGAGTTTTACTACCCTGAGGAAGAAGAAATAAAAGAAAACATTTCAGGAGAAAGCTAAAAACCTGGACTGTTGCGAACGCCGAGCAAAAACATGGCTGAATCCGAATGACTCAATTTTGTATAAATAGGGGACTACATAGGAGGCAAAATCTAGTTTTTTTTCCTGCCATGGAAGTGCACTTGTATACCGAGGAGGAAGCCATTTGCATTACAGCCGTGAATGAGGATTCAAAATGGCGGCTCGGCTCGGTTTTCCCTTTCAGGCGCTCTCGTTTTCTGTTAGAATTTGGTAAAGAAAAAAATTAATATAATTATTTACCAGTTTAAGGTCGGTCGGTATGGTGAAATACCGTGACCTCGGCCTTAAATACTGACCTCGGCCCAGAGGGCCTCGCTCAGTACTTTCAAGACCTCGGTCACGGTATTTCACGATACGGACCTCCCAGCTGCTAAATAACATGTATATTCTTGAATATAAACACTAGTAGGCCTGACTTAAAAATACAAAGGCCTACAGAGCACAAAGAGGGGATTAGAAATAATCTTTTAGTACTTTATTTTGATAGAGAATGGTAGATGTGAATGAATGACATTCAATGCTTATTTATGCATATTTTCTAATGAACGTTGATTTCTCCTTCTTTGTGATGTAAAAATGAGAGTTAAGATCAGCTTTACATTGCACAAATAAAGCCATTTGGTGAAACTTTGAAGAGGAGAGTCGACCGATTTAACGTTTTTACCCGATTAGCATAATTAATCCCAATTAAACGCTAATTTGCATCGTTTGTTTTTCACTAATTTTTCAAAACTTGTATTCAGTATACAACCATCTGTGTTCCTGCCAATTTCCATGTAAAAATCTTGAAAAATAGAAAAGTTATTAAGAAAAAACATGTGATGTCATTGGTTAACGAGGCCCATTTTGGACCGTATGATCCTCATACAGGATATTATGGCAGTTTTCTAAAAATTCAGCCGTTTCTTCAATCTTTGATTTGTAATATCGCAAGAGCGGATAAACATATTTTAATTCTGTACAAGTATGTTGTTCTGCATTCAATTCTCAGTTCAATGTTTCAAGCAGTTTGGATGGAATTTGAATTTTCACCCGATATGTTTTACAGCTTTGTATTAAAAGTAATAATTATTCATTTCACTGGACAATGTGATCGACATGCTTCAGGCACCCTTTCCGAATAAAATGTTACATTCAACATTCAAATGACTGTTTCGGAGAACACTTGGTCCTCACGGACAGAGCGTGCTGTACCTCAAAGCGCTCCTGCTCCAGTCGGTGATACTCTTCTAGCTGCTGCTCGAGGGAACACAGGCTGTGGAATTTCTTCACATACGTCTCATACTGCTTTTGGAGCTCCTCCTCGATCTTCTCGTACTCCTCCATGAACGCCGGCCTGCATGCAGGGCCACAATGTCAGCCAGAGTTCGACAGAGTAGCTCTGACATCTATGTCCATGCATTGTTTTTATCTGTTTAGTGCTTCAAATAGTCACATCTGTAGCTCTGTTTGGATTTAAACATGAGGTGGGCGTGGTCTAACCCAGAAGTTTTGGAAAAACTCCTGAGGTTAAAAAATAAAAATTGGCACATTAATTCTGGATAGGTCAGGGACTACGGATGACGGAAATAGAATAAACAAGAGTGCTCCGAGGGTGCAATATCCCCTGCTGGCAACTGTGCCATAACTCTGGTAAAATGTGACTGAATTGAACGAAGTTGGAATATGCGCGTTACCAACATATCACAAAACATCCTGTCGAGTTTGGTGAAAATTCCTCCAAAAATTGTGAGACGAGTTGATTTCAGAAGGTGAGTACCCTTCCCGGGACGGACGGACATCGCAACGACATAATCCGCCTTCGGGCCTTTCGGCCAAGGGGGGATAAAAATTGTGAGGGAAGTTGATTTCAGAAAGCAAGCACACCTTGATGAAATTGCCAAAGTTTGTTAATAATCAAGGGCATAACTCTGAGAAAATCTGCCCAAATTAAACGAAATTTCAGTCTGCGTATAACTGTCATATAACAAAGCCTTTTGTCAAGTTTGGTCAAATTCCTCCAGAAATTGTGAGAGGAGTTGATTTCGGAAGACCCTCATGAAATTGTCAAAATACAAGTGATTTAATCAAGAGCCAAAACTCTGGGAAAATTTTCACAAACGAGATTAAATTGCAATATGCGTTTTACCGGCATATAACAAAGCCTTTTTGCCAAGCTTCGAGAAATTCAGTCCACAAATTGCGAGAGGAGTTGATGTCAGAAGGCGAGCACACCTTCATGAAATTGTCAAAAGTACAAGGTTGTTAATCAAGGGCCGTAACTCTGGTAAAACGCGACCGAATTTAATGAAATTGGAATATTGCATGTTACCGACATATAACAAAGAATCCTGCCAAGTTTCGTGAAATTCCTCCATCGGATCGGATCGGATGGAAATCGCCACGACATAATCCCCTTTCAGGCCTTTTAGCCAGCGGGGGATAAAAAAAACAACAAAAAACAGAAGAAAGACTTCCTACAAGCAATTGCACATGAAGACAAAAAATTTGTTCATTTCATTGCAACTTTTCCGGATCTTATTGCAAGTTTTGGCATGGAAAACACGTTGAACGTCTTCAATTTTAACTTCGTAAAACAAGTTCAGAAGTCTAAAACAACTAAATGTTTGGACTGCCGAAATTCAGAAGTAAAATATCTTACCTGCATTTGTATGTTTACTTTATTAATTTATTATTGATCAGGCTTATAGTACTCGAGTCCAGGACTCGTACCCTACTCGTGACGTGACTTGACTTGGACTTGAGCACTGATGACTTGTGAACTGGAGACGAGGACTCGGATTTTCTTCTTTATTTTTTTGTAACATGCCATAATAATTTGGCACAAGATATTTATATCTCCATTAATTTTTATACTAACTTCGTGCAAGAGAATGCACAGTCACCTATTCAGGAACAAACTAACGTTAACAGCGCTAAAATGCCTGGACAGAACGCCACTAGGATTGTCCGCTTTGCTTATACAGACTTCTCGTGCGGTGGGAAAAAAATGCACTGCTGTGTGTTCCATATGTAGAAGAACTATCGAGGAGACGACGGGGACGACCTCGAACTCCAATCGTCATTTGGCAAGGCTCCACCCAGAGAAGGAAGTGACACGCAATGTTCATTGCTCTGTTGATAGTGGGCGGGGCTTGCTTGCTGAGCGATGAACTAGCTAGTGTTAACCCTCTCTCATCTTATTTGCCCTGTTGATAGTGGGCGGAGCTTGCTGAGCGATGAACAAGCTTTTTATCCGTAGCCTATTAACTAAAACGGGGCAGTCGAGCAGAAACATTAGTCCAACACAGTAGCAGAGACGCTTTCGCATAAAGGCAGCAACAGCCACCGTCAAACAGTGCAGTTGGAGTCTTGTTCTCGGACTCGACTCGAAACTTTCTTTAATGACTCGGAATTGAACGCTGGGGACTCGAGGTTTAGTGACTCGACTACAACACTGCTCTTGATATTTCAAGGAAAATGTCACATATCCTTGAATACACTGCAAAAAATAAAAATCTTAGCAAGTTTATTTGTCTATTTTCAAGTCAAAACATCTAGCCACCCTTATTATAAGACATAACTGCCCAACAAGCAAAACCTCATTTAGCTAGAAAGGCTAGTTTTTAGACAGCCTATCTTGAAAATCTTGTATAGACAAAATGTCTTGAAAGTCTTATTTGGAGCACCTTTGAAAATAAAAAGTTTTTTTTTTAAACAAGTAAGTACATTTTGGACATTTGTCAAATGCGGTTCATCTTGTTTCAAGAAAAAAAAAGTATGCTTGTTTTGGGAATAAATGAACTTTACTGAAATCTTTGAATCTTTCATTACAATTCAACTCCACCTTACAGATCCTAAGTTTACTGCGAGTGTTTTCTCAGTCATTCAGAGTGAGCTCCTTCTAGATGCTGTACGGTACAGACTCTAGACCAGACAAGTGCCTTCAAAAAGGCTATGAGTGAGTGGAGGGCGTTTTAGTGAGGGCTTTTTGGAATGCTGGGAGTTAAGTTCAGTGTTTTTTTTTTGTGCCTGATCTTGTAAACCCCTCGTACACATGAATAGTCAGTGCCCCCAAAATGCACTGTTGCTTTGGCGTTGTGTAAGCACTGTAAGGGTGTTTTCACACTTGGTCCCTTTCAGCCATCTAACCGAACTCAGATCGATGACTCAGCATTTTTTGCGCATATGTGAACACTCCAACCGTACCCAGACCCCTTTAAAGCGAACCGAACTGAGACCACCTCAGGAGGTGGTCTCAGTACGGTTCGCTAAAAATCAACGGTACGGTTCGCCTAATCTGCGCATTGTGAACAAAAAGCGCTCCGGGTTCACTTCGCCTTTTTCACTGTAGTTTAACCTTCTTCGTTTGCCGTAGTTGGTCACGTGACTGTAGCAGGGAAACTCAACTTCCTTTTGGAACTTAGCACAGCCGCTTTACAGTTCTCTGAACTCACTGACTGACGAGTCGGCCACAATAATATAACTATATTTTATATATATATATATATATATATATATATATATATATATATATATATATATATATAAATTTATTTTCCTTAATCCGCACTATTTTGATCAAAGAATACAGCAGGGCAAGCATGGCAGCAGACATTTTGATTCAAGAGAAAATTACCCAGAATTCCGTGCACTGGGGGTCTGAGGGCTCTAGAGGACCTGGTGTGAACAGAAAGAGGACTGAGGCCCCATCAAAGCTTAACTGGACCAGAAAGAGAACCCAGTCCTCTTTGTAATAAATTCACAGTGTGAACACAAAAAGAACTGAGTTCTTTTTCTGTTGGTCCACTTTTTGGTCCACTTAAAGAGGACTGAGTCTGGTTCCTTTAAAGGGGACCAAGTGTGAAAACACCCTTAATGTTTGAATGTTGAAATGGGAAAAAAAATAAACTTGTTGCAATGCTACACGTGTCGTCAACTTGATTCAAGATAGTCTCTGGTCTCATATCTAGAGTATTTTACCAATTACAGGTCACAAAAGGAGAATCTTTTAAGCTAGCAATGCTTAGTTGTAGAATTTAACAATCCTAATATTAGTATATTTATCTTAAATTCAGTTTTTACTGCTAAGACTTTGTCATGAATTTAAGTGAAATACCCTTAAAATGAAATAAATAAAAATGACTTGAATGGCTAAATGTAAGCAGTACGATCTTGTTATAAGAACTATTTTGAATATTTTGAGTTAATCAGATCTCGCATAATAAGTTCCCCAATCTTATTTTGGAATTATTTCATCTAAAAACAGGTTAGATTTTTCATCTTACTTTAAGAAATCTTACCAAGCCAAATTTGACTCGTTCCATTGGCAGATTTTTTTCACCTGATTCAAGCAAATATGCTTTGTTTTAATCTTTTATTTCTTATTTTTGAAAGGCCATTTTTTGCAGTGTACAAGATCCGTGCTTTGTATTATAGTTATTTTCCATGAATCCGTATCCCGTGACTCGTCTGTATTTTGTAAACGGTGCTCTGACAGTTTCTCAACCTCAGCTACATCACTCAAGCTCATAACATTCATGAACATGGCCTTTCTTTGTCCCCCAAGCTTCATAGTGGTCTCAATCAGATGCCCTGTGAACTTTTCTTTAAAAAAAAAACCCAACCCACTAGCATTAACACACACACAAAAAAAAGAACAATTTACTTCCTGCTCATATTTGTATCGGTTTTAGTTAGTGTGTGTGTGCGAAATACCGAACACTCTGTAGCGTCTGTAAGCGCTTCTGGTTTCTCTCAAGCTCTTGTTTCTTCTTCTCGAGTTTGGCCTCCAGGCTTGCCTCATCAGACGCCACGTTATTCAACATCTCTTTGGTCTTCTGCACGTTCTCCTACACACGTAATTAGCAGGATATTAAATTGATATGACATTAACCAATCAAAATCCACTTCACTCTGTTGTATCATGCTCTGCGCGCGCACCAAGGTGTCTTTCACAGCTGCTCGTAGCGCTCTTTCCACCTCCGTGATCTCCAGTGGTCGAGCGATGGCAGCAGTCCTGCTCTCTCTCAGGTCCTCTTCGCGCCCCAAGAGGTCGTACAGAGATGCCCCCTTCGCTGTGATCTCAGAGCCAAGCTGACGCGCTGCCTTTAAATCTGCTATCTACACACAAACGCACAATAAAAACTTATCGGCAACATTCAGGCGCACAGACAACCGCAGATTAAACACCAAACACACGTCAAACATGCCAGGAGGCCTTCGTTTTGTCACACAAGGAAATTTCTCACCTTGGATGTGAGGTTGAATTTGAATTTACTGCTCGTGTCGTCGGAGCCGGGCTCGTCGGTGCCCACCTCGTTGGTCTTCATGGCGTTGTACAGGACACTTGTGATCTTCAGCATCTCTTTCACCGCGTAGCCGTCTGCCTGGTACAGACGCTTCAGGTTCACTTTGATATGAGCCTTTGTCGCCTGTCAAGACACACACATTATAGCAGCTATAAATGTCCTGTCCTCACCTTTACTTTCTCTCTCGAAGATGGAAAAAAAA
Source organism: Neoarius graeffei (assembly GCF_027579695.1). Lineage (NCBI taxonomy): Eukaryota > Metazoa > Chordata > Actinopteri > Siluriformes > Ariidae > Neoarius > Neoarius graeffei. The sequence goes on from NC_083573.1 coordinate 8,788,240, forward strand.
AAACACAGCTTGTCATCAAATGTGACAAAAAAAAAGTGTTCAAATATATTCCAGTGTGTATATCTGTAGAATCTGGCTTTCTTGATAAGGGAAGATGATTGCATCTCGAAAACATACCATAAATTGAGCCACGGCTTTGATGAAAAACACCCTGTCCGATTCCGTATCGATGTCACTCGGGATCTCCATCTGCGGCTCATACCTGCGTGAGACGGCTTATTTTATTATTTTTTAAAATATATCTTTACCAAGGTGTGCATTTCAATTTCCACTGTCCAAGACTTAAAGAGCTATTTTTAACTAGATTTAAAATTAAACTGTGGTATCATTGCGAATATATACGTGGGATATATATGTGTGTGTCACCTCTTGACAAGCCACAAGAGGATCTCTGCTACCAAAGGAAAATTCGGAGTCCGGAAGTTCTCCATGGAGATTAGTCGAGGGTAGCCGAGTGCGCGCATCATCTCCGTGAAATCTACAAACGACAAAAACCCACCCGCAGGTGAGCGAGCTGCACAGACTAAAAGACTTATTGCTCTCCTTAGGGAAAGATAATCAAGGATTAAATCCCATTGTACCACAGTTAGTAACCATTAAAGTGAAAACAGGCTACCACGTACAGTACCATCCTAACAACAAAGCATGATGGTGGTAGCGTCACGCTCAGAGTCACCCTTGGTTAATACCGTCTTTATCCAATCGACGGTGTTCTCCACACAACCCAAACCCCGAGTGACAGCTGTGCCCTCTGATGTCTAATAAGAGCAATTCCAGCGTTATGGACGTGACACTTGAACTCAAAATGGCAACAAATGACCCAGTGCATGTTTTATTGTCTCCCAGTATTTAAACAGGTGTTGCATATTTTAAGGCTGTACCATACTGGAGAAGTGATAGAACAAGAACAATTCCCATAGTACATCTAGGGCATGCCAGAAAATGCCAATAAAAGATGCGTTATGGATGTGACAGAAAAAGTATCACTTTTCTTGGGTGACTGTACATTTTTATCAAACTCTATGAAATTGTAAACCTAATGTCGAAATGGAGATATCCATTTGACAGAGGGGTCCAAGGTGAATATTAAAAAAATCTTTGTTTAAAATATTTTGTATTTCATGCAGAGTTTCGGAAGGAAAAGTCAGCGTTATGGATGTGACGAAATTCCGTTATGGATGTGACGCGTCTGAAATAGACATGGCATATGTTTAGAAAATCAGCAATTTAACCACCATAACCCTTTGAAAAACTCTCTAAATATCAGCTAAAACTATCAAAGTTCTTAAATAATATTTAGGATGGCTATTGTTTTGCTGTTTTGTGGATTTTAGCATACATTTCTGTGGCTTGTGGCAATAATATAGAATTGTACATGATCAAAGTTGATTTTAGCTTGGGGTTTACATTATAAGAAAGAAAGACTGACAGTGACATATTAGGTTGGTTACAAATTGGTTCAACTTATTCACATCTGTAAAATACAGGCCTAGGTGAGATCTCTGGGAGTGGTTTTGATGTATTACATGTTGCTTTATTTTTGCATGGTGAGGTTGACATTAGGGCGGCACGGTGGTGTAGTGGTTAGCGCTGTCGCCTCACAGCAAGAAGGTCCTGGGTTCGAGCCCCGGGGCTGGCGAGGGCCTTTCTGTGTGGAGTTTGCATGTTCTCCCCGTGTCCGCGTGGGTTTCCTCCGGGTGCTCCGGTTTCCCCCACAGTCCAAAGACATGCAGGTTAGGTTAACTGGTGACTCTAAATTGACCGTAGGTGTGAACGTGAGTGTGAATGGTTGTCTATGTCTATGTGTCAGCCCTGTGATGACCTGGCGACTTGTCCAGGGTGTGCCCCGCCTTTCGCCCGTAGTCAGCTGGGATAGGCTCCAGCTTGCCTGCGACCCTGTAGAAGGATAAAGCGGCTAGAGATAATGAATGAATGAATTAATGAGGTTGACATTTACATGGAATTGCCCATAAACAGGTTTCACACCAAAGGGGGCGAATACTTTTGCGCGCCCAATATTTTCTTTTTTTTTAATATGTAAATGATTTTGCAAACTATATAGAGTCCCTTCTACTTCAGTATTAAGGAAATTCATGACAGAAAATCCCAAACGAGTCCATTTCAGTTTCAGGTTGGAGCACTACAACATGCAGAGAAGGTCATGGGGGCGAATACTTATGCAACGCACTGTATAATGTGCATATATATATATATATATATATATGAGCTTTCTTGCTTACTTCTGAGATCTCTGAACGACATGGTGGCTTTTCCTCTCCTGTCCTATGTCTCTGGTTCTGCTTCTGATTCCAATTCCTGTGAAATAAATGAAAAATAGAGTTTTTTTTAACGTAACAACAAGGTAAACATAATTATCCAGCTAATCAGCTACACATATTTATAACTATTTTAGTGTATATAACCTGGCCAAAGCATTACCTTTATCTGCTTAAATACGGTCAAAAATAATTCTTTACTATGTTACACAACACGCCGGTCACTCGCTGTAATTACTATCACAGAAGTTGTTTGTTTATAGTTTGCTAGCTTTACACCGCCGCCATCTTGTTGCATCTGTATCTATCACTATAGCAGCGGCGGAGCTACGGCACACCAAGAAGGACAAACCAGAGATTATACGAAACGCATTTCCAAAACTGTTCAAGCTTCATCACAAACGTTTTTTTGACCGCTTTCAGCTCATAATAATAATAATTTATTTTATTTATTTATTTATTTCGAACATGTATAAAAAATGTATGTAACTATTTGTACATACAAAAGAAAGAACACGAGAAAGTGACAAAAAAAATTAATAAATAAAATACATAAAGAGCTAAGACATTACAATACACCGCACATTGTTCGAAAAAGGAGTGGGAAGAAGTACAATACTTTTTTTTTTTAATTTCCCACCCCTTTTTAACTCCCCCGAAATCCAAACTTCATTAATACACCTATAAAAATGTATACCATATATACACTTCATGAATATCTTTATAATTACAAAAATAAATATATACTACACACCATATATATATATATATATATATATATATATATATATATATATATATACTTCCTAAATATCTATATAAATATTTAATTACAAAATAAATATATACTACACATCCCATATATACACTTCATAAATATCTATATAAATATATAATTACAAAAATAAATATGAATATATAAACTATCCCCATAAATAAATACATACCATATATACCATATACTAAGTTAGTTCTAATATAACAATCAACTCTATTCTATTTATCCCTCATCATCCTCCATTGACATACTTCCTCTTCTATATACTTGTTTAAAAATATTTTTTGTACCTTTTTTTAAACAGATTTATATTTGCACTTTGTTTTATTTCTGTCTCCAGTCTGTTCCATAAAGTCACCCCACAGCTCGCACATGCTTTTCATATTTGTTCGAACCTTTTGGTCTCCCTTTAGATTATATCCCCCCCTCTCTCTCACTAAACATTCCTTGTATGATTATTTCTCGCTTATTTGTGCTGTTCTGAATTTGAATTATAATAAAAAATAGTACTAATAAAATTCAAATTATTCAATGCTTTCAATTCATATTCATATTTAAAATGGACAAGTTAAAATAGTTCAGTCAGTTCAAATATTCCAGTCAATTTTACACTTTTTTTTTTAAAGACTTCTGATTGATGTTTTTCAACTTTTTAACATTCATGTAAAAATCATATTCGTAGCGTTTTATTATTAGATAATATTCATTCATCAGTCAGAATTTTTAAATGTCCTGATTTGGAGCCGTTATTTTTGCTGGACTACATTACCCAATAGGTTGGACTACATTACCGTGGGTGGCGTTTCCGGTTTGACGGTTACGTCATGACGTACGGTAGGTCAGTGGCGGTTGTTGCAGCGGGACGAGTTGATTTGTTAAACAACAGGCGCCTGACAACCGTAAACATCACTAAACTGGCTTTAAAGTTGTTTAAAAAACTCTTTCTGCTTTGTAAATCGGAAATAACCGGATGTGAAAGCTTTAGGGAGGATAAATGGACGGCAGCAAGGAATAAAACATGTTTTTGAATCCTGTTGTGGCGAGCTAGAGGGCTAATTGTGTAGAGAAGCAGTTAGGAGGTGATGTGTGAGTTCATGCATTAGGATCAGGGATTGATGATGGCTTCCAAAGGTAAATCTCTCTCTCTCACACACACACTAGCTCTTTCTCAGTTCTTCACTTTCTTGATCTTGTCTAATCAGGAGAATAAAACTCATTATCAGTCCAAGCAAGGGAGTAACTTTGATTTTGACATTGGTGGGGACACAAAAGTGATCCAAGGCAGAGCTTCTGAAAGGTGTTTTTTTTTCCCCATTAGCAATCATAATTTCAGGGAGTTGGTCTTTGGATCCCAGGGTTGCAGGTTCAAATCCCACCCTTACCTCTCCCTACATCTCCATCCATGGCTGAAGTGCCCTTAAGCAAGGCACCTAACCCAACATTGCTAGAATCTGATGACTTTTACACCACACAATTCCTAATTTGTGTTTAAGCAGTCATTCTGTCTCTTCCACAGAAATACATGAAAATAAGAATTACAAACTTTAAGCATTTTTAGCATTAAATATTGTTTTTTTTTTAAATTCAATATCTGTATTGTTTGACATTGGGGTGGGGGGGTGTCTCAAAATTCACTAACTGCCTTACTGAGACACTCATAAATAGGTGCTACTGGTGGCATTTTCTATTCTGTAATTAAGCTCAAATTTAGTTAAAATGATATTTGGATAAGGGCGGCACGGTGGTTAGCGCTGTCGCCTCACAGCAAGAAGGTCCGGGTTCGAGCCCCGTGGCCGGCGAGGGCCTTTCTGTGCGGAGTTTGCATGTTCTCCCCGTGGGTTTCCTCCGGGTGCTCCGGTTTCCCCCACAGTCCAAAGACATGCAGGTTAGGTTAACTGGTGACTCTAAATTGACCGTGAGTGTGAATGGTTGTCTGTGGTGGTGTTTACATTAGACCGTATCAGCGGATCATCAGATTAACGTTTTTAAAACGATTCGCGTGCACACAGCAACGCCAGTACACGGATACGCTCGGCTCCGCAGGCATCCTGCACTCCAAATCACTCCGCCCTGAACAGCGAGTGCCCTCTGGAGGGTGCGCACTCCGGCCCTGCGCAGCTCACAGAGCGTGCGGGTAAACCATACGAGCAGTGATTTGGGACAAATTGCAGGAAGTGAAAGTCCGCGCCGTTTTTCAGCAGTCACGTCACATGACCAACGTGGCATGACCAACGCCAGCGAATCAGGAAGGTGGATGTCACAGTGACGTTGTCCAATGACGACGTCAGCTAGAGCTCAGCACAGCGTATCCTCGTCCCTCAATGTTTACACAGCACCGGATCAGATACGTAATGGATTGAATACGTGGGCCCTGGCGGATTGAAGTTGTTCCGCCTGTGGAGTCGTTTCCCGGCGTTTTAATGTGAACGAACAGTGCATCCGCGACGAAAACGAGACGGATACGGTCTAATGTAAACACCACCTGTGTCTATGTGTCAGCCCTGTGATGACCTGGCGACTTGTCCAGGGTGTACCCCGCCTTTCGCCCGTAGTCAGCTGGGATAGGCTTCAGCTTGCCTGCGACCCTGTAGAACAGGATAAAGCAGCTAGAGATAATGAGATGAGATGATATTTGGATATATAATTTAGTGATTGCCTATTATAGCATGATTATGATTACATTAGTATTGCATTTGTAGTATACCCCCTGTTTTTTTGTCTTTTTGTTGCCCCTCCATTTTCCATATTATGTCTTTTTGTTGCCTGTTTCTGGCATAACGTGTGTTATGATTTTCACTGCAGATGTGCTTGTGACTTCTTTTATGTTCAGGCTGCAGTTACCAATATTCGTCTGTAGGTGGCAGTAAAGGACCATGGATTTGTTGTATCTCGCCTAGCCTAGTAGTAGTAGAAAGAGGTCTCTGTAAAACGGTGAACGCAGCAGACTCGGCGGCTGTCACGCTGTTGATTCTGAAATGCAAGTCGCACATCTGCATGGCCATGCAGTAGCCTACATCTGGCTACTTACATTCTGTAAAACCATTAGGTCTATAAATTTAACATTCATTCATCGAGGATATTATCTAACACCAAGTTACATTGCTCCAGCATTCCTTTTCTCTGCAGCTATGCAGTAGCCTAGCTCTGATGCGTCCTGTCACGTTGCTAAACCTGCCTAAGGAGCCGCAGCAATACTTTTATGAAGGTTTCCATACATCAAAAGGATTTTGTTGAGGTTTTAAAGCTCGACGGAAACCCTGCACTTACATTCTTGACTTTGAAGAAGAATGAACGAATGTCTCGTTTCTTGGGATGGGGGCCGTCATCCATGATACTCAAGTCAGCATGCGGGTCGTAGGGCAAGCATGCATGGAGATCGAAGTCCAGCTCAATTTGTAGGCTGACGGAGAGTAGGGGGTGCATGGGGTAGGTCAGGTGTGTACGTGAGAGATACGGGGGGTTGATGGGCGGGTAGTCACGGCTGCTGTGGGAAGTGTGCTGCTTTTACAGCAGATGGAGTGACAGCTGGGATAGCCAACCATGTAAGTTAGCGAGAAACAGGTAGCTAATCAGAGAATGATATCTACGTTAGAGGGGGGATTATTAGCAGTGTCATACATTTAACCCTTTGTGTGCCATATAATCATTGCTCAGGTTAGGACATCGGTTTTATTGATCGTGATGACACAGTAGCGGCTGAATATTGGTAGGGACACGTCCCTAGCGTCCCTACCCAAAATTACGCCCTAGAGTCCAAGGTTGACATGATTGGACAGTGATTGCTTTTCAGTGCAACACGACTGCAGTGGAGTGATGAAAGTGAAATGCACTGTAATAATGATTTATATTCACTTCTGACAGGATTTCATTAAAAAAAAAAAAAAAAGAAGCAGCAGAAGCATTCCCTTGAAGGATGTTTTGCTTTTCAGTCTGGCCCATTTTCTGTATGTTACTCATGAGAAAGAAAAGAAAGCAAGCACAACTTTATTCATCACACACTTGTGAAATTTCCTCTCTGCATTTAACCCATCTGAAGCAGTGAACACACACATGCGCATACATATCCACCCAGAGCAGTGGGCAGCCGTGCTAACAGCGCCCGGGGAGCAGTTGGGAGTTCGGTGCCTCGCTCAAGGGCACCTCAGCCCAAGGCCGTCCCATATTAACCTAACCTGCATGTCTTTAAACTGTGGGGGAAACCGGAGCACCCGGAGAAAACCCACGCAGACACGGGGAGAACATGCAAACTCCATACAGAAAGGCCCTCGCCGGCCGCTGGGTTCGAACCCAGAACCTTCTTGCTGTGAGGCGACCGTGCAACGCTGCCAAGATTTGATCTCCATATCCAGTCATGGGTGTCGTGTGAACAGGATGGATTGTGGGTGGTAAAAGAGAGCAACTGGACTTGGTGGAAGATTCTTGAAGACGTTTCAGCTCTCATCCGAAAGGCTTCTTCAGTTCTGTCTGCCTCAGGCCCTGTCCACACGGCAATGGATTCAGGTGAATCCGATAAAATTTTTTATCGTTTCGGCCTGGCGTCCACACGGCACCGGCGTTTTGGGTGCCCCAAAACGATATTTTTTGAGAACGGTTTCCAGAGTGGAAAAATCTGGCAACGGCACCGTTGCGAAGTCGTCTGGATGAGTAGAACGGATTTGTTTACGATGACGTCACAACCACATGACTAGAACAAGCAGCACTCACTCATTCATGCCTGATAGAAGAAGGGGTTTATGTGCATGCATCCTACTTCTTCTATTGTTCTGGTGTCTCCGAAGGGACCGTCTTACAGCGCACGTAGAGGTGTGGCATGTGTATTGCATCGCTTTCAGCAAGCGTTGCGTTGCCATATTTACTGATCCGTTGCCCATGTGGACGCTATATTTTTTTTTTTACCCGCTAAAAAAAAAATCTCGTTGCCGTTGTCGTGTGGATGTAGCCTAATAGGGAGCATCAGGTATTTGTCCTCTCATGGATGAAAAGCAATCCGAAGGTGTCGTTGAGTCATCCTGTTGGTGTAGGTCACTGGGGGCTGGGTGTGAACGGTCCAGAGAGTCGTTGGGGTGATCGATGATTGTTGGTTCTCTCTGTCCTCCTGTGAGTCACTCAGTGCGTTTACATGCACATAGAGAAAATCGAATTTCTGCCATAGCTCGAGTGAAATCGAAGCTAAATGCCATGGAAACACCTTAGCTCAGCTGAAATCGAACCGAACTGGATTTCTCGTAATCGAGTTACGCAATCTAGATTATGCGATTGTAGCCGAGCTACTTAGTGCATGTAAACCCTATCGAGCTACGTAGTCAAGCTACTTACTTCAGCACTGCCCCTTCCGGAAGTGACGAGTGACGAGACCACAAGCGGGAAACACAACAGCCTCGGTCGGCATGACAACAGTAGTAGTAGCGAGCAGCAGAAGAGGTCAGGAGGAACAAGGAGAATGAACGAACACGGAACTGATGACTTTGTTTATACTCTTGAATAGCTCTTCATGACGACAACCGGAAGTGTACCAACACGATAGGGCGTGTAGCGCCACCTGTGGCTCGGGTGCACAATGTACCTCACACAATAGCTCGATTTCCTTGTGTGCATGTAGGATTGGATTTCTCTGGCACCCCTGCTGGGACCCTTAGCTCGATTACCGACAGTAGCTCGATTTGGATGTGCATGTAAATGCACTGACTGAAAATAGCTGGGTTTTGGTGTGCATTCAGTTGTCTGGGAAGTGCGCCAAGGACTGCATTGTAGGTGGCTGATAAATGGTGTCTTAGGGCCCGTTTACACGAGGACGCTCTCGGATAAAAACGACTAAATATTTTATCAGAAGTGCCTTTCGTTTACACGAGGACGGCGTTTCCGAGGCTGAAAAACGGATAAAATTGAAAACGCCTTCCAGAGTGGATAAGTTTAAAAACGGCCCCCATTGCGTATCCGTCTAAACTACCCAATACGCGAAACTCTGCTCGGATCTGCTCACGTCGGGTACGCGTTTACGTCATACATGTGTCATATACTGTACATGCCAGCCCGGGAAGTAAGAAAGTAAGTGGGGGTGTCGTGGCTCAGATGGCTAAGGCATCATACCATAAAATCCAGGGACCCAGGTTCGGTTCCGACCCGAGGTCATTTCCCGATCCCTCCCTGTCTCTTTCTCCCACTCATTTCCTGTCTCTCTACACTGTCCTATCCAAAAAAAAAAAGTAAGTGCATGTCTGATTACACCCGATCCAACAGACCTTCAAGCTGCTCTGTGTTTTAATGCAGTAGATGTGTTTTCCTGCTCACCCGCCCAGCTGGAGCTCCTCAGTTTGGTGTCGCCAAGTTACACACACACACGCACGCGCGCGCCGCCTATTCAAGCCGCTCGTGAAACCATAAACCCGAGACTGAAAACAAAACTAGCAGCCGAACGGGTTTATTTTGCTGAGATGGACACTGCCTTTTCTCTTCTTCACCGAAACAAGAGTGAGTGTTACTTAATAAAGGCAGATTAAAAGAGTTTCGGTTTGCTCCTGCTCCTCCCTCGAGCACTACAGTACCTCAGCCGGACCGGTGTTCTGTAAAGTTATCCTAGCAAGTTCTCATACAGACCGTTTTATTATTCAAAACAAGTCATTACAAATTATTTGACTCGGCCAAAGACTCGACCAATACGCACAAAACATAAAAATCGGCAAATGCGTGAAATTCTCACCGATTTTCTATCAGCCCAGCTGATCGGTGGGACAAAACTACTGTTAAATTTTCCTACCCTCCTGGATTTCGCGCATGCGTAGTAGGCTTGGTAGGATAACTTGACAGAACAGCAGTGCAGATCAGACAAGACAGAAGACGTTGCGCATGCGTGCAGACATAGCGGAGACATTTATGCGTCACCGTATAGACGCAGATTTCCTCCTTGAAAACGGTCGTGTAGACGCGGAAAAAAGTGAGAACAAAAACGGACTTTTGCGTTTTTGTTTTATACCGTCCCTGTGTAAAGTGGGCCTTAGGCTACATCCACACGACAACGGCAACGAGATGTTATTTAAAAAAAATATCGCGTCCACATGGGCAACGGATCAGTAAAATATCAGGTCCATATGGCAACGCAACGCTTGCTGAAAACGATGCAATACACATGCCACACCTCTAGGGGCGCTGTAAGACGGTCCCTTCGGAGACACCAGAACAATAGAAGTAGTAAAGACGCATGCGCATAAACTATTATGCGCGAGACTTCATATTAGCCACAAAGTCAGGAAAATCTGTTGGTAAAATTACATTATAATGACCAAATACAATGAAAAGTATTTTTCCAGTCTCACCTGTGAAAGGTAATCCCATGTGATCTCATTTGGACGGTAAACCTGTTGGTACAGTTAAACGCAGCACATGAATGAGGCATCTTTATTCTCCGCTTTGACCCATCCAATATGGCAGCGAGGATGACGTATGATTCTACGCAGAAGGCGACGTCTTTAATGGTCCGGAATAAATTGAATGCTACACGTTGATGGATTAATTTGTTCTTCTACGCCCTTTTTGAGGAATGTATTGTAGGACTTAAACCAACATCTGAAGAGGTGAGATCGCTCCTTTTTTCCCCTATTTTTGCTGGCGGGATTGACTCTGCCCTAAGGGCTATTCTCTCTCTCTCTCTCTCTCTCTCTCTCTCTCTCTCTCTCTCTCTCTCTCTCTCTCACTTTGCACCATTACACAATAAATATTCACAGTGAAAATACTTTGTAAGCGTGTTTCATGAACCAAGTTATAGGATTTGTTGACAACTCGCATCGAGTTCGTTACACTTCTACCCGGCGTGAAGCACTGACAGTCATGTGGTTGTGACGTCATCGTAAACAAATCCGTTCTACTCATCCAGACGACTTCGCAACGGCAACGTTGCCAGATCTTTCCACTCTGGAACCCGTTCTCAAAAGATTGCATTTTGGGGCACCCAAAACGCCGGTGCCGTGTGGACGCCAGGCCGAAACGATAAACAATTGTATCGGATTCACTTGAATCCATTGCCGTGTGGACAGGGCCTTAGACCCCCACCTCTGTTCAGTGATGGCCGTTCCAGGTTGACAAAAATGGCTTCAATGGGGCCGATCGCCCCAACGACACTCTAGACCGTTCACACCCAGCCCCCACACCAACAGGATGACTTAACAACACCTTCGGATTGCTTTTCATCCATGAGAGGATAAATACCTGATACTCAGAACTGAAGAAGCCTTTTGGGTGAGAGCTGAAACGTCTTCAAGCAAGTCCAGTTGCTCTCTTTTACCACCCACATTTTACTATGACCTGGCTGACTGAGAATCTTCACCGACAAACAGGATGGCTGATTTACTCAATCACTGAACTAAAAGTAGATAGTATTATCCAATCATATAGAAATTACACAAAAGGACAGACGACAGATCTGCAGGTTTAATGTTTTTTGTTTTTGTAGTGTTCCGATTATACCTTCGTCATATGTAAAATAGTTGTGGTTACTTGAATCCATACATTTTTTTTTTTTTTTTAATATTCTTCACTCTCTTGTTATGTTTCTACCTGATCCTGATGCTTTGTCAATAAAATGTATTATTATTTCTTCCTCCAGTCTGGCAGCATCCTTATGTAAACATATTTAAGCATGTGAAGTTGGATGAATGGAGGAAGGCCGGCAAGGAAGGAGACGTCACAACCTATATGGTACGAAACCTTTTTCGATGCTCAACACTTAAAGTTGCTCTTATAATAGAAAATATTTTCAATTATGTAGTAATTATATACTTTTACTAACTATTTCTAAAAAAGTAATATCGTTTGTAATATCGTATGACTGTGAAACAGGCTAAATTAGTCATTTAAGGCTATTTTTTTCTGGCCCAGAAACTCACCCTTAACTCCACCCCTTTTTTCTTGTCACATTAGGACAAGACGCTGAAGTGCACTGTGTTTCGCATCCGCGGTTCAGTTCCGGCCAGCAACTACATCCTGATTCCCAAAACCAGCAGCCAGTCGCTGGGCCTCACGGGCCGCTACCTGTACCTGCTCTTCAGACCCTGTCCCAATAAACACTTTGTAGTACATTTGGACGTGGCTGCTGAGGTGAGCGCATTGAGAGAAAGAAGTATTGAGAAGATTTCCAAGCAGATTCCTTTTTGAAAGTGGTTTTCGCAGTTAAAGGGGTACCAAATATAATATAATATATACAGTTGCTGATGTGACAAAGTAACGTATTCTTAAGTATTCTATCAAATTTATATACTAGAAAACAACGAAGTATCTTGGTAATTGTAAATATAATACTTTATACGCTAAACCGCACGAGTGTCGCCATTTTTAAAAGACCGTGACGTCAGCGCTACCCACTGCGCTAGCGGAACTCTCCGAAATAGAGGAGAGAAGCGTGTAATCATGGCGTCGGGCGCATCAAGTGAAAGCGACAGCTCTGTCGAATCATACGAAGAGATCCCGCAAGACACACTGCAAGCAGGCTATGGCTTAGAAGGGTACCAGTTTGAACCTAGGAGAGGTACTATGTAGTGGAAGTTCGTTATGTCTAACTATTAAAGCTGTTTTAAGTTCGTTTCTTAAGACAAGGATTTTTTAAGATGTTATCTTGTTGACAGTTTCGGCGAGAATCTTCCGCCTTCTTCAAAACAGTCACGAGATGTCGAGTGGTGACGTGCCTTATCAGCTGATGTTACGCTACGGAGGCGTGAACGTCCCGCCCAATTTGACAGGTAGTTCATGCCTCCTGCTGTCAGGTCGCTCCTCCAGGACACATCTGGTGACTGTTTTGAAGAAGGCGGAAGATTCTTGCTGAAACGGTCAACAAAGGAACATCTTAAAAAATCCTTGTCTTAAGAAACGAACTTAAAATAGCTAGGAGAGGCACTCTCGACTCCGGTGATGAAATAAGAGAAGAAAGCTCGGATGACGGCGAGGATGAGACTGATGCTGACCATGGGCGTGGCGAGCGTGGGGCAGAGCGTCTGCGTGCAGGTGACACGGCGTGGTGCTCGTGCAGAAAATGTAACGTGGAGTTGCTCACGAGTCCAGCAGAATTTATTTGCTGCAATGAGACAGGCGCCACCCGTGGACTTGCGAAATCGTCACAAGAGGCAGAAACAGGTATTTCACACGTGCTATTCCCAACCTCAATGAACCAACACAACTGGGCACATACATACGTCATGAGTGTTGCGCAGAGAAAATGAACGTGCATTCTGATTGGATAAAATTAATATCATGGCGGGCTGTTCAAACTGCGGAAATAGTTTGCTCGAGCTACTTTCAAAACACTATAACTTTCCAACCTTAGAACAAAAAACTTTTGTAAGTCTTGAATAAGGTTCTTTAATGTGTGTTTTATTGTTATATTTACTCTATATATGGAGCACTTGCATGTGACGTCACAGCCGATCCAGATTGTGACAGACGCCATCTTGTCGTTCAAACGCCATATTCCGCCTTCTACTTCTGGTTCTACTTCTGCTTTTACTTCTACCTTTTCTTCTGGAAAACCCTACTATATACAATTCTACTACAACGGCTGCGGCTACAAGCTCTCCCTACCTGTGCACATTTTTTATGTTTTTTGTGTGTATTTTTGCGTGTTGTTCGTCTGTACCGGACTTCAATATCCACTACAACCATATGGACTTACTGGACATTGGTTTCCAGCAGAAAATGACGGTTTGTAGCGATTTCAATCGCATGCACAACATTCCGGACGAGATAGTGAGACCAGCGGGGTCTCCGTGGATTGTTATCGGAGGCAAAGCGAAGGAGGCGGCGCCGGGAACAGAAGCAAAAGCGAGGCTGCAGAGCCGGCCTGTTGACTAAGCTCAGAAAACAGCCACTCAAATCTCCACTGCTAAGCCTCTACCTCTCCAACGCCAGATCCATGGTAAACAAGACGGACGATTTGGAATTACAGCTGGAATTACCTTATTCTATTCTATAATCGGCTGGTCAGTGCTATACTCAATACTTAAGTGACTTACCCATCCAATGAGGATTCTTGTTTACAAGATGCCACATCTGAGTCGCTGACAAATCCTGAATTTCTGTAAAGATAACTGTCCAGAGATTTATAGGCACGCAGTGCTTCACCACTGAACAGCGAGGGAAAGTTAATGAGGTAATTATACACGTCCGGGTATTCCGCTGGCAGTTCAAAATCCGGTCGTGAAAACTCCATCCGGTAAGCCATAAGGGTCACTAATCTGTAGATCGTTTATTTTAGACATATATCTAGTTATCTGTTCATTAGAAAAATGAGCCGTGTAGTCCGTCGGTTGAAATTGATCCATTCTGTACACGAGTGCAGCAGTATTCAGCGGTGTTTTTGACCGACAAGATGGCGGTTGTGTACTTTCCGGTCACGTGACTGCAAGATCTCTATTGCCCTCTGTTCCCCTTTAACAACCCGCATCCTAAATAATAATAATACTTAAAAACCATACTATCCGTAAGCAGTGTTGATCTTGAAAAGCTAAAAATTCCAATAAACAAGGAAGTGTAACGTGAAATGCAGTCATGAGTAAAGGGTTGTTTGGTGTTTTGTCCCCTCTTTCTCTCTTCTCAGGAGGGTCATGTGATTCGTGTGTCGTTCTCCAACCTGTTCAAGGAGTTTAAATCCACAGCAACATGGCTGCAGTTCCCCTTCCTGTGTGCAGCTGCACCTGGTTCTGTTTACGAAAGCACAGCCAAGACCACCAAACACGGTACGTGCATGCTAGATGTAATATTTCTAACCGTTCACTTTATTCACATCAGTCACTGATTGTGACCTCAAACCCGGGGTGAAAAGAGGGTGCGGTATATTTGTACACGGGGGAAAAATAGTCCACATGGAACCTGCAAACTTTGAGGCTGGTTTTCAGTGCTCTCCTGGCTGGCTCACCCCAAATCCAATAGCTTGATTATAAGGCAGATTATACCATCCTTGGGTGTGGTGTTAGGGCCTCTGCATGCTCTTGCGACAAGGCTTTCGCAGATAGCTTTTCGCAGACAGTTGTAATTTATCGTTGAGCGGGGAGTAATAGGCGTGCGCGATGTTATTCACCGCCACAACGCAAGGGGGCGCGAAGTCGCTAGGAGTAGTTGGTGGGTGTGGTTAGTGGAGTGTTTATCCTCCGGTTACTTATAATGACTAGAACTTTTTTTTTTATAATGACTAGAACTGGAGTCGTATAGATGTACGTACTTCCTCACTTCCTCAATCAACCGCTCTTCGTGCTGCTCCATCTTCGCTCGTGTTTTTAAAAATGCCGGTCGTGAAAACAAAACAAACCGGGAAAGTAGGGAAGCGGAAGTGCGTGTACAGCGGATGTAGAGTGGACCAATCAGAGCCCTCTTGTCTGCGACGCTGTCTGCGAGGCTTCTGCGGTGGTCACAATTTTTGGGAGGTGCACGCAGAGCGTCTGCGAAGGTGGGGGGGCTACGCAGACACTGTCTGCGACACCGTCTGCGAGGACTGGGTTGTCAGCATAAATTGGCCTTTAGATTAGCCTTGCTATTTGTTTATCGTTGCCATGGAGGCAATCCTCACATCTCGTCGCAGCGCGAGGGGCGCTCTTTCAAAATAAGAGTGGACAGCGCGATTGAAAAAAAAACGAATTAAAAAAAAAACCACACACAACAGCTCGCGGGCCAGAAATAGACCCCCCGGGGGCCTAAAATGGCCCGGGGGCCGCTATTTGAGTATGGGGGGTATAGTATATTTGTACATGGGGGGGAAAAATAGTCCACATGGAACCTGCAAACTTTAAGGCTGGTTTTCAGTGCTCTCCTGGCTGGCTCGCCCCAAATCCAATAGCTTGATTATAAGGCAGATAATACCATCCTTGGGTGTGGTGTTAAGGCCTCTGCATGCTCTTGCGACAAGGCTTTCGCAGATAGCTTTTCGCAGACAGTTGTAATTTATTGTTGAGTGGGGAGTACTAGGCGTGCGTGATATTATTCACCGCCACAACGCAAGGGGGCGCGAAGTCGCTAGGAGTAGTTGGTGGGTGTGGTTAGTGGAGTGTTTATCCTCCGGTTACTTATAATGACTAGAACTGGAGTCGTATAGATGTACGTACTTCCTCAATCAACCACTCTTCGTGCTGCTCCATCTTCGCTCGTGTTTTTAAAAATTCCGGTCGTGAAAACCAAACAAACCGGGAAAGTAGGGAAGCGGAAGTGCGTGTACAGCGGATGTAGAGTGGACCAATCAGAGCCCTCTTGTCTGCGACGCTGTCTGCGAGGCTTCTGCGGTGGTCACAATTTTTGGGAGGTGCGCGCAGAGCGTCTGCGAAGGTGGGGGGGCTACACAGACGCTATCTGCGACACCGTCTGCGAGGACTGGGTTGCCAGCATAAATTGGCCTTTATGCAGACACATTAAAGACGAGTTTTCAATGTTCACTCCTTGCCGGCTCACCAGAAACGTAACGTTCATACGATAAGGCAGATAAGAACGTTGTTCGCTACAGCGCCCTCCACAATTATTGGCACCCCTGGTTAAGATATGTTCTTCGGTTTTTAAAAAAAAAAAATATAGGACAACAATGCAAAAAAAGAGAGAAATCCAACCTTTAATTCAAGTGCGTTTATTCAGTGGGAAAAAAATCCCACATTAAGAAATAATTATTTTACATGAAATCATGTGTGCCACAATTATTGGCACCCCTGATGTTAATACTTTGTACAGCCCTCTTTTACCAACAAGACACCACTTTTCTCCTGTAACATTTCACAAGATGGGAGAATACAGAGAGAGAGAGAGGGATATGCGACCATTCCTCTTTGCACAATCTCTCTAAATCATCCTGGGCCCTTTCGGATGCACTCTCCTCTTCAGCTCACCCCACAGGTTTTCAATTGGGTTGAGGTCTGGGGACTGAGATGGCCATGGGAGGAGCTTGATTTTGTGTCTGGTGAACCATTTTTGTGTAGATTTGGCCACATGTTTAGGGTCGTTATTTTGTTGAAAGATCCAGTGACGACCCATCTTCAGCTTTCAGGCAGAGGCCACCAGATTTTGATTTAAAATGTCCTGGTATTTTATACCCTGTCCACACTAGGGATTTTGTACCGATACGAAACTACTTTTGTACCGCAACACCTGTCCACACTAGCAACTATACCGGTACTGTAGCGGTATAACTGTATCGGTACGAAACCCACAAATGTATGGGTTTCATACTGGTACAGTATCGGTACTGTAGCGCTTCGCTGTAGTGTGGACAAGTGAAGCGGCTCTGTATCGATACGAATATAATGCGCATGTGCAAAGTCACACACCTCAATCGATGTCTTCACTGAATAAAATAGTGAAGAACGGAGATTCATTTGTTTCTTTCTCAACTGCCTCGCGCGCTTTATACGATTCGACTGAAAAACACTACGTTCACACTGCAAGGCTTAATGCTCAATTCCGATTTTTTTGTGACATCCGATTTTTTTGTGAGGTCGTTCACATTAACAAATATATGCGACTTGTATGTGATCCTCAGTATGAACGAAAAGCGACCTAAAAGTGTTCCGCATGCGCATTGCAGGATACGACGACGTCACACGCAGTGAGCATGGCCAGTGTTTACGGAAGTAACCTAAAGTTTCCTGTGAATGACAGTAGCCAGCATGGAGTACCTGGCGATGATGCAGTTGTTGCGACGGAGCCAGAACATGCACAATAGCCTGATGTTAAGGAGGAGGTTGAGAAGGAAGAGGGCAAGGGTTTTGGCTCAGGCGTTCTGCGGGGTAGTGACTGCAACCTCCGTTCAAAGGAACATCAAAGCCATGTTGTTGTAACTTTTTTTGAGAGACCTGCCGCCTACTTCAGCGCAGAATAGTGACGTTTGTGGCTTGTTGATGACGTGTAAGTCGGATGAATGCGACCTGGCGGTTCAGACTGAAGTCGCATATGAAAAGATCGGATAGGAATCGGAATTAGGACCACATATCCAAACAGCCTGGGTCGGATTTGAAAAAATCGGATCTGTGTCGTTCATATTGTCAATAAAAGATCGGATACAGGTCACATATGGGCGAAAAAATCGGATTTGAGTCACTTCAGCCTGCAGTGTGAACGTAGTGTAAATGACCACCAGAAATACAGACTGTACATTGATGATAAAAAGCACACACGTTGTTTCATCCGTACGGAAGCTGAGAGAGGCCCTTCATATAATCTTTTTTTTTTTATTCACCTTGTTATCCCAAGATAACGACATAATTAATTCAGGATCTCGAGAAAACAACACAACTAATTCGAGATCTCGAGAAAACAAAACCGTTATTTCGAGATCTCGAGAAAACAAAACAATTATTCCATGATCTCGAGAAAACAAAACAATTATTTCATGATCTTGAGTAAACAGCTGAGAAATGGTGCATTCAGGTGCGCCAAGAGACTTGGGATATGCTGACTTTGGGGCTATTTCTCATTCTGTATAGACGCAACTTTGGTCATTAGAAAGTCTGGAATAATCGATCACCTAATAAGGCAATAGATAGTTTTCACATGACGTCACAGAGTCGGGGATTCCCTAGTGGCGGCCATCTTGCAGGTCAAGCTTACCGTACGGGTGACTGAGCACACATTGTAACGCACGAGTACAAAGTCTTCAAAAGAACCCAAGCAGGCTATTTAAAGCTAGCAATGGTGCACACCTGTTGTATTCATGGCTGTCGTAATAGGTCAGATGATGACGTCAACCGGAGCTTTTATGGAATTCCCACTGTACGGGAGCACGAAGGCGAGCAAACAAAGAAACTCAGCATACAAAGGAGAAATCTATGGCTTGCGAGAATCAACCGCAAGGATTATCAGCCTTCCAAACACAGCAAAGTCTGCTCCGATCATTTTATAAGTGGTAAGTTGTTTGAATAAACAATCAATTGTGTTTAAGTTTGTTTTTGGAAACCAAAACATCATGTGAACAATCTCTGGAGGATGCCTAACTGGAACCGCCGAGTGTACGTTTACATTGTAATGTACACTTAATATCGCTCGTTTGTCACATTTCTATTTGAAACTTGTCACTTCACTCACGCAAGGGTCATTTTTGAAAAACATTTTAGGTCTATTCTGTATGATTTGATTTGTGTTTGGGATGCAAACAGCGCGCCTTTTGGTGGATGCCGGCTGAATCGCGCAGATCCGATTTTTTTTGGGGGGGGGAGGGGGGGCGTTGGAGTGTCTGATTATAATTTCAAAGTAAATTCTGTATTAAAATTACTAAATAAGCAAATGCCGTTACAGTCCATGAAACAGGAAGTATAAGGATGAGAAAAAAAACAGTTTAAATCGGAAAGCTGCGCACATTTGTGCAGCCCGGGCGGCGTGCAGGACTGCGTAAATGTGCGCAGCTTTCCGATTTAAACTGTTTTTTTTCTCATCCTTATACTTCCCGTTTAATGGACTGTAACGGATTTGCTTATTTAGTAATTTTAATACAGAATTTACTTTGAAATTATAATCAGACACTCCAACGCCCCCCCTAAAAAAAAAAATCGGATCTGCGTGATCAGGCGGCATCCGCCAAAAGGCGCGCTGTGAATATATAAAGTTGTATATATCAGACAGCCTTTAAAGTTTGATGAAATCAGTTTCAGGCTTTGGAGCAGGCTTTGGCAGTTTCAGGCTTTGGCAGCCCTGCATAGTCACTTGAAAATGCATCTTTGTCCACTTCGTAGGGGTCAATTCCCCCAATCAAGGCCAGTTTGGCTGCATACCGTTGTCGTGAGATGTCGTCCAATGTATCTATATACTTCTGTTTGCTTGATTTTGCCAACATTGATCTTTATTTTAGAAAACTGACTATATAACTTCATAAATTCGTCCGAGATAACGTAGCCGGTAGTGGCGATGATCCGTTTTGTTTGCCCCTCAAGATGGCGGCTGGGGGGCGTTCCCCGGAATGCCGTGATGTCAGTGAAAACTATCTATACTTTGATCAGGGGTTGACACAGGGAGAGATTGCATTAAGTCTTTTAATAAGGGATAATTTCAAAATTAGTCTGCGGCACCTCCGCAGAAGACTGGCCCGGCTTCGTCTCTGCCGACGGAGATACAGTGATCCAGCTGAGATCATGAAATAATTGTTTTGTTTTCTCGAGATCACGGACTAATTGTTTTCTCGAGATCTTGAACTAACAGATGCCATATATTCTCGGAAGGAAGTTACTCGGTAACCACGGAAACATTTCGCGCACGCGCATTTCAACTACCGTGAAAGAAAACCGCAAACATTTCTCGCTAGTGTGGACAGATGCACTAAACTGTACCGGTATACTTTGTATCAATACAGTTATACCACTTTCGTACCGGTATAAGTGTGAACACAGCATTAGAGTTCATGATGCCATGCACCCTAACAAGGTTCCCGGGGCCTTTGCATGGATGCAAACGGCGCACCTTTTGGCGGATGCCGCCCTTTTCACAGCTGTCTGGGGGACTTGTGTGAATCGTGCAGATCCGATGAGGGTTTTTTTTGGGGGGGGGCGAGGGGCGTTGGAGTGTCTGATTATTAGGGCTGTAACGATACACCCAACTCGCGATTTGATTCGTATCGCGATTTTTGACCCACGATTTGATACGCCCACGATTTTTAAAAAAAAATGTTTTTTTAAAGTAGTAAATTTGACTTATTAACATTTACTTACTTACATTAATTATTTAATAAATAATTCAGACCGCTGCAGAGAATGAGTAATATGTATGCAAAAATGAACAAATGTATATCCAAAGATTGTTTTATTTCTCAAAATAATACTGTTGAGCCGGAAGCTCTGTTTTTTTCGGTTCTGAAAGTCATTTTTCCAAATCGTGTAAATCCGTTAAGATTTTTTTTGGGGGGGTGGCTCTCTCACTGTCTCACTCTCATAGGGCCAATGATTTTCTGTGATCGCGGAAAACAGATGGAAATTACGGAATTTTTATGGTGAAACATTGCTCGCGTGTCAAAATGTAACTGCCGCAGAAGGCTTCCGCCCAAGCAGACATGCCTTCAGTGTTGCCAGATATCGCTAACGTTTTCCACCCCAAAATATGTTCAAAACCAGCCAAAAAGCACCTAAACCCGTCCAATCTGGCAACACTGCATGCCTTTCCGGTCAGGTGATTGTGATTGGCTTGTGGCACACCTAGCCAGCCAATGAGCTGCTTGTTTACAGATTCGCTCCCCGCGTCGCAACCAGAATGGCGACCGCTTAAAAGAAATGAATGCTCTGCCAGTGGCGAGTGTGGACGTTGCGTGACTCGCAGAAGATTGTCGCAGGTCGGCGAAAAAACGACTTACTAATAGATATAAAAAAATAAAAGTAATTTAAGTAAGTTTAAAATGTAATTTAAATAAAAAGTAAAGTATTCATAAATTGAAGTTTGGAAGCGCCTCTGTTTTTGGGCTGAGGAGAAGTTTGAAAGGGTGTACCGCGATTCTGCCTTCTTGTATCGCGATACGGATCGTGGCTCTGCGTATCGCGATTTCGATACGCATATCGTTACAGCCCTACTGATTTATAATTTCATCAAAGTAAATTCTGTATTAAAATTACTAAATAAGCAAATGCCGTTACAGTCCATGAAACATAGGAAGTATAAGTATGAGAAGAAAACAGTAAACCAGAAAGCTGCGCACGTAAAGCCAATTACGTAACTTACGTTGGACTGATGGAAATCCTTGCGCGTGCAGTGAAGTGCAGCCAGCAGCAGATAATGGCGCGCAGCCAATTGGCTTTACGTGCGCAGCTTTCTGATTTACTGTTTTCTTCTCATACTTATACTTCCTGTTTCATGGACTGTAACGGCATTTGCTTATTTAGTAATTTTAATACAGAATTTACTTTGATGAAATTATAATCAGACACTCCAACGCCCCCCCCCCAAAAAAAAAAAAAAAACTCATCGGATCTGCACGATTCACACAAGTCCCCCAGACAGCCGTGAAAAAGGCGGCATCCGCCAAAAGGCGCGCCGTTTGCATCCATGCTTTGGAAGAGAAACAGGCCCACAGCATCACCGATCCTCCGCCGTACTTCACAGTGGGCATGAAGGTGCTTTTCCGCATACTCATCTTTTGTGATGCATTAGTGTATGTTGCCAAAAAGCTCTATCTTGGTCTCATCTGACCAAAACACACGGTCCCAGTACCGCTTAGCGAACGCCGGACATTTACGTTTATGCTTGTGAGAAAAGGCTTTTTCCGTGCACGCTTCCCAAACAGCTTGTTGGCATGTAGATGGCGCCTGATGGTTGTTATGGAGACTTTGTGACCCCAAGATGCTACTCTTTGATGCAATTCTCTAACAGTGAGCTTTGGAGAACTTTTTACTTCTCTTCCCATCCTGCTCACTGTGCGTGGTGGCAAGATAAACTTGCATCCTCGTCCAGACTTGTTTGCGACTGTTCCAGTTGTTTTAAACTTCGTGATGATTCCTCTGACTGTAGATACGGGCCGGCGTAGGCGAGCGGCTATTTTCTTGTAGCCGTTGCCTGACTTATGAAGGTCGACACACATCTGCCTTACTTGAACGGTGTGTTCTCTTGTCTACCCCAGGGACGGCATTACAGAAAGTTCCTATCTTAAGTCAAAAGTTAAGATGGGACAGCTGTGAGATAGGATTCTTTTCAGTTTGGTATTACAGAAGCAAATCCTAACTTCATTTAGGATTCTTATCTTATCTCGAGTTAGGATTCCTAAATAACCGATCGAAACATCTATGATCGCCTTTAATGTCTGTTACCTAGCAACGAAAGCTACACTGTGTCTCATGAAGTAACGTCCAGTGATCTCTGGCTAGCTGCTACAACAGAAACAGTACCCTACTACAAGTGACGACTTGACACGAGACAGCAAGAGACGTAAACAGTATGGACAAACAACGACGGGCTTTAAATTTTAAACCGGATGAAATTGAAACGTTATAACCGGGAGAGCCCCATGTCGACGAGTCAGCCTCTCTAAATCTGGCCGCAGTTTATCAGCTAACTGTATGATCATCGGGGTAACCGGTAGCGATTTATCAAAGTTTTGTCATCAAACCTTAAAACGTCGTTTTGGTCTACCAACTGCCTTTCAATAAACAAATTCCGGTTACGTTGTTGTCGCCTCAAAAGCAAAATACCTGCCATTCTGTCTAATAGTAGACTACTAGCTGATTTATACTGTAAAAATGACAGTTAGGACAGCGGTGGGGATATCCTAAAGTTAGGACGGGTATTTTAAGAATTTTTTAGTTTTTTTAGAAGTTAGGATGCTTCTGTAATACACTTTTCTTAACTTGAGATAGGATAGGACAACAGAGTTAGGAACGGCTGTTCTGTAATAGCCTTTTCCTAAATATGATCCTAAAGTGCCGTTGCCACGGGAACTAGACAGATAAGATGAGATTCTCAAGTTAGGAACTTTCTGTAATGCGGCCCCAGGGAAACAGGATGTGATGAATTACTAATTAAAGGTTCCTCGATACTCTGATCAACTTTTTAAACTATAGTAGAAATGATAGAAATGCTTCAATTACATTTATTTTCTAGGAACTATGGGTGCCAATAGTTGTGGAACAGGTGATTTTATGAAAAATATTTCTTAGTCAGGGATTTTTTTTTTTTTAAATTCACTTGAGTTAGGGGTTACATTTTTCTACAATTTTCAGTGAGAGATTGTTTCTACAATAAAAAATTGAATTTATTTTAAGGCTTTTAACACATCTTAACCAGGGGTGCCAATAATTGTGGACGGCGCTGTACATTAAAGACCTTGAGTGTATTCTTATGTGGACCTTTTTTACATTGATTATTAGTATTCACTCCTTGCTGGCTCACCAGAAGTGTTCCAGGCACATAATGCTGATAATAGTCTTCTTGGTCACCTTAAACACCTTCTGTGTGTTGCTATGCAGACCCTTTCAGGCTGGTTTTTAATGGTCGCTCCTGGCTGGCTCGCCACAAATGTAACAGTCTGATTATAAGGCAGATGATAAGCAACTATTGAGCAAGGCTGAGCAAAATATTGCGGTTTGTTAGTGGCAAGCAAGCGGCGAATAATTGCTTGCGAGACACTAATAAATCATATTTTTTTTCGCAGTGCGGTTTTCATCAAATCCTGCGCTCTGATTGGCTGGCGAGCGGGTCCGTATCCTACGGTACGGACCCCGGGTACAGACCTCTGGCGACTCGTTCGTTCACAACAACAACAAACATAGTAGCAATTTTTGTCAATATTTATCTTTTCTATAAGATTTATTTTTGCCAGCATTTCTCAGGAGAATAGCATTAATTTTGCATCATGGATAGCGATAACGACAGTCTTCACAGCGAAAGCGAGTTTTACTACCCTGAGGAAGAAGAAATAAAAGAAAACATTTCAGGAGAAAGCTAAAAACCTGTAACTGTTGCTAATGCCGAGCAAAAACATGGCTGAATCCTGAATGACTCCTATTTGTATAAATAGGGGACTACATAGGCGGCAAAATGTAGTTTTTTTTCCTCCCATGGAAGTGCACTTGTATATCGAGGAGGAAGCCATTTGCATTACAGCCGTGAATGAGGATTCAAAATGGCGGCTCGGCTCGGTTTTCCCTTTCGGGCGCTCTCGTTTTCTGTTAGAATTTGGTAAAGAAAAAAATATATATATTATTTGCCAGCTTAAGGTCGGTCCGTATGGTGAAATACCGTGACCTCGGCCTTGAATACTGACCTCGGCCCAGAGGGCCTCGCTCAGTACTTTCAAGACCTCGGTCACGGTATTTCACCATACGGACCTCCCAGCTGCTTAAAAACATATATATGCAGAGCCTAATCTAGGAATTTGAAAATAGGGGACAGATCCCTCACTAGCTGTAGAAACGGGACAGAAAATATTAACATGGGTAAAAATATCCCTCATTTGTTCCAGTTAGTGGGGACAGAAAAATAAGTAATACATTGGTAGATATTTTCAAGAGTACATCTATAAACAGAACAGTTTTATTAATCTTTACTTTTAGAATATCATTAACATAATACTAAATTGAACTTTCAACAAGAAAAATTAAACAAATTACTAAAAAAAAAAAAAACTAGCAATCATGTAGAATGTGTAAGATTACCAGGACTACAAAAATGCAGAAAAATAGGCTTTACTTATCCAAATGCTCCTGTTGGTTCAAAAGTTAAAGTGCAGAGAACCTCACAGCACAACATGAAGTTACCTTCAAATATAATATAAATGCCTCAGCTTTCATGTAAGAAAAAAACTATTAATACTAGTACTGTGTGCAGGCAGTCTCTCCTGAAGACTAAATTAAACAATAATTATAAACTCATAAAATAAATGGCTCAGGCTTCATAGAAGAAAAAAAAAACAATTTGAACAGAATCTCACAGTATGATGCTGAAGCTGCCTAAACAATGGAAAATAAAATACCATTTTGGCAAAAATGTTGGCATCCATTAATTTTTAAGTAAAAAAAAAATAAAGTGCACACAGTGCTTCACTGTAAATATAACACACTTTCAGTAACAGAATTTAAGCCTATTCATGCAATGTTGCCAGATACTGCTGATGTTTTCCAGCCTAAATATGTTCAAAACCCGCCAAAATGCACTTAAAACCGCCCAATCTAGCAACACTGCGCGCATGCTGCTTCTCTTGAATGTATACACGGAAGTAAGGCGGAAGGTAGTTTGTCGACGTCATCGCAAGACGACGCCAACGATTGGTCAAATTTGCGGGAAAGTTGCGGTGATTGGATAGAATTGCAGCACCGCCCTGAATTCGCAGGGATTGGTTGAATTTGCGTTGATGTTGCAAATCACGAAATCCTGGAGGCTCTGAATGTTATGTTTGGATGAGACAGAACGATATGCCATGTGCTTTTGGGTATTTTTAAAACACTTCACACAATTGGTTGAGATACACTGTCTTCCGGTTCAGTGGCCAATGATGTAATAGTTCACAAAACTGTTTTACCCGCTAAATAAACCATTCGGAATACTTCGGTCCTTTCCGATATTTTCCGATTGGTGTGTAAACAACGCTATATTTACCGCAGTGCTTGCTAGCTGGTGCTGACAAATTGATACGCACAAGATTCAGTAAAACGCGACTACACGCTCTCTACTTATAAATGCGCGACAAAATGAATAGATACGCGATATCACTCTCGCACCTAAAAAGTGGATGTGTGACAGACAGATAAAAACCGCGTATTATCGCGTATTACGCGCCCTAGATTAGGCTCTGTATATGTATATATGTATTTTGTGAAAACAGAGTTCAAGAATTGTTTTATCATTCATTTTGTAAAAAAAAAAAACAACCCACTGATTATAAAGTTTGCGTGATGAGTCAAATGATGATAAAGAAATCGGATGCAATCGCTGTTTTATTTACATCTCATAGAACTTAAAATCCAAAAGTGCATCACTGCGCACGAGTTAGACCATTATTTGCAGCAAAATGGCTTTCCACCGTAATGCGCACGAGCGGACCGTTATTTGTCGGCAGTCGTTTGCAGTTCGCTCAGCCAATCAAAATGGCGTAAAAAAAAATAATTCGAATGATAATACTATTTGTTCCGAGTTAAAATCTTTGGGTGCGTTCTTATGCAGATCCTTTTAAGCTTTTCAATGTTCATTCCCGGCGAGCTCACCAGAAATCTCAGACAGATAGTCAGGCAAATGACGGACTTCTTTGCGTCTTAAAGTCGTCGGATATCTTATTATGTATACCCTTTTTAGGCTGGCTTTGATTATGTACTCCTGGCTGGCTCACCATAAATGTATCTTGAATATAACGGGTCCTAACATGGCTGTCTGCGTTTTAAGGTCTGGTGGGTCCGGCCCCAGTGGGTGTGCGCTGGACGTGCCTGATGATGGACCTGCGTCACGTGCTTTCCGTCTACCTGAACAGAACGCACAGCCATTTGAAGAGCGTCAAACTGTGTGCCAACATGGCCATTAAAAACATTGTCACCAGCGACCTGCTGCTGGACCCTGGTACACGCTCATATTCACGTTAAAACCAGTACACAAAACAATACGGTTGTTTGTCTCTGTTTTAATCATGCTTTGTGACTATAGGTCTGTCGTTTTCTGAGTTCCGGCAGGCGGGAGTGATGCTGCCCGAGGGCACGGCTCCAATGCCCAGAGACATGTGCTTTCCGGTGCCAAAAGGCAGCAGCTGGCACCAGCTCTATGATTCCATCAGGTACACCACACACCTTCCCGTGCTGCAATAGGATGTTATGAAATAACTTCATTCAGTATAAACAGCCTTGACCTCACCATCCTCACCTTGCATTATTTTCTCTCTCTTGAAGTTGTCATGTTACCAGAAGAGTAACCAAAAAGCCCTCAGTCCAAAATGTTGGAAAACTTAAAGCTCCAGCTTTACAAAGTGCCGACACTGGAGACTCCTTCCATAATTATTCGTAAACATCTCCTCCTTACAGAGTGCAACAGTTCTGCACTTTTTGAAGTCCGAGCGTCCTCTGTTCAAATCCCTAAGAATGATAAAATATTAGAAAACGTATCAGCACCTTCTGATCAGTCTGGTCTAAAAGTCTGTATTTTGTTGCTTATGGTGTCCCCATATTAAAAATGCAGAAGCGTAGACAGCTCAGCTTCTGCTATTAAAGACAAATAAAAAAAAAAATAGGTGCCCTGTGGGTCCATATGGCTACTGCTGATAAATAAAATTGCTTTCTGATCCCATGTCCATACAGTAAATATAGCATATACTAGTGCAGGGCTTTTCAAAGTGTGGGGTGCACACACACACCCCCGGGGGGCGCCAGAGTTCTTCGGGGGGGCGCAACGTGAGGAAAAATAAACCAGAATAAGTTACTATTGCGGACATTTAGCGAACTTCAGCTAGCCTTTACCAGAGACAAAATGGATCGAATTTTAGTACCTAAAGCTACAGTGAGTGAGGAGACAGAGTCTGGGCCAAGCAAAAAAACAGAGCCTCCAGGATGTTGCGATTTGCAACTTCAGCGCAAATTCAACCAATCCCTGCGAATTCAGGGCGGTGTTGCAATTATATCCAATCACCGCAACTTTCCCGCAAATTTGACCAATCGTTGGCGTCGTCTTGAGGTGACGTCGACAAACTACCTTCCGCCTTACTTCCGTGTATACATTCAAGAGAAGCAGCATGCGCGCAGTGTTGCCAGATTGGGCGGTTTCAAGTGCATTTTGGCGGGTTTTGAACATATTTTCGACTGGAAAACGTCAGCAGTATCTGGCAACATTGCATGATGTGCGAGTCAGTGTTTATGTAGGCTAAAAGACCCACTGACAATCATTTCGTATTAATTTTTAAACAATATATGACTCCAAAGATAAATTCTGGTTTTAATTCTTGGTTTAACTGTCCGTTTTAAACATCAGAAGTAATTTTAAATTTCGCGCAGGGAGATTGACCTGGATATGAACTGGGCTCATTCAGAGATGCCGGAAGTGACGTCACATCAGTGTGTCGTTTTTGTTTACAAGTCACTATGTTGGTTCAGTTCTCACAAGTCTTGTGATATTGAGCTGTGGTTTTGTTGTGATTTCCTTGCGTGAAAAAGTTAAATGGCGTCTAACCGAAAAGGGAATATATGTGTGGCTTACGGGTGTTCTAACACCACGTCGGCAGGAGTGAAACTCCATTCCTTTCCTTGGAAAAAACACCCTGAAATAGCAAAAGAGTGGGAAAGAAACGTTTCCAAAACACGTGCGAACTGGAAGTCAACAAAATGGTCACGTCTCTGTTCAGCACATTTCGAGGAGCACGGTTTCACTTTGTCGTCCAGAACTCGAAGAACGTTTGATCCAACTTATCCACTGGTGTTGGAGGAGTCAGCTGTGCCGACGTTGTTTGACAGGCCCGGGCCGAATCAATCTGTCAAAAGAGAAACCGATGACAGCAGACCCCCCGAAGGGGCGGTCAAAAAGCGAAAGTCCGGTGGTGCCTTTGCCAAAAGAGAACGAGCCAGGGTACGTCGCTATGTGTTGTTATTCAATACATGTATGTTGTTTAAAATTTGTTGTAACGTCACAAATGCGTCTTATACCATTGCATATTACTTATCAATAGGCCAAAGCAGCTAATACCAGTAATGTACAACAACTGAAAGGCCAATACCTTGTTTCATATATTTAGTTAGGATAATATACATGATTATATGTGTGGAGTGATAGATACAAGATGTCATCCGGCATATTTTGAAAGTTTGTGAACCCTTTAGAGTTTTTGATATTTCTGCATAAATATGACCTAAACTTCTGGTAGCTACTGTATCTAACATGATCTAACAGGAGCTTAGACATGATGTTTTTTGGAGTGGGACCAATAGTGTGACGTGACCAGGACCATATGTTTAAGACATTATGCTGTTTAAACAGAATCTTTAATAGACGTGAGGGCAGACAATCTCGATAGCTTCCCTGATTCATGTTTTGTTTTCATGCAATCCAGAACGACATACACTGATGTGACGTCACTCGCCCTAGCGGCAAAAACGGGCAAATGGCTCATGGCGCTTGTAGAAGCCGGGGCAAAAAACACAAAATCGGCTCTGAAATTCTTGATTTTCTACAAAGACGACCCTTTATTCAAGTTGAGTTTTGGATATTTTATTTCACAATACAGCAATAAAACAATAAATACACATATTACGTGGTGTAAAAAGTTGTCAGTGGGTCTTTAAATTCTGTTACTGAAAGTGTGTTATGTTTACAGTGAAGGACTGTGTGCACTTGATTTTTTTTTACTTAATACAAGAAATTAATGGATGCCAACATTTTTGCCAAAATGGTATTTTATTTTCCATTGTTTAGGCAGCTTCAGCATCATACTGTGAGATTCTGTTCAAATTGTTTTTTTTTCTTCTATGAAGCCTGAGCCATTTATTTTATTAGTTTATAATTATTGTTTAATTTAGTCTTCAGGAGAGACTGCCTGCACACAGTACTAGTATTAATAGTGTTTTTTTCTTACATGAAAGCTGAGGCATTTATATTATATTTTAAGGTAACTTCATGTTGTGCTGTGAGGTTCTCTGCACTTTAACTTTTGAACCAACAGGTGCATTTGGATAAGTAAAGCCTATTTTTCTGCATTTTTGTAGTCCTGGTAATCTTTTATATTGGTAAAGTTGTTTATAGGACCATTTCTCAGTGTCTTTTTTTTTTTTAATCAATAGTTTTCAGTAATAACTTAATATTTAACATATCACTCAATTTTATTCACAAAAAGAGAAAATCGCAACAACTTCTCGCAACTTTCACTTCCTCCCGCAATGTAATCGCAACAAAAACCTAAAAAACACTGCAACTTTCATCGCAATTTTTTTGGAAAAAACCCACAACATCAGACATTTTAGCCTGCAACAATCACAAAAAAGGCCCGCGGAATCCTGGGGGGACTGAAAAAGAAGGAAGTATGACCACGATTATTTAAAGTTTGGATTTTCATGGACTGGATCTGAAGATGCTCCACTGCCACAGTGTGTTGTCTGCCAAGAGATGCTAGCTAACGATGCTATGAGATGTTTAAAATGTGTAAAACAAGATGTTTTAAAAAGCACAGATGTTTAAAATGTGAAAAAGAAAAAAAGAAAAATGTGTACAACAACCATTTTTTAAAAATACGAATGGAACATTAAGTATAGCAACAACAAAAATTGTAAGGGGGGGGCGCTGTTGTTTATTTGCTCTCCGAGGGCGGGGTTAACTCTCCCACACTTTTTGAAAACCCCTGTACTAGTGCATCTCAGAAAATTAGAATATTGTGAAAAAGTTCAATATTTTCCATCAGTTATTTAAGACGGTGAAAATGTTATATATTATAGACTCATTACACATAAACGAAAATGTTTCAAGCATTTTTCTATTTTAATCAGTATGGCATACAGTACAAAAACAAAAAAAATCTCAAAATATTAGAATATTTCATTTCGAGTTTGAGTAAAACAGTATGAACACAGTGTATCTCTCGGTCTAGTTCAGTACACACAACCACAATCATGGGGAAGACTGCTGACTTGACTGTTGTCCAGAAGATGATCACTGATGCCCTCCACAAGGAGGGTAAGCCACAAAAGGTCATTGCTGAAAAGGGTGGCTGGAAAAGGTGCGCAAGCAACAGGGATGGCCACAGTCTTGAGAGGATTGTCAAGAAAAGTCGATTCAAGAACTTGGGAGAGCTTCACAAGGAGTGGACTGAGGCTGGTGTCAGTGTATCAAGACCCATCACGAACAGACATCTTCAAGAAAGGGGATACAACTTTCGCATTCCTAATATCAAGCTACTCCTGAGCCAGAGACAATGTCAGAAGTGTCTCATCTGGGCTAAGGAGAGAACGAAATGGACTGTTGCTCAGTGGTCCAAAGTCCTCTTTTCAGATGAAAGTACATTTTGCATTTAATTTGGAAATCACGGTTCTAGAGTCTGGAGGAAGAGTGGAGAGGCACAGAATCCAAGGTGTTTGAAGCCCAGTGTGAAGTTTCCACAGTCTGTGATGATTTGGGGTGCCATGTCATCTGCTGTTGTTGGTCCACTGTATTTTATCAAGTCCAAAGTCAACACAGCCATCTACCAGGAGATTTTAGAGCACTTCATGCTTCCATCTGCTGACGAGCTTTTTGGAGATTCTGATTTCCTTTTCCAGCAGGACTTGGCACCTACCCACAGTGCCAAAACTACTACCAAATGGTTTGCTGACCATGATATTACTGTGTTTGATTGGCCAGCCAACTTGCCTGACCTGAACCCCATAGAGGATCTATGAGGTATTGTCAAGAGGAAAATGAAACACCCGACCCAAAAATACAGATACGCTGAAGGCGTATCAAAGCAACCTGGGCTTCAATAACACCTCAGCAGTGCCACAGACTGATCACCTCCATGCTACACCGCATTGATACAGTAATTCATGGTAAAGGAGCCCCAACCAAGTATTGAGTGTATAAATGAATATACTTTTCAGAAGTTGGACATTGCTGTATTGTAATTCCTTTTTTTGATTGATCTTGGGGAATATTCTAATAATTTGAGATACTGGATTTCTGATTTTCATGAGCTATAAGCCATAATCATCAAAATTAAAACAAAAAAGGCTTTAAATATTTCACTTTACATGTAATGAATATAGAATATATGAAAGTTTACCTTTTTGAATTAAATTATGAAAAAAAGGAACTTTTTCATGGTATTCTAATTTTTTGAGATGCACTAGTATGTATGTATGTATTTTTTATATATATATATATATATATATATATATATATATATATATATATATATATATATATATACTCGATGAGGCAGGAGCCACAAAAATGAAGCGTAATCCAAAAATGAACAGTTTTTAAAAATCGCAGAAGTAAAATATACCAAGTGTCTGTACTTTTATATTATTCTCCTCTTACCTCTTACAGCTTTCGAAACTGAAACCTCTGAACCGAAGCTGACATGTGACACGCTGTAGCCAAGACCCAAACTCTTAGACTACGTTCAGACTGCACCCTGAAACGACCCATATCCGATTTTTTTGCCCATATGCGACTTGTATCCGATTTGTTATTAACAATCTGAACGACACAGATCTGATTT
Organism: Neoarius graeffei; assembly: GCF_027579695.1. Classification (NCBI taxonomy): domain Eukaryota; kingdom Metazoa; phylum Chordata; class Actinopteri; order Siluriformes; family Ariidae; genus Neoarius; species Neoarius graeffei. Next base: position 8,820,854 of record NC_083573.1, read on the forward strand.
TTTTCACATGCGACCCAGGCCGCTTGGATATGTGGTCCTAATTCCGATGCATATCCGTTATTTTCACATGCGACTGCAGTCTGACCGGACAGGTCGCATTCATGCGACCTACACGTCATCAACAAGAGACAAACGTCACTATTCTGCGTTGGCTAATCCCGCCTCTTTGGTGGAAAACAACAACATTTGTACAGTTTTCAGAATTTAAATAGACTTTTATAGAATTGATCAAGCTAATGGTGGATTTGGTAGGGACCTGGATGTTGATCTGTTAGCCTGATTAAATAAAACAGTTTCTATAACTGATTTATAACTTAAACCATCCTGTATTACAAGATTATAAGATTGTTCTGGAAATTTCCAGTGATTTGACACCTTCGGTCTCATTAGCCGCCGCCACAAAAACCACATCGCCAGGTCTCGCCTCATCTCCATAGCAAACTGCGCTGGTGTTTCTGCACCTTGAGCCAGCGCTGAGAGAAGTTGCAGAATTCAGCTGGCTATAAACACTCTAAATAAATATGTATAAAAATGTAGAAAAAGTTTAATAATATGACGAAATAAATATGTGCAAATTATTAAGCCTGAATTAAGAGTTTGGTAATACAGCGGCCGTATCCCAAATGACTGCCTACTGAAGCTCGAGTGCACTATATAGAGTTTAAAAATCCATTACTTCCTAGTAACATGTAGTGCACTTATATAGAAATTAGAGAGACATTTAGGAGTCAACCCTCGTTACCAGGCTACACGTTTTCATTTCAGTTCAGAAACAAAAACACACACGAGACCTCACACTTTAACACTAACCAGATAATCAAACAAACAAAAAAAGAAATCATTAAACATGAAGAGTGCGCTTTTTTTTTTTTTTGTTTACGTATTACGTAGATGTGCTTACTACGTGTCAATTTGCGCATGCGGGACACTTTTGGGTCGTTTTCCGTTCATATTGGAGATCGCATACAAGTCTCATATAATTGGTAATGTGAACGGCCTAACAAAAAAATCGGATTTCACAACAAATCGGATACGGGTCGCTTCAGGTTGCAGTCTGAACGTAGTGTTATTTCCCGGAAAAGGCCCGGCGCTAGAGCTCAGTGGTCTCGGTACTCTTTTCGACAATTTCCTGTAACAACTCAGAAGTGCGTGAGAGCTACGTCACACGTGAGGCCACTGGCCGAAGAAGGCGAGGAAAGGGGGACGACCTGGAGTATGTTTTAAAATAGGAATGCGCTTTCCCTGCATAAACATGTCTGAAAGCGATTTCTTTCGTCTCGTCCATTTATTTCGAATAGTGAAGCGAATTCTATACACTCGCCGGCCATTTTAGTAGGAACACCTGTATGCGTACGCGCATGTGCGGTGCGCTATTGTTACACTCGTTCTTACAACACGGCGACGTGGTGGCTCCTGTCTCTGTGAGGCAGCAGCCACGATGATGGCCAAAAACAACGACAAAAAAAGACATGCGTGAATATGTTATTTTCCGTAAATTCATAATTAGTTCCAAAACTCAGTCGAAAAACGTTTTCTTGAACGCTTTTTGTTTACAACCGCAGAACACGAATGCATTTCTTTTTGAGTCACTTCCCGTGGAACGTTTTTCGTTAAACTCTTAAAATTAATCCATGACGCTACGTGCGTTTTTGCAGATTTCCTTCTGACGGTACAAAGATGCCATTTGACTCCATACAGAAAGGACCGAGCACTCAAGCCTCAACTCCACGTGAGTGTATACTGTATTTCGCTGCTTATTTGGACGTAGATCGCGCCTTATCGCTTCTTCATAGCTCCTTGTCTCTCTCGCACACTCTGTAGAAGAACCTCTGGATGACAGAAGTCCTTCTCGGGAGGAGAGCCGCAACGGGGCCGTCAGCAATCCCGTGCAGGACCGTGTCTCCCTCATCCAAAAGATCACCACACCCAAACCTGTGAGTCTAGCTCGACTTCCTGTTTACACTGCACGCGTTGTCAGAAACTCATATGTAACACCATGTCGTTAGTAAACTGGAAATTGGGAACCGGATCGCTTTTGTTCTGTGTAGCATGCTAAACAACGCTCACTGCTGCACACATCCAGCCTGCCCGAGCTTGCCACAGCGCTGTCTGGAGACGAACGAAGCGCCAGATCTACAGGCCAAAGGTCACAGAGCGAGGAGGAGGAGGAGAAGGGCAGGCTGGCGTGTGATGACCGAGACAGCGTACATGTGTACGCTCACTACGAGGATGATGACTTCAGCGCCTCTTCAACAGACAGCGATGAAGTGGCAGTGAGTGATCCAGTGTTGTGTGTGTGTGTGTGTGGTCGACTGTCCTTCACTCCTTCATCTTGTGGTTTCAAAGTGCAGAATGTGTGTTTATCAAGAGTGCGTTTCGTGTTTAGGCGGTCAACGCAGCTGTTCCTCGTCCGCTTCCTCTGCCTACAAGTAAACCAGCAAAGCAGCCAAGTGTGAGAGGCATCCCTTTATGAACAATTATGAATAGAAACATTCTAATATTTTTGATAACTCGTGCAGTTGGATGAAGAAACAGGTACTGCACTATTTATATGCCTGATTTTGTGTGTGTGTGTGTGTGGTGGTAACAGAAGCTGCACCCTGACCCCATACTGAAGCTGAGCAGAATCGTTGGCTTTGGTGGAGCAACAGTGAGATGTGTGAGTGAGACAACACAGTACACACACATTGTCATCAATAATACGTATAATACTTAAATAACTTCGTATTAATTAATGATTGTGTATTATTTAGCAGCTGAGAGGTCCGTATAGTGAAATACCGTGACCGAGGTCTTGAAAGTACTGAGTGAGGCCCTGAATACTGACCGAGGTCACGGTATTTCACCATACGGACCGACCTTAAGCTGGTAAATAATATATTTATTTTTGTCTTTACCAAATTCTAACAGAAAACGAGAGCGCCCGAAAGGGAAAGCCGAGCCGAGCCGCCATTTTGAATCCTCATTCACGGCTGTAATGCAAATGGCTTCCTCCTCGGTATACAAGTGCACTTCCATGGCAGGAAAAAAACACATTTTGCCGCCTATGTAGTCCCCTATTTATACAAATAGGAATCATTCAGGATTCAGCCATGTTTTTGCTCGGCGTTAGCAACAGTTACAGGTTTTTAGCTTTCTCCTGAAATGTTTTCTTTTATTTCTTCTTCCTCAGGGTAGTAAAACTCGCTTTCGCTGTGAACACTGTCGTTATCGCTATCCATGCTGTAAAATTAATGCTATTCTCCTGAGAAATGTTGACAAAAATTGCTACTATGTTTGTTGTTGTTGTGAACGAGCGAGTCGCCAGAGGTCTGTAACCGGGGTCCGTACTGTTGGATACGGACCCGCTCGCCAGCCAATCAGAGCGCAGGATTTGATGGAAACCGGACTGCGAAAAAAATAAATGTGTGTTATGAAATGCAATGTGTTTTTTTTTTATTTATTACTCTCACTATTTTCATTTAAATTATCGTAGCTGTTAGTTTGAATTAAAATTAAAGCTAGACCGCCTTTCAGATTTTTTTCAAGTGTAGGTCATAAAAAGAATTTTCCCCGACACTGTTATTTTTGTTACGCGGACTGAAAGCTACTGAATTCGAATCGCAGACTTCCAATTTTATTGTTTTTTTTTTTTTTTTTTTTTTTTTTTAAACAGAACAATTAATGAATTTAAGGCCACATGGCCCGAAGTTCGCTGCTATTTTTTCCTGCTTCACTTCAATTCAAGATTCTACATCGTGCATTACGTCACGTGCTGGGCTTTCCCCGTTCGCGCAAGGCATTATGGGATACGAATTTGAAACAGGAGAGAAAAACGGAGGACGCGAGTGCGCGAATGAAACGTGAAAGACCGCCGACAGTAACGGAAAGAAAGCAAGAAGAAAAGACGTTAGGTTATGTACGAAGGAAAGGAAACGCACGATCAAACGAATAAATTTCAGCGCTCAGCTGTTCGTTTCGTGACGGAATGATGGAACTTCCTCTGTCTGCTTGACTGCTCGATTTCGTGCGCATTATTTGCTTCAATCCCCTCAAATTAAATCACTTCCCAGCTGTATTTTGTGAGATATTACAGAAGTAAACATGCATCACAACAACCAAATTTCAGAGAGAACTAAATTTCACCGATGTTTGGAATCGAAAGGCCGTCTAGCTTTAATTATATTAAACCTGTCATTATAAAATATGAATCTGGTCCAACTATTATTATTATTATTATTATTATTATTATTGTAAGGTAGTATTTGGTTTTTTTTTAATCTTCGTTATTTATAATCAGAGGTTTTACATTTTTATATTAATAGTAGGGCTGTCAAAAGATTAATTTTCTTGATCGCAACTAATCTCAGAAATTTCATAGTTAATCGCGATTAATCTTGATTTACTTTGCATGTGTAAAATTGATATTTTGCAGTAAGACCGTTTGAATCTAAAGTTAAACCCACAATGCAAAGTATTTCTGACCATTGTGTCTTAAATTGGAATAAAATGAAGACAGAGACAAAAGCAGAATTTATCTTTTGGCCTTTTTTATTTCAAAAAGAGTGTAGAGAAAGGAAAACAAGTATTAAGAATGAATGACTGGCTACTTTGGAGAAATTGTAAATAAATGAACACAAGAAAAAAATCAGAAAAAGTGCCATGTAGACCCACTTGTCTCTACTTCAGATTTGACTATGAACAATGTAATGTCAGGCCACTCTCTTCTTCAAAAATAAAATGTCACCATAAAAAAATAAATAACCATACAAAGCACTTCATAACTTGAATTCAAACAAACCATTCAGAGGTCCAGAAAACCGTTGCTTATCCATCACAAAAGAGGACTAAACTGAAGACAACAGCGTGTCCTTCCATGCCAATGCCAACGACTCGATGGAAACCACACGCTTCCGCTCGAGCTGCCTACGGATGCGTAGAAGGAACAAAAGACTAGCATACTCGAAATAGCGCGTTTAACCGAAAATGAGTTTAATTAATACAACCAGAGGAGCTGCATCTGGATGGTAGAAGTGCGGAAAATGCTGGTAAACTCTGATCGCGATTAAAAAAAATATTCGCGATCACAATTTACATTAATCTAATCGCGATTAACGCGTTAATATTCCCAGCCCTATTTAATAGTAATATTTATTCAGTCGAATAGGATTAAGATAAACATATTTTAAGAAAGGCATTTTTCTCTCTCTCTCAGGCTGTGTGGGCTCGTGACGGAGAAGAGGTGGTGTATCCATGTCACGCCATCATCATCAGTATGAAAGTCTCATCTGGTCAACAGCGCTTTTTCATCGGCCACACTGATAAAGTGTGTACCATCTCTCTCTCTCTCTCTCTCTCACACACACACACCACAATAATATATATCCATAAAGCGTGTTAGTGTGTAACAGACGCCGAGTGATTAACGCTTATACTGTGTGTGTGTGTCAGGTGTCAGCTTTGGCTCTGAACTCCAGCGCGTCTCTGTTGGCGTCGGCTCAGACAGGAACGCACTGCCTGGTCCGGCTCTGGAGCTACAGCAAAGGAGAGGCACTAACCATTATTCAAACACACACACACTCGCTACACTCGCTGAGGTACTCGGACACACACACGGACACACACACGTGCACACACACGTGCACACACAGACACACACTAGACGTTTTGCTTCAGCTTACAGAAACATATTGTGTTGTGTTTCCAGTTTGTCCAGTCGCGGTGGGGTTCTGTGTGGAGTGGGCAAAGACAGACATAACAAAACTGTGAGTGCTGTCCTGCTTCACGTCATACACATAAACACCGTGTACAAACGGAGAAATATTTATCTGGCCTGACAGACCAAACGTCTGCCTCGGTGCCTCGGAGGAGGGGTGATGACTTTCTGAGGAGGCATAAGTAAAGGTTTTCACTAGGGGTGGGACTAGATTAAAAAAAAAAAATCTCATTAATTACAGGCTTTGTAATTAATTAATCTTAATTAATCGCACTACCGTATTTGCCCCAAAAGCAACATTTATTTTATGTAACTAAATAATATGTGAAGAGTTCAAATAATACACAGACATGATTTTTAGATTCAAGCTCATTTAATGGCTGTTAACAATAAATTGCATTTTATTTTGCAATCGTAAACAAAGGTAAGGTCCCTGTCCAAAATTGAAGAGACTAAAGTTTCAGTGCCATTTTATTAACCATTTTAGTTGTTACCTTCTGGATCACACGCCGCAATCTGCAATAGAGATCTTGCAGTCACGTGACCGGAAAGTACACAGCCGCCATCTTGTCGGTCAAAAACACCGCTGAATACTGCTGCACTCGTGTACAGAATGGATCAATTTCAACCGACGGACTACACGGCTCATTTTTCTAATGAACAGATAACTAGATATATGTCTAAAATAAACGATCTACAGATTAGTGACCCTTATGGCTTACCGGACGGAGTTTTCACGACCGGATTTTGAACTGCCAGCGGAATACCCGGACGTGTATAATTACCTCATTAACTTTCCCTCGCTGTTCAGTGGTGAAGCACTGCGTGCCTATAAATCTCTGGACAGTTACCTTTACAGAAATTCAGGATTTGTCAGCGACTCAGATGTGGCATCTTGTAAACAAGAATCCTCATTGGACGGGTAAGTCACTTAAGTATTGAGTATAGCACTGACCAGCCGATTATAGAATAGAATAAGGTAATTCCAGCTGTAATTCCAAATCGTCCGTCTTGTTTACATGGATCTGGCGTTGGAGAGGTAGAGGCTTAGCAGTGGAGATTTGAGTGGCTGTTTTCTGAGCTTAGTCAACAGGCCGGCTCTGCCTGCAGCCTCGCTTTTGCTTCCGCTCCCGACACCGCCTCCTTCGCTTTGCTTCCGATAACAATCCACGGAGACCCCGCTGGTCTCGCTATCTTGTCCGGAATGTTTTTTTTCTCGTCCGGAATGTTGTGCATGCGATGGAAATCGCTACAAACTGTCATTTTCTGCTGGAAACCAATGTCCAGTAAGTCCATACGGTTGTAGTGGATATTGAAGTCCGGTACAGACGAACAACACACAAAAAACATAAAAAAACGTGCACAGGTAGGGAGAGCTTGTAGCCGCAGCCATTGTAGTAGAATTGTATATAGTAGGGTTTTCCAGAAGAAAAGGTAGAAGTAGAAGGCGGAATGTGGCGTTTGACCGACAAGATGGCGTCTGTCACAATCTGGATCGGCTGTGACGTCACATGCAAGTGCTCCATACATCTCGTAGACCCTTGTCTTCTACCACCGATAGCGGTCTGCAGTCCAGGGCAATCCACTTGGCCAGCGTGTTCGTTAAATTTTCCGACGTTGCCCTGCTCGTTTTCTTCTGGAATCCAGCCATTTCTTCGAGTTTGCACTGCTGACCAGAACTGCTACCTCGAGCTGCAGCTGTTTCAGTAATCGCGGTGACATGCTTGGCATTTAAATGGTACCGTAAAGTTGACGAGCTTCTGTGATGAGCAAACTCCTTTCTGCACAGTTTGCAATAAACTGTGGTTTTATCAACAGTTCCATCGGGTCGTTTTTTGAATATAAATTTACCGTCCAGCAGACCCGGCGTGCTTTCAAGCTCCATTGCTGTAACTGGAACTGTGTGCGTCAGTATATTTGTCGCACCATAACACGGTGCACTAACAACGGTTCCGGGTTGTTTGGCATGCAAACTGCGATAAAATGCGTTAATATTTTTAACGAATTAATTTGTTTGAAATTAATTAATGTCCCACCCCTAGTTTTCACCTGAGCTAGCTACCTTAGGAATGTTGTGAGAGGAGAATAAATGGTGTTTTTTGTCTTTTTAAATCTGAATACTGTGTGTGTGTGTAGACAGTTGTGGTGTGGAACACACAGCGCGTTCTCAAAGGGGGTGGAGTCTCAGTTCTGGCTAAAGCTCACACAGACGTCGACATCCAGACCATGGAGATGACGTTTTTCGATGACACACGGTACAAATTCTCTCCCTCACACACTGGTACTTTACCCCACACTCAAATGAAACACTTTGTACACGTTTTTCTCTTGTTACGACAGAAACAATAATGTCTTCGAACGAGTACGCGGCTAAATTCAGCCGTTATAAAAACACTAACGACCAGTCAGAGTCGCAGAATGATGTTTCATCGACACTTCAGCAGTATGTCTGTATGTCCTTTCGTATTCACACGGAGTGTGTGTGTTGTGTAGCATGGTATCCTGCGGCGTGGGGAACGTGCGCTTATGGCGTGTGCGCGGACGCTCTTTGCGCTCGTGCCCCGTGAACCTGGGGCAGTATCACAGCCTGGAGTTTACCGATGTCGCCTTCGAGCAGGGACACGCTCCGGGACGGCAGCCAGACGAGCGCACCCTGTAAGAACTCACGCTCATGTCCAGCGCTCGGTGTAAATGAGTGCACCCCCTTTGAAAAGTAACATTTTAAACAATATCTCAACGCAATTTCCAAAATGTTGACAAGACAAAGTTTAATATAACATCTGTTTAACTTATAACGTGAAAGTAAGGTTAATAATAATTAGGGTGGTGCAAAAATGAGTACGCCCCACAACAAAAACTACTCCATCTAGTACTTTGTCTGGCCTCCATGATTTTTAATGACGGTACCAAGGCTTCTAGGCATGGAACGAACAAGTTGGCGACATTTTGCAACATCAATCTTTTTCCATTCTTCAACAACGACCTCTTTTAGTGACTGGATGGAGAGTGATGCTCAACTCGTCTCTTCAGAATTCCCCAAAGAAAATAATTTCTTTCCACCACAAAGGTGAAGGCTACAAGAAGATCAGCAAAGCTTTACTTATCAGTCAGAATACTGTCGCAAACGTGGTACAAAAATTTCAGATGGAACTGCAACCATCTCACAGGGTCGTCCACGGAAGTTAACACCTCGACAGGAGCGTCTTCTGATGAGAAGGGTTGAAGAAAATCAGCCTGCGAGTTCACTGCAGTTATCTAAAGAAGTAGAAAGCCAAACTGGGGTGACTATTTCCCGTGACGCAATACGGCGTACGCTGCAGAGGAATGGCATGCATGGATGCCGTCCACGAAAGAAGCCTCTCCTAAAGCCCAGGCACAAAAAAGCCCACCTACAGTTTGCCAGGGCCCATGCTGACAAAGATGAAGACTACTGGGACTCTATACTCTGGAGTGATGAGAACAAGATGAATGTTTTTGGAACTGTATGGCGTCGCAAAGGTGAGGAATACAAAGAAAAATGCATGGTGGCAGTGTCCTTATGTGGGGCTGCATGAGTGCTGCTGGTGTCGGGCAGCTGCATTTCATTGATGGCATCATGAATTCACAGATGTATTGCTCTATACTGAAAGAGAAGATGCTACCCTCACTCCGTGCCCTTGGTCGTCGTGCACTTTTCCAACATGACTAAACACACATCTAAGGCCACTGTTGGATTTGTGAAGAAGAACAGGGTGAAAGTGATTCAGTGGCTCCTGATCTGAACCCAATCGAACACCTATGGGGAATTCTGAAGAGACGAGTTGAGCATCACTCTCCATCCAGCCACTAAAAGAGGTCGTTGTTGAAGAATGGAAAAAGATTGATGTTGCAAAATGTCGCCAACTTGTTCATTCCATGCCTAGAGGACTTGGTGCCGTCATTAAAAATCATGGAGGCCGTACAAAGTACTAGATGTAGTAGTTTTGTTGTGGGGTGTACTCATTTTTGCACCACCCTAATTTGAGTAAAACTGAAAAATGTGTAATCTAATGGTGATGATACACGGGGCAACTTTTTGGGCAATGTTGCCGAGCAATGTTGCTGGGCAATTGCGTTTTGACTCTTTTCTATTGAGATTGGGCAACATTGTTTCTTTCTGAATGGTTTTGATAATCTCTGGCAACTTTTTGAGATAAGCCAATCAGAACGTGAGTATCGAGTCATGTGACCTCCGGTGAGGTTCGGATCAGAAATTTCAAACAAATATGGCGGCCGCTCAGTGTCAGTGGAGTGAAGAGATGGAGAGACTCCTCATCTGTTTTTACGCCGGTAAGTTATTTTAATATTCTATATGGAGGAATTTACCTCACCAAAGCTCTAAAAAACAACAGACAGCTTGATTAAATGGTCACAGCAAAAATTAAGACATCGATTTTTTTTTTTTTTTAGCTAACTGTAAACTGCCATTGCTAACTGTTGTTGCCCATTGTTAGTTGCCCTGAAAAGTTGCCCTGTGTCTCACCTAGTTGCCCGTTGCCAGCAACATTGCTCGGCAACATTGCCCAAAAAGTTGCCCCGTGTATCATCACCTTAAGTTTATATTATTAACCTTACTTTCACGTTATAAGTTAAACAGATGTTGTAGAGGTTTTCGACCCACGTGACCGTTGCCATGTCAACAAGTAGATGGCGCCATTTTGAAAAAAGCCATTAGCGTGGCTGGAATGTTCCCAGACTCTTCCATCGCAAAGAAATTTTCCATGGGGAAAACGAAAGCCTCCCAAATAATCAAAGGTAAGCTACACATGTTTACATTAAGTATGTCCTGGCTAAGGCCTCATAAATAGCCTAGTGTAAACTAATTGGTGTATTAACTGTTTTATCCACTCATTGTCTATTTTATTTTCTATCTGAAACTTACCCATTTTAAATCACTCTTGGTTTAATATCTTTTATTACTCTTTATCTATCTATCTATCTATCTATCTATCTATCTATCTATCTATCTATCTATCTATCTATCTATCTATCTATCTATCTATCGTTCCTAGGCCATTATTATGGTAAAACCATAATAAATTGCAATGGAATTGAATTTATTGACTGGTTATATAATCACCTTTCTTATTTTAACATAAGATACGTATTTTAGCCCTTAATTTGGGAAATAACTGGTAGCACTGAAAGCAAATAAAAATAAATGTATAGTTTATTCACAAATGCACTCTATAAACCATAAGCATATTGAGTTTGGGTCTTGGCTATCACCAACATGCACCAGAGTACAGGAAATCACAAATACTAGATAGAAAATTGCCCCCCATTCAACTACACACCCACTTTTGGTGAAGGGTATGACTTTCCGAAATTTTCCCTTATTTTGAGTTAAAAATCTGGGAAATATCCCTTTTTTTCAAACCTCAAAGTTGACAGGTATGGCAAGTACTTCAGTAAAAATTTGACTGGACAACTTTCACTTGTATCGGAGTAACATTTGACCAGCGGGATCTGTACTTTGACTTCAGTAATGAAGTTGGGTACTTTGTCCATCTCTGCCTGAACACCGCCTAACAGGGCTTACGTGTAGGCTAGGTGCTAGGCTACATGTATAATTTGTCATTTATCTCACATACGATATCTTTAAACTTTTGGAAAAGTTACCTGAGACAAAATGTTCGCCACACAAACGCGCGTGTTCGGTGGGCTGCCAATTCTCTCGCCTGATCGCCGCGATCCACTTTTCGCGACGCTGTCGATCGGCCGGGAACCTATGGAACGTTAATCCAGGTTTATCCCCTCTTCTGTTGTGGCAGCTAACTGCACAACACGTATCGGGCATTCTACGATAAAAGTAAGCGATGAAGATGGATATTACAAGCGTTGTTTGACCTCCAAAATGGCGGCGTAAACAGTATCACGTGACCCTATGACGTCAGGTCGAAAACCTCTATATTAAACTTTGTCTTGTCGACATTTTGGAAATTGTTAGTGTTCGTTGAGATATTGTTTAAAATGTTACTTTTCAAAGGGGGTGGACTCATTTACGCTGAGCGCTGTGTGTGCCTCAGTACTGCTGTTATTAGAACGAGCGTGTTGTAATTTGTGTGTGTGTGGGCTTCGCAGCTTCGTGAGCAGTAGAAGTGGCCACATCCTGGAGATTGACTATGTCTCAGTGACGATTCAGAACATCAGGAGGCTCCTCCCATCGCAGCAAAGCCACGCCCACTGCAGAGAGAAGCAGACCTTGAATACAGGTGACCGAGTCAAGGAGTTTCAATGTGTTATGTCCATGGAAGGTCCTGACAAGGAGAGTGAGGTGTGTGTGTGTGTGTGTGTGTGTGTAGGGCCAGGTATTGCAGTGAACAGCATCAGTGTGTGCAGCGCGTTCTGTGCGACAGGCTCGGAGGACGGCTTCCTGCGTCTCTGGCCTCTCGACTTCTCCTCCGTCTTTCTGGAGGCGGGTCAGTACCAGTTGTCTCTCACACCAGCACTCATTTAACTTCTATAAAATTTTTCCAGATGTTGTTTTGTGTGTAGAACATGAAGGACCAGTTAGTCTGGTGTGCGTGTCTTCTGACGGTCTGAGCGTCCTGGCAGCCACCAAAACGGGAAACCTCGGCTATCTGGACGTCAGTAGTCGCGGTTACCGCACGCTAATGAGGTCACACACGGACACGGTGTTGGGCTTCAGCGTGGACGGAACCCGGAGCCAGATCACCACGGCGTCCCGTGACGGCACCGTCCGTATCTGGGACATGGACTCCACTCAGCAGGTTTGCTTCCGTCCGTTTATTGTGCAAAGCTGCGTTAAAGAAAGTCAGTGTGTCGTGAAGATGTCATTTCTCCGTCTTTCTCCATGTAGCTGTATGACTTTGTATCTGACGATCATAACGACACCCCGTCCTCAGTCGCGTTCCATCCCAGGATGCCCGTCTTCGCATGCGGTTCCAGCTCTGGGACCGTCAGAGTGTTTGACATTCCCACGTCCAGCTTACTAGCACAACACAGGTACACACACACCTTTTTTTTTTTAATCGTATTGCTGTCGTAAGCGGACTCGCCTCACATCCCTTGCAGCATGATTGCGTTCACTAGACCTGTGTTTTGTGTTGTTTCAGACAGCACCAGGGTGCCGTCGTGGGACTGGCGTTTTCTCCAGATGGCGAACACCTGTACAGCGCTGACTCTCTGGGATACCTCGCTCTCTATAACGCTTCCCAACCGGAATATAATGTCCGCCGCGTGCTAGGTTAGCCCGCGTTAATCGGAATACGAACATGTAAATTACGTTGTCGACATTTTTCCGTGATCTCGAAAGCGCTTCACATGGCGAATGCTGGTGTTCATTCTCTTGTACAGGTAACACGGTTGCGCGAGGCACAAATCGAGGCCCGGACGCTTTGGCTGTGAGTTCGGATAGTAAACGCTTGGCGTTTGTTGGTCCCACAGAATACATCGTAACCATCATGGATGCACATTCGCTTGATGAGGTATACGTAACTATATTAAACACATACAGTCCAGGTCTTAATTACTTGACCTCGTGCCCACTTGCCCGTGATTAACAGGGTCTCTTATTACCGGATCCTATTTAGTCTGGCATGCTCGATTTAACCCAGCTCTTAAAGTGCCATTCCACCATTGGATGTATTCTTTGGCATAAAATGCAATATATTTTGACAACATATATAAATGGTATCACTAGATAGAGAAATCTTTTAACTTCAAAATGATATATCAAACACAATTTTTTGACAACGACAAGTATATTAATTTTGCGACCAAAGTCACCTACCCTTTTAATTTCCGCGCGTGATGTCATCGGCAGGTTCCCCTTCTTGTGTACCACGTGACGTGGCACATATTATCAGCAATGGCGGATAGAACGCGATAAAAATAATACCAATAAATCTAGCTAATACCAATAAATCTAGCTAGCTGAAAGATTAACTCAATTTTTCGCAATTTTTTTGGCCCCCATATACGAGGAGAAATGACTCTCTCACTTTGGGGGTTTCCTGGTCTAAAAATAGACCGACACGTGGTACACAAGAAGGGGAACCTGCCGATGACATCACGTTTCACTACCGCGCGGAAATTAAAAGGGTAGGTGACTTTGGTCGCAAAATTAATATACTTGTCGTCGTCAAAAAATTATGTTTGATATATCATTTTGAAGCTAAAAGATTTCTCTGTCTAGTCATGTTGTCATAAAATATATTGTATTTTATGCCAAAGAATACATCCAATGGTGGAATGGCACTTTAAAGTGCATATCATGGGTAAATTCAGGAGCAAGATCAATGTAATTCTCCTATTTTAGATTAAACTTTGGTCAAATATCTGTAACATTTTGTGCAATTTTTTTTATCTTGCACAATACCAGAAAAATTCAGTTGAAATCGAGCCATTTGAGGTGGGTGAATTGGTCCGCCTCTGAAAAAACTTTGCATTTGGATTTCCCGGCAAACATTGATCTTCGTGACGTCGCGTGCGGGACGCCTACTTCTGAATCCTACGTCAGCGCTGGTTTGTTTATGAGAAAACGACCTGGTGGTTTTCTGCAAATTTCTTCAACGTTATCGCATAATTATTAAAATGGTTAACAGATGTATCGTAGGAGGGTGTAGCAACACCAATCTTGATGGGATTAGTACTCATCATTTTCCAAAAGACCGGACAATGAGAGAGAAACGGGAGCGCTTGGTCTACACAGGCTGTGCACTGAAACCGTGCAAAGCTCGGTTCCGCAGGTGACGTCACGAATCTGGCTCCAGACTCCCTTGGGATTTTTCCAGACGTGTTTTATTTTTTTCTGCTGTAGACAGATGGCCTTGTGCAAAATTACCCTTCTGGATGAGTGTGTAAAGGGACATACTTTCATATAAAAAAAAAAAAAATGAAATTGGTCCAGAATATGCCCTTTAATTGCTTTTAGTGATGGGTCACTAACGACTTGACTGTTAAGTCTTAATTGTTTCAGTAGACGGCAGCCAGACGCGACGTAATTTTACTAAGGCTACATCCACACGACAACGGCAACGAGATGTTATTTAAAAAAATATCGCGTCCAAATGGGCAACGATCAGTAAAATATCAGGTCCATGTGGCAACGCTTGCTGAAAACGATGCAATACACATGCCACACCTCTAGGGGCACTGTAAGACGGTCCCTTCGGAGACACCAGAACAATAGAAGAAGTAAGGACGCATGCGCATAAACTATTATGCGCGAGACTTCATATTAGCCAGAAAGTCAGAAAAATCTGTTCGTAAAATTACATTATAATGACCAAATACAATGAAAAGTATTTTTCCAGTCTCACCTGTGAAAGGTAATCCCATGTGATCTCGTTTGGACGGTAAACCTGTTGGTACAGTTAAACGCAGCACATAAATGAGGCACCTTTATTATCCGCTTTGACCCATCCAATATGGCGGCGAGGATGACGTATGATTCTACGCGGAAGGCGGCGTCTTTAATGGTCCGGAATAAATTGAATGCTACACGTTGATGGATTAATTTGTTGTTCTACGCCCTTTTTGAGGAATGTATTGTAGGACTTAAACTAACATCTGAAGAGGTGAGATCGCTCTTTTTTTTTTTTCCCCATTTTTGCTGGCGGGATTGACTCTGCCCTAAGGGCTATTCTCTCTCTCTCTCTCTCTCTCTCTCGCTCTCACCTTGCACCATTACACAATAAATATTCACAGTGAAAATATTTTGTAAGCGCGTTTCATGAACCAAGTTATAGGATTTGTTGACAACTCGTATCGAGTTCGTTACACTTCTACCCGGCGTGAAGCACTGACAGTCATGTGGTTGTGACGTCATCGTAAACAAATCCGTTCTGCTCATCCAGACGACTTCGCAACGGCAACGTTGCCAGATCGTTCCACTCTGGAACCCGTTCTCAAAAGATTGCGTTTTGGGGCACCCAAAACGCCGGTGCCGTGTGGACGCCAGGCGGCCGAAACGATAAACAATTGTATCGGATTCACCTGAATCCGTTGCCGTGTGGACAGGGCCTAAATTTCAACACGGCCTGTGCCTTGGTGCTATTTTTGCACCCAGCGACTATTTGCTTGCACTAGTGGGTACCCCCGGTTCTTCAGTGCTTTTCCCTCGTCATTGCATGACCGCTTCCAATTACTAGATGATCGCTAATCAGGCCCAGCTGTTCTGTAGTTTTACCCAGGCAACAACTCGAGTCCTAATTCCATTGCCTGGAAAATCTAGGCGAAAGTACTGGATTGGCACAGCAGGAAGTAAATAAGAGTTGGGAGGATAATCAGATTTTGCGTAGGTCCCTATGGGAGTAAAAGGATTAATTAACAAAACGTTCAAAATAGGGGAAAAAAAAAAGCACCCTTGAGGAACACCTTCTTAAGGGTCCAAGCACAAAACGAGCTTGTTGTTATTGTAATTATTATTTTACTGTGCCACTTATAACGTAAGATTTGCTTACTTTGTCTGTTTCAGTTACTCCGTGTGGATGTGAGTGTATTAGATGTTGAGAGTACGACACTAGATTCGGCGTTAAAGGTGTGTTTCTCGCCGTCCTCCCTGTCCCACCTGCTCATCACGACTTCGGCCAATAAGATCCTGTGGATCAACAGTAACACAGGAAGGCTACTGAGAGAGGTGAGCTTGTTTTCGTTCATTTATCCTTTTTCTGTTTCGGCACTCTACGATTACAACTCCAGAATATACACTAAAACCGACAGTACAGTGGGGCAAAAAAGTATTTAGTCAGTCACCAATTGTGCAAGTCTCCCACTTAAAAAGATGAGAGAGGCCTGAAATTTTCATCATAGGTATACCTCAACTATGAGAGACAAAATGAGAAAAAAAAAATCCAGAAAATCACATTGTCTGATTTTTAAATAATTTATTTGCAAATTATGGTGGAAAATAAGTATTTGGTCAATAACAAAAGTTCATCTCGATACTTTGTTATATACCCTTTGTTGGCAATGACAGAGGTCAAACGTTTTCTGTAAGTCTTCAGAAGGTTTTCACACACTGTTGCTGGTATTTTGGCCCATTCCTCCATGCAGATCTCCTCTAGAGCAGTGATGTTTTGGGGCTGTCGCTGGGCAACACGGACTTTCAACTCCCTCCAAAGATTTTCTATGGGGTTGAGATCTGGAGACTGGCTCGGCCACTCCAGGACCTTGAAATGCTTCTTACGAAGCCACTCCTTCGTTGCCCGGGCGGTGTGTTTGGGATCGTTGTCATGCTGAAAGACCCAGCCACGTTTCATCTTCAATGCCCTTGCTGATGGAAGGAGGTTTTCACTCAAAATCTCACGATACATGGCCCCATTCATTCTTTCCTTTACACGGATCAGTCGTCCTGGTCCCTTTGCAGAAAAACAGCCCCGAAGCATGATGTTTCCACCCCCATGCTTCACAGTAGGTCTGGTGTTCTTTGGATGCAACTCAGCATTCTTTCTCCTCCAAACACGACAAGTTGAGTTTTTACCAAAAAGTTCTATTTTGGTTTCATCTGACCATATGACATTCTCCCAATCCTCTTCTGGATCATCCAAATGCTCTCTAGCAAACTTCAGACGGGCCTGGACATGTACTGGCTGAAGCAGGGGGACACGTCTGGCACTGCAGGATTTGAGTCCCTGGCGGCGTAGTGTGTTACTGATGGTAGCCTTTGTTACTTTGGTCCCAGCTCTCTGCAGGTCATTCACTAGGTCCCCCCCGTGTGGTTCTGGGATTTTTGCTCACCGTTCTTGTGATCATTTTGACCCCACGGGGTGAGATCTTGCGTGGAGCCCCAGATCGAGGGAGATTATCAGTGGTCTTGTATGTCTTCCATTTTCTAATAATTGCTCCCACAGTTGATTTCTTCACACCAAGCTGCTTACCTATTGCAGATTCAGTCTTCCCAGCCTGGTGCAGGTCTACAATTTTGTTTCTGGTGTCCTTTGACAGCTCTTTGGTCTTGGCCATAGTGGAGTTTGGAGTGTGACTGTTTGAGGTTGTGGACAGGTGTCTTTTATACTGATAACGAGTTCAGACAGGTGCCATTAATACAGGTAACGAGTGGAGGACAGAGGAGCCTCTTAAAGAAGTTGTTACAGGTCTGTGAGAGCCAGAAATCTTGCTTGTTTGTAGGTGACCAAATACTTATTTTACCGAGGAATTTACCAATTAATTCATTAAAAATCCTACAATGTGATTTCCTGGATTCTTCCCCCCATTCTGTCTCTCATAGTTGAAGTGTACCTATGATGAAAATTACAGGCCTCTCTCATTTTTTTAACTGGGAGAACTTGCACAATTGGTGGCTGACTAAATACTTTTTTGCCCCACTGTATGTCATCCACTCCTAAATGTGGATAGGTATCTGAGGTGCACAAGGATCAGTGCGCGTCTTTGTCCGTCAGCGAAGACGGACGCTACCTGCTCACTGCTGGATACAACGCGCTGAAGGTCTGGGACTACAACATGAAATTAGACGTCAAGTCGCAGGTTTGTGCATCAACGATTAGATTTTATTGGTTAAAAAAAAATGACGTTCCATGTGTGCAACCTCGTATTACCGTATACCCCAGGAAAAACCTGACACGGATCGAGAGTTTGTATCGTGTGTAACTTATTTTATCCACTCACGGTTGTTCACTTTTTATGGAAATGTGAAATAATTACGGAGGATACCGTGTCACTATTTATCTCACGAGCAGCACATGCAAAAGGAGAGAAAAGCATCTAATAGCTGGAAAAACTGTGTACGTGTGTGTTGCAGGTATTCATCGGTCACTCGGAGCCCATTAGACAGGTGAGCTTCACTCCCAACCAGATGGGTGTGATTTCAGTGGGTGACGCCATCTTTTTCTGGCACTTCCTGGCCTGTCCACAGGAAGTGCCTTCCTGCAGGTAAATTCCTGCCACTTCCCATCAGTCTGCAAAAAAAAAAAAAGTAAAAGTACTTTATTCTGAGTGTCATCTTATTCTTTGTTTGGTTGTTTGTTGTTTCCCCCTTCTCAAATGATCTCTCTCATTTTCCACCCCAGTCTGAGATCACCAGTATCTGCCATGTCTCCTCCGAGAGCAGTGAAAGACCGGAGCAGCTCTCCTCCTGAGACAGGTCAGTGTTCTTTATGAATTTCCGGTTTCTTGGTAACATCACAGGTTCTGTTTTGAGTCTTAATAACATAGCGAGAGGCGGAAAAAGGCTCGTGAGAGAAGAACTGTTTATCACTTGCATTATCGCTGCTAAAACATTTTAAATGTCACTAAAATGCATAAAAAGTATGAAGGGTCGTTCTTCATTGAATAAAACTCCTGTTAATTTTGGCAAATTGCCGTGTTTTATAAGAGGGATAAAACTCCTAGGAACATAATCAACTTCAGGGTGATGACAGTAACTTTGCATTGTTGATTATTTTCCTATAACAGTGTCACCAGGTTTTATTCGTGAAATGTTGTTTTCTGTGCTGCGGAGTAATGAACAGGAGAGGTTTAAAAAAAAAAAAATTACATGATCAGTGATTCACTCGCACTTAGCTGAATGAATCACACTGACCTGACTCAGTCACGTTCACCTGCCTCATTCACCTGACTCACTCTCACTCACCCAACGCCCTCACACAATTCACTTGCACTCACATGACCACTCACTCAGACTCGCTCGACTCACTCACACGACTTGCTCGCACTCGCTCGACTCGCTCACACGACTCGCTCGACTCACTCACATGACTCGCTCACACGACTCGCTCGACTCACTCGCATGACTCACTTGCACTCACTCAACTCACTCACACGACTTACTTGCACTCGCTCGACTCGCTGGCACGACTCGCTTGACTCACTCGCACGACTCACTTGCACGGCTTGCACGACTCGCTCGCTCGACTCGCTCGCACGACTCGCTCGCTCGACTCGCTCGCTCGACTCGCTCGCACGACTCGCTCGCACGACTCGCTCGACTCACTCACACCACTCGCTCGACTCACTCACACCACTCGCTCGCACTCGCTCGACTCGCTCACACCACTCGCTCGACTCGCTCACACGACTCGCTCGCTCGCACTCGCATGACTCGCTCGCACTCGCATGACTCGCTCACACGACTCGCTCGCTCGCACTCGCTCGACTCGCTCACACGACTCGCTCGCTCGCACTCGCTCGACTCGCTCACACGACTCGCTTGCGCTCGACTCGCTCACACGACTCGCTTGCACTCGCTCGACTCGCTTGCACTCGCTCGCACTCGCACGACTCGCTCGCACTCGCACGACTCGCTCACATGACTCGCTCACACGACTCGCTCACTGTAAATCACATTTTGGCATTAAATAGTATCCTTTAATCTGACTTGTTTTTGGATTCCTTCAGTGGTTGTGAAACACAGTGAGGTGGAGTGTAATGGACAATTGTCCAGTGGGATGCCTCGACAGGCGGCGCCTCTTCCTTCCTCGCCTCCGTCCATTTTAGACGTGATCACCAGAGAAAAGACGGGGCATGAGGGTAAGCAGGCTACTTTCTTCCCCTGGAGTATGTCACTCACTGTGTTTGTGAGTCACATTATGCACCAGACATTACAGAAACCTCAACTTGCATGATGATCAATTTATTTTTACGACACTGCAACAAAATAGTACACTACTAGTAAACAGGGTGTGATTTCAGATCTCCTGTTATTTTTGGAACAGATTCTTCTTTCCTGTCACTCCCTGATTATGTTGAAGAGGTGCAACCTGGCCCCGACCATTCCCCTGCTCCAAGACACGCCTCTTTCCTACGAGTCACTGAAAGGGGCGGTGCCACAAAATTGATCAATGGTCCAGTCAGTCAGACCATAGTGGAGGGAAAAGGAGAGGAGAAGAAGCTGATCCGTCCAGACTGTTACAAACACTTTATGCCTCGTTACAAAACGTCTACACTTGACCCGGTACACATGGGGGGGTGTTCCTCATTGGTCATCAAGATAGATTAAAAAAAAAACAATTTTGGCTATTAAATGACCATAAAATGTTAATTTTATGTTTATCAAATGTTCATCAATACATAAAAGTAGTACTTGTTATTTTTTGAGAATGTTATTTCAAACTGAGAAAGTAGACCACCCAAAATACTGACTGAAAGAATGACTGACTCGTACACTGACTCTCTCACTGACTGACTGACTCGTACACTGACTCTCTCACTGACTGACTGACTCACCTGAATCACTCACACTTGCTCACTGAATCTAGAACGAAGTGGCTAACTGACTCACTGACTGACTTACCCACCGACTGACTGACTGACTGACTCACTCACTCACCCACCGACTGACTGACTCACCCACCGACCCACTCACCCACCCACCGACCCACTCACCCACCCACCGACCCACTCACCCACCCACCGACCCACTCACTCACCCACCCACCGACCCACTCACTCACCCACCCACCGACCGACTGACTCACCCACCCACCGACCGACTGACTCACCCACCCACCGACTGACTGACTCACCCACCCATCGACTGACTGACTCACCCACCCATCGACTGACTGACTCACCCACCCACCCACCGACTGACTGACTCACCCACCCACCCACCGACTGACTGACTCACCCACCCACCGACCGACTGACTCACCCACCGACCGACTGACTCACCCACTCACTCACCCATCGACTGACTGACTCACCCACTGACCCACTCACTCACCCACTGACCCACTCACTCACTCACTCACCCACCGACTGACTGACTCGCCCACCGACTCACTCACTCGCCCACCGACTCACTCACTCGCCCACCGACTCACTCACTCGCCCACCGACCCACTCACTCGCCCACCGACCCACTCACTCGCCCACCGACCCACTCACTCGCCCACCGACCCACTCACTCACCCACCGACCGACTGACTCACCCACCGACCCACTCACTCACCCACCGACCCACTCACTCACCCACCGACCGACTGACTCACCCACCGACCGACTGACTCACCCACCGACCGACTGACTGACTCACCGACCGACTGACTGACTCACCCACGGACTGACTGACTCACCCACCGACCAACCGACTGACTCACCCACCGACCAACCGACTGACTCACCCACCGACCAACCGACTGACTCACCCACCGACCCACTCACTCACCCACCAACTGACTGACTCACCCACCGACCGACTGACTCACCCACCGACCGACTGACTCACCCACCGACCGACTGACTCACCCACCGACCCACTCACTCACCCACCGACCCACTCACTCACCCACCGACTCACTCACTCACCCACCGACCGACTCACTCACTCACCCACCGACCGACTGACTCGCCCACCGACTCACTCACTCACTCACCCACCGACCGACTGACTCACCCACCGACCCACTCACTCACCCACCGACCGACTGACTCACCCACCGACTCACTCACTCACCCACCGACCCACTCACCCACCGACCGACTGACTACCCACTCACCCACTGGCTGTTTCAGTGACTTTGTGACTGACTCACTCCTCTTTTCTTTCAGGGAGCTGTAACTCCACCTCCAGGACGAGAAGGTCTTAGCCTCAAAGCTGTGATTGGTTACAATGGCAATGGGCGGAGCAACATGGTCTGGAATCCAGACACAGGTGAACAGTACATGGAATATCTGATCATGCCTTGTGTGTGTGTGTGCGCGCGCTGCAAGGGACTGAGTCAACATTACTGTAGACTTTAGTAGCCAATTGCACTAATCGCACTCGCGCACTACAAATTTTCTGTAGGTTTGAATTTAAGAACTACCTTTGAGATAAGTAGCATAGTTTTAACCAGGCCTTAAGTTATAAGTTAAAACTTACACTTTAACCACTGGGTGCAACATCCACCGCTTGAGATGTATTTTGTGAGGAGGATAATGCAATATTGCACAATATTTTCTGCAAAATAAAGAAAAGAAAAAAAAAACCTTCCCTGGAGCTTGTGTGTGTGTGTTGACTTGTGCATTTTAGTTTGAACAGAGCATGTTATGTGCCCGTGTTCCTGTAGGTCTGTTTGTGTACTCCTGTGGGTGTGTGGTGGTGGTGGAGAATCTCCACAACGGTTCTCAGAGACACTGGCTCGGCCACAGCGAGGAGATCTCAACCCTCGCCGTAACGCACGATACCCAGGTACTGCTCTAGGAAGCAGGTCGAGTGCCTTATCTGAATAAAATGTTTAATTGAAGTATGTTAATATTCATAGAAGCACATAAAAAGACTTGGACAGAATATTTGTACTTGCAGCTTATACAAGACTGAATAATAATAATAATAAAGCACATGCTGTTGTTGGAAAATAATCAATAATGCTGATCTAGACAGTGGCCTCTGCGTCAGGAGGCGGGGTGTCGTCCAAGAGCCTCATTTGCATATGGAACGTTCAAGACGGGTCACGCAGAAACGGTATTTTGTACCACAAGTGTTCGGTGCAGAGTCTGGCTTTCTCTCGAGATGACCTCTACTTGATGTCAGTAGGTGGGTTAAATGACGTTGCTTCTTGCCTTAATTATAAATTTATTCCAAACAGTATTAAAGTCGATGTAGTGAGGAGTTACTGGGGTGTAATAAGATCCTATCTGGTGTGTGCAGGGGATTTTGAGGAATCGACAGTGGCACTGTGGAGCACGTACTCGTTCGAGCTGCTCTGCTCGATCAGCGCGAGCGTCCCGCTACACGAGGCGGCGTTCTGCCCCAGCAGTGCGAGCCAACTCGCGTACGTCGGCTCCGGCGCCGTCTTTTTCTGCTACGTACAGACACGCGGCCGAGGAGCGGAGCTACAGGTATGCGCACTCTGACGAGCACAGAAGCCACGCCTCCTTTTCTGTGACTCGACCTTTTCTGTACTACTTCTTCTAGGTCCAAACCGTGGGTTTGCCAGAGGAGATCGGCGAGGCTGAGGTCACATCGCTTTGTTACGACGCTAACTTCATCCTGTACACTGGGACGAACAGTGGCCGGGTGTGTGTGTGGGACTGCAACACACACCGCTGCTTCATGACCTGGGAAGCTGACGACGGTGAAATCGGTGAGAGAAACCTCTCAGTGCTGCGTGTCCATCTGTATACAAGAGGGTTAGAAATATTTGTGTTGGGTTTTTTTTTGTGTGTAGGTGTGTTGCTGTGTCGTGGGAACAGGCTGCTCACTGGTAGTAACAGTAAGAAATTAAAACTGTGGTCAGTGGCTGCAGTGCAGAAGCTCAGACCTTCCAACACCGAGGCAAGCAAGCAGGACTGGTAAGAAAACCGTCCACGAATACACCAAGGCCGCCTTTTGTTATTTTCATCAGAGTCGTATGCCGTTAGCTGGAGTAGAATTTCCCCAACTTCACTGTTTTTACAAATTCAGTATCAAATTTATATGAAAGCAGCGAGCATGTCTGATCTTTCTCTCTCTCTCCACTGGTCAATAAGCAACGCTCGGGTGCTACTGGAGCAGGAGATGGTGCTGGACGGCACAGTGGTGAGCGCAGCATTTGATGATGTCATGGACATGGGAATTGTGGGTACAACTGCAGGAACGCTGTGGTACATTAACTGGACAGACAACACCAGTATACGCTTAATCAGTGGCCATAAGACCAAGGTGTGCCCACACACACACACACACACACACACAAGAAAATGACTTGAGTATAAAAGGCACTGCATCGTTACCTGTCTTTTTAATCACATCTACACATTGTGTGTGTGTGTGTGTGTGTGTAGGTGAACGGCGTGGTATGTAGTCCAGACGAGCATCACTTTGTCACCTGCGGGGCAGATGGTAGTGTGAGGGTGTGGGCGCTGCCTAGCAACGAGCTGCTGGTCCAGTTTCAGGTGCTCAATCAGGTAACATAAAGTCAGTCGAAACACTGGCGTCAGTATTGACCAGTCGGAACGCTGGCGGCATCGCTGAACAGTCGAAACGCTGTCAGCGTCAGTATTGACCAATCGAAACGCTGGTGGCACTGTTGGCCAATCAGAACGCTGGCGGCGTCAGTAGTGACCAATCGGAACGCTGGCGGCGTCAGTAGTGACCAATCGGAATGTTGGCGGCGTCAGTAGTGACCAGTCGGAACGCTGGTGTCATTGTTGACCAATTGGAACACTGGCGGCGTCATCGCTGACCAATCGGAACGCTGGCATCAGTATTGACCAGTCGGAACGCTGGCGGCATCGCTGACCAGTCGAAATGCTGTCAGTGTCAGTATTGACCAATCGAAACGCTGGCGTCAGTATTGACCAGTCGGAACGCTGGCGGCATCGCTGACCAGTCGAAACGCTGTCAGTGTCAGTATTGACCAATTGAAACGCTGGCGTCAATATTGACCAGTCGGAACGCTGGCGGCATCGCTGACCAGTCGAAACGCTGTCAGCGTAAGTATTGACCAATCAAAATGCTGGTGGCACTGTTGGCCAGTCGGAACGCTGGCGGCGTCAGTAGTGGCCAGTCGGAACGCTGGCGGCGTCAGTAGTGGCCAGTCGGAACGCTGGCGGCGTCAGTAGTGGCCAGTCGGAACGCTGGCGGCGTCAGTAGTGGCCAGTCGGAACGCTGGCGGCGTCAGTAGTGGCCAGTCGGAACGCTGGCATCAGTATTGACCAGTCGGAACGCTGGCAGCATCGCTGACCAGTCAAAACGCTGTCAGTGTCAGTATTGACCAATCGAAATGTTGGCATCAGTATTGACCAGTCGAAACGCTGTCAGCGTCAGTATTGACCAATTGAAACGCTGGTGGCACTGTTGGCCAATCGGAACGCTGGCGGCGTCAGTAGTGACCAGTCAGAACGCTGGTGTCACTGTTGACCAATTGGAACACTGGCGGCGTCATCGCTGACCAATCAGAACGCTGGCATCAGTATTGACCAGTCGGAACGCTGGCAGCATCGCTGACCAGTCGGAACGCTGGCAGCATCGCTGACCAGTCGGAACGCTGGCAGCATCGCTGACCAGTCGGAACGCTGTCAGTGTCAGTATTGACCAATCGAAACGCTGGCATCAGTATTGACCAGTTGGAACGCTGGCGTCATCGCTGACCAGTCGAAACGCTGTCAGCGTCAGTATTGACCAATTGAAACGCTGGTGGCACTGTTGGCCAATCGGAACGCTGGCGGCGTCAGTAGTGACCAGTCAGAACGCTGGTGTCACTGTTGACCAATTGGAACACTGGCGGCGTCATCGCTGACCAATCGGAACGCTGGCATCAGTATTGACCAGTCGGAACGCTGGCAGCATCGCTGACCAGTCAAAACGCTGTCAGTGTCAGTATTGACCAATCGAAACGCTGGCATCAGTATTGACCAGTTGGAACGCTGGCGTCATCGCTGACCAGTCGAAACGCTGTCAGCGTCAGTATTGACCAATTGAAACGCTGGTGGCACTGTTGGCCAATCGGAACGCTGGCGGCGTCAGTAGTGACCAGTCAGAACACTGGTGTCACTGTTGACCAATTGGAACACTGGCGGCGTCATCGCTGACCAATCAGAACGCTGGCATCAGTATTGACTAATCAAAACGTTGGCAGCATCGCTGACCAATTGAAATGCTGGCGGCATCAGTAGTGACCAATCGGAACGCTGGCGGCATTGCTGACCAGTTGAAACATACCTGTTATTGTTGACCAATCAAAAAACCTAATATTTGATATTACTGACCAGAGCCTGTAATAATGTGAAGTATAGCAGTATATCCTGAAGTGTGTGTTTTTTTTTTTTTTTTTTTGTCCCCCCTCCAGAGCTGCGAGTGTGTGTGTTGGAGTCCAGCAGCAGGAGTGTGTGAGCCCGGCACAGTCGGGCGTGTGGCCGGAGGCTACAGTGACGGCTCCGTGCGGATCTTCAGCGTAGCTTCAGCCGAGATGGAGCTCAAACTGCAGCCTCACTACGGCGCTGTGAGCGCACTGCAGTACTCGCACCACGGTGAGCTCGGGTTTACAACACGAGGTTCGCTTTAATGGAAAGGCAAGACCAAATCACAGCTTTATACTGATGCGTTCGTTCTCATAAGTTATTGTTTCTACAGTAACAGTTTGGAACGGGCAGTGTGTCGTACCCTGTGGGGAGGTCTTCAGGAGTGTGTGTGTTTTTGCAGGTCAGGTTTTGCTTTCAGGAGGACGAGACGGCGTGATTGTAGTGAGCAGCCCATCAACAGGAGCCTCCTTGCGCATCATCAATGACCACAAAAGGGCATCGATCAGCACTATACAGTGCACAGGCAAACAGGTGAGAGAAGAGAAAAGTTGAGTCCTCTATCAATATTCTATTAGTTTAAGAAAAAAAGGGAGTCAGGAAGAGAAACAGAACAGATTGTTGTGTGTGTTAATAACATATTTATTCATTTTATCACCTTAATAAAACGTCATGAACACATCTTGTAGTATAAGGAGTACGGTCTGGAGGGCAACGAACTCTGGCTGGCTGTCAGCTCCGACCGCCGCGTCAGCATCTGGGCCTCCGATTGGGCAAAGGACAAATGTGAGCTGCTGGATTGGCTGACGTTTCCTGCTCCCACCCCTCGTCAGGTGATCAGCGCAAATAGCCGTCTCTTTCCTGTTTATTATCGCAGTGCGTGTGTGTCAGGCTTGCAGGACTCGAGTCCGACTCGTGCCCCAATTTTAAGGACTCGTGACTCGACTTGGACTTGAGCTCTGATAACTCGGACTTGTGCATTAACTGCATTCGGACTCTGTGTCCAAAATTGTTCACTACTCCCTATATAGGGAATTGCTATATAGAGGACTGTACAGTGGTATGCAAAAGTTTGGGCACCCCTGGTCAATTGCTGTTACTGTGAACAGTTAAGCAAGTTGAAGATGAAATGATTTCCAAAAGGCATAAAGTTAAAGACGACTCATTCCCTTTATATTTTAAGCAAAAACAGTTGTTGTTTTTTTTTTATTTTCTTCTTTTACATTTTCAAAATGACAAAAAAGGAAAAGGGCCCGAAGCAAAAGTTTGGGCACCCTGCATGGTCAGTACCTAGTAACACCCCCTTTGGCAAGTATCACAGCTTGGAAACACTTTTTGTAGCCAGCTAATAATCTTTCAGTTCTTACCTGGGGGATTTTCACACATTCGTCCTTGCAAAAGGCTTCCAGTTCTACAAGTTTCTTGGGCTGTCTTGCATGCGCTGCTCTTTTGAGATCTATCCACAGATTTTCAATGATGTTTAGGTCAGGGGACTGTGAGGGCCCGGGCAAAACCTTCAGCTTGGGCCTCTTGAGGGATTCCATTGTAGATTTTGAGGTGCATTTTGGATCATCGTCTTATTGTAGGACCCGCCCTCTTTTTAACTTCAACTTTTTTACAGATGGTGTGATGTTTGCTTCCAGAATTTGCTGGTATTTATTCGAATCCACGCTTCCCTCGACCAATGAAATGTGCCCTGTGCCACTGGCTGCAACACAACCCCAAAGCATGATCGATCCACACCCATGCTTCAGAGGTGGAGAGGTGTTCTTTTCCTGGAATTTGGCACCCTTTTTTCTCCAAACGTACCTTTGCACATTGTGGCCAAAAAGCTCTATTTTGATTTCATCAGTCCACAGGACTTGTTTCCAAAATGCATCAGGCTTATTTAGATGTTCGTTTGCAAACTTCAGACGCTGAATTTTGTGGCTCGGACGCAGGAACGGTTTTCTTCTGATGACTCTCCCATGAAGGTCATATTTGTTCAGGTGTCGCTGCATAGTAGAACAGTGCACCACCACTCCAGGGTCTGCTAAATCTTTCTGAAGGTCTTTTGCAGTCAAACAGGGGTTTTTATTTGCCTTTCTAGCAATCCAACGAGCAGTTCTTTAGGAAGTTTTCTTCATCTTCCAGACCTCACCTTGATCTCCACTGTTTCTGTTCACTGCCATTTCTTAATAACATTACAGTCTGAGGAAACGGCTACCTGAAAACACTTTGCTACGTTCTTGTAGCCTTCTCCTGCTTTCTGAGCGTCAATTATTTTATTATTCAGAATGCGACGGAGTTGCTTAGAGGAGCCCATGGCTGTTGATTTTAGGGACAAGTTTGAGGAGTCAGAGAATTTCTACAGCTTTGAAATCTGCATCATCTGACCTTCCTAATGAAGAATTTGAACAAGCCGCAGCTCAATAAGCTAATTAAGGTCTGGAACCTCGGTAAAAGTTACCTGAGAACTCAAATGTATTGGGGTTCCCAAACTTTCGCATGGTGTTCCTTTTCTTTTTTCGCTCTCCAATTGTACAAAACAAAAATAATACACAAATCCTGCAGAAAAGGCTGAAAAGAAATGTCTCGTCTTTACCTTTATGCCTTTTGATGATCAGTTCATCTTCTGCTCACTTAACTATTCACAGTAACAGGCATTTTCAGTAAGGGTGCCCAAACTTTTGCATGCCACTGTATAGTGAGCTCATTGGTAAAATGAAAAAAAAAAAAAAAAGCTTTCGGACACGAGTCAGTCGCGCTGGTATTTACGTCATTACTGTCACACAAATAAAACGTGCCGGATCAGTCGGCTGGTGGGTTCTTTGCCGCTTTTTTAATTTGATTTCTTTCAGCGCGACCGCAATGCATGATGGGATATATTGCTTTGGTGAGTGACCATTGGTTGTACACTACTTTTTGTGATGCATTGTAGGATACTCTGAGTGCACTACATAGGGTGTAAATAATCCTTACTCAGGTTTCAGACAGCACTATAAAATGGCGTCCTCACTATAATAGTGAGTCGGGCGCGATTTCGGACGCCGGGGGAGGACTCGGATTTTTTCTTCATTTTTTGTAACATGCCATAATAATTTGGCATAAGGTATATTTATATCTCCGTTAATTTTTGTCCTAATTTTGTTCAAGAGTGTCGCACCTGCACAGGATGAAGGCGCGATCAGCACGCCGATATAAAAACTCTGAAAACACACTTACTTTGCGAAGTATTGAGTTGCATTGCTGAGCCTTGTTTGGACTCTAGTGACATAAATTGTCTTGATTTGTTTTTCTTGCCTTGACCAATCAGGACACGGTGAGTTTGCCGCCCAGTCTGGCAGCGTTCAGCCCCACGGAGAGGGGAATAGTGGTTTACACAGGGTATGCTGCTCAGAAGGAACTCACCTTCTACTGCCTGAAGAAGAAACAGGTACACGGGTAGTTTTGGACTTATTTTGGATTTCACTACCACCTCGAGTATCGTTGAACGGTTTCGTCCTTCTCGTTGTGTGCTAGGTGATAAGGACGGTGTCTCTCACTGACTGGGCTCTGTCTCTCAGCCTGTGTTTTCGAGGAAGACTGCTCGCTGTCGGATCAAACCGTGAGTCACGTGTTCCTGCGTCGAGAGAGCGTGCTCTCGACAGAACACCTCACCGTACCTTTATATTGTTGGAACATAAACTTGATAGGTCGAGACGCTTCTCTTCTTGAACGGCTACATTCGATGTGTGTGTTGCAGAGCGTGTGCTGAAGCTGATCGACTCCTCCAGCGGACGTTTTCAGGATTTCACGTGGCACAGCGACTCTGTTCACCACTGCAGCTTCAGCCAGTCGGGAACTCAGCTGTTCACTACAGCACACGGGGAGGTCTTCCTGTGGAGCCTCAGAGGCCTGTGACACACACACACACACACACACAGAGTAGTGGTATCACAAACTCGCTACACAATTACGACACACACTGTACACTTAATGCTTGAGACCAAGACTGGGCTTTTGTTCTCAAAGTCCCTCGAATCAAATTCTTTACCTCTCAGCGTGCTTTTGTTTAATTACTGCTGTGAACGTTCTGCGATTTGTGTTCCGTCGCATTGTGGTTAAGATTTAAATTGTTTGTTTGAACACTTTTAAATAAACGTCATAAAAAAGACTATCTGTCACGATGAATCCTTTCCACAGTCAGGGGACCGAAACCTGCCCGTTCATCTTAAATACATACCTATATGAACATTACGCCTGTTAGCAGTTATCCTACGGTGTTTTGCGTAAGTATTCACCAGGGGCGTCACTAGACCCAAGACCATACTGGGGCACAAAAGGGGCACAGGAAATGTATGCGAAGCGCGCGAGCTAAAAATTTTGCACTATATTTATATTTATATTTTTTATATAATATATATTACATTTTATGTAATATATATTATATTTTATGTAATATATATTTATATATTGATATTTATATTTAGAAACGGCCTGCTTAAAACTAGTCACTAGAGCTGTAAAACTCAAAATGATTACGAGGACACTGAATCCAGGTCAATCATTTAATAATAACAGTATGAATATTTGCAACATTTGTGATAATAGCAATGTAATACTTATACTGTTGGTAATATTGTAAAAGAACATATTAACATACAATACAACACCGCCGAGTTTTTAAACTCAACCAAGAGTACTTAATGGCCAACAGTATTCACACTTGATACCTTTTAAATCACCAAACATATCTTTGTAAGCACACGCATTTTCAGCATTGAACATCTCTAAACACAATCCAAAAGCCTCTAAAAGCACCACTGTGTGTGTGTGTGTGTGTGTGTGTGCGCGCAGAGCGCGTGCATGTGCAATTGAAATTCGGTTCAATAATTCAATTACAATACTCAACTGGACGTAGCCTCCAAAAC
The DNA here is from genome assembly GCF_027579695.1 of Neoarius graeffei. Taxonomy (NCBI): domain Eukaryota; kingdom Metazoa; phylum Chordata; class Actinopteri; order Siluriformes; family Ariidae; genus Neoarius; species Neoarius graeffei. Next base: position 8,852,087 of record NC_083573.1, read on the forward strand.
AACAGTTGTGTGTCATTACGTTAGGTGGCTATCTTCACACAGTCCATCACAAAACTATCAACGCGATCTGGCAACACGCAAACTGAGGGCTCGCGGCTTGCCACGTTGCAGACGACGGAATGAATGCAAACTTTTCAATATCCCTTCGTTTCAAACAAAAAATCAAGACAACACGAAAACAATGTCCCAACACATATTAATTCTACAGCGTTACAAAAATGACAGTGGAATTACTGTCTACTAACCTGTAAACAGTTGAAAAACACGGAGAGATGGTTTCCCCTGCTCTGAATTTCATTGCATCTGAGGGCTGCTGGAGTCTGCGGTCCCCATAGCAACCAAGCTGTTACTCATGTCACGCGCACACTTTTTTCACATTGCTTAGTGTGCGCGAGGCCAGCCAAAACTACCAATGTAAAAGCATTGTAGATGGTCTTCTTCGCGCATCGGTTAGCCTACCCCACGTTATGAATTAATTAAATTGCAGCTATTCCCAAGTTTAAAATTCAGAGCGTTTCGTCACTGGATTTTTTTTACTGGGGCACTACAGATCTATACTGGGGCACGTGCCCCAGTAAAATACCCCTGGCGACGCCGATGGTATTCACCCCCTCGCTATAAACTTTTTTTTTATATATATATCCTGAACCAAACACAATATAACCCACAATAATTTTCAACCTGGGAGGAGATGCTTTTCAGCTTTGGACCAGCAGGACCAGAGCTGAGGAAACCTTGCCGCTGATGTTCTGACTCCCGGAGAGAGAATACAAGCTGAGAAGCAGATGGGACCTGTGCGTTTGAATTGAATCACGGGTTGAGCCACATTCACTAGCTATGTTCGCAGCCCAGTTGTAAATGAAAATTTGGCAGAGAGAGGCCACCATAGAACTTACAGTTCTGGAGTACCTTTTGTCTAACTCTGGGTGTTTTGCCATCCCACAAAAAATGACAAATAATTGAGTGTACTGCTTTTAAAAAAGCTTTTTGGTAGGAAAATAGGCAGACACGAGAACATGAGACATGAGAACAGCTCTCTGTCTCTCCCTCAGTCACTCAGGTTCGCGGCTCTTTTCCGTTAATGTTTCGGGTTTCTTCAGCTTCAAGTTTGTTTTTATTTCAGTTTGTACTGACTTATAACCGGTAGAGTTCTGGTAAACGTGGGTTCATTCAGATGTGGTGCTTGGTAGAAAGCAACTCGCGTTGCGTCTCTGCCTGTCGGAGATTTTTTTTTTTTTTTCTTTTTTTAACCGTTGGTTAAAAACTTTTTTTTTTTAAACTTGACATATTGAGTGACACTTTCTTGCTGTAATTCATGTAAAAATAAAGGTAGTAGTGGTATAAGTATTACAAATTAAGCTTCACTCACACTCTCTCTCTCTGCCAGTCGTCTGAGTTTTGTTTTTGTTTTTTTAAACCGTCAGTTGGCTCTAACCAGTTTTATTTTACTTCATGCACTGAGTGTCTGACACTTTCTAGGTAGTAGTGGTGTAAATAATATTACAGATTAAGCTACACACACACCTGGTGTGGAAATTTAAAAAAAAAATCACACTGATCATAAAAAAAATTAAAAGTTCAAAAAGAAAGTTATGTTGAGTATGAAAACTCTTGTTCATTACATTTCATTTCATAATTGCAACCGCATGTGTTGTATTCATCGTTGCAAAACTTGTTCTGTAAATAGTTCGTTTGCTATCGTGATCAAAACCATTGATCTGAAGCTCAATGCAGATGCTGTCCTGTAAATAGTTTTCTAATCAGCAATAAATATAACAATTTCTGATCAACCCATATCAATTGCATGCTTAAAATAACATACTGGTTAAAGCCCCGCCTGTTTCAAGACAACCAGACACTTCCTGGTTAAATCCCGCCCACTTCTGGGTTAGGCCCCGCCCACTCCGAGTACGGATACGGATACAGATAATGCTGTACTCGCTCATCCCTACTACATTCATTAAAGAGATTGGTCTATAGGAGGTGCAAAGATCGGGATCCTTGTCCTTTTTTAAAAGAACACTAATCGAGGCCTGTCTCAATGTAGGAGGGAGAGAACCCGAGTGAGAAAGATTCAACATGAACAGAATAAAGCAATGGAGTAAGTTGGCTATGAAATGCTTTAAAAAAAATTCGACCAGAAACCCTCAGGTCTCAGGGTTTTATTATTTTGCATGTTTTGTAAAGCTGAATTTAGTTCTTGAATAGTCAGGGCAGAGTCCAATTGATAAATCAATTCTGGATTTACGGAGGGAAACCCAAGTTCATCTAAAAACTTGTGCATGTCGGCTAGACCTGGTGAAAGTTCAGACTTGTACAGGGACTCGTAAAAAAAATGAAAAGACAGAGTTAATAACATCCAAGTCCTCCTGGAGCTCTCCCGATCCATCCCTAATGCAAGGTATTAAACGTGAGGCTGTTTCACGACGCAACTGGTGAGATAGTAACCTCCCAGCCTTGTCGCCATGTTCATAATATCTAGAACGGGAGTGAAGTAACATGCGTTCTGCCTCATTGGTTGTGATGAGATCCAACTCGGTTTGTAAGACCCTGCGATGCTTGGAGAGATCATCAGATGGGGCGGTCGCAAGCTGTTGGTCCACTGATTCTAAATCAATTGAAAGCTTCTGAATATTTGATATCCTTAATTTTCTTATATGTGCCGAATATGAAATTATCTGACCTCGTAAATATGCTTTTCAGGACTCCCACAGTAGTGCCCTAGAGATGGGTTCAGCATCAGCGTCGTTAAGAGTAATAAAATCCTCGATTGCACTTGTAATAAATTTATGGAACTTGTCATCTGCTAATAGTGAAGTGTTGAATCGCCATTGATTGGGATAGCGAGGTCTGGGGGAAATCTGAACATCTAGGGACACAGGCGCATGATCTGAAACAATAATTGGATGGTACGATACATTTGTCACTTTTGGAATAAGATTAGCGTCTACGAAGAAATAATATATGCGAGAAAATGTTTGGTGCACATGCGAATAAAAAGAGTATTGCCTATTGTACGGATTATGAAATCTCCAGGGGTCAACATAGCCATTACTAGACAGGAAATTGCAAAGAGTCCTAGCCATTAATGATTGGGTTGAGCCGGGTTTAGAACGGTCTAATTGAGGATCAGTAGCGCAGTTCATGTCCCCTCCAAAAATCAGAAAGCAGTCACTCAGAGAGGGTAGATTTTCAAACAACTTGTTCAGAGAGCAGGAATTGTCAAAATTTGGTGCATATACATTAACCAGTAGGACAGGCACCTGAAACAAAGTACCCAGAACTATCAGATATCTGCCGTCTTTGTCAGAAATGGTTTTGGTCAGTGTAAATGCAACAGATTTACCAATCAAAATGGCAACCCCTCTGGCCTTAGAGTTGAAACTAGAATGGAATACTTCAGCAACCCAGGGACATTTCAGTCTGACCTGGTCTTTGTTCCTCATGTGGGTCTCCTGCAAAACGACAGTTGCCCCTTTTCCACCAAAGCAGTTCCAGGGCTGGTTCGGGGCCAGTGCTTAGTTTGGAACCGAGTTTTCTGTTTCCACTGATAAAGAACTGGCTCTGGGGCCAGAAAAAACGGTTCCAGGCTAGCACCAACTCTCTGCTGGGCCAGAGGAAAGAACCGCTTACGTCAGCGGGGGGGGCGGAGTTGTTAAGACCAACAACAATAGCAAGACCGCGAAAGATCGCCATTTTTAAGCGACGAGAAGCAGCAGCTGTACAAACGCAAAGTCATCCATTATTATTACTGTTGTTGTTGCTGCTGCTTCTTCCGTGTTGTTTTTGCTTCGATATTTGCGCCAAGGTTTATGCAAACGTAGCGACGTAACTGACGTATACAACGACGTAACTGACATATACAGCGACGTAATGACGTGGCTTCCCTTAGGACCGCGAGCTATGGAAAAGCAAACTGGTTCTCAGCTGGCTCGCAAGTTGAACGAGTTGTGAACCAGCACTGGCCCCGAACCAGCCCTGGAACTGATTTGGTGGAAAAGGAGTATGTGTCAGGCTTCAAGCGTTTTAAATGGGAGAACACCCTGCACCGCTTAACAGCACCCCTGAAACCTTTAATATTCCAGCTGATAAATCTTACATTTGAGCTTATAACATTAGCCATGTAAAGTATGAATAAAGATGCGAGGCAGCCAGGTTCCCGACCCTGGATTCCAGGAGAAAAGAGAGAAGAAAAAAAAGAAGGGAGGGGGACAAACAACAGACTTGATCAACTTACCCCCCAAACCCGCAACCTCCCCCCATAGCGCCTTCCACTACCCTATCCCCAAACGACAGGATACCAGTGCTAACTCCACAAGGAGTCATGAACCAAAAGAAAAAACTCAAGGCTTTGGACCGAACAGTCATCTTCACCTTGCTCCAATACGGTTGGAGCTCCTGCAAACTTTCCTCGAAGGAATATTCAGCTGAGGACAAAGCTGAAATATTAACACAAAACCAAGAACCATCTGAAAAAAAAAAAAAAACTTGTGCAAACATAAGCTTGTTGGCTGCCAGTGAGAGTTGAGGTGCCATTTACATCAAAGTCAACAAAACATAACTACACTAGTGAAATAATATTCAGAGCTATATTGTAGATAGCGCTGTTAAAAGTCATTTTAGCACCACCACTTTAAAATGTAACATAACTGCATTGGGACCTGCACTCAGAACTGTGATACAATGATTTTGGAGTAGCAAACCGGTTTATTTGAGTGTTCTCACAAAAACTGCAGCTTCGCCGGGTGATGTAAACTCTCTTGTGACCCGGAGGTGAGCTGGGTGTAGCAGCCCAAACCTTATGTCTGGAATGTCCCTGAGCTGGCGTCAGACATCATTGAAGGCTGCGCGGGTTTTTGCTGTACGCACAGTAAAATCTGGAAAATTGGAGATTGGTGAATCCTTTACTTTGATCCGCTGTTGGGCTCTGGCACGTCGTAGGACATCAACACAATCTGCATAATAGTGCAAACGTGCTATTATTGGACGGGGACGCTCACCAGGTTTCGGTTTAGGCTGAAGGGATCGGTGGGCATGGTCCACAACCGGCCCTTGCTCCAGGCAGAGAGCATCTTTTAAGAAAGGTGGAACCTGTGGCCACGTTGACTGGGCCGTGCTCCTCGGGTAGTCCTATTATCCTGATGTTATTACGGCGAGACCTCACCTCCAAATCTTCACATTTACTATCAAGAATGGCAAGTTGGGACGAAAATTTGTCCATTTTACTTTTGAGTGAAACCGCATCGTCAGTACAGTACATGTCGATAGCGAGCCCTCCATGTCATTCACAGTCATCCTTAGCACATCCACCTCCGACTTGATAGCCGCCATGTCAGCAGTTAGTTCAGTTTTCATGCTCTGTAGCTCGGACTTTATCTGAATCAAGTTGTTCGCCATTGCCGTTTCTAATTCAGTTTTAAAAATGCATACCATCTCTTCTCGAAGAGCAGCGAGCAGTTCAGCCTTAAAGTCCGCAGAAGCCATGCTCGAGGTGGCATCAGCACCCTCTGGAGGAAGGGACTTAGCAGCCCCGCTTCGCGGCAGGATAGTCGCAACACTATGAGACGGGGATGTAGCCGGAGGAGCGGGCCTCTGCTGCGTAGCCACTGGGTTGCTCGCACTCTTTGGTTTTGAAGGCATATCAACATGCAGCTTAGTCACAGGAGTTCTGCAGGAGCTCCCGTAAACACGTCTCACTCCATTAGTCACTCAGCCGGAAGTCGTTCACGGACATCTTTAACTTGTCCCTGCGGCAGGCTGTTGTCCCCACATGCCTTAAATCCACCACTGTTATCCCCGTGCCCAAAAAGCAAGCAGTCTCAATGACGATATCGCCCAGTTGCTCCGACACCAATTACTATGAAGTGCCTTGAGAGGCTTGTCCTATCTTGCATCAAGGCCAACGTCCCCACTGATGTGGAAACAGATCGATGGAGGATGCAATCTCAGTTGCACTTCTTACAACCTTGTCTCCTCTGGAACATGCGTCAGGATGCTATTTATCGATTTTTAGCTCCGCTAGCAAGCTCAGCAACCTGGGATTAACCACCACACTGTGCTCATGGATTTTGGACTTCCTCACCAACAGACCACGCATTGTCTCTTCTCACCCTGAACACAGGAGTACCACAGGGCTGTGTCCTTAGCCCAGCCCTTTTCACTCTATTCACGTATGACTGCACACCCATCCACTCCTGATGACATGACTGGAGTGGGATTGATATCAGAAAATGATGAGAAGCTCTACAGAGAGGAGATTCAACACCTGGTCCAGTGGTGTTCCGACAGTAACCTGGTACTGAACGCAACCAAAACAAAGGAGGTTGTTTTGGACCTCAGGAGAACCTGGAAGACAACACCCCCCACCAGTAAATGGTGAAGAGGTGCAGAGGGTCAACGACATCAAATTCCTGGGACTCCACATCACAAAGGGTCTGACGTGCACCCTTAATAACGCTTCACACCTGGTGAAGAAAGCTCAGCTTTTCTTCTTGAGAAAACTTTAAAAAGCCAGACTTCCCTCTCAGCTCTTGGTAAACTTCTACAGGAGCACAATCGAGAGTTTGCTTTGTTACTGTGTTAGAGTTTGGCCCACCACAGGGATCCCAGACGTCCGCTATTTAGCGGAATTCCGCTATTTTTCTAGCCAAAGTGATGGTTTTTTTTTTTTTTTTAATCTCTTGTATATCCGTTAAAAATGTTTGTTTAAGTAAAATGACCAGCAGAATACGTTCTGATTTGGTTTGCTTGTTTAGTGATGTTTTTGTCAGCTTCGTTTGTTCTCGTTGACATTCGGGAACACTCTGAAGTTAAATTGATGTAAATACCGCGAGACTGTACGCGATAGAACGAGAAAACAATATGGCTGCGCCCTTTTGCTAGAAAATGCGTTTTAACTCCGTTCGTGCTTTTGTTTCTAATGCGTTGAACTTAATTCAATATGCAGGGCTGTGAAATTTCCGCAGATTCTGTCACGAAAAATATCATCTTCACAAAACGTCTATTTTTGCATTAAATCATTGGGGGGTCTAGTCAGTTTTAATCGCCTTGCACGAGACCGGCGACTCAATACAGCCGGACTCGCGGAGTTTTATGCCAGCTGAGCGTGGAACACGTCTTGACTGCGAATGACAGAGCTAAAAATAGCTATTGCGTGACCTGGCACCGCGTACGTGAATTTTGTACTTACAGGGTGCAAGATCAGACATGGTTAAGATGCCATCAAAAAGGAAAGCTAAGGAGGTGTTTGAGAGAGATGCAAAGAGGGCTAGAAAAGAACACACAGACAGACTGAAGGAAAAGATGGAAAAGAGCAAGTTTGCAAAACAAAGAGATGGTGTTAAAGAAAAGAAAATTAAAAGACTTTCATTAGATGCTGTTTGACAGACTATGAACATTTTGTAAATAGCTTTAATAGAGGAATGCAAATACTATAGAACTAATAACTAATAGTCTTACTGAAAGATGAATTAAAAGAAATAGCTGGGAGTGATGCAAAGAGGAATAGAAGGAGCCAGAAGTAAAAGAAAAGATGTAAATAATATATTAGATAAGAAACATTAGGTTTTTTTTTTTTTAAAACTTTTGCTCTGTAGACAAGAGACATTGTGACAGATTCTTGGAAAAAGCCAGGACATAATACAAGAATTAAGTGTAATTTGGAAGACAACAGGTATCTCTCACTTAAATATTGAGCATGATTTTTCACAGTCATTTTGAAAGGCCTATCAAAGTTTTCTTTTAACATTTCTTTAAATTGTTATTTACACATTTTTTACTTTTATTTTGATTAAGAGATAAAATACATAGGCACTTTTATTAGATATTTCAAAGTATTTTACATGGATCTTTCATTTTAAAAGAGAAAACTGTTGATGGGTATTTTATATGGCAAAATGAAGACCAAGACTAGTCAAATATTTACTTGTTGAGATCAATTTTTTACTTGCAGGAAATGCTCAGAATACACCATATAACACCTAAAATGGCTTGGTGTCTGGGGCCCTGGGGGGCTGTGCCCCCCAGACCCCCCCTTTTCCTCAGATTTCTTATTTACAATTTCACAGCCCTGAATATGTCTTGGAAAAAAGATATCGTCCATAAAAGAGATAGCGGAACAGTGTCCGGGTTAGAAGTACATTCTTCAAAGCTACATTTTCATCTAATTTTTATAAATAACAATTTTTTTTGCCACTTATGTCATTGATTACAAAATATGGCATCAAATAGATACACATTATTGTTAAATTCTGTTGCTTTTCTATGTTAAATCTATGTAAAAAATGTGTTCTGTAGCATCTTTAAATGTTAAAATCTCAACATCTTCAGGGGGCTTGCAGCCCCCTTGACCCCTGCTGATAGTTTCTTACATTCCTCTATTTTTTTCAATTACTGCTGGGATCCCTGACACCAGCTGTACTGCAGAGAACCGGAGCGATTTGGAACGGATAGTTAAGACTGCACAGAGGATTGTGGGGATTAAGCTACCAAATCTGGACGTGGTTTACGCTAACCGTTTTCTGTAAAAGGGCGAACAATATTATCAAGGACTCCGCACACCCAGGTCATAAACTGTTTGTCCCCGACCCATCGGGCAAAAGATACAGGACCATCAGAACACGCACAATCCAACGTTCATCGATATCGAACCAGAGGACAGATAGAGAACTTGTATCGACCATGTTACCGGTCCGATCTGTCCTTTTTACACTTTTAAAATGTCTGGACCCAAAGAGTGGAACAAACTGCTTCCTTGAATGAAGCACATTACATCTGCTTCTCTTTTCAAATCTAAACTTTAATCCTACCTTCTACACGATGAACCCATTCACACTGCTTTGATTTAATATATTCGCCACCACGTTCGATTTCCAACACCGTGGCTGATGTGTCAACTTTTTTTTTTTGGTCTCTCAGGATGGAGCAAGTCCCTTGGGGTTTTATTCCCACCATTTAACCGTATTGGATGTCACTTCGACTTTTTTTTTTTCCTCTTGTATTATGGATATTCATGGAGTGTAATTTTTTTAAATCATTTATTTTGGTGAATAAAAAAAAAAACACATTGTCTTGCTGTTTAGCCATTACAGTCAAGTCAAGTTTATTTGTATAGCGCTTTTAACAATCAACGTTGTCGTAAAGCAGCTTTACAGAATTTGAATGACTTAAAACATGAGCTAATTTTATCCCTAATCTATCCCCAATGAGCACGCCTGTGGCGACGGTGGCAAGGAAAAACTCTCTCAGACGACATGAGGAAGAAACCTTGAGGGGAACCCATCCTCATTTGGGCAACAACAGACAACATGACTATAACATTAACAGTTTTAACATGGAGTCAGTTTTGTTGATGTTATAAACTCTTTATTGATGGAAACTTGAGTGCAAAACTGTTCATGACAACTGCAGTCCTAAAGTTAGCAAGTCAACTGCAGTCATCAGCCATAAAAGCATTACTGTAAGAGTCCAGAGCGTCCTCCAGGTGTGACTTTCAACTGTCCGTATGGGGCCGTCCTCTACAGGAGCGATGCGATGAGACTCCAACCAGACACAGGGCACCAGGATGGATCAGGCAGGTCCGAGGAGCAGAAGAGGTCAGCATCTCGATCCCAGGACCGACATGTAACTCAGAGGGACAGATTTGGGGGAGAGAGATAAAACACAGGTTGTTAGGTATGCCCAATGTCACCTGAATAAGTAGGAACAGTATACATATTGCACTGAGTACAAGCAGGGACTCCGGCAACTAACTATGACAGCATAACTAAAAGGGGAGAGCCAGAAGGTAACACAGGTATGAAGGAGCCCCGGGACATAAAGCAGCAGCCACTACACCGTCAACAAACTCGACTGAGCAAGCGAGTGGGGACTGACAGCATCCATACAGTACATCCATCCAGCTCATCAAACATGAGTCATTATACGTCTACACATACAGTCCTGTGCAAAAGTCTTTGGTACATGTAAAGAAATGCTGTAGACCAAAAATGGCTTAAAAATAATATGAAATGTTGAAACATGAAAAATTACTATAAGCGGTAATCAGTAAGCCATAATAAATGAAACAAAGTCAGTATTTGGTGTGAGACGACCCTTTATTTAAAAAAAAATGTAGCCTCGGGTCCAATGAGTGCAGTTTTATGCGGAAACGAGCTGAAGGTTTGACTGAGCATCTTCCAGAACCAGCCACAGTTCTTCTGGACACTTTGAGTGTCTCACTCGCGTCTTCATTTTGCACCAAAACCCAGCAGCCTTCATTAGGTTTTCTTTTTTAATCTGAAAAGTCGTCTGTTATGGAACATGCTGCTCAGATACAAACTTTTTTTTTTTTCTGTAACATTTAATTTTGTGCTTGGGGGGGACGGTACAGTGAGATAATGAGAATGAGTAGAGTTTTTAGCAAATGTGCAAAATGTCTTGAACCAACATCCATGAGCGGTCTGAGGAGTCACTTCAAATGTGTTTTTATTTCATTTACTTTCAGCCTATGATTAATACCTGATGTACAGTATGTTTAGGTTCGGAATGATGTTATCAGTCACCATCACTACATCTCATCTCATTATCTCTAGCCGCTTTATCCTGTTCTACAGGGTCGCAGGCGAGCTGGAGCCTATGCCCGCTGACTACGGGCGAAAGGCGGGGTACACCCTGGACAAGTCGCCAGGTCATCACAGGGCTGCACATAGACACAGACAACCATTCACACTCACATTCACACCTACGGTCAATTTAGAGTCACCAGTTAACCTAACCTGCATGTCTTTGGACTGTGGGGGAAACCGGAGCACCCGGAGGAAACCCACGCGGACACGGGGAGAACATGCAAACTCCGCACAGAAAGGCCCTCGCCGGCCACGGGGCTCGAACCCGGACCTTCTTGCTGTGAGGCGACAGCGCTAACCACTACACCACCGTGCCGCCCATCACTAGATCAGTGAAAATAAATAAAATAAAAAGATTGAGAGAACTTAATGATGATGTTCTCATCATTCGCAGATGGTCCTAGAGCCTTCTCATCACATGATGTTTTTTGTTCTGGAATATTCCAAATATTTCAGACGAGTGGATGTGTTCAGCTCCCAGGGTTGAACTGAAAGGTCTCCTGGAGTGGATCAGTTCATGCATTTTAATGCAAAAATAAACATTTCTAGAGATTATGTGAATGTAAAGTGACCTGGGATGGACAGAAATGCTGTAGACATAACTTTTATTAATGGTACTTGTCTGAAATATGTGCACGCTTTATTTATGTTTAAAATGTGTTTTCACGATTGTTTGACCCACTGTGGAACGGAAATGCAATTTATGGTAATAAAGCTTGGTGACCGGAAGTGGGCGTTGTGTTGCAGCTGGAACCGGAAGTAGGTTTGTCTGTATGTGTGTGTCTCCTTGGACAGAATGGGAACGGGTCAGAGAGGAATACAACATGCATTTTAACTCATTCAAACACATAATCACTGTTTAATCCATCTGTGAGGAATAAATGAATGAAAATGAAACGCGACGTCCGGATTCTGTTACTAGGGGAACGTAAGTACCTTTGGTTATTCGCTAATGTGTGAATAACACACAGGCTAGTTAGCTTACTAGCTATGACTACCATAATTAATCTTTAATAGGCAATATAAAACAAGTACATATGTAACAACGATATGCATCTAAGCAGCAGTGGTTAGCACTCGAGCTAATTTGCTAAGTAGAATTAGTTAGAGTTGCCTATTTTAATTTTAATACCTGGTAAAATGAGCCAACTTGAATTTAAGTTATTGGCTCAGTCCCAAGTCCATCCGCGCTCCCTATTCAGGTGCACTACATGGTGGTTGAAATCGTAGCTTCCGCACTCTGCATAGTGCACTTCATATCTAACACGTATCGATTTGGACCAAGCTGCAGAGTTAGACTTATTTGTTGCTTTTTAGCCTCGAAAGAATATAATTTATTTTATTTTAATTTATAGATGTTGACACCATTATTTGTAGCCTTAATAGCAATTTGTGTTAAAGCGGTGACATTTTAGAGGCTTTTTTTTTTTTTTTAAAGCTAGCAGGCTAAACCTGTCAGAAATGTATCAGAAATACACTTTTACTGCAGCTATTTATTTATTTAATGTATTGATAACTTTTAATACGTTAAATAGCGTATTTAATAGAATAAGTTAGTTGCCTATTTTAATTTTAATAGCTGGTAAAATGAGCCAACTTGAATTTAAGTTATTGGCTCAGTCCCAAGTCCATCCGCGCTCCCTATTCAGGTGCACTACATGGTGGTTGAAATCGTAGCTTGCTGGTTTGTTGCTTTTTAGCCTCGAAAGAATATAACTTATTTTATTTTAATTTAAAGATGTTGACACCATTATTTGTAGCCTTAATAGCAATTTGTGTTAAAGCGGTGACATTTTAGAAGCTTTTTTTTTTTCTAAAGCTAGCTCTAGCCTAGCTAGTAGCAGGCTAAACCTGTCATAAATGTATCTATCAAAAATACACCAACTTTTACTGCAGCTAACTATCCATTTATTTATTTAATGTATTAACTTGTAATACGTTAAATAATCTCATGTATTTAATAGAATTAGTTTTAGTTGCCTATTTTAATAGCTGGTAAAATGAGCCAACTTGAATTTAAGTTATTGGCTCAGTCCCAAGTCCATCCGCGCTCCCTATTCAGGTGCACTACATGGTGGTTGAAATCGTAGCTTCCTTCCGCACTCTGCGTAGTGCACTTCATATCTCATACATATCGATTTGGACCAAACTGGTTTGTTGCTTTTTAGCCTCGAAAGAATATAACTTATTTTATTTTAATTTAAAGATGTTGACACCATTATTTGTAGTCTTAATAGTAATTTGTGTTAAAGCGGTGACCTTTTAGAGGCTTTTTTTTTTTTAAAGCTAGCAGGCTACCTGTCAGAAATGTATCAAAAATCCACTTTTACTGCAGCTAGCTTGCTATTTATTTATTTAATGTATTGATAACTTTTAATACGTTAAATAGCGTATTTAATAGAATAAGTTAGTTGCCTATTTTAATTTTAATAGCTGGTAAAATGAGCCAACTTGAATTTAAGTTATTGGCTCAGTCCCAAGTCCATCCGCGCTCCCTATTCAGGTGCACTACATGGTGGTTGAAATCGTAGCTTCCGCACTCTGCATAGTGCACTTCATATCTAACACATATCGATTTGGACCAAGCTGGTTTGTTGCTTTTTAGCCTCGAAAGAATATAACTTATTTTATTTTAATTTAAAGATGTTGACACCATTATTTGTAGTCTTAATAGTAATTTGTGTTAAAGCGGTGACCTTTTAGAGGCTTTTTTTTTTAAACGCTAACAGCTAGCTAGCTAAACCTGTCAGAAATGTATCAAAAATCCACTTTTACTGCAGCTAGCTTGCTATTTATTTATTTATTTATTTATTTAATGTATTAATAACTTAATTTATTTTCTATTCTCCAACAGTTTTGCTAGAACTCGAGTCTCACACTTGTGAACTGAGTAGTCTGCCAAACCGCTAACTTGTGCACTATTTCCACACACTAGTTAGTACAGTAGTATGCGGCTTTCAGCACAAGCCAATGGTTGAATTCCAAACAGGTCACGCGGTCCTAAGTAGTGCCCTAGCTAGTGTAGAGAGACCGTTAGTTCTGACCACATGTAGTGCACTAACTAGGGAAAAGCGAGCCGTTTGGGATGTCGCCCACCTGGGGCGTTTTCCTTGGCAGTGTTGACTGCACTTCTCTTTCCAACTTGTCATCTGTTCAGAAATGTTTGCTTTCAAGGTTATTAAAGAATAATCTGTGCACTGTGATCACCATAAGAGCTCGTAAACCTTTTAGAAAGCTGGTCTATAACTCATCACTTCTTATATTGAATTCAAGTCACAAAGCTCCTTCAGTCAGTCCAGGTCATGGTGGTTTTCATTCCTTCTTTCCTCCAGCCAAAGTGGGGAAGACGTCTCTCATCATGTCCTTGGTCGGAGAGGAGTTCCCCGAGGAGGTGAGCTGAGCACTTGTCCTGAGTGTCGTTAAAGAACGCTTGACATCTTTGTAAGCTTCAAAGGCAGTCATAGTGGTAGTGTCCTTGGTGGCTGGAGCGAATGATGATTGCCAGGTCCACGCCTGAGCCACGATGTTGCTGCTCAGTGTCTGACCAATTGGTCTGTGTGTAATCGGTCAGGTTCCTCTCCGGGCCGAGGAGATCACCATCCCTGCAGACGTCACACCTGAGAAAGTGCCGACGCACATTGTGGACTACTCCGGTAGGCGCGTGTTTTAAGCGTTAGATAGTATGCGTGGAATTGTGCACGTTCTGCAGTAGTCTGTTGTCTGTTGCAGAGAGCGAGCAGTCAGAAGAAGTGCTGCGCAGCGAGATAATTAAGGTAAGCAATGCTCGATCAGCAAGTGTTCAAGTCTTCCAGACCGAGGGCTTTGCCTTGTTGAAGTGTTTATTGCAGTGCCATTTGCACGGTACACTGCTTTCTTCTTCGACAAGCCTAAGCTTACGTAATGGTCTTCCTTTAAGGCGAACGTGGTGTGTGTGGTGTATGATGTCACGCAAGAGGAAACCATCGACAAGGTACCTTGTGCTTTCTCGGGTCGTCTTTCTTTCTTTCTTTCTTAAATCCTTGTCGTTTTACACTGCTGTTTTATTCCCATCAGATCCGGACGAAATGGATTCCGCTGGTGAACGGCGAAGCTGAAAAAGGCAGCAAGTAAGAACCACAGTCACGCTCATACACGACTGAAGTTGTTTACGTAATTAATCGGCAAAAGTCCAGGGGGTGGATCTGGATGTGATGATCCTAAACCCGTGCAACGCTGTACACACTGAGCTGTTTCTTTGGCTTGATTCAGCCCAAGTAGGAGGAGCTAGATCAGCTCTGACTCCACCCACTGGACTGTTTGTCCTTCCAAATAAATACGGATAACGTCCTCATATTTCCGAGTCGCGTTAGTAGGAACCGTTGCTCTCGCCTTTCCGTAGGATTCCCATCATCCTTGTGGGCAACAAGTCCGACCTGCGCTCCGGCAGCTCCATGGAAACCATCCTGCCAATCATGAACCAGTTCTCGGAGATTGAGACGTGCGTCGAGGTGAGGGCAGATCGACACGCTTTAAAGGAACAGTCCACCGTATTTCCATAATGAAATATGCTCTTATCTGAATTGAGACGAGCTGCTCCGTACCTCTCCGAGCTTTGCGCGACCTCCCAGTCAGTCAGACGCAGTGTCACTCCTGTTAGCAATGTAGCTAGTCTCAGTATGGCCAACGGTATTTTTTGGGGCTGTAGTTAGATGCGACCAAACTCTTCCGCGTTTTTCCTGTTTACATAGGTTTATATGACCAGTGATATGAAACAAGTTCAGTTACACAAATTGAAACGTAGCGATTTTCTATGCTATGGAAAGTGCGCACTATAATGACAGGCGTACTAACACCTTCTGCACGCTTCGGCAGCGCATTGATACGGAGCTCAGATATCAATGCGCTGTTGAAGCGCGCAGAAGGTGTTAGTACGCCTGTCATTATAGTGCGCACTTTCCATAGCATAGAAAATCGCCACATTTCAATTTGTGTAACTGAACTTGTTTCATATCACTGGTCATATAAACCTATGTAAACAGGAAAAACGCGGAAGAGTTTGGTCGCATCTAACTACAGCCCCAAAAAATACCATTGGCCATACTGAGCCTAGCTACATTGCTAACAGGAGTGACAGCGCGTCTGACTGACTGGGAGGTCGCGCAAAGCTCGGAGAGGTACGGAGCAGCTCGTCTCAATTCAGATAAGAGCACATTTCATTATGGAAGTACGGTGGACTGTTCCTTTAATGGTAATGTGTTTCAGATGATTTGGTGTGTCATATTTTTTCCCCTCCCCCCTCTGTCAGTGCTCAGCGAAGAACCTGAAAAACATCTCTGAGCTTTTCTACTACGCTCAGAAAGCTGTCCTGCACCCGACAGCACCACTCTACGATCCTGAGGACAAACAGGTACATGCGCACGCACACACACACACACGAAAATCAACAATATAAACAGCGTGAAGAATCAAAAACTCAAGTCATGTCACTCTGTGTGTGTGTGTGTGTGTGTGTTTGTAGCTAAAGCCGCTGTGTGTTCGTGCCCTTAGTCGAATCTTCACCATATCCGATCAAGACAACGATCGGATCCTCAGCGACGCTGAACTCAACAGGTTTCAGGTAAGAGCACGTACATCGTGATAATACCCATGTTCACGAACGACAAAAGCAGGCATCTGTGTAATTAACTTTTATTTTTAAATTTATTAATAAACTCCTAGATTAGTGTTCTCTTTCACCACAGTATTCCAGAACATTCTTTGTTTCGCTCTCAAACACATCACCGTGTTTTGTTTTGTTTTCCTCCTCTCTGCTGAGATCAGTGAAAAATTACAAGTCTCTCTCTCTCTCTCTCTCTCTCTGCAGAGATGCCTACTAGTACGGATTGGCCGTATTTTGTACGGAAAAGTTACGTAAATACGATGTTACGGCAAACAGTGTTATTCTGTACGGAATTATTATAAAGTCTTAAAAAATTCCAGTGAGTTGTTTTTAAATGTCCAAGCGACTTTTTCAATCCATGCGCGATTCACGGCTATTTATTTTTACGACAACCTCACGTGCTGTGTGTGACATGCGCAGATTCCGCACATTTGTTCGCGCTATTTTTGATACGGTAGAATGGCCGTGCATTACACCCAGTCAAAAGGGCAATGGATACGCGCACTGCAAACTGTGTAGAACCGACATTAACATCACTCATGGTGGTCGCGATGACTGCACGCGGCATGTCAACTCCAAAAAAAAAAAAAAAGCATAGTCAGGCGGAAAGTAAATCTGGGGGTATCCGGCAGTTTTTTACGAAATCTGTGGATGAAAAGACACGGAACGTGACCCGTGCTGAAGCGGTGATGGTTGACCTGTGCTTGGAGTTGAACTTGCCAATTAGTGCCATGAAATGTGAGTTAAACTTATTCAGTTTCTTTTTACATGTCTGATTTTTATTCACTGAAATATCAAACACTGGCTGGACTTCTTTAACCCTTTGATGCAAAACATGGGTCAAAAGTGACCCGGCTGAGTTTTTATCTTCTATATCTTTGCAATAAATTAATTCCATCATTCAGTATTCAAGGTATTCCTCAATTAACTTGTTTTTGATCATCATACATCCTTATTTTATTTTTTCCTTTCTTACTTTTTGAATAAAAACCCTTTTTGTATCACTACCCTTCTAATGCACAACATGGGTCAAAAACGACCTGCATTCATTTTCCAGGTTATTTCATGTATGGCTGAGTGTTTCTATGCTATACTTTTGAAATAAATTCATTTTGTCATTTACTTTTCCAAATATGCAGTAAATATCTTGTTTTTGTTTAGCACAAATCATCATTTTTACTTTTCCTTTCTTAAGTTATGAACAAGCACAGCTTTTGTAATTCTACATCAAGTTTACACACATGGGTCAGAACCGACCCGCATGCATTTACTCCAGCGTTTGGTGGGAACTGTGAATTGTGCTTGTGTCAGACATTTCACAGCTCAGCACAGCGCCCTTTGCCCATCTAATACATGGAAGTAATGTTTTTCAATTGTTCTAACATTACCTTAGAAAAAAATTGATTATGTTTAGGTTCCCTTGAGAGTGAGTAGATTACTTGTCAGAAAGTTACAAGTAATTACTATTAGCTACCGAGCTGTTGACATATTCTACTTTAGTTAGCTAATTTTATTGTAGTTGGCTTAGCTAACGACATAGTTAATAAATAAATAACTGGCCCCATTCACTGCTAAAGTAATTACTTGAAACAAATTATTATTATAGTATTAAGACATTTAATTTTAAATCACAGTTGGATGACCCATGTGTAGTAATATAAAAAGTATTTTTGTTCATAAAGTAGGAAAGAAAAAATTAAATTAATGACTTGTGGTAATTAAAAACAAGATATTTAAAGAATACTTGGAATATTCAATCATAAAATAAATTGATTTCAAAAGATAGAGCAAAGAAAAACTCAGTCAGCATGAAATAACCTGGAAAATGAATGCGGGTCATTTTTGACCCATGTTGTGCATTAGAAGGGGTGTGCATATGTTTTGCATCAAAGGGTTAATTCAAAGTCTTTTCAGTGTTGCAAGCGCAAATGTACATGTAGTCTGATCAAAAACAGAGTTTTATGATTAGTGTTGTTGGGATTGTGGCAAAAAATGGATCATTCCACTGTTTTAAATACAATTATAAATGTCATTTTATTCAATGTTTCTTCTGAAGCATTATGCTGAAATTATTTATATATTGGGACATTAAAGGGATAGTTCGGGATTTTTGACATGAATCTGTATGGCATCCCCATCCATAGTGTCGTGCAAATACACTGACTTACCCCTGACAGCATCCTGTGTTTCATTCATTGTTTACTAGTGATGGGAATTTCGGCTCTTTTGGCTCTTCTTACTATAAGGAGCCGGCTCTTTCGGAAGATTTTTTTATAATTATTTCTCATGACTTGTACAGTCACATCGAGTACACATATCAATGCAAATTAACACGAAGGGATTTACTAGACCAATTTATATCTGGAACTATTTTCAGCCACAGCACAGGCAAAGCACCGCTGCAGGCGCAAAGACACTGCGCAGCGCCTGAAAACGGGTGCGCAGCGCCTGAAAACGGGTGCGCAGCGCCTGAAAACCCGTTTTCAGGCGCTGCGCGGTGTCTTTGCGCCTTCCTTTTCCTACCTATTCCTTTAATTGCTGCAATTAACTAGTTAATTCTGATTCTATTTCTCCTCTCAGTTATAATCTGTCCTGCTTTTGAAAAGATCCTCTCTGGGGGGGACAGATGCTGCCACTATACACATCCTCCGTGCCATCACGTGTGTAAGCCGTGGATAGAGTGCAGCCTTGGTCTCCCACCAGCTTAGCGGGTCTGCGTTTCGCTGTCACCTGGCGGCAGCGCGCAGTGATAAGAAGGGAGAGAAAATAGTGCCAAGCAATTTCGAGGTCTGACTTTTTATTTGACAATGGTTTTGTGATGCAAATATATCACTCTTTTGAACACGTACTGTTTTGAGACGAAAAACGTTTTACTTTCGTGACCCCAACAAACTTGCCGGACTACTTTGGTCTGGACCAAAACTGGACAAGAACTGGACTCACAGGATGCTGTCGGGGGTAAGTCAGTGTGTTTGCACGACACTATTGATGGGGATGCCATACAGATTCATGTCAAAAATCCCGAACTATCCCTTTAAGATAACAATGTCGGACTCTCTTTGGCATGAAATAAGAAATTTTTTTTTTTAATTTTATTCGAATCGGTTAACAGGTAGAACATTTTGCCAGGCAATATAATATAATACTTTTGAGGAGTTACATTCAATACCAATGATTGGTAGTCAACCGTAATGTTTGCAAACAGGGAACACTATTGTCAGGGATGTGATTTTTCCACGAATTCGCGGAATTCCGCTTTTTTCACCTCAAAACTTGAAAAAAAATGCTTCCGATTTTTCCCTCAAATCCACATTCGTATCCTGTTCGTTCCGACTTTGTTTGAAAGATGGCAGCCTCGGATTTGCATCTTTACGCCTCGATCACGGAGGCTGCCATCTTTCAACTCTGTTTGAAGCAAGCGCGTTCATTGGTTGTTACAGAGCGATGGGCCAATCATGTACCTCGTTTCATCTCATTGACGTAATTACGTCATTTACGCAATTCCGTCATTGAGATGAAACGAGGTACGTGATTGGCCCATCGCTCTGTAACAACCAATGAACGCGCTTGTTAGATAGCTGGACGTAAGCTCGCTTCAAACAGAGTTGAAAGATGGCAGCCTCTGTGATCGAGCGTAAAGATGCAAAGCGAGAGAGAGAGAGCGCGAGCGAGCGAGAGCGCGAGTGAGAGAGAGTGCGCGCGCGCGCGAGTGAGTGAGAGAGTGAGCGTGTGTGTCAGAGTTGCATGTTGACCATTAAATTGGCTTGAATTTGTTAATCATGACAAGTTTTTTCTTGTGTGTTTGCTTGCCATTTTAGTACAATTTTTAAGTCAGAAATCCCCAAAACCCAGGAGCTTCGGGGGGCTTCCCCCCTTGTCCCCTCACCAGGGTGCTGCCCTGGACCAGCTGGGGGCCTGCGGCCCCCAGACCCCCGGCTAAAATTTTCAGATATTTTCACCAGCCCCAAATCACATCCCTGTATTGTATTTATAAAAATGTGATATATTGTATGCTCTAGAAATTTGTTGAGTGGAAATTCAGTTGAGATGGCTGCTCGCGTTTTGTTTATTCAATTCACACAAAACAGTACTTTATAATAATTTAAATGTTAAACATATCGGTATATACACCTCTTTATAATGGAAATGCGCATAAATTAATGTTACTGAAAGTCATTCCAAAATACTGAAAAATGTTTTCAAGAATACTGAAATTCAAAATTTGGGGTAGGCATCTCTGTCTCTCTTACACACGCGTGTGTATATACACTGGATCATCAGGCTCCAGAGTCGCATCACAACACCCTGTTGATTATTTTCCTATAACAGCATGCGTTCCTCCAAATGTTTTTCATCCCTATTGAAGCAACTCGAATTAGCACTTGTAAAGAGTTTCAGCGATCATAAGAATGTTTAATGTGGTGTGTGTGTGTGTAGAAATCGTGTTTTGGGAACCCGTTAGCTCCTCAGGCTCTGGAGGACGTGAAAACGGTCGTGTGGAAGAACACCAGCAACGGCGTGCAGGACAACGGCCTGACTCTTAACGGTAATGCACACTGAACAAGACGGCGATTCTAAAACATCAGAAGAATGAAGTAATATGTGACCCCTCACCGAATCCAGGGACACATGTCGGCCGAAACGAATCCGAGATAATCGCAAAAGAAGCTTTTTTTTTTTTTTTTTTTTTCGAAATTTGTGATTTTTTTTTTTTTTTTTCCATCATGTGCAAGTTGAGATCTTGAAGAATGCAATCAGTATTTCAGATAATAGATTGTTTTGTTGGAAAAGCATACATTTTTTGTTGCAAATTGTCTCGTTTTTGTCAGGACTGTAGCCTGCTGGAGGGTGTGGGTAAATTACTATATGGAAAAAGGCCGCACCTTGCATATAATGTCCTTTTATTGCACAAACGCGTTTCGGCGTGTGCCTTCCTCAGTGTGCAACAATGTAACCACAAAAACACTTTTATCGTTTATCTTTTGATTTGTCCTTGTGGGATACTTTATGTGGGTAAAACGAAGAGACAGTTAAAAACGAGAATTTTTGAACATAAATGCTCAATAAGAAAAAACGATGAAAAATCATCTGTGGCAAGGCATTTCCAGTCTGCTGGCCATGACGCTAGTATGTTGAAATTTATGGGACTAGAGATGGTTTACAGGTCTCCACGAGGGGGAAATAGAGAGAACCATCTCTTACAGCGAGAGGCGTGGTATATTTTTAATTTGAATACGTGTATACCGAATGGGATGAATGAAGAGCTATCCCTGACTTGTTTTTTATGAAGGTAATAATGTACTGATGGCTATACTGCATTGCATAATTGTAAATATGCACATAATGTCTAATGTTTTGTGAATGTATTTTTCCAGTCGAAGGATTATTTTGACACATGGTCTAAATACTTCATTGTCATTGGCTTGTGATAATGGGTGTGGGTATTTAAAAGTGTTTTTGTGGTTACATTGTTGCACACTGAGGAAGGCACACGCCGAAACGCGTTTGTGCAATAAAAGGACATTATATGCAAGGTGCGGCCTTTTTCTTTGGAAATTGAGTTGCACATTTGGGTCAGCACCCTTACATTAGGAATTATTTAAGAGTGAAGCCTGCTCCAAGAAAAAATAAATTACTATATGGGCCATTCACGTGATGATTTAAGTCTTTTTTTTTTTTCCGCGAATCAGCTGTATGATACGAGCTGCGCGCATGGCTACTTAACTGCATACAGGCGTGTGATTTCACTATGGAATGAGTTACTAAACAGAGCGCAGAGGAGCTGAAACACCACGAAGCAAACAGACACTCGGTATTTACATCGGAGATCACCATTTCTAGCAAAAAAAAACGCAACCTCGTTTTCCAGATTGAATGGAATACTTGAATGATCGGATGATACACGGACCGTTCTAGGATTACATTCCATCGGAGGCATTGGTGTGTGCAAGGCGCCGTTTCTCTTTCTGATGGGGTGAGTTTATTCATCTAAGGCTGTGTGGTTATTTTTGCATGTAACGGAGAGTGTTGTGGTTTGGTTAAGCCTAGGTCACAACCGGACGTACGATTTTTTGGCCGTGTGATTTTTGGCGTTTCCCAGATCGCTGCGTTTTTTTTTTTTTTTTTGTTCACGGATAAAGACGCGCGTTGGCCGTAAGTTTGTCTTGCAACCTGAAAAAAACGTAAGCGCCCGTAGAGTTTGTTTGACATGACAAAGAACCTCTGCGGCTCAAAAATCAGCACATCACACGCGCGCTCTCGTGCGTTTCATGCGCGCTCACCGTGTGTTTCTTGCGTTTTTTGCGTGTAGACCGGCCGTAGGAGCGCGTACCGTATGGCCGGTTGTGACCGAGGTTGTGACATGAAACTAGTGTTGTGTTAGTTGTGTCATCATCGTGCTATCTTTCTTTCTTACGGTGTGAGTAATTTTTCAACCACAAAACGTTAAAGTATACTTTAGGACTTATTTTTGTACTTCATAATTGTGTTGGGCATACTTTGCCTGGAAGGAAAATTGACGTGGTGATCTTTGTTTACATGAAAGTAGTATCGTGCTAGCTAGTAGGGGGTAGGGCTTTCCTTAATGTCATGCAAATGAGCAGCATTATGTGCCTGCCCTGCACCCAGAGTAGCTGAGATGGAAAACTTTGAGGGCGATTTTCTCCCTTTTCTGTTTTAAGAAGTATACACTTTCAAAAGGCCACACATTCTTCAAATATTGTCAAATCTCCACATGGAAGGCGTCATTGGAAAGCTTAGAAACTGTACTTTCTGAATCTGTCAATAACTCAAAATGCCCCCGGGCCGACACGTGTGCCTGGATTCCGTGATCTGCCACATATGATCCGAATGTTACTCCTTCAGCTCCGTCGTGTAAATATCACTGCAGTGTTCTTGCCTGTGCGTGCGGTTGCAGGTTTCCTGTTTCTGAACACGCTGTTCATTCAGAGAGGACGTCACGAGACCACGTGGACCATCCTGCGCAAGTTTGGCTACGACGACACGCTCGAGCTCACAGACGACTACCTCTATCCGCCGTGAGTTCCGTCTTGTCTCCGACTTCGGCTTTCGCGGCGAAACGCCCGTCCCCGAGTTTTAATTTTGCGTTTGCGTTCCCAGGCTGCGTGTACCTGTCGGTTGTACGACAGAGCTGAATCATCTCGGTTATCAGTTCCTCCAGCGGCTCTTCGAGAAGTACGACGAGGTAAAGAGCAGTGGGGGATAAAACAAGCAGGGTTTTTTTTTCTGGTGTTGCACGTGCGATCTACGTGATGTCTGTATGTTCTGGACCAGGATGAGGACTCGGCTCTTTCGCCAGAGGAGCTGAAGAACCTGTTCGCTGTATTTCCCTACATGCCCTGGCCCGAGTCGGTGTACAGTAGCGTCCCTACTACGGAGGACAACTACATCTCTCTGCGTGGCTACCTCTGCCAGTGGACGTAAGTGAAACGGAGTCTTGTCACAGCATGCCCCCAAGCGTTTTGTGTTTTCCTTCCTTCAATTTGCGACACGTCGTCTGTTTTTGCAGGTTGTCCGCATACCTGGGCGTCCACAGGTGTCTCGAGCATTTAGGGTACCTTGGTTATCCCATCCTGATGGAGCAGGACTCTCAGACGTCAGCCATTACGGGTACACGTGCTTTCTGTATCTCTCACGCGCACACACGCTTTGGTTAAACTCTGGCTTTAGGTCTTGAAGTAACATTGTGTTATGTTTGTCATGTCTCAGTAACCAGAGAGAAGGCGTTAGACCTGGAGAAGGGACAGACGCAGCGCTCAGTGTTCCTCTGCAAGGTGATTGGACCACGTGGAACAGGAAAGACCGCCTTCCTGAAAGCCTTTCTTGGGCGGAGCCTCGTGGTGAGAGAACAGACTATTATTACTTTAGTATTACTCACCGGCCACTTGAATAGGAACTTGTTCTTGGCTGCAGGAGCGGAACCCAGTGTGGTCTGCTGTTGCATGCTGAGATGCTTTTCTGCTTTGGTTATATGAGTTACTTTATCCTTCCTGGCAGCTCGAACCACCTTGATTCTGGCCGTTTTCCTCCGACCTCACTTAGCAGCAAGGCGTTTGTTTCCACCCACAGAACTGTCGCAAAAAACCCCGATGTTTTTTGTTTTTCGCACCATTCTGTGTCAACTCGAGACTGTGTTCTGTGAGCAGCAGTTTCTAAAATACTCAAACCAACACCCATGCCACAGTGAAATGTGATTAATCCCAGTACCAAAGAAACCAGTCATCAGTAGCCACAATGACTACCGCCCATTGGCTTTGAGAAGCTGGTCCAACAGCACATCAAAACCAACCTCCCGTCCGCTTTCGACCCACACCAGTTCGCCAACGGACCAAACAGGTCGACTGAGGACGCGATAACCACTGCCCTACACACTGCACTTTGCCACCTTGAACAACAGCCCAGCGACACAAGGATGCTCTTCGTAGACTACAGTCATCCCAGACAGACCGTTTCCCAAACTGTCTGACCTAGGACTCTCCCAAACCATCTGCCACTGGATCAAGTGCTTCCTCACCAACTGCTCCCAGATGGTAAGACTAGGCCTCCACACCTCATCCACCCTCATACTCAGCACTGGAGCCCCACAGGGCTGTGTGCTGAGCCCTCTCCTCGATGCCCTTTACACCCACGACTGCACTCCCACCCACCCTACCAACACCACCATCAAGTTCGCGGACGACACAACTGTGCTTGGGCCCATCTCAAGAAACGAGACGTCCAGAACCTTACAAGTTGGTGTGAAGAAAACAACCTAGCCAGTGGCGGCTGGTAGTCTTTCAAACGGGAGGCTGGTCGGTTACGATATTTCCAGATTTTAAAAGGAAACACATCAGTTTTGCCCATACTCTTCCCTCTGATCTGGCTGATTGTTGGCAGGGTCACAAACTGTGAAATAACAGGTTCTTTTGGCCCATTAGCCTACTGTCCAATATACATGATGGTGGTGTTGGGGGGGGGTATATTTTAACATTTTATATTTTAAAATTGTGGCATGTTGTTTAAAAATTGATTATTGAAAGCAGCTCTTTGTCAGGAACCTCAGCAGTAGAGCTGGGTGCCACACATTTCATTCAGTGACACTTTCCCTATATTTTACTTATTTTGACTGAGACATGTTTTATTGACGATTTTGATAACCCTTCACTTTTAATCCAGGTCTGTAGTGTGAAATGTTCTCGGCTGTGTTTTTGTTTAAAAATGTTTTCCAAATTGTAGCGGTGTTTAATTCATATCCAGAAAAATATATATTCCAATATAATATACTCAGCATAAACATTTTAAATAGATTCTATATTTTTGGTCCATCCATGACGTATTACTAAAGTAGCCTATTTACTGTTGTTGATGTGGGTCACTTGCTGTTAGCCAATTCACTTTCTCGTACCAGGAGAGCTGAAAGGAACGAGTATTATTCCCTACCTTTTTCACCAAGTCAATTTGAGGCGTTGGTCTACCCTGCTCTTTAATTTTAATTTTTTCCTCGAAAGGAAGACTGGCAAATGGCTTCGCCAAAATTAAACCAGCAATGCTTGGCATCCGTGCGCAGCTTTCTTGCTAGCTGACTAGCCCCCTCAAGTTCAAGTTCAGTCACTCAAATAAACTAAATTTCTGGAACTAAGATAGCAAACTTGACAACACTATATTTACACTTTATTTACAATGAAAATATATACAAACTAAAAAAGCTGGTAGAAACCGTATGTAATGAATGAAATCGAAATGTAAGCCGATCTCTTACAATACACCACAGCACTTGCGAATCCGCATGGGACTGAACTGAAATTCACCGCTGCCTGTCTATAGTTGAAACGAGCTGTCAATCAAAGAAAATATCCGGCCGCTTTCACCAATCACCAGTCTCCTCGCGGAAACTGCCATGTCCCTCCCACTGTGAGGCTGGGAGTCCGTGGGCAGGCATTTTCGCAGTATTTGTCCAATAATCGTCTTGCGTTTTTCAATATCAAAATGCATAGCTCCCAAATGCCATTGAAGTCCACTGAGGCTGGGAGTCCGTGAGACTCCGTGGGCGGGCGTTTTCGTAGTATTTGTCCAATAATCATCTTGCATTTTGATATTGAAAGCGCAGAGCTACCAAATGCCATTGAAGTCCACTGAGGCTGGGCTGCATCGCGCTGTCACGAGGGGGAAAAACTCACGCACACATTAAAGTTATAAGGGAATGATTTCGCACTGTAGTTGGGTTGAGCACATATATTTCTATGATTCTGGATCTGAAATAGCAATGTTATAAGGTCGGCTATAACATAAGCCTAGCGCAATTCATCCAACATGATGTTTGTCATTTTTAGAGGAGGCTGAGCCTCCCTCGTTGCCTTAGAGCAATCGCCCGTGAACCTAGCCATGAACCAAACAAAAGAACTCCATAATAGACTTCTGAAAACACAACACTCCATTGCTAATCAGCAGGGTCAGAGTGGAAAGAGTGCCCACTTTCAAGTTCCTGGGCAAACACGTTGCAGAGGACCTCACCTGGACCACAAACTCCACAGCGGCAGTGAAAAAGGCACAGCAGTGACTGTACTTACTGAGGATCTTCAAGAAGAGCACCCTCCACGAGCAGCTGCTAGTGACCACCTACCGTTGCTGCATCACTACATGGTTCACCAGCAGCTCTGTGGCAGACAAGAAAGCCCTTCAGAGAGTCATCGACTCTGCACAGAAGATCATTGGCTGCCCACTGCCCTCTCAAGAACAACTCTACACCACCTGTTGCCTCAGCAGAGCCACCAACATCTTAAAAGACCCTTCCCACCCTGGACACCAACTTCTTGAACCACTGCCCTCTGGTAGACGGTTCAGGTCCATTGCATCACGGACAAATAGACCAAAGAACAGCTTTTACCCGAGTGTCATACATGAACTGAATAACGCCGGTTATATTGCCAGCGGTACGGACAGAAACAGGACTGAACTGTAACACAAACTGTCGACACTTCTACATGCCGACCTCTTACCGAAATAGTATGTTTTTCCAACCACATGCACCTTATTCTCTCGATCACATTTATTTATTTATAGTGGTGCTTGAAAGTTTGTGAACCCTTTAGAATTTTCTATATTTCTGTGTAAATATGACCTAAAACGTCAGATTTTCACACAAGTCCTAAAAGTAGATAAAGAGAACCCGGTTAAACAAATGAGGCGAAAAATATTATACTCGGTCATTTATTTATTGAGGGAAATGATCCAATATTACATATCTGTGAGTGGCAAAAGTATGTGGGATTAGCAGTTAATTTGAAGGTGAAATTAGAGTCAGGTGTTTTCAACCAATGGGATGACAGTCAGGTGTGAGTGGGCGCCCTGTTTTATTTAAAGAACAGGGATCTATCAAAGTCTGATCTTCACAACACATGTTTGTGGAAGTGTATCATGGCACAAACAAAGGAGATTTCTGAGAACCTCAGAAAAAGCGTTGTTGATGCTCATCAGGCTGGAAAAGGTTACAAAACCATCTCTAAAGAGTTTGGACTCCACCAATCCACAGTCAGACAGATTGTGTACAAATGGAGGAAATTCAAGACCATCGCTACCCTCCCCAGGAGTGGTCGACCAACAAAGATTACTCCAAGAGCAAGGTGTGGAATAGTCAGCGAGGTCACAAAGGACCCCAGGGTAACTTCTAAGCAACTGAAGGCCTCTCTCACATTGGCTAATGTTCATGAGTCCACCATCAGGAGAACACTGAACAACAATGGTGTGCATGGCAGGGTTGCAAGGAGAAAGCCACTGCTCTCCAAAAAGAACATTGCTGCTCATCTGCAGTTTGCTAAAGATCACGTGGACGAACCAGAAGGCTATTGGAAAAATGTTTTGTGGACGGATGAGACCAAAATAGAACTTTTTGGTTTAAATGAGAAGCGTTATGTTTGGAGAAAGCAAAACACTGCATTCCAGCATAAAAACCTTATCCCATCTGTGAAACATGGTGGTGGTAGTATCATGGCTTGGGCCTGTTTTGCTGCATCTGGGCCAGGACGGCTTGCCATCATTGATGGAACAATTAATTCTGAATTATACTAGCGAATTCTAAAGGAAAATGTCAGGACATCTGTCCATGAACTGACTCTCAAGAGAAGGTGGGTCATGCAGCAAGACAACGACCCTAAGCGCACAAGTCGTTCTACCAAAGAATGGTTAAAGAAGAATAAAGTTAATGTTTTGGTATGGCCAAGTCAAAGTCCTGACCTTAATCCAATGGAAATGTTGTGGAAGGACCTGAAGCGAGCAGTTCATGTGAGGAAACCCACCAACATCCCAGAGTTGAAGCTGTTCTGTACGGAGGAACGGGCTAAAATTCCTCCAAGCCGATGTGCAGGACTGATCAACAGTTACCGCAAACGTTTAGTTGCAGTTATTGCTGCACAAGGGGGTCACACCAGATACTGAAAGCAAAGGTTCACATACTTTTGCCACTCGCAGATATGTAATATTGGATCATTTTTCCTTAATAAATAAATGACCAAGTATAATATTTGTGTCTCATTTGTTTAACTGGGTTCTCTTTATCTACTTTTAGGACTTGTGTGAAAATCTGATGATGTTTTAGGTCATATTTATGCAGAAATATAGAAAATTCTAAAGGGTTCACAAACTTTCAAGCACCACTGTATGTTGCTCCTGCTCAACTGCAGTCGGTCGACATGGGCAAATGTGCAATTGTCATGCCTAATTGTCCAATCCATTTCCTTATCACTGCAGTAACCCACTGACTGATCGTCATGCTGTATCATACAGTGGTATGCAAAAGTTTGGGCACCCCTGGTCAATTGCTGTTTCTGTGAACAGTTAAGCAAGTTGAAGATGAAATGATCTCCAAAAAGCATAAAGTTAAAGATGACTCGTTCCCTTTATATTTTAAGCAAAAATAATTTTTTATTTTCATCTTTTACATTTTCAAAATGACAAAAAAGGAAAAGGGACCGAAGCAAAAGTTTGGGCACCCTGCATGGTCAGTACCTAGTAACACCCCCTTTGGCAAATATCGCAGCTTGGAAACACTTTTTGTAGCCAGCTAATAATCTTTCAGTTCTTACCTGGGGGATTTTCACACATTCGTCCTTGCAAAAGGCTTCCAGTTCTACAAGTTTCTTGGGCTGTCTTGCATGCGCTGCTCTTTTGAGATCTATCCACAGATTTTCAATGATGTTTAGGTCAGGGGACTGTGAGGGCCCGGGCAAAACCTTCAGCTTGGGCCTCTTGAGGTATTCCGTTGTAGATTTTGAGGTGCGTTTTGGATCATCGGCTTATTGTAGGACCCATCCTCTTTTTAACTTCAACTTTTTTACAGATGGTGTGATGTTTGCTTCCAGAATTTGCTGGTATTTATTCGAATCCATGCTTCCCTCGACCAGTGAAATGTGCCCTGTGCCACTGGCTGCAACACAACCCCAAAGCATGATCGATCCACACCCATGCTTCAGAGTTGGAGAGGTGTTCTTTTCCTGGCATTTGGCACCCTTTTTCTCCAAACATGCCTTTTGCATATTGTGTCCAAAAAGTTCCATTTTGATTTCATCAGTCCACAGGACTTGTTTCCGAAATGCATCAGGCTTATTTAGATGTTCGTTTGCAAACTTCAGACGCTGAATTTTGTGGCTAGGACGCAGGAAAGGTTTTCTTCTGATGACTCTCCCATGAAGGTGTTCAGGTGTCGCTGCATAGCAGAACAGTGCACCACCATTCCAGGGTCTGCTAAATCTTTCTGAAGGTCTTTTGCAGTCAAACAGGGTTTTTTAATTTGCCTTTCTAGCAATCCAACGAGCAGTTCTTTCAGAAAGTTTTCTTCATCTTCCAGACCTCACCTTGATCTCCACTGTTTCTGTTCACTGCCGTTTCTTAACATTACAGTCTGAGGAAACGGCTACCTGAAAACACTTGGCTGCGTTCTTGTAGCCTTCTCCTGCTTTCTGGGCGTCAATTATTTTATTATTCAGAATGCGACGGAGTTGCTTAGAGGAGCCCATGGCTGTTGATTTTAGGGACAAGTTTGAGGAGTCAGAGAATTTCTACAGCTTTGAAATCTGCATCATCTGACCTTTCCTAACGAAGAATTTGAACAAGCCGCAGCTCAATAAGCTAATTAAGGTCTGGAACCTTGGTAAAAGTTACCTGAGAACTCAAATGTATTGGGGTTCCCAAACTTTCGCATGGTGTTCCTTTTCTTTTTTCGCTCTCCAATTGTAGAAAACAAAAATAAGACACAAATCCTGCAGAAAACGCTGAAAAGAAATGGTCTCGTCTTTACCTTTATGCCTTTTGGTGATCAGTTCATCTTCTGCTCACTTAACTATTCACAGTAACAGACATTTTCAGTCAGGGTGCCCAAACTTTTGCATGCCACTGGAGGTCACACCTTGGATGCATCGAACATGCGCTTGTGAGATGTTTGAACATTGTGAATATTAACCGAAGCTCTTGATTTGTATATGCGCGATTTTACGCATCAAGGATTCGGCTGATTAGAGAACTGGGAAGGGGGGGGGGACAGGAAGTGGATGGGTGTTCCTAATAAAGTGGCCGGTAAGTGTCTATTTTGAAGTGTGATATTTGTAAACGTATGAAATGGCGTTTTCAGGGTGACGAGCGCAACCCCGGTGCCTTCTCTCTCCACACGATCAACACTGTCTCCATTTCCAGCCAGGAGAAATACCTCATTGTAAGTGATGCATGGAGCAAATGTGCGCTGTTTGGTTCTGTTACTGCGTTCAGCTTGATGTAGTGATGCACTGCTTCATGCCTCGCCATTTCCTGTAGCTGGAGGAAGTGGACGTTGAAGCGGAGTTCCTGAAAGCAGCGGATGCCGCGTGTGATGTCGCCTGTCTGATGTATGACGTCAGCGATCCGGACTCTTTTAACTACTGCGCTAGTATATACAAGGTACTCTTTCTCTCACACACACACTTGAAGTGTTTTCATTAAAATTAATTACAAGAACACCATCATATTCGGCGGCACGGTGGTGTAGTGGTTAGCGCTGTCGCCTCACAGCAAGAAGGTCCGGGTTCGAGCCCCGTGGCCGGCGAGGGCCTTTCTGTGTGGAGTTTGCATGTTCTCCCCGTGTCCGTGTGGGTTTCCTCCGGGTGCTCCGGTTTCCCCCACAGTCCAAAGACATGCAGGTTAGGTTAACTGGTGAGTCTAAATTGACCGTAGGTGTGAATGTGAGTGTGAATGGTTGTCTGTGTCTATGTGTCAGCCCTGTGATGACCTGGCGACTTGTCCAGGGTGTACCCCGCCTTTCGCCCGTAGTCAGCTGGGATAGGCTCCAGCTCGCCTGCGACCCTGTAGAACAGGATAAAGCGGCTAGAGATAATGAGATGAGATGAGACCATCATATGCATGTATTTTTCTCCATTTGTAGTTGTGGAAAAACAAATGAGCGCGTTCATCAAAACCTGTGAATTCCCTTCCAGTAGGAATTAACCATTGTTGTAGTCGAGTCACTAACGCTATGTTCACACTGCAGGCTGAAGTGACCTCAAATCCGATTTTTTCAAATCCGACCCAGGCCGTTTGGATACGTGGTCCTAATTCCGATTCCTATCCGATCTTTTCATATGCGACTTCAGTCTGAACCGCCAGGTCGCATTCATCCGACTTACACGTCATCAACAAGCCACAAACGTCACTATTCTGCGCTGAAGTAGGCGGCGGGTCTGTCAAAAAAAGTCACAACAACATGGCTTTGATGTTCCTTTGAACGGAGGTTGCAGTCACTACCCCGCAGAACCCCTGAGCCAAAACCCTTGCCCTCTTCCTTCTCAACCTCCTCCTTAACATCAGGCTATTGTGCATGTTCTGGCTCCGTCGCAACAACAACCGCATCATCGCCAGGTACTCCATGCTGGCTACTGTCATACACAGGAAACTTTCGGTTACTTCCGTAAACACTGGCCATGCTCACTGCGTGTGACGTCGTCGTATCCTGCAATGCGCATGCGGAACACTTTTAGGTCGCTTTTCGTTCATACTGAGGATCACATACAAGTCGCATATATTTGTTAATGTGAACGACCTCACAAAAAAATCGGAATTGAGCATTAAGCCTTGCAGTGTGAACGTAGCGTAAACCTCGGGTCCGAGTCCGGTCTCGAGTCCCCAGCGTTCAAGTCCGAGAACAAGACTCCACCCGCACCATTTGACGGTGTCTGTCGCTGCCTTTATGTGAAAGCATCTCTGCAACTGTGTCGGACTAACGTTACTGCTCGACCGCCCCGGTTTAGTTAACAGGCTACAGATAAAAAGCTTGTTCATCGCTCAGCAAGCCCCGCCCACTATCAACAGAGCAATGAACATAGCGTGTCACTACTTCTCTGGGTAATCTGTGGTTGGTAGAAGAGAGCAACTGGACTTGCTTGAAAAGTCTTGAAGACATTTCGCCTCTCGTCCGAAAGGCATCCTCAGTTCTGTCTGACTAATGGGGAGTATCCAGTATTTATCCTCTCATGGATCATCATAGAATCCGAATCAGAATGCTGATGGCTGCATCGTAGGTGGCTGATAAAAGATGCCATAGACACTAGGGCTGTAACGATATGCGTATCAAATCGCGATACGCAGAGCCACGATCCGTATCGCGATACAAGAAGGCAGAATCGCGGTACACCCTTTCAAACTTCTCCTCAGCCCAAAAACAGAGGCGCTTCCAAACTTCAATTTATGAATACTTTACTTTTTATTTAAATTACATTTTAAACTTACTTAAATTACTTTTATTTTTTTATATCTATTAGTAAGTCGTTTTTTCGCCGACCTGCGACAATCTTCTGCGAGTCACGCGACGTCCACACTCGCCACTGGCAGAGCATTCATTTCTTTTAAGCGGTCGCCATTCTGGTTGCGACGCGGGGAGCGAATCTGTAAACAAGCAGCTCATTGGCTGGCTAGGTGTGCCACAAGCCAATCACAATCACTTGACCGGAAAGGCATGCAGTGTTGCCAGATTGGGCAGGTTTAGGTGCTTTTTGGCTGGTTTTGAACCAGGGCTTTGAACCGGAATTTTTTTCCTATTGGTTCGTTCCAAACAGAAACGGAATTTTAACGTTTCCGGTTTTGGGTTCCACCATTAAATAGACGTTCCCGAACTGGTTAGAACAAAAAAATTTCGTTCCCGGAACGGTTAATTACGTTCCCTGTCAGCTGTTTAACAAATGGCTATAAAATTATGTCTCTGTCTCATCCAGCTTAAGCCAAATGTAGGCTAATTCTATTACAACCTTCATTAAATAAGACAAGAAATAATTCAAAACAATTATTATTTCAAATGTTGGCGATTTGGATTCTCAGTATGTCTTCCCATCTACACAAACAGAAAAAGTGCCAAAAATGAAAGATAATTCGTTTAGTGTGTTACCAAAGGCTAGTCAGGCCCTATAGAGGGCTACCGCATGACGTCACCGCGCCGCGAGATTTTGTTAGGCGCCATATTGGAAGACCAAGTACACATCTATGCAAGTACATACATTCATAAAACAAACTACACCTGAAATGTAGCCAGGGCCGGTTCTGCCCTAATCTGGACCCGGGTGCAACATCGCGCAAACTTGCAAAAATGACTTTTTCAGAACCGAAAAAAACAGAGCTTCCGGCTCAACAGTATTATTTTGAGAAATAAAACAATCTTTGGATATACTTTTGTTCATTTTTGCATACATATTACTCATTCTCTGCAGCGGTCTGAATTATTTGTTATTAAATAATTAATATAAGTAAGTAAATGTTAAGTCAAATTTACTACTTTAAAAAAACATTTTAAAAAAAATCGTGGGCGTATCGAATCGTGGGTCAAAAATCGCAATACGAATCGAATCGTGAGTTGGGTGTATTGTTACAGCCCTAATAGACACCCACCTCTGTTCAGTGATGGTCGTTCCAGGTTGACAAAAATGAACGATCCTCTCTGGCTAAGAGTCTGCCAGTTTTCTGGAAGTCCTCTCATACTCCCGCACCAGTCGAAGGGAACTCATCCCAAAGTGTGTAGAAACATATCTGTGACGAATCTCAGTCATCCAGGTACATAGTAATCTGTGGTTGGTTGAAGAGAGCAACTGGACTTGCTTGACCATCACTGAACAGAGGTGGGTGTCTATGACATCTTTTATCAGCCACCTACGATGCAGCCATCAGCATTCTGATTCGGATTCTATGATGATCCATGAGAGGATAAATACTTGATGCTCCCTATTAGTCAGACAGAACTGAGGAAGCCTTTCGGACGAGAGGCGAAACGTCTTCAAGAATCTTCAAGCAAGTCCAGTTGCTCTCTTCTACCAACCACAGATTACTATGTACCTGGTTGACTGAGATTCTTCACAGATATACTTCTCTGGGTGGAGTCTTGCCAAATGACGACTCAAGTTCGAGGCTGTCCCCGTCGTCTCCTCGATAGTTCTTCGACATATGAAACACATCGCAGTGCATTTTTTTTATTTTTTATTTTCCCCCCCACTGCACGAGAAGTCTGTATAAGCAAAGCGGACGGTTCTAGGGGCGTTCTGTCCAGGCATTTTAGCGCCGTTAACGTTCGTCATGTTCAGGAATAAACTTACGAACAGGTCAGTGTGCATTCTCTTCTCTTGCACGAAATTAGTCTTAAAATTAATGTCAGTATAAATATGGCATGTTGCAAAAAATCCGAGTCCTCGTCTCTAATTTATGAGCTCAAATACAGTTAAAGACGAACTGAAGTCATTTTTAAACTTGCTTTATTTATTAACATGTTATTCAGTTACGTTTTCGGTTTTAGTAACCTTATATCGTGACTCATATTGGCAACTAATTGCAATTAAATATTATCGTGTACTTATCGGCCGATTCGGTTTTTAGCCACGTTGAATTGAGTTCGTTTGGTCCGCGTGATCTTCACCAGACTTATGCGAGACTCCGAAACGTTTAGAAGTGTCAGCCAGGTGTCAGTGCCGCCATTTTGAAAACTGTTTTCCAAACGAAATATTGCACAAAAACGAGTTTAAATGACGATTAGTCCCTACTTTTTTTTCAAACTTTCCTGATCGCTATCAAAACAAACAAAACTTCCGGCTTGATTACGTCAGCATTCGAACGAGGGCGCGCGCGTCTTTTGACCAACGTTGGCAGATGTCGGTCACTTTTTGATTTCCGCTGTACGTTTTACTTCCGTCCTTCGATGTCTCGCACAGGTCTCAATGAATCTCGTTTAGGCCATTATTAAAAAATGTTCTGTTTCCGGTCCACCGGCCGGGTGAGTGCCTTTTGTGCGGTTGAAGTTTTTTTTTTAACGCCGGTTGTTCGACATTTTTTTCGGGTTTGTAAATCTAAAATCAAACTTGACATTTCCGCATTCCCAGGGCTTTCCACTAAGGCTCATACTAGCCAGCCATGACAAATAAGTAGCCGGGGGGAGTAAACACAAAATAAACTCCTGTGCACGCAGTTCCCAGGATTAAATGTATTTTCCACAGACCATTTATTTATTCACTTTACTCAAATACAAAGTAAAATGGCAGTAAATCCTCTTTCTTTTCTTGCGTATTGCATCATGAGGCGTTCCTGGCTTGTAAATCTCTTATTTTCGGCGCATGACACATTCACGCAGCTGAGCATGCTATGAATTAACAACGACAACGGTCTGCAGTGGGGCGACACAATTACACACTCAGCAAACATTTCTCCATTTGTGTATGAAAATACACTCCAACCACTCAGTTTGGGGTCATTTACAACCAACGGTGTCTTTTGATGCCAGCACGTAACTGAACGAGAGAAGACTGGTTTACCGGAGACAAAATAAACGTCATCTCTGCTTCTCGGCCCCGACACACTACTGCCTCCACCGAGTGCGCGCGCGCACACACCGCATGTCGGGGCCGCGGATGAGTTACTCTCCCTTGATCAACGAAGTCGGCGGGGAATTTGTGGTTATTATCGGTACAAACAGCGCAAATCACAACTTAAATGAGTGCGGTTCAGTTTGACATTATTGTCAGTCCGTTAGATAAACATTTAATTTTATTAAAATCGAAAATTAATATTTAGAGCCTGTGGGCTACAAAAATAATAGTCATTAAAGTAGCCGGCTGGACTCAATTGTGTAGTCGGCTGTATGGCCGGCAGCCGGCGCTTGTGGAAAGCCCTGTCGAATCAGCTCTGCGCATGCGCCGTGCGGCACAAAAAAATGGCAGCCACCATGAAGGAAGGCGATCCGGAGTTTTCAAACATTTGCTTAAGTGTGAAATCGCAAAATGGTATTCTAGCGAACAACAAAATAGTAAAGATTCAGAAAAACAAATCATTCAGTGATCATTTTAATAGTGTAATTTCATCCGAACTCGGCCTAACGCTCGATTTAGAACTACAAAAAGTCCGTGTGTCGGACATTTTAAGTACCTTTGTAAAAGTTTTGCAAATGTCGCAGTCAGCATTTAAAATGCTAACTTAAAGTTTTTGTACAAGTTTCAGTTGATTAAACCGTCATATTTTATTAAATGTGTCTGCTTTTGTAATAAAAAAGTACTGAAAGAAAAAGCAAACACAGCATTGCAATTTCTTATCCATCCATATATTAAAAAAAAATATATCCCTCCTTCCCGACTGAATTTTTTTTGCTCACCCGGTGGACAGGAAACGGATTTTTTTTTTAAGAATGGCCTTACGGCCGTTGGACTGATAGATTACAGAGCATATTTCAAACACTCAGAACTTGCGATCGCCGGGACAAAATCGCGATCAAAAATGCATTCCTGTCTTTAATAAAGTGAGAAATTGAATTTTGATGGTGATAAATTTGCCTTCAGTTCTCCTTTAACGCACAAGTCCTTAAAATTAGGGCACGAGTCAGACTCGAGTACGACAAGCCTGGAATTACCCTCCGAGCTGCTGGAATAGAAAATGAGCGGACACACAATCATGTATAAAGTGTGTGTGTGTGTTTCTGTCTGCAGCAGCACTACATGGCGAGTGGGGTGCCGTGTGTGGTGGTGGGATCCAAAGCCGACCTGCCTGAAGTGAAGCAGCACCACGGAATGAGTCCATCCGAGTTCTGCTACAAACACAGACTCCCAACGCCACTGCACTTCACCGCGCTCAACACGCACAACAACACGCACATCTACAGCAAGCTCGCCTGGGCCGCCATGTATCCGTACGTACCCTCACTCTCACACACACCCTGAGTACATGCTGTTTGTTTTTTTCCACATCCAACAGCATACTTGAGAAAATGCAGAGCGTACGGAACAGTCGAAGGTGAAGAAGACGAATGAGACCCAAGGACGCATTCCTCCTCAGCACGAAGACGCAGTGTATTTTAGCTCCGTGTCCTGGCAGGAGGATTCGGACATGTGGAGGCTATTAAACGTCCCAGCGATCTGTCGAACAGCATTCGTTTCGAGTTTATAAACATCCAAGTGTCCAAGGAGATCGAAACAGAAAACACTCTCCTGTTTGTGGGAGCTGCGTTGACCATCCAGTTCGAGTGCAGCCTCGTTTCTCAGTCTTGTATGTAAAGATTTGAGGCTCAAACCAAAAGGTTTGCAATAACATGTAGAAATTAGCGAGCGCTTTCATGACAGTTCCGGTCAGTGAGCCGAAACGGTGCGCCATTACTTTTGTCCCAGCAAACCGGTTAAAATAGCAGTCAGTCGCCGCACTGTCAGTTACGTGGTGTGGTGTGGTATATTATTCAAAGCCAATCAATCGAAGGTTCACAAGCGTCCCGACGTGACCCGTTTTTCCGAAGTAACAGGATTTTCGCGAGATTTCTTGCGTAACTACTTCAACGCACGGTTTACGAATGAATCTCTTGAATTGAAAAATGAGGCTCATCACGGTTCAACAAAACGTATTAACTGTTTTTGTCTGATGTATAGTTTGAGAGAAGAAAAAAAATCAAAGGTTTTTTTTTTTTTTTTTGGTGCTGCGATTGATGTGTGATGTCATTTCCTGTCCGTAGGCACCTGAACGGTTCGGATATGAACAGCACGTCCTTTTGGCTGCGTGTGACACTCGGAGCTATCTGCGCCAGCCTGCTGGGGTTCGCCTTCTACAGAGCCTTGAGCAGGCACAAATAACACGAACACACACACACACACACACACACAAGGACGGTTTCTGTGCTGTTGGTCCAACATGCGTGCAGTAACGGAATTAACCGCTGCACTAACCACACAGAACTTTGACCTCTTTACCTTTGTGTGTTTCAAGCGTTTGGCCTGAGACATTATGCCAAATCGAGTTGACACACACACACCTCTCAGCGTCAGTGTGTGTGAGAGGTGGCAAGACGGACAGTTTTGTTCGGCATTTATTTATAGGAAGCAGGTCCTCAGTGTGGTGTTACAATGATAACTGGCAGTAAGGTCCAAAAAAAAAAAAAAGCATTTCCATATCTTATATAATTATTTTTTTAAACTGGTTGATGCATTGCAGGGTTTTTTTTTTTTTTTCTTGTAAATCATCAAATATGCTGGAATTCACACGCGTACACAAACTCCTCAGTGGTCCAACTGGTGTCCTCTTAGGAAATTTTTAATGCAGGAGCATGATGATGATGATGATGATGTTCAATAACTATATTTTGTAATAAATGTTTTTCCCTCCACCATGTGAGCATGGAATTTTTTTTTTTTTAAATCCACCTACATCAACAAACACAAGTGCTCCGAGTAGGGTTGCAAAGGGGTGGAAAATTTCCGGAAAGTTTCCATGGAAACTTTGGTACGGGAATTTTGGGAATCTTCAAAAAAAAAAAGCACTGGAATTACGGTAATTTAGGGGAATTATTTAATTTTATATATTAATATTAATATTAATTATATAAATATAAAACAAGGTCCGAGCCATCAACATGTATGCACTACCAGTCATCAGATACCCCGCTGGTATCATAAACTGGCCAAAGGAGGAGATAGAAGCCACAGATATCAAGACTAGAAAGCTCCTCACCATGCATGGAGGGTTCCACCCCAAGTCCAGCGCCCTGAGACTATACACTAAGTGGAAAGAGGGAGGCCGAGGGCTAGTGAGCGTCAAGACCACGGTCCAGGATGAAACATCGAAAATCCGAGAATACATCAGAAAGATGGCCCCAAAGGATGAACTGCTAAGTGAATGTCTCAGGCAGCAGAACCCTGATGAGAGTGCAGAGGAGGAGGAGGAACAGACAACCTGGAGAGACAAACCCCTACATGGCATGTACTACCGTCAGATAGAGGAAGTGGCTGATATCAAGAAATCCTACCAGTGGCTGGATAATGCAGGACTGACAGACAGCACAGAGGCACTAATCATGGCAGCACAAGAACAGGCCATAAGCACAAGAGCCATAGAGGCCAGGATCTACCAGAGTAGATCAGACCCAAGATGCAGACTGTGCAAAGAAGCTCCTGAAACAGTCCAGCACATAGTAGCAGGGTGTAAGATGCTAGCTGGATCAGCATACATGGAGAGGCACAACCAAGTGGCTGGGATAGTATACAGGAACATCTGCAACCAGTATGGAATAGAAGTACCCAAGTCCCAATGGGCCATACCACAGAAGGTGGCTGAGAACAACAGGGCCAAAGTTCTGTGGGACTTCAGCTTCCAGACTGACAAACAGATCCTGGCTAACCAACCGGACATAGTGGTGGTGGACAAAGAGCAGAAGAGGGTGGTGGTGATAGATGTGGCGATCCCAGCTGATGCCAACATCAAGAAGAAGGAACATGAGAAACTTGAGAAGTATCAAGGGTTGAAAGAGCAGCTGGAACGGATGTGGAAGGTCAAGGGTTGCGTGGTCCCCGTGGTAGTGGGGGCACTTGGGGCAGTAACCCCCAAACTGTGAGAGTGGCTCCAGCAAATCCCAGGAACAACATCTGAAGCCTCAGTCCGAAAGAGTGCAGTACTAGGAACATTGAAGATACTGCGCAGAACCCTCAAACTCCCAGGCCTCTGGTAGAGGACCCGAGCTTGAGGATGACATGGATACCACCCCCCCGCCGGGGGTGAGAAGGAGATATATATATATATATATATATATATATATATATATATATATATATATATATATATATATATATATATAAACATTTATTAAGCCATAAACAAACAAAAAATAAACATTTTATTTTCTCATCAGCAGACATTATTGCAAAATGGAGACAAAACACATGACTGATTTATTTGTAAGAAGAACTTTATCAATGCTTATTTCTTTTATTGAACAAAACATGAACGTTTGCCAATACGTTGCTTACAGCTCCCACTTATGGGACAGAACAGACAGAACGTAACTCTCTTTCTGACTTCCGGCGCTGCGCTGCGGCGACGAGTGCCAGTCAGTGCGTCTGAACTATTTGTTTGTTTTTTTATAGTTTGTTTAATTTTGTTTTTTGTTTCACAAACCCCCCCCCACACACGTTTTTGGACTTTCTGATTCTTGCTAGGACCAAAACAAGCGTCGAGCAAAATGCGTTTAAAGGTGTTTCTGCTCATTATCCTGATAATCTACCTGTTGCTGCCGGCGGCCATTCACTCATTGAATACTGGCTATGGACCCTTTTCACGTGACGTCACGACAAACGCGGCCGCCATTTTGGACGTGTACTACCAGTAGTTTACCACAGCCAGCATTGAGGAACGGCAGCAAAGAAAGTTTTTACTTTCAGCAAGACTTCCATCATGCCACTATATTGTTGTGCACCTGGACGTAGTAACCATCAACAAACAAGGCAAGGGTTATCATTTTATCGGATCCCGACGGAGAAGATGGATAGCGGCCATTAACAGATTGGCAGCCCTCGGCATACCACCGCTTGTGTAGTGACCACTTTGTTGGAGGTAAGACGAATAAAATTAGCCAGAAAAGGCATTACATTGCTGTTAACATTCTGTGGCGGCGAGTGTGTAACCAAATAGGTTAAAATAACCCATTGTAACCTCTTTGTTCTTCTGTAGTAGCTATTGTTGACTAGCTAATGTCAACAAGTAGCTGGTATGTTACTGTAGCAATGTTTACGTTCAGTCATTTGGATGACTGTTAAAACCTTTCAGTCTCAAGTTTTTCCTTTACTGGATTTACTAGTTTACTGTAATTATGATCCGGCAGCTATTTACACCGGATCCAGTGTAAATAGCTGCCGGAGCCAACGTCCGAGGTTCCGGAGTGCGTGCCGGCTTGCTCTCCCTCAAATTAAGCAGCGCGCGCCGGCTTGCTCCAGGAGTGCTCCGGCCGAGGTTCCGGAGCACACTCCGGCCGAAGTTGCCCTCAAATTAAGCAGCACGCTCCAGAGCAAGCCGGAGCGCGCTCCGGAACCTCGGCCGGAGCACTCCTGGAGCAAGCCGGAGCGCGCTCCGGAACCTCGGACGTTGGCGTGTATGGCGATGGGTTTTTAACGACATAGGTATACAGATCATTTGGGCCGAAGTCAGGTAAAGACGAGGGCTTCGTGTACTTCCGTACGTCAGTGAACAATCCTGGTGGAAGCAGGTAAACGTCGTTCTCTAAGCCTGCTAACCTCAATTTTTGCAAATACCTCTCCCTCTGCTCGCCCTGTAAATGCCCTACGTCGCTGGATAGTGAAGGTGTTTTCTGCATCTCGCTCCTTTTTCTTTTATGTTTTTCGTTTGTCGCCTTCCTCGCATTCAAACTGATTCGAGCCGAAGTCCACTACATGTCCAAAATGGCGGTCGCGTTTACGAAGGTCACGTGACTGAAAAGGGTCTATACACCTGAGAATACCGCTGTTGCAGCGGATGGGATTCTTCGCTACAGCCGAGACCAGCTGCTGCAATTAAGGAATTTGCAGACCAATATCTTTCCAGACAACCTGCCTGATGAGTGTGCAAGGCGGCCGAAGGCATCGAGGAGGAAAAAAGAGGCCGACGCGGTGGAGTACGTTACAGGGTACGTGCGCGGGGGAGAAAACCACCTCTGCCTACGGTTATCCTGGCGAACACCCGCTCCCTGTTGAAACAGCTGACAGAGCTTCGAACGGCAGTGAGGTACCTTTCAGAATATCGAGAAAGTTGTTTGCTGTGTTTTACGGAGACATGGCTTAAAGACACGATAGACAATTCATCCCTTAGAATTCCAGGATTTTGCGACCCGATTAGACTGGACCGAGATACGCAAGTAACCGGTAAAAAGCTCGGTGGTGGAGTGTGTGTCTATATTAACGAGGGGTGGTGCAATAGCTATACATTCAGAGACTCTTATTGCTCCGAGGATATTGAGCTGGTATCCCTTTCGCTCAGGCCATTCTACCTGCCTAAGGAATTTGGACAGGTGTTTGTCACCGTTGTGTATATACATCCACGCACTAACACAAGGGCTGCTGCAAACAGGATATACGACACTGTGGCCAAAATAGAAAACATATTGCTCCTGACGCTCCAAAGTTAATTCTCGGAGACTTTAATGCGTGTTCTATCAAAAGTGTGTTGCCTAATTATTATCAGTATGTCAAGTGCCCGACAAGGAGGGAGAAAACACTCGATCTATGCTTTGGGAATATTAAAGACGCTTACAAAGGCTACGCAAAAGCACCGCTTGGGGATTCGGACCACAATGTTATTCAGCTCGTCCCGCAGTACAAACAAAAGTTGAAGTTGCGCAAACCGGAGATTAAGACAATTAAACGATGGACTGATGAATCCATTGAGCGTCTCAGAGGCTGCTTCGACTGTACAATATGGGACATTTTTGTGGACATAAGTGACAGCCTAGAAGAACTAAACTCGGTTGTCACTGATTACATAGGTTTTGGTGTGGACAGCGTAATTCCAGATATAACTTTTAGAGTCTTTCTTAATGATAAACCCTGGGTCAATAAAGAATTAAAACTAGTGCCGAAAAGGAAGAGGAGGGCCTTTGCACAGGGGGACATGTTAAAGATGAAGGATACTCAGAAGGAGATTAGACAGATAATACATGACAGCAAACAGATATATAAACGGCGCATTGAGGCGCAAATGAAGGGGAATGATCTAAGGCATGCATGGCAAGGGATGTGTACAATGATTGGGAAGGAGGATAAGAAAACACACATCACCACAAATGGAGATGATCTATCTTTTGCAAAAGAATTAAATATCTTTTATGCCAGATTTGAAACATCAGATTTCTCATTAGAACGAAATATAATCAGCCAACAACTAGTATATGATACCCCATCAATAAGAGTAACTGCTGATGAGGTGCGTAGAATTCCTAACAGAATTCATCTCATCTCATTATCTGTAGCCGCTTTATCCTTCTACAGGGTCGCAGGCAAGCTGGAGCCTATCCCAGCTGACTACGGGCAAAAGGCGGGGTACACCCTGGACAAGTCGCCAGGTCATCACAGGGCTGACACATAGACACAGACAACCATTCATACTCACATTCACACCTACGGTCAATTTAGAGTCACCAGTTAACCTAACCTGCATGTCTTTGGACTGTGGGGGAAACCGGAGCACCCGGAGGAAACCCACGCGGACACGGGGAGAACATGCAAACTCCACACAGAAAGGCCCTCGCCGGCCCCGGGGCTCGAACCCAGGACCTTCTTGCTGTGAGGCGACAGCGCTAACCACTACACCACCGTGCCGCCCCCTAACAGAATTGACCCCAAAAAATCAGCTGGCCCTGATAATGTGAGGGGAAGGGTTCTGAAGGAGTGCAGTGAACAATTAAGCCCCATTTTTGCACAGCTTTTTCAAATGTCCCTGGATACATATTACATTCCCAAGGTCTGGAAATCCTCACTTATAGTACCAGTTCCAAAGGTGTCAAAACCGTGTGTTTTAAATGATTATCGTCCCGTTGCCCTTACATCAATCATTATGAAGAGCCTAGA
The DNA here is from genome assembly GCF_027579695.1 of Neoarius graeffei. Classification (NCBI taxonomy): domain Eukaryota; kingdom Metazoa; phylum Chordata; class Actinopteri; order Siluriformes; family Ariidae; genus Neoarius; species Neoarius graeffei. The sequence continues at coordinate 8,896,165 of NC_083573.1, forward strand.
GAGGATTGTCCTGAAACATGTTCTTGATGAAGTGCAACACGATACTGATCCATTACAGTTTGCTTACAGGGCTATGAGGAGCACAGATGATGCTCTATTGTACATGCTCCATAACCTCTATTGCCATTTAGACAGGCCCAAACGATATGCTCGGGTTCTCTTTATAGATTTTTCATCTGCATTCAACACGATCAGGCCCCACCTTCCACTGTGTGCACAATTATTAGGCAAGTGAGTACTCTGACCCTACCGTTATTTCTATGCATGTTTTCCAACCGCAAGCTAGATACACTTGAATGCTAATTGGATTTAAGCATTCTCAGGTGGTATTTATTTGTGTAATGAGGGAGGGTGTGACCTAAAGTCATTAATACCCTATATTAAGGTGTGCATAATTATTAGGCAGCTTCTTTATCTCGGGCAAAATGGGCCAAAAAAGAGATTTAACCGACACTGAAAAGACAAAAATTGTAAAATGCCTATCAGCGGGATGCAGCACTCTTGAAATAGCTAAGCTATAGAAATGTGAGCACAGAACAATCAAACGTTTTGTTGCAAATAGTCAACAGGGTTGCAAAAAATGTGTGGAGAAGAAAAGACACAAATTAACCGCGAAAGACTTGAGAAGGATTAAACATGAAGCTACCAGGAACCCATTATCCTCCAGTGCCACAATATTCTAGAACTGCAACCGACCTGGAGTGTCCAGAAGGACAAGGTGTTCGGTGCTCAGAGGCATGGCCAAGGTAAGGAAGGCTGAAACACGACCACCACTAAACAAGACTCACAAGTTGAAATGTGAAGATTGGGCCAAGAAATATCTGAAGACAGATTTTCCAAAGGTTTTATGGACGGATGAAATGAGAGTGACTCTGGATAGACCAGATGGATGGGCCCATAGCTGGATAACTAATGGACACAGGGCACTTTGACTCCAGCAAGGTGGTGGAGGGGTAATGGCATGGGCTGCTATTATTAAGGATGAGCTAGTTTGACCATTTCAGGTTGAAGATGGACTTAACATCAACTTCCAAACCTACTGCCAGTTTCTAAAAGATACATTCTTCAAGCAGTGGTATGGGAAGAAGTCTGCATCATTCAAGAAGGCCATGATTGTTATCCAGAACAATGCACCATCACATGCACCCAAGTACTCCACTGCTTGGCGAGCCCGCAAAGGCCTTAAAGATGACAAAGTAATGACATGGCCCCCTTCCTCACCTGACTTAAACCCTATTGAGTACTTGTGGCCCCTTCTTAAGCATGAGATTTACAGCGAGGGAAGACAATACACCACTCTGAATAGCATTTGGGAGGCCGTGGTTGCTCCTGCACAAAAAGTTGATCATCAACAAATCAAAAAACTAACAGACTGGATGGAAGGCTCATGGCAGTTATTGAAAAGAAGGGTGGCTATATTGGTCACTGAATATTTTTGAAATGCTAGAAGTGTTTATTTGTTAATTCTGAGCTGTTTATTTGTTACACTGAAAATTAAAATAAACAAGTGAGATGGGAAACTTTAAGCTTTTCATTTAGTTGCATAATAATTCTGCACACTTGTATATTCCCCTGAGAAGGCCTAAACTCCCCTTTCCTTTGTTAATCATTCTGGTTTTAGGTTTATTAACAATTTGGATTGACTGAGAGCACTGTATTTGTTCAACGATAAAATTAATCATCAGGAATACAACTTGCCTAATAATTGTGCACACAGTGTATGATGGAGAGGCTGTTGCACTTGGGTGTAAATGCGAACATTAATAAGATGGGTTGAGTCCTTTCTTACTGAGAGGATACAGTGTGTTAGGGTAAACAAGGCGGTGTCGCCCCCAATTTTAACAAACACTGGGGCTCCACAAGGGAGCGTAATTTCCCCTGTATTGTTTACGCTGTACACAAATGAGTGCCAAAGTAATACAGCCGATCATGTCACAATTAAGTTTGCAGATGACACAGCTACAGTGGTGCTTGAAAGTTTGTGAACCCTTTAGAATTTTCTATATTTCTGCATAAATATGACCGAAAACATCATCAGATTTCCACACAGTGAGTGTGTGGCAAAAGTATGTGAACCCCTAGGATTAGCAGTTAATTTGAAGGTGAAATTAGAGTCAGGTGTTTTCAATCAATGGGATGACAATCCGGTGTGAGTGGGCACCCTGTTTTATTTAAAGAACAGGGATCTATCAAAGTCTGATCTTCACAACACATGTTTGTGGAAGTGTATCATGCCACGAACAAAGGAGATTTCTGAGGACCTCAGAAAAAGCGTTGTTGATGCTCATCAGGCTGGAAAAGGTAAGAAAACCATCTCTAAAGAGTTTGGACTCCACCCATCCACAGTCAGACACATTGTGAACAAATGGAGGAAATTCAAGACCATTGTTACCCTCCCCAGGAGTGGTCGACCAACAAAGATCACTCCAAGAGCAAGGCGTGTAATAGTCGGCGAGGTCACAAAGGACCCCAGGGTAACTTCTAAGCAACTGAAGGCCTCTCTCACATTGGCTAATGTTAATGTTCATGAGTCCACCATCAGGAGAACACTGAACAACAATGGTGTGCATGGCAGGGTTGCAAGGAGAAAGTCACTGCTCTCCAAAAAGAACATTGCTGCTCATCTGCAGTTTGCTAAAGATCACATGGACAAGCCAGAAGGTTATTGAAAATGTTTTGTGGACAGATGAGACCAAAATAGAACTTTTTGGTTTAAATGAGAAGCGTTATGTTTGGAGAAAGGAAAAACACTGCATTCCAGCATAAGAACCTTATCCCATCTGTGAAACATGGTGGTGGTAGTATCATGGTTTGGGCCTGTTTTGCTGCATCTGGGCCAGGACAGCTTGCCATCATTGCTGGAACAATGAATTCTGAATTATAGCAGCGAATTCTAAAGGAAAATGTCAGGACATCTGTCCATCTCAAGAGAAGGTGGGTCATGCAGCAAGACAACGACGCTAAGCACACAAGTCGTTCTACCAAAGAATGGTTAAAGAAGAATAAAGTTAATGTTTTGGAATGGCCAAGTCAAAGTCCTGACCTTAATCCAATCAAAATATTGTGGAAGGACCTGAAGCGAGCAGTTCATGTGAGGAAACCCACCAACATCCCAGAGTTGAAGCTGTTCTGTATGGAGGAACGGGCTAAAATTCCTCCAAGCCGGTGTGCAGGACTGATCAGCAGTTACCGCAAACGTTTAGTTGCAGTTATTGCTGCACAAGGGGGTCACACCAGATACTGAAAGCAAAGGTTCACATACTTTTGCCACTCACAGATATGTAATATTGGATCATTTTCCTCAATAAATAAATGACCAAGTATAATATTTTTGCCTCATTTGTTTGACTGGGTTCTCTTTATCTACTTTTAGGACTTGTGTGAAAAGCTGATGATGTTTTAGGTCATATTTATGCAGAAATATAGAAAATTCTAAAGGGTTCACAAACTTTCAAGCACCACTGTATAGTGGGGTTAATACAGAACAACAATGAGACCCAATATAGGGACTGGGTGGACCAGTTTGTAGACTGGTGTAAGTCCAGCTGTCTTCTTCTTAACACAAAAAAAACAAAGGAACTGATTATTGATTTTAGAACGGGGAATCATACTCACCAGAATATGGTAATAAACGGGGAAGGTATTGAGGTTGTGATGAACTATAAATACTTGGGAACAATAATAGATGATAAATTAACATGGACATGTAACACTGATGCCTTCTACAAGAAGGGGATGCAGAGGCTGTACTTTATGCGAAAGCTAAGGCAATTTAGAGTTGATGGGGATATGATGCGGCTCTTTTATCATTCTTTTGTTGAGAGCATTTTGTGTTTCTGTTCTGTGGCCTGGTATTCTTCCCTATCTGTAGCAAATAAAAATAAGCTGCACAGGATAATCAACATGGCCAGCAAGATTGCTTGCCAGCCATTAAGTAGTATGGCCATGACTGTAGAAACAAGGGTGGCAAAAAAGGCACATATTATTTGTGATGATGTGTCACATCCCTTACATCGGGCATATGAGTTGTTGCCTTCAGGCAGGAGGTTCAGGCTGGCTTCATTCCAGACAAATAGAGCTCGCAGATCATTTATACCCACTAGTACAGCCGTGTTAAATAAGGACCCAACTGTAAGATTGTATCAGAATAACCCATTGCACTTGGTCTCTGAGTAATTGCACTTTACTATTATATTGTATGTAAGACATGAGGGGGTTTTGTCCTGGGGGGGGTGTTTGTATATTGTGTTTCTTTGTGTTTTCGTAATAGTTTGTATCAGACGTACTGTAAATGGCACAGAACAATTTTCCGAAAGGACAAATAAATATCCTATCCTATCCTGACTCAAAAACTCAAATTCAAAATGTAAAATGAAAAATGTTTTCCCCTTCCCCTAGCTAGCATGAGAATTTATTCAATGAAATGTTCTAATTATCTTACATTTACATTTATTCTTACCAGTAAGCTAGCATTAAATTTAGTTTTCTTACATGAAATGTTCATAGGAAGCTTTCATTTAGCTTATCTGGTTTCCCATTAAGCTAGCACAATTTGCTGTAACTAGCATCACAAGCTAACTACTTCAATGAAATGGCACAATTCTAATTTACAAGTAAATTAGCACTAGATTTATTCTACTATACCTTTTCATTTTCACTTAAACACCGTAATAGATAAAAAAAATCCTCAAACATCCTCAAAACTTACTTGATGGCATGTAGTCCTTTGTCTGTAATGTGTGATCTTGGCAGTTTGTATTTTAAACAGTTCTAGCTCTTCAGAATTCTAGAAGTTATTGTGCATGTGATAGAGGGATGCAAAATGCACGTAAGGGGTGTGGCTTCAATGGCTCCTGAGAAAATAGCGTTTTGTCCATGTGAGTGAGTAACAGCGTGCTATGCACAACTTTATTCCCAAAAATCTGCCTCTTTTAACCAAGATTATGCTACAATATTTTTTTCTACTTACTTAATTGATGTCCACTTTCAAAATTCCCAGTCTTTTCCCGAAAATTCCCGTTAATTCCCGAAATTTCCCATGGAAAGTTTCCACCTTTGAAAATTCCCGGAATTTTGCAACTCTAGCTCTGAGAGCACAATATTCCCTACTGGTAACTGTGCCATAACTCTGGTAAAATGCGACGGACTTGAACGAAGCTGCAATATGCATATTTCCGACATATAACAAAATCCTGTCAGGTTTCGTGAAATTCCTCCAAAAATTGTGAAAGGAGTTGATTTCAGAAGGTGAGTACCCTTCCCAGGACGGACAGCGGGGGATAAAATTTGTGAGGGAAGTTGATTTCAGAAAGCGAGCACACCTTGATGAAATTGCCAAAGTACAAGTTTGTTAATAATCAAGGGCATAACTCTGGGAAAATTTGCCCAAATTAAATGAAATTTCAGTATGTGTATAACTGTTATATAACAGAACATTTTACCAAGTTTGGTGAAATTTGTCCACAAATTGTGAGAGGAGTTGATTTCAGAAGAACATACATTTTTTCACGAAATTGTCAAAGAACAAAGTTATTTATTCAAGGGTCAAAACTCGAGAGCCTAATTTAGGAATTTGAAAATAGGGGACAGATCCCTCACTAGTTGTAGAAACAGGGGACAGAAAATATTAACATGGGTGAAAATATCCCTCATTTGTTCCAGTTAGTGGGGACAGAAAGATAAGTAATACATTGGTAGATATTTTCAAGAGTACATCTATAAACAGAACAGTTTTATTAATAAAACCAAATACATGTAACAAACATTCCTATCAGATGTTAATCTATATAATATGATAATTATGGCACTATACATATCCTTTAATACAGTGGTATGAAAACCATATCAGCAAACACTTAGCCACAGTTTATAGTATTGCACAAGCATTATGATCAGATCTGAACTTTAAAAATGTAAAGATTTTAGATCAAAAACTATATGAAGAATTATATACTGCAAAACCTTACAAATATGACTAGTTTTCTGTTATATGACTAGGTTACTGTTTTACTATAAATCATGTGACGAGCCTATTTTTACCAATTTGACCACCAGTAGTATAATATTGCATATCAAATATGACTAGGTTAATATTACATCATTTGATATAGTCAAGTCTAAAATCCATGTAGTCTTGCCACTATGAATTAATAATAAGATGAAAAATCTGACTTTTTTGAATAAAATCACTATCAAATATGTAAAAATGCTATCATATTTGTTTTGTTCAGACCACCTTTCATGAAAGTGAAAAACATTAAAACAATCTACCCATGTTTAAACTAGATTTTGACATAAATGACTGGAGATAATCTCAAAATTCAGACTTCCTAAAAAGTATATAATCTATCATTTACAATCTTACAGTACCTACAATTACACAAGAACAGATCAGGGTGTCTCAAAAAAATGTACTCACACTTTGAATGACGAGAAAACCTTTATTTATGAACGTAGAGTGAAATGGAATAGCTTCGAATACAGAAGACAAATGTAATTGAAGAATCATGTTCGCAGATGTTCAAATTGATGACCATTATTGTCCAGACAACGCACCAAGGGATTCACAAACGTCACGAAACAGGTCATTAGGAATATCGCGACATTGTCTTTCAATTTCCAATTTCAATGCATCAATTGTTCTTGGTTTGGTGCGATAATTTCCTGCCATGCTGTGATTAATTAATTACACCTGCAACACAAAAAAGGCAGCATGTTAGGGACAGTTAAAGTGTGAGTACATTTTTTGAGACACCCTGTATTTCATGTCTTCACACTGTCATATAATTACTCTAAGATCATATTTGTACACAAACTTATACATGTCTTATATATCAGCTAAGCACCTTTACTATTTGAATATGATTAATAACATAATACTCTCTTCTGTGTCTTCGTTTTGTTTCCTTTTTTCGTCCAAAGGTCTTTCAACGTGACCACGCGTTTTGACATTGTTTGGATGAGCCATGTGCTTTTGGGTATTTTTAAAACACTTCACATGATTGGTTGAGATACACTGTCTTCCGGTTCAGTGACCAATGATGTAATAGTTCACAAAACTGTTTTACCTGCTAAATAAACCATTCGGAATACTTCGGTCCTTTCCGATATTTTCCGATTGGTGTGTAAACAACGCTATGTTTACCGCAGTGCTTGCTAGCTGGTGCTGACAAATTGATACGCACAAGATTCAGTAAAACACGACTACACGCTCTCTACTTATAAATGCGCGACAAAATTAATAGATACGCGATATCACTCTCGTGCCCAAAAAGTGGATGTGCGACAGACAGATAAAAAACGCGTATTACGCGCCCTAGATTAGGCTCTGAACTCTGGGCAAATTTTCACAAACGAAATGAAATCGCAATATGCGTGTTACCGTCATATAACAAGGCGTTTTGCCAAGCTTCGAGCAATTCGGCCACAAATTGCGAAAGGAGTTGATGTCAGAAGGCGAGCACACCTTCATGAAATTGTCAAAGTACAAGGTTGTTAATCAAGGGCCGTAACTCTGGTAAAATGCGACCGAATTGAACAAAATAACAATCTGCGTACTAATGACATATCAGAAGGCCTTGTGCCATGTTTTTTGTGGCAAATTGGCCAAATTTTTCCAAAAAACACTCATGAAATTGTCAAAGTATCATTTTATTAATCAAGGGCTGTAACTTTGGTAAAACGTGACCCAATTTAACGCGATTACAGTATGCGTATTACCGACATATAACAAAGAATCTTGCCAAGTTTCGTGACATTCTTCCAAAAATTGTGACAGGAGTTGATGTCAGAACGTGAGCACCCTTCCCGGGATGGATGGATGGATGGATGGATGGACGAAAGAAAGAAAGAAATCGTCACAACATAATCCCGTTTCGGCCAGCGGGGGATGAAAATTGTCAAAGGAGCAACTGTTTGTTCTTCCAATGCTCCACACACGGACTTTTCGGCAGCAGACAAAAGAGACAAATGGGAGACAGCTGCCACCCAGAATCAGAAAATTCCTCCGACCCTTCAAGATGGAGGCTGGATTAAGAATTACAACAGGAAACCGATGACAACGTTTCTCACGTGTTCTAAAGCACAGGCACAGTTGATTACAGATCCTCCTGATTACAAATGCTGAGCACGTCAAGTCAAATTGATTGATTTATAAAGCACATTTAAAACGGGTTGAGCCAAAGTGCTGTCCAAAAGGCATCGAATGAACACACTACTACCAATAGTGCAAAAACAAAGTATTTAAAAATTCTAATTCACGTTTACACACAGCGAAGGGTGGAGGAGGAAAAAGTGGCTCTTGAGACGTGTTTTAAAAATCTCACAAAGTGGTTTCACGATTAAATATATTATTAACCCTCATCTGCTTAAAATGTAACTCGGAAATCACTCACATGGAAAAACTTTTGGTATTGCAGACTGACAATCACTGAAGCAAAACTTGACTAATATTTAGACAAACATCAGATTTAAATGATTTGCTTGTTGTGTGTAACTTCCTGTATAATTACAGCATTGAGGAAAATTAAGTGTGTGTGTTTGGGTGAAAGGCGGGGTACACTCTGGACAAGTCATCACAGGGCCGACACGTAGACACCCATTCACACTCACAGTCAATTTAGAGTCACCAGTTAACCTAACCTGCATGTCTTTGGACTGTGGGGGAAACCGGAGCACCCGGAGGAAACCCACACGGACAGAACATGCAAACTCCGCACAGAAAGGCCCTCGCCGGCCACGGGGCTCGAACCCGGACCTTCTTGCTGTGAGACGACAGCGCTAACCACTACACCACCGTGCCGCTCCGTATGATCACGTGCGGGGGAAAAAAAATCACTCAAACCACATGCAAATAAATGGAATCCAACAAAAACCTGTCAGTAAAATCTCATGTAATTGTACAAGCATGTTAATAAATTAAACATTTTTAAAAAATAAGTGAAAATTAAAACGATGCAAATAAAAGACTCGTGCGAAAACATTTCGTAAAAAAATTATGTGGAAATAAGAATCACAATCATGCGATGGTAACAAATTGGGAAAAAAAACATCTCATCTCATTATCTCTAGCCGCTTTATCCTTCTACAGGGTTGCAGGCAAGCTGGAGCCTATCCCAGCTGACTACGGGCGAAAGGCGGGGTACACCCTGGACAAGTCGCCAGGTCATCACAGGGCTGACACATAGACACAGACAACCATTCACACTCACATTCACACCTACGGTCAATTTAGAGTCACCAGTTAACCTAACCTGCATGTCTTTGGACTGTGGGGGAAACCGGAGCACCCGGAGGAAACCCACGCGGACACGGGGAGAACATGCAAACTCCACACAGAAAGGCCCTCGCCGGCCCCGGGGCTCGAACCCGGACCTTCTTGCTGTGAGGCGACAGCGCTAACCACTACACCACCGTGCCGCCCGGAAAAAAAAACATACTGACGATTAATCGTTGGAAAAGTGATAAAACATTCAAATAAATGAATCAAAGAAATTAATTTTGTGAAAATGAGGTGAAATTAAAAACCTGTACGAATCCAGTGAGGAGAAATTGTCATGTTGAAAATTCCATCTTCTCTCCAAATTCAGTTTTTTGCCCTGAGAGATAAAATTCTTCTCTACGACTATCCAGTAGGTGGCACGGTGGTGTAGTGGTTAGCGCTGTCACCTCACAGCAAGAAGGTCCGGGTTCGAGCCCCGTGGCTGGCGAGGGCCTTTCTGTGCGGAGTTTGCATGTTCTCCCCGTGTCTGCGTAGGTTTCCTCCGGGTGCTCTGGTTTCCCCCACAGTCCAAAGACATGCAGGTTAGGTTAACTGGTGACTCTAAATTGACCGTAGGTGTGAATGTGAGTGTGAATGGTTGTCTGTGTCTATGTGTCAGCCCTGTGATGACCTGGCGACTTGTCCAGGGTGTACCCCGCCTTTCGCCCGTAGTCAGCTGGGATAGGCTCCAGCTTGCCTGCGACCCTGTAGAACAGAATAAAGCAGCTAGAGATAATGAGATGAGACTATCCAGTCTATTACATCGCTTCATTCGTTTCCTTTGGTGATGATGATTTGCTTCAGTACCATTTACAGAGAAGCAACTCCAGACTGTGATGCTCCCACCCCCGTGCTTCACTCTAGGGATGGTGTTCATATGCACAAGAATTCTTTCTCCAAAAATGACGAGCTCAGTTATTGCTGAACGGTTTTATTTCTGTTTTGTCTAATCTGAGTACTGTACATTGTTGTCTGAATGCATTTAAATGTAGCATGCCAAAAAAATAATTGGATCCTGATTGGTGAAAAGAGACACCGATCAGCCACAACATTAAAACCACCTTCCGAATATTGCATCAGTTCCCCTTGTACCAACAAATCAGCTCTGACCCGTCAAGGCTTGGACTCTACGATACCTCTGAAGGTGTGCTGTGGTATCTGGCACCAAGACGTAAACAGCAGATCATTTAAGTCCTGTAAGTTGTGAGGTGCCCACCACGGATCGGACTTGTACGTCCCACAGATGCTCAAGTGGATTGAGATCTGGGGAATTTGGAGGCAAAGTCAACAATTTTTCCAGTGTAGCAGAGCGTATTATCCTGCTGAAAGAGAGCACTGTCATTCGGGAATACCTTTGCCACGAAGGGCGGTACTTGGTTTGCAACAGTGCTTAGATAGGTGGTACCTGTCAAAGTAACACCCTCATGAATGACTCAAGGTTTCCCAGCAGAACATTGCCCAGAGCATCATACTGCCTCCCCTGACTTACCTTCCCCCCATAGTGCATCCTGGTACCATCCCATCCATCCATCCATCCATTATCTGCAACCGCTTATCCTGTGCAGGGTCAGGGGCAAGCTGGAGCCTATCCCAGCTGACTATGGACGAGATGCAGGGTACACCCTGGACAAGTCGCCAAATCATCACAGGGCTGACACATAGATACAACTGACCATTCACACTCACACCTACGGTTAATTTAAAGCCACCAATTAGCCAAACCTGCATGTCTTTGGACTGTGGGGGAAATCGGAGCACCTGGAGGAAACCCACTTTCGATTCGGGGAGAACATGCAAACTCCACACTTCTTGCTGTAAGGTGACCGTGTCAACCGCTACACCATCGCACCGCCTTTCCACATGATGCTTTTGGTGGTGGACAGGAGTCAGCATGGGCACTCTGACTAGTCTGTGGCTACACAGCTTCATACACGACAAGTTGTAAAGCACTGTGTCCCCTGACACCTTTCTATCATAGCCAGCATTAGCTCTTCTGTAGGACCACACATCATCCATGAGCCTTGGTCGCCCATAACCCTGTCCCCAGGTCACCAGTTGTCCTTCCTTGGACCACTTTTGGTCGGTACTAACCACTGCATACCAGGAACATCCCACAAGATGTGCCATTTTGGAGATGCTCAGGCCAAGTCATCTACCCATCCCAATTTGGCTTTTGTCAAAGTCAATCAGATCCTTACATTTGCCCATTTTTCCTGCTTCCAACACATCGACTTCAAGAACTGACTGCTGCCTGATCTATCCCAGCCCTTGTTTGTGCATTTTAACAAGATGATAAATGTATTCTCTTCACATATCAGTGGGTTGAAAGTAAAATGAAATAAAATCACGTGCACTTATGTGTGAAAAGTGTAGGGCGAAGCCAGCTAAATTGGGCCACTTTTTGGTAAATCATTTATAAACCCATCAAATGAGCTATAACAATATTTTTTATAAGTTGGTATGGGACTCTTCAAAAATTATCTCATCTCATTATCTCTAGCCGCTTTATCCTGTTCTACAGGGTCGCAGGCAAGCTGGAGCCTATCCCAGCTGACTACGGGCGAAAGGCGGGGTACACCCTGGACAAGTCGCCAGGTCATCACAGGGCTGACACATAGACACAGACAACTATTCACACTCACATTCACACCTACGGTCAATTTAGAGTCACCAGTTAACCTAACCTGCATGTCTTTGGGGGAAACCAGAGCGCCCAGAGGAAACCCACACGGACACGGGGAGAACATGCAAACTCCACACAGAAAGGCCCTCGCCGGCCACGGGGCTCGAACCCAGGACCTTCTTGCTGTGAGACGACAGTGCTAACCACTACACCACTGTGCCGCCTCTTCAAAAGTTATTTATTTTCAAAAGGAGGGAAATGCGTAATAGTTTTGGAATTATGAGTTATTGTATCATTAGGTTCTTTCTCAAGCTACAGTACAATATTCAGGTAAAATGGACCAACTTAAAGAGAGAACAAACCAGCAATTTCAGCTGAAATCGTCTGAATTTAAATGAACTATTGTCTTTGGTGTGCCATAAATATCTCATCTCATCTCATTATCTCTAGCCGCTTTATCCTGTTCTACAGGGTCGCAGGCAAGCTGGAGCCTATCCCAGCTGACTACGGGCGAAAGGCGGGGTACACCCTGGACAAGTCGCCAGGTCATCACAGGGCTGCACATAGACACAGACAACCATTCACACTCACATTCACACCTACGGTCAATTTAGAGTCACCAGTTAACCTAACCTGCATGTCTTTGGACTGTGGGGGAAACCGGAGCACCCGGAGGAAACCCACGCGGACACGGGGAGAACATGCAAACTCCACACAGAAAGGCCCTTGCCGGCCACGGGGCTCGAACCCGGACCTTCTTGCTGTGAGGCGACAGCGCTAACCACTACACCACCATGCCATAAATATATTTCATGCCATAAATATATTTCATGCAATAAAAAGTTGAACAAATATTTCCTTGAAAAATGCATTTAGTCGTAATGTACTGTAACTGATGTGCTCTGTACTTCTGAAAGGTGCTGACTTGCAAAGTCATCTGAAATGTTCAATTTTTTTTTTATTGTGCATGGCATTTTCCGATGTCCCGCAAAAACAATATCATGTGGACAAGATGTGATCATTTTGATGTCCTGAGGGTCACTTTTCTCCGTTTTGGGACCGTTTTCCTCCCTCTCGAGGTAAACAGTACTGCTCTACGGAAACAGCCGAACATGAGGGAGGAGCTTTACCTAATTAGCATAACTATGGAACTGCATCACACAAGATGGTGACACGTGGAAAACATCGTGACTCTGCGTCAACTTCGGAGAGTTTTGAGTCGCAGGGATGTAATTTGTGGTTGACATTCACGAATAGATCCGTCAAAGCAAAGACGAATGCATCTTTTCTCTGTTCCTGCTTTTGTGTTCTCATTTCTTTCTCTGTAAGATCAAAACATTAGGTGTATAACTCCATCCATCCATTATCTGCAGCCACTTATCCTGTGCAGAGTCACAGGCAAGCTGGAGCCTATCCCAGCAGACTGTGGGCAAGAGGCGGGGTACACCCTGGACAAGTCGCCAGATCATCACAGGGATGACACATAGAGACAAAGAACCATTCACACTCACATTCACACCTACGGTCAATTTAGAGCCACCAGTTAGCCTAACCTGCATGTCTTTGGACTGTGGGGGAAACCGGAGCACCCGGAGGAAACCCACGCGGACAACATGCAAACTCCACACAGAAAGGCCCTCGCCAGTCATTGGGCTCTAACCCAGAACCTTCTTGTCGTGACGCAAGAGTGCTAACCACTACACCACTGTGCTGTCCTAACTCCATACCAATCCTTCAGTCAATTCCAGCGGTCGAGCTGTCCCTTCACGAAAATTCTTGTGGACAACCTTTTGGTTTCCATCGCTTTTCTGGCGCGCTTTCTAGTTGATTCGCTTTCATATTTTCCTTTCCTTTTCCGCTGGCTTTTAGCCGGCGGGATTGCCGAGTCCGCCATGTTTAACCAAGGCCGACTTGTTTTTGTTAAAAGTAAGTCAAACATGCCCCACGTTTGGCACATGATATTGTTGCTCGCTTGCTTCAGCAATCTCCGGAATCGTAAAACGCGGGACGCATTTTATCTCGGCAAAACATTTACACACAGGATACACGGGTTGTGAAGCAGTGCAACGCCTCAATTTCAACTCAAATCAACATAAAACATCTCGAAACTGCAACAGCAATAGAAATGGAACATTTTTGCTCAGAATTCAACTTTGCGGTCAGAACCTTTAAATGGTAAGTAGGGGGCTTGGGCCTTGTTCTCTGGCTCCTTTCCTGTTTTGGAATGAGGATTAAGCATTATCGCTGAAGGTGACTGGTCTTGTGTTGACGACCTAGAAGTTGAGGGTTGTTCGTCTTCCTCCTTATGGTTTGAGGTGTCTTGCTCAGGAGCTGAGATGGAGGAAGGACGTCTCTGTATCCTCCTGAGATGATTCTTCATGCTGAGGTCTGGATCCCATTTCAGAAAAATTGAAACCAGTAATACCCAGCAGTACCTTTTACTTCAGGGAAGCATTTGATATTATTGGCCTTTGCATAATTAAATGTACTTCCCCGGATATCTCTTGAAGTAATGGGGAAACCCGTTTTGGAGAGGAACTTGATAAGCCTGGCCAGTTTTTTCTCAGATTCCTCTGGCAGGTATTGCCTCCTCCCAGATGCACAACCAGAGCCAGCAACTTTGCTGCGAATGCACCTTTGCAAAGTGGTCTTTGGAATGTTCCAAGCCCTTGCTAAAAAGTGAACGTTTGGTGTCTGCCCTCTCTCAATTATCTCCTGGTACTCATTAATGGCACCATTCTTCCCCATTCTTCATTAGGTGTACTGACATCTAATTTCCTTTCCCTGTCTTTTTCTCTTCTCTCTTCTTCTCTTTTAAGATTTTGCATGGATACATATCTAGACCTATGAACCTGTTTTGCGCCGTCAATTTCTGTCTAGTGTGCGTGTGTATAGATAGCATCCTCCACCCAATAAAGATCAGCAAAAAGGGTTCGAAAAAAATCCACCTTTTGGTGAAGAAGTCGCTTCATGTCTCATCTCATCTCATTATCTCTAGCCGCTTTATCCTTCTACAGGGTCGCAGGCAAGCTGGAGCCTATCCCAGCTGACTACGGGCGAAAGGCGGGGTACACCCTGGACAAGTCGCCAGGTCATCACCGGGCTGACACATAGAGACAGACAACCATTCACACCTACGGTCAATTTAGAGTCACCAGTTAACCTAACCTGCATGTCTTTGGACTGTGGGGGAAACCGGAGCACCCGGAGGAAACCCACGCGGACACGGGGAGAACATGCAAACTCCACACAGAAAGGCCCTCGCCGGCCCCGGGGCTCGAACCCAGGACCTTCTTGCTGTGAGGCGACAGCGCTAACCACTACACCACCATGCCACCAGTCACTTCATGTCACACTGGAAAAATGAGAAAAAGCCAACCTTGAATTGAAATAAACTTATTCCAAGAAAAACATATCCCTCGTCAAGAAATGATTGTTTTCAACAAAAATACATGCGCTGCTCTTATTGGCACCCTGGAAATGATCGTGAACACAATGTAACAAGCATGTTTCCCATTTAAATTGTACATTGTTGAGTTGATTGGAGTGTGGAGGAAATTTCAAGCTGGAATCCATGACTTCCTGATTAACTGGGGAACAAATATGAGGTGACACAGGCTAAATTCCCTCAACGTCAACATGGGAAAGCTCGGAGAGCACATGAGGGAGAAGTGTGTCGACCTTCCTAAGTCAGGGAATGGGTATATATAAAAAAAAAAAGCTACTCACCTGAAAATGTTCATTTCCTATGTCCAATTAGGGCAATAAAAAAAAAGTGGACACCAACTGGAACTGTTACAAACTCGCCTGGAAGAGGACCCAAGTTTATTTTGCCTCCATGTACAGTGAGGGGAGGGTAAGAGAGACAAAAGAAATCCCCAAAGACCACTGGTGGTGAACCACCATCAGACTCCACCTCCATGCCAAGAGATTATTTAGAAGGTTCCAGAAAAAAAGCCTTTTCTGTCAGTTAACCACAAACGCAAGCACCTGAACTTACAAAACGTTGCCACAGCTTCGGCTGGAACCGTGTTCTCTGGTCTGATGGAACAAAAATAGAGAGATTTTCGACAATAAACACTGAATGTGGGTTTGGTGTAAAAAGAAGGATGGCTAGAATGAAAAGAACCCGATCCCAACCGTAAAATGTGGTGAAGTTCTGTGATGTTTTGCCACTGTTTTTCCTCCAAAGGCCCTGGAAACCTTGTTAGGGTCCATGGCATCATGGACTCCATGAAATACCAGGACATTTTAAATCAAAATCTGGCTCCTCTGGGAGGAAACTAAAACTGGGTGGTCATTGGATCTTCCAGCAGGACAATGATCTGAATAGTATGTCCAAATCAACACAACGTTTCGCTGAGCACAGAAACAAGCTTCTGCCCTGGCCATCTCAGTCCCCTGACCTGAACCCCAGTGAAAACTTGTGGTCGGAGCCGAAGAGGAGAGAGCACAAGAGAGGCCCCAGGACCCTGGATGATCTGGAGAGATTGTGTAAAGAGGAACGGTCTCAGATGTCCTGCTCTGGATCGCCAACCATGTTATAGGAGAGACTCAGTGCTGTTTTACTGACAAAGGGAAGTTGTACACTGAGGATATTACACGGTTGTGCAAAGATATGAAGTTTATCTTCGATTGATGAAAATATTTTTCAACACAAGAAGATAAACTTCATAATTTCACGCAACTGTGTAACGTTCTTTATATACTCAGCAAAAATAAAAACGTGACACTCATTATTTTTCAAATAGTGTTTAGAAACTTTTCTTGAAAGAGTTCTTGTGATTATGGTTAAATGCATTGTCAAGGGCATTACGTCACACATTCATTCATAGGTCGGGCCTACGTAGCACGTGCAAGAGCACTGCACGCTAAAATCACGTTTCAACGTGACACAAGTGACGTGACCTATTGATACACGTGCAATTGATCTCACGGTAGCAGAGTAGAGTGTCATCTCAGAAAAACAAGGTTTTATGGTTAATTATTCGTTAATTTGCAATGCCACGACTGTCAAACATTCAGCGTGAACGTGCCATTGGCATGCTGAATACGGGGACATCCGTCACTGACGTTGCGAGGGTTATGGGATGCAGTCGACAGACCATCCATAATCTCCAGACACGTCTCCATCAAACTGGCACCACAGGAACCACTGGAACCCTCCACAGAACTTGCAGGAGCTTGGTGCCATGTTGGTACAAATATGGCGGCGCATCCCCCAAGCTGTGTCCAGACGCATCATCCAATCCATGAGGAGACGTTGTATCGCAGTTGTGAACGCCCATGGAGGACACACCCGATATTGACATGATTTCATTAAGTTGTGACTCACAGTTTTTGATCATGGACATTGTCGTCGCATTTCCGGTGGAACCGATTCCATGACAAACATGATCTGTATGCTATAGCATCTTTAATGACAAGATAATTGAATACAATCGTTATTTCAAACCTATTTTCCAAAATGTTCAAATTATTGACTTTGAAACGAGTGTAAAGTTTTTATTTTTGTTGAGTTTATTATGTGGATACATCCACAAAAAAAATGCAAGTTAATCAAAAGAATTTTAATTATGAACCGGTTCGCCATTTTGACAACGCGTGTCGAGTCAGTGGGAAGACACTGTGAGTGACGTCATCTCATCTCATCTCATCTCATTATCTCTAGCCACTTTATCCTTCTACAGGGTCGCAGGCAAGCTGGAGCCTATCCCAGCTGACTACGGGCGAAAGGCGGGGTACACCCTGGACAAGTCGCCAGGTCATCACAGGGCTGACACATAGACACAGACAACCATTCACACTCACATTCACACCTACGGTCAATTTAGAGTCACCAGTTAACCTAACCTGCATGTCTTTGGACTGTGGGGGAAACCGGAGCACCCGGAGGAAACCCACGCGGACACGGGGAGAACATGCCAACTCCACACAGAAAGGCCCTCGCCGGCCACGGGGCTCGAACCCGGACCTTCTTGCTGTGAGGCGACAGCGCTATGAGTGACGTCATTGGAGTGAAATATCGGGAACTATGTGACTCAGATCCACGATGTATTTCGTATGAAAAATGCAAGTATTTCAACACGAAAAGATAAACTTCATATCTACAAGCCAATGTGTGATTTTCTTTTTATTATATCGACACATTCACAAACAAAAAGTCCCCAAATTTATCAAAACAATTCATCGATTTCCTCACATCGAGATTTATGTCACGCTTTTGGTTCTCCATGCCCCGGATGTAGCTCGGATGAAAAATACGAGTGGTGTATTTCCCAGTAAAACACTCCTGTCCATGTCCAGCGCTGAGCGTAAATGAGTGCACCCCCTTTGAAAAGTAACATTTTAAACAATATCTCAACGAACACAAACAATTTCCAAAATGTTGACAAGACAAAGTTTAATATAACATCTGTTTAACTTATCACGTGAAAGTAAGGTTAATAATATAACTTAGATTACACATTTTTCAGTTTTACTCAAATTAGGGTGGTGCAAAAATGAGTACACCCCACAACAAAAACTACTACATCTAGTACTTTGTCTGGCCTCCATGATTTTTAATGACAGCACCAAGTCTTCTAGGCATGGAACGAACAAGTTGGCGACATTTTGCAACATCAATCTTTTTCCATTCTTCAACAACGACCTCTTTTAGTGGCTGGATGGAGAGTGATGCTCAACTCGTCTCTTCAGAATTCCCCAAAGAAAATAATTTCTTTCTTTATAACTTTATAAAAAGCGTCCGACAAAATAATTCCCGCTGAGAATGTAAACAAACCGGCGAAATGACACGAGCGATTTGTGAAAAATGCGAAAATAATAATAATTCTTGAAAAGTAAAAAAAGATACGTTCTTATCATCAAATACTTTGGGTTTTGTTTTCAAGTCGAGTTTTTATTTCATTCTTGGTCGATTCAGGAAAACGCTCCGCCATTTTGTTTTTCTCTACTCAGGGTATATGAGCTGATAGCCTAGTAGTAGTCGAGTAGCCAATCAGAGCATGCGATTGCTTTATTTATTTATAATCCTTTTTTATTTCCGCTCACTGTCCTTTGGGTCTTGCTGTGTAATGATGTTGTACATCCATTGGAATAATAAAGAATAAATAACACATCACTGTTGGATTATTTTTCTTTGGGTTTTGTTTTCGAGTAGAGTTTTTATTTCGTTCTTGGTTGATTCAAGAAAACACACACGCCGCCATTTTGTTTTTCTCTACTCAGGGTATATGAGCTGATAGCCTAGTAGCCAATCAGAGCGCACGGTTGCTCATATCTAGTGAATGTGGATAGAATAAATCTATGTTATACTATTTAGTATGTATTTTTTGCTTGGAAAGTTTGAGTGTGTCAACATAAACATAACCCTTAAAGTGCCATTCCACCATTGGATGTATTCTTTGGCATAAAATACAATATATTTTATGACAACATGACTAGACAGAGAAATCTTTTAGCTTCAAAATGATGTATCAAACATAATTTTTTGACAACGACAAGTATATTAATTTTGCGATCAAAGTCACCTACCCTTTTAATTTCCGCGCGGTAGTGAAACGTGATGTCATCGGCAGGTTCCCCTTCTTGTGTACCACGTGTCGGTCTATTTTTAGACCAGGAAACCCCCAAAGTGAGAGAGTCATTTCTCCTCGTATATGGGGGCCAAAAAAATTGCGAAAAATTTTGAGTTAATCTTTCAGTTAGCTAGATTTATTGGTATTAGCTAGATTTATTGGTATTATTTTTATCGCGTTCTATCCACCATTGCTGATAATATGTGCCACGTCACACGTCACGTGGTACACAAGAAGGGGAACCTGCCGATGACATCACGCGTGGAAATTAAAAGGGTAGGTGACTTTGGTCGCAAAATTAATATACTTGTCGTTGTCAAAAAATTATGTTTGATATATCATTTTGAAGCTAAAAGATTTCTCTATCTAGTGATACCATTTATATATGTTGTCAAAATATATTGCATTTTATGCCAAAGAATACATCCAGTGGTGGAATGGCACTTTAAGCATGACTGTTGTACTGTTCAGGAGCTTTTTGAGTCAAACTTTACACGTACAGCGCTGAGCGTAAATGAGTGCACCCCCTTTGAAAAGTAACATTTTAAACAATATCTCAATGAACACAAACAATTTCCAAAATGTTGACAAGACAAAGTTTAATAGAACATCTGTTTAACTTATAACGGGAAAAAGTAAGGTTAATAATATAACTTAGATTACACATTTTTCAGTTTTACTCAAATTAGGGTGGTGCAAAAATGAGTACACCCCACGGAAAGTCTCTGGAGCAAAGCTCAATTGTAGACTACAAATGTCTAATTTAACAACAACACAATCACAGGTGAGTCAAATTAGCCATTACACAGGTGTCCGGCAGAGAGTTGACTATAAAAGGGTGTTACTTAAAGAAAACTCCTTCCCGTTTCATGCTGTCAGCAATGGCACCACATGGAAGAGAAATGACACAAGACCTGAGAAAGAAAATAATTTCTTTCCACCACGAAGGTGAAGGCTACAAGAAGATCAGCAAAGCTTTACTTATCAGTCAGAATACTGTAGCAAAAGTGGTACCAAAATTTCAGAAAGACGGAACTGCAACCATCTCACAGAGACGTCCAGGTCGTCCACGGAAGTTAACACCTCGACAGGAGCGTCTTCTGATGAGAAGGGTTGAAGAAAATCGGCATGCGAGTTCACTGCAGTTATCTAAAGAAGTAGAAAGCCAAACTGGGGTGACTATTTCCCGTGACGCAATACGGCGTACGCTGCAGAGGAATGGCATGCATGGATGCCGTCCACGAAAGAAGCCTCTCCTAAAGCCCAGGCACAAAAAAGCCCACCGAGAGTTTGCCAGGGCCCATGCTGACAAAGATGAAGACTACTGGCAAGGCCGGATTAACTATATGGGCCTGCGGCACAGTGCCCAGGGGCACTAACCACTCACAGCCAGTGGGGGGGGCACCACATGACAGAAACTTTAAAAATATTTTTCGTGAATGTTTATACACTTAAAATGGTTATACACTTGACATTGTTAAATCATCATATATAATTCATTATGAACACTAATTTCATAAGAACAATAACAATCATAATTCTGAGCAAGAGTGGCCTATGTGACCATTAACCCCCCTTTCCTCAACCTGTCAGTTGAGCCAGTCCACCTACGGTGGAATGTATCAATTTTTTAAAAACCGCGGTAGAAATGAAAAATGGACAGACATCGATTGAGTGGCTGTGCGAAGAGAAAATTAAAAAAAGAGAAAGACTCCAGGCGTGTAGCTGCAATTAAAAATGTTCCAGTGTTCGATCGTTTTTTTTATAAAAACATCGACAACTGCTGTCACTACCAGCGCTGAAGCCGAAGCTAGTGAAATCAGCGATGCTAGTGAGGGAGATGGCCCTGCTAGCACTAGCCGGGGCGATGCTACAACCACAGCCAGTGTTAGCCGAGGGGTCGGTGACGACGAGGATCCCCTTGAGGAAGATGGGAGCGAGGGAGACCCCGGGGAGGGGCCCGTACTGGATGTTATTTGAATTTATATTTCGAATTGAGACATTTGAATATGTTGCCTAGATCAATGCTATTTTAATTGATACACATTTTGAATTGACACATTTGAATATGCTGTATTGCAGGGGCGCAGATAGGATTTTTGAACTGGGGGGGACTGAGCTGTCAGCAAATGATTCCATTTTGTGTGTATATATATATATATATATATTAGTGCTGTCAAACAATTAAAATATTTAATCGCGATTAATGTCGTGACAGTCATAGTTAACTCGCGATTAATCGCAATTTAATCGCACATTTTTGTCACATAAAAAACCATTGTAATTCTCTTATCAGCATAAAAAAGTGGATGGGCTTGCTTTGTACCAATGTTTTTTTTTTATTGCAAAGCATAACACGTCTTGACACAGCCACTGCAAAGTGAAACCTAAGCCGAGCACCGGCGCGGGGCTAGCAAGAGAACCATGAGTGAAATGATCTACTGTTTGAGTTAGTCTACAACTCCAATCAGAGAGATAGGTTACACAGTGACGGTAGGCTTGACATGCTTGATTATAATATAAAGTACACTATTATATTAAGTTTAAGTTGTTCGTTGATAAATATTGCATTGAATCTGATCTTTACTGTTTCAGCTCACTTAACACATTTTGTACTTTTACACTTTCTGCCTGTTGATGCGTCGCACTGTCCAATTAGAGGTGGCCAAATTTGCATATTACAGGAAGGATTTCTGGGATAGCATTGAGTTTACAGTTCAGAGGGATCTGGCTTCTTTAGATGCTGTCTTCTTAAAACTGAATAAATATTTAAAAAGAGCCAAATTAGCCAGTCTTTTGAACGGCTCTTTTCAAAGAACGGATCACAAAGATGCGGATCCCATCAAAGAGCCATAAATCCCATCTCTACTGGCGCGCCCTGCCCGCGCTGGTTCTTGGGGGGGCAGAGGACTCTGGCTGTGCGGGGCGTGGCATTACAATCTAGCTGCTATCGGTTTTCTAAGCAAAGTCTCTGTTCCAAGTTCCTGGCAGTTTCAAAAGCTTATGAAAAACCTACATCATGTCACAGAGCGTTAATCTCGCGATAAAAAAAATTATCGCCGTTAAAATTGAGTCAAGTTAACGCGTTAATAACGCGACATTTTTCACAGCACTAATATATATATATATATATATATATATATATATATATATATATATATATATACACTACCGTTCAAAAGTTTGGGGTCACTTTGAAATGTCCTTTTTTTTTGAAAGAAAAGCACTGTTCTTTTCAATGAAGATCACTTTAAACTAATCAGAAATGCACTCTATCCATTGCTAATGTGGTAAATGACTATTCTAGCTGCAAATGTCTGGTTTTTGGTGCAATATCTCCATAGGTGTATAGAGGCCCATTTCCAGCAACTCTCACTCCAGTGTTCTAATGGTACAATGTGTTTGCTCATTGCCTCAGAAGGCTAATGGATGATTAGAAAACCCTTGTACAATCATGTTAGCACAGCTGAAAACAGTTTCTCTCTTTAGACAAGCTATAAAACTGACCTTCCTTTAAGCAGATTGAGTTTCTGGAGCATCACATTTGTGGGGTCGATTAAATGCTCAAAATGGCCAGAAAAATGTCTTGACTATATTTTCTATTCATTTTACAACTTATGGTGGTAAATAAAAGTGTGACTTTTCATGGAAAACACAAAATTGTCTGGGTGACCCCAAACTTTTGAACGGTAGTGTGTATACATGTTATTTCACCTCCCTCACTGCCATCACCAGGAACTACCTGCAGGCCAGGACAATGATAACATTTTAACATAGCCTATGGAAATCCAAAGTTTACACATTATCATCATGCACAGAAATTGCAAAACTGCAAAACTAGTTTTAAAACCGCTAAGTTCCAACTGTTAAACATAGCGAGAGGCTGGGCTACGCGTGTGTGTAAAGTGTAAACCAGTGCATCCTGACTTTCTAACTATGCCTGTGTGTTGCGTGAGCGGCAGTCAGTCAACAACTCTTCGCAAAGTTTCCTTATGAAACAATATGCTCGCTGAAATTATGGCAGGGAACGCCAGATTAAACATTAAAACTGCCTTCTGAGCACTGTATCTACAGGCTACCACCGAAAGAAGGAGGCTACCAGAAAGGCATCTCTACTCCGTACGATTTTACTTTCACTATGACATTACTTTGAACAGACTATCAAAAAATTGCAAGGTGATATGATAAAGTAAGGCACAGTTTACTTACAGTCGTTTTTTTTTTTTTGGAAAAAACGATGCAATCGTTTTCTGCCTTTTGGCACCCTTCATCATGCCGTGTTGGGGTCCTGAACTAGGAGGAGCTGTCCCCGATATGCCTGTCAAACTTGTTGTGGGTAACCATAGCAACCAAGCTCGAGCTCGCAACCTGTGCAGTCTGCGCAGTTGCAACTATGTATGTACTGCTGTGCACCTCAATAAACCGAATGGTAATTAGTCTTTTGATTTTTCCGTGAGGTTTGCCTTATGCAAAGAAAGACAGCATAGACATTTTTTCCTCCCTATAAGTGGGGGGGACCGAACGAGGTGAATTTAAATCTGGGTGGGACGAATCCCCCCCGTCCCACCCTCTATCTGCGCCCATGCTGTATTGTATATAGATGGATGCTGTTTAAATTGCTGATGATGTTTGAATTGATACACATTTTGAATTGAGACATTTTAATATGGATAGAATAGAGTATGGATGCTTTGAAGGTTTTTATTGAGACACACAGATATATGCTGCTCATTTTTTAATAAGACATTTCAATATGCCTACATGCATATCGTTGGTTGTTTTCAGTGAATTTGATGGGCTGATGTAGCCTACTTAATACATTTTCAATGAGGAAGAATGACCTTGTTTATGTGTACTATTGTTTCTGTATATGCTACTATTTTTGACAGCAAAGGGCAAGGTTTGTGAGTGTGTGCAGGAGGTTACTGAACGCGTGCGCACAGGGTAGTGGTGGTGGTGGTGGGGCACTTGAGGTATAGTGCCCAGGGGCACCGCATTGGCTTAATACGGCACTGACTACTGGGACTCTATACTCTGGAGTGATGAGACCAAGATGAATGTTTTTGGAACTGTATGGCGTCGCAAAGGTGAGGAATACAAAGAAAAATGCCTGGTGCCTACAGTGAAACATGGTGGTGGCAGTGTCCTTATGTGGGGCTGCATGAGTGCTGCTGGTGTCGGGGAGCTGCATTTCATTGATTGCATCATGAATTCGCAGACGTATTGCTCTATACTGAAAGAGAAGATGCTACCATCATTCCGTGCACCTTTCCAACATGACTAAACACACATCTAAGGCCACTGTTGGATTTGTGAAGAAGAACAGGGTGAAAGTGATTCAGTGGCCAAGTATGTCTCCTGATCTGAACCCAATCGAACACCTACGGGGAATTCTGAAGAGACGAGTTGACCATCACTCTCCATCCGGCCACTAAAAGAGGTCATTGTTGAAGAATGGAAAAAGATTGATGTTGCAAAATGTCGCCAACTTGTTCAGGAAGGCCAGCACCAGATGGAGTAGTTTTTGTTGTAGGGTGTACTCATTTTTGCACCACCCTAATTATTATTATAAACTGGTCAACATTTTGGAAATTGTTTGTGTTCATTGAGATATCGTTTAAAATGTTACTTTTCAAACAGGGTGGACGCTCAGCACTGTACGAGCACAAGCGTTAGACTACGTTCAGACTGCACCCTGAAACGACCCATATCCGATTTTTTTGCCCATATGCGACCTGTATCCGATTTGTTATTGACAATCTGAACGACACAGATCCGATTTTTTCACATGCGACCCAGGCCGCTTGGATATGTGGTCCTAATTCCGATGCATATCCGTTATTTTCACATGCGACTGCAGTCTGACCGGACAGGTCGCATTCATGCGACCTACACGTCATCAACAAGAGACAAACGTCACTATTCTGCGTTGGCTAATCCCGCCTCTTTGGTGGAAAACAACAACATTTGTACAGTTTTCAGAATTTAAATAGACTTTTATAGAATTGATCAAGATTTGGTAGGGACCTGGATGTTAAATCATCCTGTATTAAAAGATTATAACACTATGTTCAGACTGCAACCTGAAATGACCCATATCCAATTTGTTGTGAAATCCGATTTTTTTGTTAGGCCGTTCACATTACCAATTATATGAGACTTGTATGCGATCTCCAATATGAACGGAAAACGACCCAAAAGTGTCCCGCATGCGCAAATTGACACGTAATAAGCACATCTACGTAATACGTAAACAAAAAAAAGCGCACTCTTCAAGTTTAATGATTTCTTTTTTGTTTGTTTGTTTAATTATCTGGTTAGTGCTAAAGTGTGAGGTCTCGTGTGTGTTTTTGTTTCTGAACTGAAATGAAAACGTGTAGCCTGGTAACGAGGGTTGACTCCTAAATGTCTCTCTAATTTCTATATAAGTGCACTACATGTTACTAGGAAGTAATGGATTTTTAAACTCTATATAGTGCACTCGAGCTTCAGTAGGCAGTCATTTGGGATACGGCCGCTGTATTACCAAACTCTTAATTCAGGCTTAATAATTTGCACATATTTATTTCGTCATATTAATAAACTTTTTCTACATTTTTATAAATATTTATTTAGATTGTTTATAGCCAGCTGAATTCTGCAACTTCTCTCAGCGCTGGCTCAAGCTGCAGAAACACCAGTGCAGTTTGCTATGGAGATGAGGCGAGACCTGGCGATGTGGTTTTTGTGGCGGCGGCGGAACTCACACAATAATCTGATTAATGTGGGCAGCAGACTAACGAGACCGAAGGTGTCAAATTACTGGAAATTTCCAGAACAATCTTATAATCTTGTAATACAGGATGGTTGAAGTTATAAATCAGTTATAGAAACTGTTTTATTTAATCAGGCTAACAGACCAACATCCAGGTCCCTACCAAATCCACCATTAGCTTGATCAATTCTATAAAAGTCTATTTAAATTCTGAAAACTGTACAAATGTTGTCGTTTTCCACCAAAGAGGCGGGATTAGCCAACGCATAATAGTGACGTTTGTCTCTTGTTGATGACGTGTAGGTCGCATGAATGCGACCTGTCCGGTCAGACTGCAGTCGCATGTGAAAATAACGGATATGCATCGGAATTAGGACCACATATCCAAGCGGACTGGGTCGCATGTGAAAAAAATCGGATCTGTGTCGTTCAGATTGTCAATAACAAATCGGATACAGGTCGCATATGGGCAAAAAAATCGGATATGGGTCGTTTCAGGGTGCAGTCTGAACGTACTCTAATGGCCCTTTTCCACTACCCTTTTTCAGCTCACTTCAGCTCGCTTCAGCTCACTTCAGCCCGACACGGCTCGCGTTTCGACTACCAAAAAACGGCACGACTCAGCTCGCTTCAGCCCTGCTTAGCCCCTAAAACTCGCACCGTTTTGGAGTGGGGCTGAAGCGAGCCAAACCGAGCTGAGTGAGGCTGGGGGCGTGAGCAGACACTCCCCTGTGCACTGATTGGTGAGGAGGAGTGTCCTCACATGCCCACACACGCCCCGCGAGCACGCTGGGATCTGTAAACACCGTAAACCCGGAAGAAGGAGAATTACGAGAATTATGAAGCCTTATGCGCCTCGCCTCATCTATACGCTCTTGCCAGTATCTGTTGGCGTTGTCGGTAACAACAAGCCACAGAACCAAGACCAGCAACACTAACAACTCCATGTCCTCCATGTTTATTGTTTACTATTCGGGTCGTGAGACTACCGCTTAAAAGCTCACTGATGTCACTGTTTGCGCCGCTTAACGACATCACGTGACGTCCACCCACTTTTGCTAACTCCACCCAATGTGTCCACCCACTTCCAGCCAGCACGGTTCAGCGCGGTTGTAGTCGAAATGCAACCCCAACAGCCCCGCTCAGCTCGACTCAGCCCGGCACGGCTCAGCCCAACTCAGCCGCGTTTGTAGTGGAAAAGCGGCATAAGATTGTTCTGGAAATTTCCAGTAATTTGATACCTTCGGTCTCATTAGTCTGCTGCCCACATTAATCAGATTATTGTGTGAGTTCCGCCGCCGCCACAAAAACCACATCGCCAGGTCTCGCCTCATCTCCATGCTTTACTTGCAAACTTGAAGAGTGCGCTTTTTTTTGTTGTTGTTTACGTATTACGTAGATGTGCTTATTACATGTCAATTTGCGCATGCGGGACACTTTTGGGTCGTTTTCCGTTCATATTGGAGATCGCATACGAGTCTCATATAATTGGTAATGTGAACGGCCTAACAAAAAAATCGGATTTCACAACAAATCGGATACGGGTCGTTTCAGGTTGCAGTCTGAACGTAGTGTTACGCTACGTTCACACTGCAAGGCTTAATGCTCAATTCCGATTTTTTTGTGAAATCCGATTTTTTTGTGAGGTCGTTCACATTAACAAATATATGCGACTTGTATGTGATCCTCAGTATGAACGAAAAGCGACCTAAAAGTGTTCCGCATGCGCATTGCAGGATACGACGACGTCACACGCAGTGAGCATGGCCAGTGTTTACGGAAGTAAAACCGCCCGGTTACGGTATGACCCATCCAATCTAGCTTGAATAGCTGCATCCCCCCAAATGGAAATCAGCTCCCTAACCTCTGCGTCCTTCCATTGAGAAGATTCAGAACCTTCACAGCCCGAAGCGTCCCTCGCATTGATGTCATTATGCGCCATGTTGTTGTAACTTTTTTTGAGAGACCCGCCGCCTACTTCAGCGCAGAATAATGACGTTTGTGGCTTGTTGATGACGTGTAAGTCGGATGAATGCGACCTGGCGGTTCAGACTGAAGTCGCATATGAAAAGATCGGATAGGGATCGGAATTAGGACCACATATCCAAACGGCCTGGGTCGGATTTGAAAAAATCGGATCTGTGTCGTCAATAAAAGATCGGATACAGGTCACATATGGGCGAAAAGATCGGATTTGAGTCACTTCAGCCTGCAGTGTGAACGATCACTTGCTCCCAGCTCTTCTCAAAGCCACATGGCGACCGACTGCAAGAAAGAAAGGGAAGAAAAAAAAAAAAGAGCCCCAAACAAACACAAAGGTTCAAATCTGCATCAGACTCGCAGTGAATATGAACAATGCAGCTGTGGTTAATTGAAGTGCAGCAGGAATTCCAGCTGAGCCAAGATGGCGTTCAAGCCGCGTTAAAAACACGTCCAGTGAGCGTGGAAAGGGCACAGACACCCGGCTGCAGTGTGAAGAGCCTCGCCGTGGTGAATAATAGTGATGTGCTTGTGAGTGCACGCGCTGGAGATGACTGAGGGCTCGCGCAGCGCCGGGTTTGCGGGCAGCGAGAACAACAAAAGAACGCGCGCGAGCGTGAACTGACCGTGTGAATCACGCGACCCTGTGATTAATCACACTAATCCCAGCTGTGCGGGTTTGATTCGGCCTCGTGCTCGGTCCCGGGGCTCGAGCGCCTGTTTGGCAACTTTCCTGGAGCCGGCTCAGAGAGCCCCGGTGCACTAAAGCATCGATTTTTAATACTCGAATTTCGGCGTTTTGCACCAAAAGCAGGCGCGTGCGTCCGTTTTTACGACACCCTGTTCGCACGCGCGTGCCCCGGGAGTGATTTCGGCGCCACTTTAATTCACGCCGATTTAATTTATAGCCGTTTTAACCGCAAATAAGAGCAACAACGTCACGCGGACTCACGGCGAGGACTGTGTTAGTTGTGCAAACCCGTCAGCCGATTAAAAGCCTAAACGGCGTTTTGCACGACTCGAACCCGCCTCGTGCTGCTCACCGATGATCCGGCTTTCCGGTGCATGCGGTGTCGCGACGCTGGCTCGCGCGGTTTCGGGTCGATTTGGGCCGAATCCGGCAAAATGCGTCGCAGCGCGCGCCACTCCAGGTCGGTTTTCCGGGAAAAAAAGTTTCTCGCGCGCGTCTCTCTGACCGGACGCTCGGGCGCTCGCGAAGCCTGAAGTGTCCTCTCTCGGACCCTGAGGTTCGGAGAGCTCGTGCCGGATTGGGCCGCGTGAATTCGGCGCGAGTTCGGGCGACAAGAAACACAAACCGGAGCGCGCGGGTTTCATGGAAGCACGCTCACTCAGCTTGCTGGCCGTTGGTGTTCTCAATCACGTCCGCGCCGAGGCTTCATTAGACTTCCTACCGTGAGCGCAACACACACACACACACACACACACTTGTACGTTTATACGAGTTTGATATCGATCCTCGTGACGTGATTATTATCATTATTATTAATATTAATTATTATTCTCATCATTAATTGATAAAAAGTTCCTGATTTTTTTTTTGTGCCGGTTTGTTTTCATTCTGAGAGTTCTGACACCACGAGGCGCAATTAATTAATTTATTTATTTATTGTGCGGCTCTCATCGGGACTCTTGAAAGCCATGGCGGAAACGGCGGCGGCTCCGGCGGCGGCCAAAACCAAGAAGGCGAAATCAGCGAAGAAGGCGACGTCGCACCCGAAATACTCGGATATGATCCAGGCGGCGGTGGAGGCGGATAAAAGTCGCGGCGGCGCCTCGCGTCAGTCCATCCAGAAGTACGTGAAGAGCCACTACAAAGTGGGCGACAGCGCCGACGCGCAGATCAAACTGGCGCTCAGGAGGCTCGTCGCGGCCGGCTTCCTGCGCCAGACCAAAGGCATCGGAGCCTCGGGCTCGTTCAAGCTCGCCAAAGCCGAGGAGCCGACCAAGAAGAAGAAGAAAAAGAGGCAGCCGGCGTCCGCGTCTCCAGCGGCCAAGAAGAAACCCAAAGCCGCCGTGAAAGCCAGGAACCCCAAAGCCGCCGCCGCCGCAAAGCCCAAAAGAGCTCCCAAACCCAAAAAAGTGGCCGCCAAGTCTCCAGGCAAAGCGAGGAAGAGCAAAGCAGCCGGGGCTGACAAGAAAGTGAACAAAAAGGCGGCGGAGAAGAAGAAAAAGTCTGCTGTGAAGGTCAAGAAGGCGGTGAAGAAACCGAGAACAGCCTCCAAGCCGAAGAAGGTGAAAACCACAGCGGCGAAGAAGAAACCCAAAGCCAAGACGGCGAGCAAGAAAACGGCGAAGAAGAAGTGACTTTATAAACAAAAGTTAGCTCTGATGACACAGACTCATTACACACACACACACCTGTAAATATACTTTTTTGAGGATTTGTTTCTTTGCTTTATTATTATTATTATTATTATTATTATTATTATGTAAGGTCTGTGTGTTGGCCTGACACTTCCTGCCGTCACCTTTTGCACTACTGGGATAAAAACTTCATTCAAATAGGCTACTTTTTTTTTTTTTAGTAAATGACTTGTTTGGCTCGATAACACCTGAAGCATTAAACTTCGTCTAGATGAGCCCATCTTTCTTTCTTTCTTTCTCTGTCTGTCTTTGTCTTTTTGACGGTGGAGCATCAGGTGGAGGTCTGAACGCTAATCATGATGTTTGTCAGGTTGTAAACTACATTAGCATCGGTCTGTAAGTGTAATAACTTGTTTGGATACCTTTATACTGTACAACAATAAACTTTTCTCCTCTTTTAAACCTGTGTGTGTGTGTGTGTTGGACTGTAGTTGAAGCAAAAGACGAATTTAGCTGACTGACAGAGAGAATAAACCGGATATAGCCTGCAGTTTGTTTGCTTGTTTATTCATTTATTTATTTATATCATCATTCATAATGTAGGAGAATGAATGGCTCAGGCTGAATCCCAAACAGCTCTTCACTTCCTCAGTAAGTGCACTATGTAGGGGAGGAAAAAGAAAGGCTCGAGCGTCCTACGTAGTGCACTGTTTGTCCAATAGGGAGCCATTTTGCGATTCAAACGATGAGTTGAGTTGCTGGGCGTGTTGCCAGTGCTTGCTAGCCACGCCCACACCTGCATCTTATAATATAATAGACATTTTTATATTATTATAACAGTTTTGATTGGTCTGAGGTTGAATATCTCAAATAATATAATATAATAATAATTAATTATATAAAAATAATATATTAATATATATTAATAATATAACTTAGATTACACATTTTTCAGTTTTACTCAAATTAGGGTGGTGCAAAAATGAGTACACCCCACAATATCTCAATGAACACAAACAATTTCCAAAATGTTGACAAGACAAAGTTTAATATAACATCTGTTTAACTTATAACGGGAAAGTAAGGTTAATAATATAACTTAGATTACACATTTTTCAGTTTTACTCAAATTAGGGTGGTGCAAAAATGAGTGGGCGGGGCAGAGTGTAAGATGAATGACGTCAGAGGAATCGTGTGGTCAGTGAAGATGACAGTAAATTTCATTCTTTAAAAATAAGAGTGACAAAACAATTAGAAGGAAGCTTACCAAATGTTTATGAACAATGTTTTGACAGGCTCTTTCAAAAAAAAAAATTTTTTTTTAAATGAAATTTTAAAAGAAAGTCCGATTTCAGTACTGGCCCATTTTAGCTTAACCAGTGAGATTTTCAGCTAAAATGGGCCACATCCATACACACATACAAAAGTGCCCATACAGTGTATGTAATTCTGTACTTTATATTACAGTGCTGAGCGTAAATGAGTACACCCCCTTTGAAAAGTAACATTTGAAACAATATCTCAATGAACACAAACAATTTCCAAAATGTTGACAAGACAAAGTTTAATAGAACATCTGTTTAACTTATAACGTGAAAGTAAGGTTAATAATATAACTTAGATTACACATTTTTCAGTTTTACTCAAATTAGGGTGGTGCAAAAATGAGTACACCCCACAACAAAAACTACTCCATCTAGTACTTTGTCTGGCCTCCATGATTTTTAATGACGGCACCAAGTCTTCTAGGCATGGAACGAACAAGTTGGCGACATTTTGCAACATCAATCTTTTTCCATTCTTCAACAACGACCTCTTTTAGTGGCTGGATGGAGAGTGATGCTCAACTTGTCTCTTCAGAATTCCCCATAGGTGTTCGATTGGGTTCAGATCAGGAGCCACTGAATCACTTTCACCCTGTTCTTCTTCACAAATCCAACAGTGGCCTTAGATGTGCGTTTAGTCATGTTGGAAAAGTGCACGACGACCAAGGGCACGGAGTGATGGTAGCATCTTCTCTTTCATCTGTGAATTCTTGATGCCGTCAGTGAAATGCAGCTCCCTGACACCAGCAGCACTCATGCAGCCCCACATAAGGACACCGCAACCACCATGTTTCACTGTAGGCACCAGGCATTTTTCTTTGTATTCCTCAGCTTTGCGACGCTATACAGTTCCAAAAACATTCATCTTGGTCTCATCACTCCAGAGTATAGAGTCCCAGTAGTCTTCATCTTTGTCAGCATGGGCCCTGGCAAACTCTAGGCGGGCTTTTTTGTGCCTGGGCTTTAGGAGAGGCTTCTTTCGTGGACGGCATCCATGCATGCCATTCCTCTGCAGCGTACGCCGTATTGCGTCACGGGAAATAGTCACCCCAGTTTGGCTTTCTACTTCTTTAGATAACTGCGGTGAACTTGCATGCCGATTTTCTTCAACCCTTCTCATCAGAAGACGCTCCTGTCGAGGTGTTAACTTCCGTGGACGGCCTGGACGTCTTTGTGAGATGGTTGCAGTTCCGTCTTTCTGAAATTTTGGTACCACTTTTGCTACAGTATTCTGACTGATAAGTAAAGCTTTGCTGATCTTCTTGTAGCCTTCACCTTTGTGGTGGAAAGAAATTATTTTCTTTCTCAGGTCTTGTGTCATTTCTCTTCCATGTGGTGCCGTTGCTGACAGCATGAAACGGGAAGGGGTTTTCTTTAAGTAACACCCTTTTATAGTCAACTCTCTGCCGGACACCTGTGTAATGGCTAATTTGACTCACCTGTGAATGTGTTGTTGTTAAATTAGACATTTGTAGTCTACAATTGAGCTTTGCTCCAGAGACTTTCCGTGGGGTGTACTCATTTTTGCACCACCCTAATTTGAGTAAAACTGAAAAATGTGTAATCTAAGTTATATTATTAACCTTACTTTTTCCCGTTATAAGTTAAACAGATGTTATATTAAACTTTGTCTTGTCAACATTTTGGAAATTGTTTGTGTTCATTGAGATATTGTTTAAAATGTTACTTTTCAAAGGGGGTGCACTCATTTACGCTCAGCACTGTACGTGTAAAGTTTGACTCAAAAAGCTCCTGAACAGTACAACAGTCATGCTTAAGGGTTATGTTTATGTTTACGTACTCAAACTTTCCAAGCAAAAAATACATACTAAATAGTATAACATCGAATTATTCTATCCACATTCACTAGATATGAGCAATCGTGCGCTCTGATTGGCTACTAGGCTATGAGCTCATATACCCTGAGTAGAGAAAAACAAAATGGCGGCGCGTGTGTTTTCCTGAATCAACCAAGAACGAAATAAAAACTCTACTCGAAAACAAAACCCAAAGAAAAATAATCCAACAGTGATGTGTTATTTATTCCTTATTATTCCAATGGATGTGCGACATCATTACACAGCAAGACCCAAAGGACAGTGAGCGGAAATAAAAAAGGATTATAAATAAATAAAGCAATCGCATGCTCTGATTGGCTACTCGACTACTACTAGGCTATCAGCTCATATACCCTGAGTAGAGAAAAACAAAATGGCGGAGCGTGTTTTCCTGAATCAACCAAGAACGAAATAAAAACTCGACTTGAAAACAAAACCCAAAGTATTTGATGATAAGAACGTATCTTTTTTTACTTTTCAAGAATTATTATTATTTTCGCATTTTTCACAAATCGCTCGTGTCATTTCGCCGGTTTGTTTACATTCTCAGCGGGAATTATTTTGTCGGACGCTTTTTATAAAGATTTAATTTATCGAATTTGCAAAAAATAAAAATGCTCCGTTTCTCAAAATCCAGTGAATGTGCAAATAATAAAACAGTTATTCCACTCAATCTCGTCCGACACGGCTTATGTACGACTCGATTTCGTGGAATAACTGTTCAATACGTAACCAGAAAAGGTATGATATCTCAGCAATCATGTCTATAAATTGTTTATAACCCAGTTACAATCCAAAGACAAGATCTTAATAGACATCAAGTTATCCACGTGAAGTTGTTTTGTTTTGATAGTTTGGCATCAGATCAGCATACAGCATGTACTGCAAATTCAAAAGCTTACAACATATGTTGTTGTTGTTGTTTTTGGTGAAATCACTCATATCAGTTAATCAGGAAAACAAGAGTTATAAACGAGTCGAGGTTACAGTAACAGTAATGTGGCGGAGTTCGCCGTGAGAGATTTTCTGTCATCATGTGGATGAACTCGCTCTCGTTCATAACCAAAGCTATGAAATTTACATGAGGTGAAATTTTTAGAAACGAAACTCTCAGGCATTCGTTACACAACAGTGATGTATTATTTATTCCTTATTATTCCAATCGATGTAGAGCATCATTACACAGCAAGACCTAAGGGACAGTGAGTGGAAATAAAAAAGGCTTATTGTCGAAAAATAGTTGCTGAAGAATAAAGTGTGATAGGATGGACTGTAGAAATGGTCACATTATTTTATGAATGAGTGAACTGTTTTTGATCAGTTTATAGTTATAATGTTGTGGAACATTCATTAAACAAGGGCTTGTTATCACTTGCATTAAAGCAGCTATAAGTTGTTTCCTCACCAGACTTTTCCTTTGTCCTCTTGAAATTAATAAGATGAAAGAGAGCGCAGCTTGTCATGGTACAAAGAAATCAGACTGTGCAACTGTATGGGCTCAGGAACACTTCAGAAAACCATCGTCTGTGAAAACACTTCATTACTGCATCCACAAATGCAAGTTAAAACCAGATATAAACAATATCCAGAAACACCGCCGCCTTCTCTGGGCCCGAGCTCTTTTACGAAGGACTGAGGCGAAGTGGAAAACTGTCCCGAGGTCTGAAGAATCAAAAGTAGAAATTCGTTTTAGAAATCATGGACACCATGTCCTCCAGGCTAAAGAGGAGAGGGAACATCTGGCTTGTTATCAGTGCACAGTTCAAAAGCCAGCATCTGTGATGGTATGAGGGGGCATTAGTGCACATGGCATGGGGAGCTTGTACATCTGGGAAGGCATCATTAATGCTGAATGATATAAACACATTTCAGCGCAATATGCTGCCATCCAGACAAAATCTTTTTCAGGGAAGGCCTTCCTTCTTTCAGCAAGACAACGCCAAACTGCTTTTTGCACAGATTAAACTGCATGGCTCTGGAGTAAAAGAGTCCGGGTGCTAAACTGGCCTGCCTGCAGTCCAGACCTGTCTCCCATTTAAAACATTTGGCGCATTATGAAGCGCAAAATATGACAAAGGAGACCCTGAACTGTTGAGCAACAGAAATTGTACAGTATATCAGGCAAGAATGGGACAAGATTTCTCTTTCAAAACTACTGCAACTGGTCTCCTCAGTTCCCAAACGTTTCAGGACGTTCTGTCCTGAAGACTTTCCCTTGGCAGAAAACTCAGTCACTGCTTGAACTCACTGTTACAAGGCACCGACACTGGAGACTCCTTCCAAAAATGTTGAATAAACATCTTCATTTTGCCATGTAAACTATTACACACAGATATTTATTAGTTTATGTGAAGCATATGGCATTCGGGTTCCTGTTTCATACAACTAAATATTTTATACAACCCCGATTCCAAAAAAGTTGGGACAAAGTACAAATTGTAAATAAAAACGGAATGCAATAATTTACAAATCTTAAAAACTGCTATTGTATTCACAATAGAACATAGACAACATATCAAATGTCGAAAGTGAGACATTTTGAAATTTCATGCCAAATACTGGTTCATTTGAAATTTCATGACAGCAACACATCTCAAAAAAGTTGGGACAGGGGCAATAAGAGGCTGGAAAAGTTAAAGGTACAAAAAAGGAACAGCTGGAGGACCAAATTGCAACTCATTAGGTCAATTGGCAATAGGTCATTAACATGACTGGGTATAAAAAGGGCATCTTGGAGTGGCAGCGGCTCTCAGAAGTAAAGATGGGAAGAGGCTCACCAATCCCCCTAATTCTGCGCCAACAAATAGTGGAGCAATATCAGAAAGGAGTTCGACAGTGTAAAATTGCAAAGAGTTTGAACATATCATCATCTACAGTGCATAATATCATCAAAAGATTCAGAGAATCTGGAAGAATCTCTGTGCGTAAGGGTCAAGACCGGAAAACCATACTGGGTGCCCGTGATCTTCGGGTCCTTAGACGGCACTGCATCACATACAGGCATGCTTCTGTATTGGAAATCGCAAAATGGGCTCAGGAATATTTCCAGAGAACATTATCTATGAACACAATTCACCGTGCCATCCGCCGTTGCCAGCTAAAACTCTATAGTTCAAAGAAGAAGCCGTATCTAAACATGATCCAGAAGCGCAGACGTCTTCTCTGGGCCAAGGCTCATTTAAAATGGACTGTGGCAAAGTGGAAAACTGTTCTGTGGTCAGATGAATCAAAATTTGAAGTTCTTTATGGAAATCAGGGACGCCGTGTCATTCGGACTAAAGAGGAGAAGGACGACCCAAGTTGTTATCAGCACTCAGTTCAGAAGCCTGCATCTCTGGTGGTATGGGGTTGCATTAGTGCATGTGGCATGGGCAGCTTACACATCTGGAAAGACACCATCGATGCTGAAAGGTATATCCAGGTTCTAGAGCAACATATGCTCCCATCCAGACGACGTCTCTTTCAGGGAAGACCTTGCATTTTCCAACATGACAATGCCAAACCACATACTGCATCAATTACAGCATCATGGCTGCGTAGAAGAAGGGTCCGGGTACTGAACTGGCCAGCCTGCAGTCCAGATCTTTCACCCATAGAAAACATTTGGCGCATCATAAAATGGAAGATACGACAAAAAAGACCTAAGACAGTTGAGCAACTAGAATCCTACATTAGACAAGAATGGGTTAACATTCCTATCCCTAAACTTGAGCAACTTGTCTCCTCAGTCCCCAGACGTTTACAGACTGTTGTAAAGAGAAAAGGGGATGTCTCACAGTGGTAAACATGGCCTTGTCCCAACTTTTTTGAGATGTGTTGCTGTCATGAAATTTAAAATCACCTAATTTTTCTCTTTAAATGATCCATTTTCTCAGTTTAAACATTTGATATGTCATCTATGTTCTATTCTGAATAAAATATGGAATTTTGAAACTTCCACATCATTGCATTCCGTTTTTATTTACAATTTGTACTTTGTCCCAACTTTTTTGGAATGGGGGTTGTACAAACACCTGCATATCACAACAACAACAAAATACAACACAAATTCCAAAAAAGTTGTGACATTGTGTAAACTGGAAATAAAAACAGAATGTGATCATTTGCAAATCATGGAAACCTTGTATTTCATTGAAAATAGTACAAAGACAGCATATCAAATGTTGAAACTGAGAAATTTTGTTGTTTTTGGAAAAAATATATGCTGATTTTGAATTTGATGTCAGCAACATGTTTAAAAAAAATGGGATGGGGCATGTTTACCACTGCGTTGTATCACGTCTACTTTTAACAACACCCTGTAAACATTTGGGAACTGACGAGACTGATTGCTGTAGTTTTGAAAGAGAAATCTTGTCCCATTCTTGCCTGATATACAATTTCTCTTGCTCAACAGTTCAGGGTCTCCTTTGTCATATTTTGCGCTTCATAATGCGCCAAATGTTTTAAATGGGAGATAGGTCTGGACTGCAGGCAGGCCAGTTTAGCACCCGGACTCTTTTACTACAGAGCCATGCAGTTTTAATATGTGCAGAAAGCGGTTTGGCGTTGTCTTGCTGAAAGAAGGAAGGGCTTCCCTGAAAAAGATTTTGTCTGGATGGCAGCATATTGCTCTGAAACGTGTTTATATCATTCAGCATTAATGATGCCTTCCCAGATGTACAAGCTCCCTATGTCATGTGCACTTATGTCCCCTCATACCATCACAGATGCTGGCTTTTGAACTGTGCACTGATAACAAGTCAGATGTTCCCTCTCCTCTTTAGCCTGGAGGGCGTGGTGTCCTTGATTTCCGAAAAGAATTTTGACTTTTGATTCGTCAGACCTTGGGACAGTTTTCCACTTCGCCTCAGTCCATCGTAAAAGAGCTCGGGCCCAGAGAAGGCGGCGGTGTTTCTGGATATTGTTTATATCTGGTTTTAACTTGCTTTTGTGGATGCAGTAATGAAGTGTTTTCACAAACGATGGTTTTCTGAAGTGTTCCTGAGCCCATACAGTGATTTCCACTACAGACACGTGTCTGCTTTTAATGCAGTGTCTCCTGAGGGCCTGAAGATCACAGGCATCCAGTGTCAGTTTTCAGCCTTGTCTCTTGCATACAGAGATTTCTCCAAATTCTCTGAATCTTTTACTGATATTATGGACCATAGATGATGTGATCCCCAAATTCTTTGCAATTTTACATTGCGGAACATTATTCTTAAATTGTAGTACTGTTTGCCCCCGCAGTCTTTCACAGAGCGGTGAACCCCTCCCCATCTTTACTTCTGAGACACTCCGCCTCTCTGGGATGCTCTTTTTATACCTCATGTTCCTGACCTGTTACCAACTCATCTTATCTCATTATCTCTAGCCGCTTTATCCTGTTCTACAGAGTCGCAGGCAAGCTGGAGCCTATCCCAGCTGACAACGGGCGAAAGGCGGGGTACACCCTGGACAAGTCGCCAGGTCATCACAGGGCTGACACATAGACACAGACAACCATTCACACTCACATTCACACCTACGCTCAATTTAGAGTCACCAGTTAACCTAACCTGCATGTCTTTGGACTGTGGGGGAAACCGGAGCACCCGGAGGAAACCCACGCGGACACGGGGAGAACATGCAAACTCCGCACAGAAAGGCCCTCGCCGGCCACGGGGCTCGAACCCGGACCTTCTTGCTGTGAGGCGACAGCGCTAACCACTACACCACCGTGCCGCCGACCTGTTACCAATTAACCAAATTAGTTTGTTTGTTCGGGGTTTTTTTTAGTATTACACAACTTTTTCAGTCTTTTGTTGCCCCTTTCCCAACTTTTTTGAAACATATTGCTGACATCAAATTCAAAATGAGCATATATTTTTTTCAAAAAGCAATAAAATTTCTCAGTTTCAACATTTGATATGTTGTCTTTGTACTATTTTCAACGGAATATCGGGTTTC
Source organism: Neoarius graeffei (assembly GCF_027579695.1). Taxonomy (NCBI): domain Eukaryota; kingdom Metazoa; phylum Chordata; class Actinopteri; order Siluriformes; family Ariidae; genus Neoarius; species Neoarius graeffei. The sequence goes on from NC_083573.1 coordinate 8,935,777, forward strand.
TATGATTTAAAAATCTTCACATTCTGTTTTTATTTACAGCTTACAGAGCATCCCAACTTTTTTTGGAATTGGGGTTGTACAAACACCTGCAAATAACAACAACAACAACTAAATATTTTATACAAAAACCTACAGATAGCAACAACAACAATAACAACAAGTAAATATTTTATGCAAACATCTGCATTTAACAACAACTAAATGTTTTATACAAACACCTTCAAATAACAACTAAATATTTTCTTCAAAAACCTGCATATAACAACAAAATGTTTTATCCAAACATCTGCATATAACAACAACAATTTTTGTACAAACACCTGCATACAACAACAACAACTAAATATTTTATGTAAACACCTGCATATAACAACTAAATATTTTCTACAAAAACAACAAAATGTTTCATCCAAACACCTGCATATAACAACAACTAAATTTTTGTACAAACACCTGCATATAACAGCGCCAAAATATTTTATACAAACACCTGCATATAAAAACAACAAGTAAATATTTTATATGAAAACCTGCATATAACGACAACAACAACACCAAAAGATTTTATACAAGCATCTGTATATAGCAACTACAACAACAACAAAATATTTTATACAAACACCTGCATATAACAACTAAATTTTTTATAAGAAAACCTGAATATAATGACATCAACAACAGCAAAATATTTTATATAAACATCTGCATATAACAACTAAATATTTTATATGAAAACCTGCATATAATGACATCAACAACAGCAAAATATTTTATATAAACATCTGCATATAACAACAACTACAACAAAAACAACTTAATATTTTATACAAACACCTGCATATAACAACAACTAAATATTTTATACAAACACCTGCATATTATAACAACAACAACAACAACAACAACAACAACAACAACAACAAGTAAATATTTTATACCAACATCTGCATATAACAACAAAATATTTTATACAAGCACCTGCATATTATAACAACAGCAACAAGTAAATATTTTATACCAACACCTGCATATAACAATAACAATTAAATATTTTATACAAACATCTGCATATAACAACAACTAAATATTTTATACAAACATCTGCATATAACAACAACTAAATATTTTATACAAACATCTACATATAACAACAACTAAATATGTTATACAAACACCTGCATATAACAACAACTAAATATTTTATACAAACACCTGCATATTATAACAACAACAGCAACAACAAGTAAATATTTTATACCAACACCTGCATATAACAACAAGAAAATATTTTACACAAACACCTGCATATTATAACAACAACAACAACAACAACAACAACAACAAGTAAATATTTTATACCAACACCTGCATATAACAACAACAATTAAATATTTTATACAAACATCTGCATATAACAACAACTAAATATTTTATACAAACATCTGCATATAACAACAACAACAATACTAAAAGATTGTATACAAACATCTGCATATAACAACAACTAAATATTTTATACAAACACCTGCATATTATAACAACAACAGCAACAACAAGTAAATATTTTATACCAACACCTGCATATAACAATAACAATTAAATATTTTATACAAACATCTGCATATAACAACAACTAAATATTTTATACAAACATCTGCATATAACAACAATACTAAAAGATTGTATACAAACATCTGCATATAACAACAACTAAATATTTTATACAAACACCTGCATATAACAACAAGAAAATATTTTACACAAACACCTGCATATTACAACAACAACAACAACAACAACAAGTAAATATTTTATACCAACATCTGCATATAACAACAACTAAATATTTTATACAAACATCTGCATATAACAACAACTAAATATTGTATACAAACATCTGCATATAACAACAACATCAACACCAAAAGATTTTATACAAACATCTGCATGTAACAACAACAACAACAACAACTAAATATTTTATACAAACATCTGCATATCACAACAACTAAATATTTTATACAAACATCTGCATATCACAACAACAACAACAGCAACAGCAAAATATTTTATCCAAACATATAACAGCACTATTTAATATAATCCTCTAATAGGCTGATAATCGTCTCCAAGAGGAAAACTGCGGCTTTAATCTGTTTTGTTCTGAATGAAGTTTCCTCCTGGAGCTGAAGGCTGGTGATGTCTGTAAATTAATAATGACGTCACTGGAATAGCTTCAGCTCGTCAGACGAACGCGCGCGCCGCTTTGTGAAGCCCGAATGCCTCCTGACTGAGCGTGGAGTTAAACTGTTTGACCAGCAGGGGGCGATGATGCATTAACTGGCGGCCATGACAACCAGAACAGCGTCTCAGTTCTGTTTGTTTTATTTTCTAACAGTTTTTTGTCTTTTCAAGATCGCAGAACCCACAACCATTTACAGTGAGTGATAGAAGAAAGTAAGGGAAGCGTATTATAATCACGTTAAATATTACTTCTCTGAGATTCGCGTGTGTGTCAGAATGGCCGAGCGGTCTAAGGCGCCAGACTCAAGGTGTGTTAAACCTTCCTGCGGTGAGGATTCTGGTCTCCTATGGAGGCGTGGGTTCAAATCCCACTTCTGACAAGTGTTTTCCTCATTTACCAAACCTTTTAAAAATCACGCGGTCTTCACGTTCTTGTGGCTGATTATTTTTTCCCTCTCTCTCCTAAATAAATTACGGTAGAAAGCTAGTCGACTTATTATTATTATTTTTGCTAATACAGTACTGAAAATGGGTGGCATGGTGGTGTAGTGGTTAGCGCTGTCGCCTCACAGCAAGAAGGTCCTGGGTTCGAGCCCTTGGGCCGGCGAGGGCCTTTCTGTGCGGAGTTTGCATGTTCTCCCCGTGTCCGCGTGGGTTTCCTCCGGGTGCTCCGGTTTCCCCCACAGTCCAAAGACATGCAGGTTAGGTTAACTGGTGACTCTAAATTGACCGTAGGTGTGAATGTGAGTGGGAATGGTTGTCTGTGTCTATGTGTCAGCCCTGTGATGAGATGACCTGGCAACTTGTCCAGGGTGTACCCCGCCTTTCGTCCGTGGTCAGCTGGGATAGGCTCCAGCTTGCCTGCGACCCTGTAGAACAGGATAAAGTGGCTAGAGATAATGAGATGAGTACTGAAAATGCAAATTCATACAGACATTTACAAACCACCAGCCAGAGCTTCTCACCAGGTGTCCAATGAGCAATGTATTTCCCAGAATGCACTGCATTAAATCACCAAGGAAACCAGTACCAAAGTTTTGTTGTTGATATTTGTAGATATATGGACTAATCTTGATAACAGCTTGTTCGCTAAATAACTAGCTATCAATCTACAGTTAGCTCCAAACTTTAGCAAATCAAATGCTGTTTGTTTGAAATATGAATTATTTGATTGCTATTGTCTCATCTCATTATCTCTAGCCGCTTTATCCCAGCTGACTACGGGCGAAAGGCAGGGTACACCCTGGACAAGTCGCCAGGTCATCACAGGGCTGACACATAGACACAGACAACCATTCACACCTACGGTCAATTTAGAGTCGCCAGTTAACCTAACCTGCATGTCTTTGGACTGTGAGGGAAACCAGAGCACCCGGAGGAAACCCACGCGGACACGGGGAGAACACGCAAACTCCACAAAGAAAGGCCCTCGCCGGCCACAGGGCTCAAACCCGGACCTTCTTGCTGTGAGGCGACAGCGCTAACCACTACACCACCATGCCGCACTGATTGCTATTGTGTCCACTGAAAAATAACTTCATCCACCATTTTTGATTGAAATCTACACTCAGGTTGACTAAAACAACATCGTAAACCAGTATAAGATGGTCGCAACTGGTTTCGGCCGGTTTAGCTAAACACCAACAGCAAGCCTTTGTCTAGTTTGTCTAATTTCTTTCCCAGATTGACATGGGTTTAGTAGATCTTTTCGTTTGAGTAACTAGAACCAGCTTGTAAGCATCCAAACGTCCCTTAAAACCATCAAACCAGCCCAAACTAAACAACGAGAACCAGTTTGTAAGTGGACAAAAAAAACCACATTAAATCACATTTGCTTAGTCAGCTGGAACCAGCATGACCAGTTAGAACCAGCCTATAAGCCTCAAAACCATGAAACCAAACAAGCCCAAAATAGCTAAGGCTGGTTCCCAGTTAAAACCAGCGAGCTGTTTTTTGTTTTGTTTTTAAATAAATTGGGTCATGTAGCTGAAATGTTTAATTTTGGCGTCTTTACTTTTCCAGTAAGTAAAGCTTTCAGCAATGAGATTAGCATCACAGAGGTGTTTCTGAGGTGTGGTGAAACGTTATTTCGATTTCCATCGCAATGCTAACCTGCTAGCTATAAACTCCCCTTATTTACAGTATTACCCAGATTGGATTCTTCATGAGAGTACAAAAATAAAAATGCTTTGACTTGACTGAAGGGAAACTGAGTATAAAATTAACTTTAGACGACGATCTGGGAGTCAACAAGGACACGTCCAGAGCCTTATTGGCCTGAAAACCGAACCTGTGCCTTTTATATTTGTCTTTCAGCATTTTTTATATAATCCAGTTTCTGTACATTGATTGAGTTTCGTCATAGACAAACCGGTTTTGTCAGATAGAAGCTCTTCTGACGATGTAATTTAATCTCAGAGTCGATACTCTCTGGCCAAGAGAAGAGAATAAAAACGAACCCCGTATCGCATTAATGGTTGACGTAGTATTGACATATTTTAAAATCCAATCGTAATTGTGCTGTCTGAAGTTTTATTATAGATTTGAGACTCGGACTTCTGAGTGTACATGTCAGTGTTTATGCTCAATCAGGAGACAGTAAAGACTGATGGAGTCCTGGCTTTAAAATACACACAGGGGAAGCGAACAGAGGTGATAGTTCTGTTCTCTCCGCTGTTTTTTGATTAGCTAGGTCGAGTCAGCAGGCTAGTTCATGTTGATCGGCGTCACAGTGGATGTATACAATAAAGCTGGTCTTATTCTCATAAAACATCTGTAATCTCATCTCATCTCATTATCTCTAGCCGCTTTATCCTGTTCTACAGGGTCGCAGGCAAGCTGGAGCCTATCCCAGCTGACTACGGGCGAAAGGTGGGGTACACCCTGGACAAGTCGCCAGGTCATCACAGGGCTGACACATAGACACAGACAACCATTCACACTCACACCTACGGTCAATTTAGAGTCACCAGTTAACCTAACCTGCATGTCTTTGGACTGTGGGGGAAACCGGAGCACCCGGAGGAAACCCACGCGGACAACATGCAAACTCCGCACAGAAAGGCCCTCGCCAGCCACGGGGCTCAAACCTGGACCTTCTTGCTGTGAGGCGACAGCACTAACCACTACACCACCATGCCGCCGACCTGTTACCAATTAACCAAATTAGTTTTTTTGTTTGTTTGTTCGGGTTTTTTTTTAGCATTACACAACTTTTTCAGTCTTTTGTTGCCCCTTTCCCAACTTTTTTGAAACATATTGCTGACATCAAATTCAAAATATATTTTTTCAAAAAGCAATAAAATTTCTCAGTTTCAACATTTGATATGCTGTCTTTATACTATTTTCAACGGAATATCAGGTTTCTATGATTTAAAATTCTTCACATTCTGTTTTTATTTACAGCTTACACAGCATCCCAACTTTTTTTGGAATTGGGGTTGTACAAACACCTGCAAATAACAACAACAACTAAATATTTTATACAAAAACCTACAGATAGCAACAACAACAATAACAAGTAAATATTTTATGCAAACATCTGCATTTAACAACAACTAAATGTTTTATACAAACACCTTCAAATAACAACTAAATATTTTCTTCAAAAACCTGCATATAACAACAAAATGTTTTATACAAACATCTGCATATAACAACATTTTTTGTAGAAACACCTGCATACAACAACAACAACAACTAAATATTTTATGTAAACACCTGCATATAACAACTAAATATTTTCTACAAAAACAACAAAATGTTTCATCCAAACACCTGCATATAACAACAACTAAATTTTTTGTACAAACACCTGCATATAACAACAACAACTAAATGTTTTGTACAAACACCTTCATATAACAACAACTAAATTTTTTGTACAAACACCTGCATATAACAACAACTAAACTTTTTGTACAAGCACCTGCATATAACAACTAAATATTTTCTACAAAAACAACAAAATGTTTCATCCAAACACCTGCATATAACAACAACAACTAAATTTTTTGTACAAACACCTGCATAGAACAACTAAATATTTTCTACAAAAACAACAAAATGTTTCATCCAAACACCTGCATATAACAACAACTAATTTTTTTGTACAAACACCTGCATATAACAACAACAACTAAATTTTTTGTACAAACACCTGCATATAACAACAACAACTAAATTTTTTGTACAAACACCTGCATAGAACAACTAAATATTTTCTACAAAAACAACAAAATGTTTCATCCAAACACCTGCATATAACAACAACTAATTTTTTTGTACAAACACCTGCATATAACAACAACAACTAAATTTTTTGTACAAACACCTGCATATAACAACTAAATATTTTCTACAAAAACAACAAAATGTTTCATCCAAACACCTGCATATAACAACTAATTTTTTTGTACAAACACCTGCATATAACAACAACAACTAAATTTTTTGTACAAACACCTGCATATAACAACAACTAAATTTTTTGTACAAACACCTGCATATAACAACAACAACCAAATTTTTTGTACAAACACCTGCATATAACAACTAAATATTTTCTACAAAAACAACAAAATGTTTCATCCAAACACCTGCATATAACAACAACTAAATTTTTTGTACAAACACCTGCATATAACAACAACAACTAAATTTTTTGTACAAACACCTGCATATAACAACTAAATATTTTCTACAAAAACAACAAAATGTTTCATCCAAACACCTGCATATAACAACAACTAAATTTTTTGTACAAACACCTGCATATAACAACAACAACTAAATTTTTTGTACAAACACCTGCATATAACAACTAAATATTTTCTACAAAAACAACAAAATGTTTCATCCAAACACCTGCATATAACAACTAATTTTTTTGTACAAACACCTGCATATAACAACAACAACTAAATTTTTTGTACAAACACCTGCATAGAACAACTAAATATTTTCTACAAAAACAACAAAATGTTTCATCCAAACACCTGCATATAACAACAACTAATTTTTTTGTACAAACACCTGCATATAACAACAACAACTAAATTTTTTGTACAAACACCTGCATATAACAACTAAATATTTTCTACAAAAACAACAAAATATTTCATCCAAACACCTGCATATAACAACTAATTTTTTTGTACAAACACCTGCATATAACAACAACAACTAAATTTTTTGTACAAACACCTGCATATAACAACTAAATATTTTCTACAAAAACAACAAAATGTTTCATCCAAACACCTGCATATAACAACTAATTTTTTTGTACAAACACCTGCATATAACAACAACAACTAAATTTTTTGTACAAACACCTGCATATAACAACTAAATATTTTCTACAAAAACAACAAAATGTTTCCTCCAAACACCTGCATATAACAACAACTAAATTTTTTGTACAAACACCTGCATATAACAACGCCAAAATATTTTATACAAACACCTGCATATAACAACAACAACTAAATATTTTATATGAAAACCTGCATACCAGCATATCACCGTGCCACCCCATGATTATTTTTATGATTATTAAGGTGTGTATTAATGCAGTTTGGGACACAGCCCTGAATTCTCTCTGAATGTGTGCCCTGGCAGCTGTGACACTCACATCACAAAATGCTAAAAACGTTTTTAAAAAATAGCCTGCAGGATCTGTTTTGTAGCCCAGAAGGCAAAGTCTTCCATGTTCTCACTTTAAAAGCTTCATTCAGCCAACTCTGAATAATTACCTCTCCATAACACACACATACACACCTTACACATTCACCTTCATACCTGGGCCTGCATACCTGTTCCTTTCTCGACTCTACATAATTCACTCTGGAACTCTGTTCTCCTCCGCATGCGAACGACTCGTTTTCCCTCAGTTTGTAGAATTACTGTAGAAATCCTGGGTTTAGTAACTAATGAGTCACAGATGGATGTTTAACGTGTAATACAGGAGACGTTACAGCATGCAGTACGATTACACGGCAATCTTTGGGAGCTCTTCAGTATATCACTCGACCTGTCTGTCTCTCAATTTGTCTGTCTGCCTGTCTTTCTTTCTGTCTGTCTCTCTATCTATCTATGTGGACATATAGAGTATATGTCTTTTTTTGGTCTGTCTCTCCATCTTTATGTATGATGGTCTGTCTGTCTGTCTGTCCAGTATCAGTTTTTCTGTCTGTCTGTCTGTCTGTCTGTCTGTCTGTCTGTCTGTCTGTCTGTCTGTCTGTTATTCTATGATTCTGCCATTCTCTCTGTTTGTCTACTTACATATCTGTCTATCTTTCTCTCTGTTGATATATTTGTCTTTTCTGTCTGTCTGTCTGTCTGTCTGTCTATATATCTGTTTATCTTTCTGTTTATACAGGGTGTTTGAAAAAGTTTGAAATGAACTGAGACGTAAATATCCCAGAAACTACATCGTCGAGGCAAATGAAACTGAGCAGGTTTAATGTTGAGCAATATAAGATTTATTCCTCAAAATTTGAATGAGAACTTCAAAGCTGTATGTATTCCATGAACGATTTCACAAATTTTCAATACGCGCCCCGCCTGAGACACAGACACACGTCGAGTCGGTAGTCCAGTTCCTGCCAAACACACTGCAGTATGTCTTTGGTCACAGTCTTTTCCGGTAACAGTGTATTTTTAGAGAATTCTCTCATAAATGCATGCTGCACAGGCTTGTTCGACTGTGTTCGAGCGGACTCTAACACACAAAAAACACCTTTTTTCCCCCCTGCAAATGGCATTTCTATACCTAAAGAGAGAAAAACAAAAAAAAAACATTAAATATAAAATTTTGACCTGTTTCCACATATGCGGTTAAAATTTGAGGTCAATTGAATGAGAATTGGCAAAATTATTGGAATGTCAAATTTTTTTGAACCACCCTGTACATTTGTCTTTTCTGTCTGTCTGTCTGTCTGCTTGTCTCTGGATTTACCTGTCTGCCTTTCTGTCTGTCAATTTGTCTGTCTGTCTGTCTGTCTATGTATCTGTCTCTCTATTTGTCTCTGTACATATCTGTTTATCTTTCTCTCTGTTTATACATTTGTCTTTTTTGTCTGTCTGTCTCTGTATTTATCCATCTGCCTTTCTGTCTGTCAAACTGTCTTTCAACTAACATGTCTGTCTCTCTCTCTCTCTCTCTCTCTCTCTCTCTCTATCTGTGTGTGTCTGTCTGTCTCTCTATTTGTCTATATAAATATCTGTCTATCTTTACTTTCAAAAATCAGAGATTTTTGCAAGTATGTTGATCTGTTCATGGGTCCATTTGTTTGTTTGTTTGTTTGTTTGTTTGTTTGTTGGTGCTCTAGCATCGTCATTTCTTCACCAATCTTCACCAAAATGCACAGGACGACTCACTAGGGTCACATAAAAACATCATTAGTTTTTGATGGGTCAAGGTAAAAGGTCAAGGTCCCCAAGGTCACATCTTGTAAAAACACCTAATCGGCCATAAGTTCTGTTTCTTTGTGATTTTCACAAGTATTGTGCTCTGCACGACTTTTCATTCTGTTGGTTTTTGTCTGTGTTCTTGTCTGTCTGTCTGTCTGATGGTGCTTCTGTCTGTCTGTCTGTCTGTCTGTCTGTCTGTCTGTCTGTCTGTCCGTCTGTTTGTGTGCTTGTCTCTATACTTATCTGTCTGCCTTTGAGTTCACATGTCTGTCTGTCTGTCTGTTTCCTGGAGCGTTTCGCTGATGTTACTGGTTGTTTTTGGAGAGTTTTTTTTTTTAATAGTAAGTGTATATATTTGGATTTTCACTTCCATCTCCTTTTTCTTTTTTCTGCTTTTCCCAACAGACTGCTGTATTGTAAACGAGTCTCTCTCCCTCTCTCTCTCTCTCTCTCTGACTGTTTAAATAAGGGTCTGAAGTGAATAATGAGGCCCATGTGCTTCTGTACTGAGCTTCTCTCACTCTCTGTCTGGATGCATTTATTAAAGTTTGAAGTTGCCCCAATTTATTTGTGGATAGCAGCAGGGTAAGATCACTGTAGATTTAATGCAGTCTGACAGGAATTATGTCTCAGCGCTAACAGCGAGTCCGTCTGTGGTCAGTTCTTGTAAAAACTGGCAGTTACTCTGAGCGCGATGGCTGTTGTATTTGTCATAATCCAACGAAATGCTCACTGTTAATGAAGCGCTATTATTACATCCTCATTTATTGGCTGTGGGAATGTGGTTTTCGAGTCGAAAGAAACGATGAGCGCTGGAACGTGCCAAGTCCTGAAGAACGTGGGCTCCATCTGCTTCATTTAAGGTCCACAAAAATAACGACAAAAAATAAACACAAACAGTCTGCTGAGGATTTTTAGATAGTGTGTTTAATTTCTGAAGAATTCTTTCAGATGGAATGTGTAAAAATTCATGTCTGCATCCAATTTGATTTCATTTCACATTTACTTATTAATTTTTTAAAAGTTCTACAATGGAACGAGAAACCAATCCAGAACTGAGCAGTTAAAACAAACAAAAAAAAACAGTTTGCGCTGATATGAATTCAACCATCCAAGACAAGTTTGGAGCTTCCAAAATTTACGGTTTAGCCGTAGCCTTTACACATTTACACCTGTTGCTACAGCAAAACTATGCTTTTATACTTCTATGTGAAAAACCTGTGCGAAAACAAAAAGTTACCCTTACATTCTGACCTTGATCCTTGTCAGCTATCCAATTATCGGCCGATATCAAACCTCCCCTTTATCTCCAAGATCCTTGAAAAAGCTGTGGCACAGCAGTTATGCTCATATTTACATAGGAATAACATCCATGAAATGTATCAGTCAGGATTTAGACCTCATCATAGCACAGAGACAGCTCTGGTTAAAGTAGTAAACGACCTACTGTTGGCGTCTGATCAGGGCTGTGTCTCGCTGCTTGTGTTGCTTGACCTTAGTGCAGCATTTGATACCATTGATCATTCCATTCTTCTGGATAGACTAGAAAATGTTGTGGGAGTTAAGGGAACGGCCCTCTCCTGGCTCAGCTCTTATTTAACTGATCATTATCAGTATGTTGATATAAATGGTGATATTTCTAGACATACTGAGGTAAAGTTTGGTGTTCCACAAGGTTCTGTCTTGGGTCCACTGCTTTTTTCTTTATATATGTTACCTCTGGGTGATATTATTCATAAACATTGTATTAGTTTCCACTAGGGAGTTTTTCCTTGCCACCTTCGCCACAGACTTGCTCATTGGGGATAGATTAGGAATAAAATTAGCTCATGTTTTAAGTCGTTCAAATTCTGTAAAGCTGCTTTGCGACAATGTTTATTGTTAAAAGCGCTATACAAATAAACTTGACTTGACCTGACATTCTCGACAAAATCACAACTCAACAGTATAACTGTCAGAGCATTTTTTAACATAGTTACTGGGAGACCAAATGGTCTCCCAGTGGCCAGATTTGGTCTCCTAGTCAATGCCAAACCAGCTTCACTGGGAGACCAAATTTTAAACCAGGTTATGTCTTATTATTTGGTTCAATCAGTTGCATTTAATTAACCAAGTACCATGTAAGTATACATTTAACAAGGAAAACTTGGCACTGCATTAACTATGTTGATATTATGCTGGCTGAAACGAGGATTTGTAATGCAGCAATTTACATCACAGAATATGCCGCAGTGGTGCAGCCGCATGGACTCTGGGGCCTGTGATTGTATTGCCCAGACCAGTTGGTCTCCTAGTGGAAAATCCTTAAAAAAAGCTCTGATAATTGTTATCAGACGAGGGACTGTAGCTATGTTCCCAGGGTCCTATGTTCTCACCATAACCCCTAACACCAGCTTATGAAATGCTACATAATCTGGAGTCTATAGAGGTCTTTCACTGACGTCACAGATTTTTGTTCATCAAGAAGCGTCCGTCATATTGCCGGGCAAACAAAGAAACATGGCCACGACAGTTAATAATGAAAATCGAGATGACTGAAGTCAGTACAAGCTTTCTGAAATGCTTAAAATTATTTTATACCAGCAAATCATGTTACATCCAAAAACTGAAACATGCAGGCATCACAGATGCATATAATTTACCCACAAACATATTTATTCCACTTGAAAAGTGTTTGGGAAACCAGTTACCGGATTTGGGACACTATGACATCCTGAAATATTTAGCATTTGGACTTCTGAATACACCGTAGATGCTAAAGGCATCTCCGAAAGTACAGATGCCTACCAATATTTCGAGGCAGGTTTTGTGCTGGAATGTTATGGGAAATTCCCGATAATGTCAGTAAATCCACTGAAAACACACAAACTACAAACATGGAGACTCAGAACTACAAGCCCCAAGAACCACAGTGCCCTCTGTCACCTGAGTACTAATCGCAGCTGTCACGCATTCCTCTAATCAGCACTCCAACTACTTAAGCCACTCTCTCACTCCACTTCAGTGCGAAGTATTGTCCTGTTTGCCCAGTACATACCGAGCCTCGTACTCTCCTGTTTGTCTCTCTAGTTTCTGACTTTTGCTCGTGTTATTCTACTACGACTCCTGTCTTGCCCATTCCACGTTGTTTGCCGATCGCCCGACCCACGCTTGTTTCGTGACCTCGCTTCTGTCTTCTGTTTTGGCTTTGTCGACCGTCTACTTCTCTGCTGTCCTCTAAGCATACATCAGTCAGTGCCTGCATTCTGACAGATAAAGAAAAATACCTTATTATGACAAAGGTAAGCTCAAATGTGGAATTCTAAGAGTAATAAACAAGCCAGGGCCTAGATCTAGCATATTTTATGGTGTTTAACCGAGTCTGCATTATCAGTACATAACAAACATGCTGCTAGCCGAGATAAGAATTAGGTCTAATAAAATATGACGTGTCCACATCCAGACCTTCATTTTAAAATTCATTAACTCATTTGGCATGTTTTTTGTAGTGAAGTAGAGTTGCTAAGTGTGACACGCTTGTGTATGTACCAGTAGGCTGTACTGGGTAGTGCTAGACCATGCAACCTGTTTTGTCTGTTACGCCAACTTACGGACTTGTTGAATGTTAGCTTTAATACGCCGAGGCTAGAGCTAGATCTATGCGATTTTTATAAGTGAATGGGCTTGAGCTAGAAAAAGTGTTATGAGAAATAACAGGTGCACAGAGCGTTCATACTAACCTGATATAAAATGTTCTCCACACATGGGAATGCTTTGTTAGCATCCAGTCTTCCCGTTTAACTGCAGCTCACCATTTTTCTCGTCTTTCTGGGTTTGTCAGGAAGCGGTGAAAAGTTAAACCAGGCTTATGTCCACGTCTGTTATTACATCCAAAAGCATTACAGCTCTCTGGCATTGTTCTTTTAGATATAACTTCTCCAAGTTTATCTGTAGATGTTTACTGAATTGGGCTTACAATCACTCGCGTACACTTGTGCCGGTTGTTGTCAAACACAAAGCTCGCCAGGCAACGTGGCCGCGTAAACAAATCCACAGTTACGATGATGTCACGTTAAAATCCCCTATAAACATCGCAGTTAGTTGTTAGCAATATTAGCACTTCATTTCAAAACGACACAGCTGGGATTTTGTGTGAACATCATTTTTTTGGCTGATTCAATATGGGCTTTAAATCTTGTGGCTGATAGTCAGATGATTTATTTTACAATAGCGTCATGTTTTCATCTAGCATGCTTACTCTAGCTGGCATGTTTGACAGACTGGAGAACAAAATACTCATTAATTTCCGTCAGTTTCTGTATTGTTTTATAATCGTGCCCCAAGTATATATTTTGCTGTTCTCTTTTTGAGTGAGGCTGGATGGAGAGGGAGTGTGATAAATCAATCACTGAATCAATATGCCTACAGTGTCTACTTTACATTTTCTAAGACAGAAGAAATTCTCTTTCTCTAACTCCACTGAAGTCAATCGCGCATGTCAGATCAGAGACAGACGTCACACTGCATACTCTCTAAGATAGAAGATACGGAGAAAGCCATGCGCTAATTGCACCCATGATCTGAATATCAATCTGAATTTGAACCTCCCTTCCAGAAAACTCACTGTGGTAACAGTAAACATGTTAATGGGATACTGTCGTAACTATCGGTATAGCCAAATACTGTATCATTTATTATCTGTTAAAATGGTTAGCATGCTAATTACTGAGGCTACCGATGTATTTAGCTCGCCCATAGCTGATTTATGTCCAAAGGAAAGGCATAATAACAGTGAAAAAGTCACAAAACAATCTATAATATCAACATTTCTCTCAGATATGATGGTAAATCTCTAAGAATCGCTAAGAAAAGGCTTCAAATGACTACAATGACACTTAGCAGCAATGCTAACGCAAACTGCTATGGGTTTTGTGATGTTTGTAAACGCATCATGTTATGAAGTCATGAATGATCAGAAAACATCCAAAACTGTGAAAACCACAAGAGGTGGACATTCATATGGAATCATCTTGTAAACACTGTGAACATTTTAAGGTATACAATTTCAACCATAATGCTACCAAGGTTGTTGTGATGGCGTATAATGATAGCTACGTTTATTCCATATTTATCCACTCCAGTTTTAATCTGATGCTCTATGCTAACTGATATATTTATGACCTATTTTCTTCTGTATCATATACAGAAGCGTAATAGTATCATGGTTCTGATTTATGCCTAATGCGCCACGTTCTCGATTCTGATTGGTCAGAATGTGTTGATTTATTTTCTACTGACAGCAGCTGACAGTACGTCTGGTAAACATGCAAACGTTATCGCAGTTGAAGATGTGGTAACGGTGTTTACTCGTTGTATGGATGGAGTTGTTTATTTAGCGTGGATAGAAGGAGTCTCCAGTGTCAGTGCTTAAGGTTTTCTCAGACAGCGGGCTGAGAGAGAGAGAGAGAGCTTTGTTTGCAATACAGTAGTCTGTCGGGAAAAGCAAAGAAAGGAAAAAGGAGATGGAAGTGAAACAGACAGACAGAGAGACAGACGGACAGACAAAAAAACAAATCTACAAACAGAGACGAAGACAGACAGATATGTATGTAGACAAATACAGAGACAGACAGACAGATAGACAAATATATAAAGAGACAGACAGAACGATAGACAGATATATCTATAGACAAATAGAGAGACAGACAGATATGTTAATCGAAAGGCAGACAGAAAGGCAGACAGACAGATAGACAAAAAAGACAAACATATAAACAGACAGAGAAACATAGACACGTACAGTATATAGATAAATAGAGTGAGAGAGACAGAATAACAGACAGATAGATAGACAGACAGACAGGAACACAGACAGACAAAAAAGATAACTCTATCAACAGAGAGAGAAAGATGGACAGATATGTATATAGATAAATAAAGAGACATATTAACAGACATAGACAAACATATGAATTGAAAGACAGACAGATTGAGAGAGGAAAAAACAGGATGTTGCATCTATAATGGTAATGATAACAGAAACTGATTTTGAGGACGTCCTACTTTTTGTAAAGGTAACTATAAATGGATAAAAATGATGTCGTTCTGCAGTGGTTTGTCAACTTGCCGTGGTAGAAGAGGAATAAAACACTTCAGGATGTGTTATTTTCACTCCGTTGTTGATTATTTTCCTTTAGTATAAATACGCAGGTGATTGTAGGAACTCGCATGCACTGATTGGTCGAGAGATTTGGACTATTTCTCGAGAAGCACCCCGAGCGACTCGGCAAAATGGTAGCCAGTAGCTTCGTCACTGTAAGTGAGGAAGAATTACAAATGATGAAAGAAAATGCAAGTCAGCTGAGTCTTGGTGTGGATGTGTATTCAGTTTTCTGGGAATTGTGCCAAGGACTACATTGTAGGTAGATGATAAGTGGTGTCTCAGACCACCTCCTCTGTTCAGTGACGGTCATTCCAGGTTGACGAAGATGGCTTCTTTTACTCCTCTTTCAAACCACCGATCTTCTCTGGCTAAAATGCTTACATTGCAGTGCTGAAACGAGTGTCCTTTGTTATTGAGATGAAGATAGACTGCAGAGTCCTGGCCTGAGGAACTGGCTCTCCTGCGTTGAGCCATGCGCCTGTGAAGCGGTTGTTTCATTTCCCCGATGTACAGGTCTGTGCATTCCTCACTGCATTGAATTGCGTACACTACGTTGTCCTGTTTGTGTCTGGGTATTCTGTCCTTAGGGTGGACCAATTTCTGCCTCAGAGTGGTACTGGGTCTGAAGTGTACAGGGCCGTTGTGTTTGTAGAAGATCCTCCTGAGTTTCTCAGATAGTCCAGAAGGGAATAACAATGTTCTTGTGTTTGTTGCTGTTTTCTTCCCTCTCCGTTATGCTTCTCCTTCTGGTCTTGACGAAAGCCCAGTTGGGATCCCTGCACTTCTGAAGTGCTTCCTTGATGTGTTTTTGCTCCTTTTCTTTTCCCTCTAACGTTGTAGGAATATTCTGAGCCCTGTGATGTAAGGTCCTAATGACCCCCAATTTGTGTTCCAGTGGGTGGTGATGGTCAAACAGCAGGTACTGGTCAGTGTGTGTGGGTTTCTGGTAGACCTTGATGCTAAAGCTTCTGTCTTGTTTGATGTGCACGCCGCAGTCCAAAAAGGCTAGGTTGTTTCCACTGATGTCCTCCCGAGAGAACTTGATGTTGATATCCACTGCATTGATGTGCTCTGTGAAGGCTTCCACATCATGGGTTTTGATTTTTACCCAGGTGTCATCCACGTACCTGAACCAGTGGCTGGGACCAACTCCTGAAAAAGTGATCAAGGCTTTGTTTTCCACTTCCTCCATGGATAGATTGGCCACAAAAGGGGACACCGGTGAGCCTATGGTGCATACATGCTTCTGTCTGTAGAAGCATTCGTTGAAGTGGAAATAGGTGGTGGTCAGGCAGAGGTCAAGCAGGGTGCAAATGTGATCTGTGGCGAGGTTCGTTTTGTCTGGTAAGGTGCTGTCTTGAAGTCATTTCCTAACCGATTCGACTGCTTCTGTGATGGGAATGCAGGTGAAAAGAGAAGTGACATCATAGGAAACCATGGTTTCATCTGAGTCTCGCTTTAGGTCTGCAACTTTAGTGGCAAAATCTTGGGAGTTATTGATGTGATGTGGCGTGTTTCTAACAAGGGGAGCCAGGATGGTGGCTAGATGTTTGGCAATGTTATAGGTGACTGAGTTTATGTTGCTGCTGATGGGTCTGAGTGGAGCTCCTTCCTTGTGAATCTTGGGGAGTCCATAAATGACAGGAATAATAATCGGTGAATAATATGTTAATTGTTACGTAATATGTAATAAAATGAATAATTGTTAAATAATGTTATGGTATGTTATAGTTACTGTGTACTATGTATAATTACTACGGTGTCCTTTAGAGCAGTTTTTCTCAACCACTGGGTCGCGGCCCATTAGTGGGCCACGAAGCACCATCTAGTGGGGAGCACTTTTTTTCCCCCCAAGTTGAAGCTAATTTTTACTCGTAGTAGGGTACAATTGCTGGGTTGCATCAGACGTCGCATCCGCCTCATTAAGCTACGGTCACACTCCAGCTCGCGATGCTTCTGCGATGGGTTATCGATGTGAAAATGAGGCATTTTGGTGGTGATGCTTGGTGATATACACGTGAGCTAAAAGTTGTGGTCGCACAGCAGGTGAACACTTGACTGTCACGCCTTTGCGCAGCTTGAGGGGTTGCGCTCACTCATGGAGAAGGCATTGTGCGCACTCTTGGGACCCAGTCATTATGGGAAACACCTGATACTGATTTGAGAAACAGTTTGTTTTTATTTCATTTATTTAATTCCTGGGCTCCCATCTGTAACAAAGAGCGAAGCTGCATCCCAGTAATACACTTTACAAGAGATTATTAGATTCTAATAGAACAGATGAGCCAAAATAATTGGGGATCTTTTTTTAATGGGCCCCGACTCGTTACACGTATGAATAGGTGGGCCTGAAAGCAGGAAAGGTTGAGAACCCCTGCTTTAGAGTGTATTTTTATGACATATACAGTATAACAAGGGCACTATTACAGTTTCACTATGGTACTTTAGGTTATGTAATGTTTATTCGGTTTAATATGACGATTATACTGTCGAATCTCTTGACCATAACATCAGCCTTGTTTTATTTGTCGTGTTTCACTCTGTATTGATGATTTGATATTTTTTGCAAGAAGAATAAAACCCAAAACAAAACACATGCTTATTGTTAAAGGCTTAGTACAAGCATACTACAAATGTGTGTGTGAGAGAGAGAGAGGCAAATCTGTGGCCTGATGGACACGCCCCACTGTCTTCCTATTGGCTGGCGGACACCACCTCCCTCCCCTTCCTTATTAGCATTCAGGCAGTGCTGCCTGTAAGAAGGGCAGAGAGAGGGAGTGACAGAGAGAGATTTACATATAGGTAGAAGGAGGCGCGTACAGCAAGACGACAGGAAAGGAAGAGGGAAAAACAGAAGGAGGGAGAGAGAGAGAGCTGCATTCTGCCAAGAGGGAGCCGAAGGAGGCAAGTGCATCTGCAGAGGCAGACCGAGAGACAGATCTGTCCTGGATTCCCCCTTCCCACATAAGGACACAGCCCTTTCCTCCTCTCTGACCGGAGGGGACCCTCGGAATCGTCCTCCAGCCTCCGCAGCCTCTGCTTGTTTGAGAAGACAGAGAGAGAGGGGTGTGAAGGGGGTGTGTGTGGCGCCCCGGTGGGTGCAGGCGTGTGAGCATGTGTGTGTGAGTGTGTATCTCGTTGCGGCGGTTGGTGAAGCAGGGCCCGGTATATGGATAGGAGCTCACTGTTTCAGCTCATTCAGGAGCAGGTAAGCAAGCAACGGCGCGGTTGCCATGGCAACCGTCTCCTTCCTCCGTGCATGTGCATGCATATGTCTGTACGTATGTGTGTGTGTGTGTGTGTGTTTGCAGAGATGGAGGGATGCAGAGAAGGAAGACAGGCTGAGACGAACGGACAAAAAAGAACGATGGGTGTGTGTGTGTGTGTGTGTGTGTGTGTGAGATGGTAATACAAATGCAGCATCCATGCTGGTCTGGAAAACCTGCTGTGACCCAGTCAGGTTGGCACTGATGTGAAAGCAGGACACGGTGTCACATCCAGGCTAGGTGAGGGTAGTGGCGTTACTATACGTCCACACACACGCGTGCACACACCCCTCACACACACACACAGGGCTTGTGATCACTGCAGCGTGGCCTCAGGGAAGCAAGTGCACCAGCCACAATGCCTCGAAGTATAGCTCATTATCATCAGCAGCAGCATCTGGGGATCATAATCACATGATTCATTTCTTGCAATTCATATCAGGTCATGACCTTTGAACCTTGAAACCTTGTAGGTGCTTTCCATCTGGTCCTTGGGTATGGTATTCTGTATGATGTAACATACACGGATTGGACACGAAGCTATTGATGTGTCGGAGTGTGCTGGACATCGGTGATTGAATTTTCCTATCAGTCATCATTACTGATCGTAAATCAATCATGAACCGGTACATCATCTTTCGAACAGAAGACTCATCTTGACTTTAATGCATTTGAATTTTTAATTAGCGAGTTTAGTTCATCAATACCGGCGAGTCCTGTTGTGACTGGATGACTAATGTGAAGAACACTTTGTCTTCGATTTGAGCAAAACGACCCAGGACAGCTCTTCCTATGCTTCTTTCTGAATGAAACTCTACCTCAGGATCTCAATACTGTCCAAACTTCCCAAGGCTTCCTCTCCTTACAGTATATTGTGTGTGTGTGTGTGTGTGTGTGTGTGTGTGTGTGTGTGTGTGTGTGTGTGTGTTACAGTAAATAGCACCGTATATTTAAATAATGTTGGCTGGCTTTGAGTAGTATGTCAGATATATTCCATTCAGCTAGCATGATATTGAACAAGTTGCAGACGAGTAGCTGAATAGAATATGTCTGATAGACCACTAAAAAAGCCATTATTATTATTATTATTATTATTATAAATACACACTCTCTTCATATCAGAATTCAAGGCCAACGCTAGCTAGTCTAGTTTCCTTCCATCCGGTGTAGCATTAGCGAAAGCCGATGCTAACTTACCCGTGACTCGGTGTTAGCACAGCAGTCCAGTTACCTTCCAACTGGTCTAGCGTTAGCAAAGGCCAATACTAGCTTACCCGCAACTCAGTGCTGTTAGCATGGCAGTCCAGGTACCTTCCACCCGGTGTAGCAGGAGCGTTAACAAAGGCCAATGCTAGCTTACCCACAACTGTAAGCTGTGGACTGCAGTGAGCTGTTAGTGCAGCAGTCCAGTTACCTTCCACCCAGTGTAGCAGTAACGTTAACGAAGGCCAACGCTAGCTTCCACCCAGTTTCCGTTTCCGATTGAGAGTACGCCGTGCGCATTCGGGCTGCCGCTCCTCCCTGGAGCTTTTTTATTTTTATTTTATTTTCTCTTTTGTTTTTCTTTTTTGTGTTTGTATAGTTTGTTTGTTTTTTGTTTGAGTGTTTTGTCCGCCGGTTGTGGCGTAGCTCCGGACCCAGTTTTGGGTGTCGGTTCTCTCCAGGCCTGGGTTCACCATTGGTGGTGCCCGTGCTCCTCGCTGTGGACTGCAGTGAGCTCGTTTCTCTCTTGAACATCGTGGTTGTCCAGCGCTCTGTGCGGCGGTGCTTTTGTGAAGGTATTCTGAGCAATGTTGTTCAGTGGCGTCGCGGTGCCTGTTCAGGCAGCATGGGACATACCGGCGTTCTGCGTGGCGGTGTTTCTGTGCTTACTTTGTGGGTGTGTAACGCGGTGTTGCTCGGTGGTGTCGCGGCGGCTGTACAGGCGGCATCCTCGTATGCCTTTTGGTGGGACTGTGGTAGCTATGTCATTAGAATGACATCCTGACCTTTTTTTGGTGGACTTTTTTTTTTCTTCCCCCTAATTGTAAAGCAACCTTGGGTATGAGAAAGGTGCGATCCAAGTTTAACTGATTTGTTATTATTATTAGCTAACACACAAGTCGGTGCTGTTAGCACGGCAGTCCGGTTACCTTCCACCCAGTGTAGCAGTAGCGTTAGCGAAGGCCGATGCTAGTTTACCCACGACTCGGTGCTGTTAGCGCAGCAGTCCAGTTACCTTCCACCCGGTGTAGCAGTAGCAAAGGCCAATGCTAGTGCAGTCAAGCTGAATATTATTATTATTTTCCCTGTGTAATTTACTTAGTTACTTTTTTTTTTAAAGATTTTTTTTGGGCTTTTTTCACCTCCATTGGATAGGACAGTGCAGAGACAGGACAGGAAATGAGCAGGAGAGAGAGACGGGGAGGGACCGGGAAACGACCCCGGGCTGGAACCGAACCCGGGCCCCCAGACCCATGGCACGGCGCCCCATCCACCCGAGCCATGACGCCCCCACTTAGTTACTTTTTAAAATCAACATCGACAGCTACACACAACGGAGCAACCTGGCAGCCAAAATTTTCTCAAAATCTTCCATTTTTAACGAAGCAAACCTGGCGGCCATGTTTGTTTACAAATTGTCGCTCGCTAACGCGGAAGTTGTACATCTCCGACGTGTAACGTTGTGTTGTCTTGACAATATGCGATATTGTAACAATATTGCACGCTCATTCTCCATTGGGAAGAGTGGCATAATACATGGAGGATAAGCGATATGATAACAATATTGCATGCTATTAATAAACCCGCTAGAAGGGAACAGAACGCATGTTTTTATTCCATGGAAAAAGTGGCCTGTATGTACATAATATATATTATTGTAACAAATGATAAAATTTCGGGCGGCACGGTGGTGTAGTGGTTAGCGCTGTCGCCTCACAGCAAGAAGGTCCGGGTTTGAGCCCCGTGGCCGGCGAGGGCCTTTCTGTGCGGAGTTTGCATGTTCTCCCCGTGTCCGCGTGGGTTTCCTCCGGGTGCTCCGGTTTCCCCCACAGTCCAAAGACATGCAGGTTAGGTTAACTGGTGACTCTAAATTAACCGTAGGTGTGAACGTGAGTGTGAATGGTTGTCTGTGTCTATGTGTCAGCCCTGTGATGACCTGGCGACTTGTCCAGGGTGTACCCCGCCTTTCGCCCATCGTCAGCTGGGATAGGCTCCAGCTTGCCTGCGACCCTGTAGAAGGATAAAGCGGCTACAGATAATGAGATGAGATGAGATGAGATGATAAAATTTCACTAAAGACATGTTGCAAGATTGTGTATGTGTTCGTGTGAATGCTTTCTGAAAACCAAGAGCTGTATTCAAAGTTCAGTGAAGCAAGCGGAGTGAGGATTTAATACCGCACATCACTATTCAGACCTCAGACTAAAGTAACCTACTGGCTTTAAAGGGCACAAAAAGTTTTTTTTTTTAATTTCCTGTTCCAGGAAAATGGACGAGACAGGAGACTTTGTTGATCTCAATCGAAATCTTTACGGATAAAATTATGAATGAACTTCAAGTGAGCTCTCAGTATAACACATGAGTGCTTGGTCAGCTTCTCCTTCACAGGAGAGCGCATTGAATTCATTAACCGATGCAAATTAAAGATGTGATTTAAAGAAAAATCGAAACCTAAACCTCGCTTAGACGTTGTGATTTCGATGTAGCATTTCACACGATTCAATCTCAACGCATGAGAAAAAAATAAATAAAATGCAAAATAGGTTGTGCTGGATCAAGTGCCATTTGAGAAGCTGTTGAATAATTAAAGCGGAAGCCATTTTGTTACAGCTAGGACTATTCATGCAGCAATAGACTGCGTTTCATCATCCTTACTAGTCTTTTTTTAATTTTATCATAAATAAATATTTTTTCTTTTATCCGAGTGACAGAAAAAAAATCCAATCATCTGCTTCAGTCCGTATTTTCTATCCCACAGGGTTTGTTTATTCAGCTTTAAAGGTTGTGTTTGAAGGTTGTGATGGTTTCGATGTTACTGAGAAACACCAGGCAGAAATTGAACTTAAGCAGCTCCGCAAAGTGTTTTTATCCCCCGGCATACAGTATAATGCACAGGGATATAGCTATCGCCCTGTCCGTCTGTAAACATTTTAGTTTCCGGAGCATAACTCAAAAACTATTAGGAATTTTTTCATGAAACCTGACAGTTATGTTAAGTGACTAGAGGAGTTGTGCCTTTTGACATTTTGGGATTTCTGTGATTTTTTTTTTTTTCGTATTTCCATGGCAACCAATTCAACTTCTGAAAATTTGGAATGGGGTTTCACGTGGGGGCCGGGGGGATATGTCATCTCCTGATGACTCTTGTTTTAGATACACGTCACTTTCCTTGGAGAAATATAGAGATCTTGCAGTCACGTGACCGGAATGTAAACAGCCGCCATCTTGTCGGTAAAAAACACAGCTGAATACTGCTGCACTCGTGTACAAAATGGATCAATTTCAACCGACGGACTACACGGCTCATTTTTCTAATGAACAGATAATTAGATATATGTCTAAAATAAACGACCGACAGATTAGTGACCCTTATCGCTTACCGGACGGAGTTTTCACGACCGTGTCAGTGGATATTGAACTGCCAGAGGTGGAATACCCAGACGTGTATAATTACCTCATTAACTTTCCCTCGCTGTTCAGTGGTGAAGCACTGCGTGCTTATAAATCTCTGCACAGTTATCTTTACAGAAATTCAGGATTTGTCAGCCGCCCTCAGATGTGGCATCTTGTAAACAAGAAAATAACAATCCTCATTGGATGGGTAAGTCACTTAAGTATTGAGTACTAGTACTGATACTAGATATATCAGTAGTATCTAGTATAGCACTGACCAGCCGATTATAGAATAGAATAGAATAGAATAGAATAAGGTAATTCCAGCTGTAATTCCAAATCGTCCGTCTTGTTTACCATGGATCTGGCGTTGGAGAGGTAGAGGCTTGGCAGTGGAGATTTGAGTGGCTGTTTTCTGAGCTTAGTCAACAGGCCGGCTCTGCCTGCAGCCTCGCTTTTGCTTCCGCTCCCGACGCCGCCTCCTTCACCTGCCAGACCCGATAACAATCCACGGAGACCCCGCTGGTCTCGCTATCTCGTCCGGAATGTTGTGCATGTGATGGAAATCGCTACAAACCGTCATTTTCTGCTGGAAACCAATGTCCAGTAAGTCCATACGGTTGTAGTGGATATTGAAGTCCGGTACAGACGAACAACACGCAAAAATACACACAAAAAACATAAAAAACGTGCACAGGTAGGGAGAGCTTGTAGCCGCAGCCGTTGTAGTAGAATTGTATATAGTAGGGTTTTCCAGAAGAAAAGGTAGAAGTAGAAACAGAAGTAGAAGGCGGAAATATGGCGTTTGACCGACAAGATGGCGTCTGTTACAATCTGGATCGGCTGTGACGTCACATGCAAGATATCTATAGACAAAACTTTGTCAGTAAAAGTCGCCAATTCTGAATACAACCCAGAATGTTCAAATATTAATAAAACCATGACCTTGTGGAGACATTTAGCTAGAGCTTGTAAACAAAAATTTTTCTTTTTTTGGGGGGGGGGGGGGTATTGAAATTGTTGGTAAGGTTAGGGGTAGTAGTATTATTGAGTACAGTCAATGAAAATAAAAGACCAATGTTGCTAAAGCCAACACTTAAGTATGCAAAAGTAAGAGATTTGTAGAATGAAAAGGAATTAAGATCTTTCTAAGCTCAGGGAAGTCCAAAGTCCGCTTTGTTAACTGAACTACAGGACAATATTGCATTTCAGCAAAGGACCAGCCTGTTAAATTGTTAAGCTCGGTATTTTTAAAGCATAACATTTGATACAGTATATATTGCCCTCCATAACTATCGGCACCCTTCCTTTTTCAAAAAAATGAATATTTAAACTTATTTTTTGATGATTTTCTATCTCCAGTTATGTCTTTACGAGTAACTATATACCCATGTATAAGCTGGTTGGCCTAAAATCGGGTGTTTTTCACCGATTTCCTGTATCTCATGATCCATTTGACATCCTGGCTGTCGTGTGTGTGTGTGTGTGATGCTGACCTGACACTCCTCTTGTGTCACTCAGCTTACAGAAAGTCAACTCTGTTACTCTGTGAGGTCACGAGTATCAAGCTTTGCCTCCGATATCAGTATTTTATAAGAGAAACCGAGGAATCGGATTGTCTCATCGTTACTCCTGTCTCAAATCTGATCTCGACGATCAGTATGCGGTTTCCATGACCGATAGATCGGATTAGGATTGGGTCATTAACGCGCATGTAAAGTAAACACACTCGTTTAGAGAAGCAGTGCCGGCTGATGTGCGTTTCAAACTTTCATGAAGCCTGCGTATAGCGAACGGAGCGATGGGAAATCTTCATCGATGGTAGCCTCGGTCGGTTCGAATCGGACAGCGTAGCTGCGAATTCAATTTGTTTTAACTTATATTGTGCTATTAACAACAGACATAATCACACGGGTGCTTTATGGAAATCCAGATAAGCAGTGTCTGATTAAATTGCTTCGTGTGTGTGTGTGTTGATCTTGAAAGAATGCGTTGATTGACAGACAGTTTGACATGTCAGTCATTCTGAGGAGAGGGTAATTCACTGCTCCTGAGGTGAATGATCACATGAGACTCTCCAATTAAGGGTATATGTGTGTGTGAGGAACAAGAGCAGGATGTTGCTGACAGTGTGGGTGCATGCCATATGCGCGCGCGCGTGTGTGTGTGTGTGTGCGTGTGAGTCGAGCAAAGACTGGTAATTTTGCTGCGATGTAGTGGGTGTGTGTCCATGCATGCACTATTGAGCATGGCACATTAGGAAGTGTGTGTGTGTGTGTGTGTGTGTGTGTGTGTGTGTGTGTGTGTGTGTGTGTGTGTGTGTGTGTTGCCGACTGCTGTTTCATTGAGTTGATGAGTTTTCTGTTACAGGCAGGAGTGCTGAGCTCAAGCTATTTCTGGCTGTAAAACAAACACACACACACACACACACACACACACACACACAAGGCTGAGTATTGCTTGCATAAGCTGACTAGATGGGGACCGAGTGTAATACGCAATGGCACGTCATCTTGCTGTCACTCCATACACACCTGAACACAGAAATATGTCTCAGGATATTTCACAGAAGTGAATATGATGACGTTCTCATTTCGTAGCTTTAGAAAATGCTTAGATGCTAATGTTTTACTCGCACTTTTTTTTTTTTAACAAGTGTGTTGGAGTCCAATTCAATTACAGATTAAATAAATGGTCGCCCGTAGTCAGCTGGGATAGGCTCCAGCTTGCCTGCGACCCTGTAGAAGGATAAAGCGGCTAGAGATAATGAGATGAGATGAGATGAGATAAATGGTTCTGTGGAGAACTTAAACTGATATGGTTTTCCTCACAAGGCGAGATATTTCATTAGCCATGACAGCCTTGCTCTCCAGAGTTCGCTAGTTTAGATTAGCACGAATGCTATAAGGCTAACAAAGCTAACACATGGAGTCTCAGCCAAAATCTTCTGTGTAAACATCCACCTCAGACAACATCGAGTTGTTTTTTTTTTTCAGTGATGTTTTTCACCCTGCTGATGTAATTTAGGACAGAGTCTGACTTACTGTAACCTGTAAACAAACCTGAATGGTGTAACATTTATGAGGCGGCCATCTTGGAGTTGCTATTTTCCCTCAGCTCTGTTTTCCTCTGCCTCGCACAGTTTTAGGGTGTATTCAGACCAGGATAGTTCGATAGTTCACTTGCTTTGGTCCGAACCAAATGTTTTTTTTTTTTTTCATTTTGGTGTGGTTCGCTTTCACACTGTACATTTTAGTAAGCGGACCAAAATCTGTCAACAAAGCCACGCGCCCTGAGGTCGTTCAGCTATTGGTCAGCACGGGCACCACAATTTTCACAATTGTGCGATTACTATGCTGTTGTACAAGTAATTTATCAACGACGATGACAAAGGGCAAGGCAGCTACGGAGGATAGCGCTGATGAGCGCACATCATGTTGTGACAGTTCTGGCTCTTCATGCAATAGATGAATTTCTTTTTTGCGTCGCTAGTACCGCCACTTTTTGAAAGAATGTCTCTGATTTTAATGTAGGTCTGACGGAGTTTCTTCACTTTTAGCCGACATTGTTCTGGGGAGCGCGTGAACCCCTTCTTCATTTTCTCACTGAATACAGCAAACACGTCGGCATTTTTGTGTGTTCTCTCCAAAAGCTCAGATATGTGGACATCTGCCCATATATCCACAAGGGTACGCGGTTCTTCCTCGGCCCACGTTTGCCCCCTACTCATTTTTTGTACTCTGTAGTCCAGCCTACCACTGGTCTGAATGACTGAACGACTGTTGTAAGGTTCCCTTGACAACCGAAACAGTGTTTGCACTTTGCGGTGGAGTGTCAAGACTCTGTTTCCCATAATGCTCGACAAACGACGGAAGCTCCCGAGGTACAAAAAAGCAAAACTGTCGGATTAGGTCCGGTCTGCTTTCACAGCTCCAAAAGATCCGCACCAGGGTTCCTTTGGTCCGGACCGAGTCCGACCTTGCAGCTCGGTCTCGGTCCGCTTGTTTGGTCCGGACCAGAGTTCGGTGGTTTGTATTCAGACCAACCCAAAAGGTCCGGACCAAGGGAAATTTGGTTCGTTTGGTCGTTTGGTCCGGACCAAACAACGTAGGTGTGAATACGCCATAAAGCAGGATTCGGAGCAGAAAGCTGAACTTTAATCTTGCTTATAGCATTAAAAGATAGTCTGTAAAGCTTTCGTCATGTATTTATATAATCATCTTCACAGGAAATACTTTAGCTACATTAGCCGCATAGCTTTAGTGCAAACTGAACAAAGCAAACTTCAGACACCAAACATTTTAGCGAACGCGCTAAAGTGGAAAATTGTGCACATTTTTTTTTTTTTAAACTGTATTCCTTCTCATCTTTCAGGAGAAATTGACTCGATATTGTTCGTAGGGATAAATCTATTAATATATTAAATTTAAAAGAATATAAACAACCAGAGTATGTACAGGAATAACTCGTATAACGTTATCGTCGTTGCCAGATCCTCAGTTGTTACTTTTACACAACAACCCCTCTGTTGAACTGCTCGTATTCGTTCATGCATTCATACCTGTCCACAACCTTTTTTTGTGAATGTGGATATACACTCCCCGGCCACTTTAATAGGAACACGTTCTTGAATCTAAGATTCTTGGTTGCAGGTGTGGAACCCAGTGTGCTCTTCTGATGCTGCGTGCTGAGATGCTTTTCTGCTCACCACGGTTGCAAAGAGTGATTAAATGAGTTTTTTCGCACCACTCTGTGTAAACTCTAGAGACTGTTGTGTGTTCGGCAGTTTCTGAAATACTCAAACCAGTCCATCTGGCTCAAACCAACACCCATGCCACAGTGAAAGAAAATCACACTTCACTGTGAGATCACAATTTTTCCCATCCTGATGTTTAGAACATTAACTGAAGCTCTGGATTTGTGTCTGCATGATTTTATGCATTGTGCTGCTGTCAAGGAATCGGCGGATTTAGAGAACTGCATCAAACAGCGGGTGGATGGATGGGTGTTTCTAATAAAGTGGCCGGTGAATGCACTGTGGTAAATACTACAGTGGAGTCAAATGAAAACCTTTAATTTTTTATTTTGCATTGTTTAATGCAAGCAGGTGCCAGAAAAGTGCATAATTTTTCTACATAATCTTCATTCTGTTCACTTATGAGCTTTTCCTTTAACTAGGCATAGATCAGACGCTCGCTGGCCGTGCTGTGAAAATTGTGCATGCAGACACTCATCTAAGTTTCCAAATCTGTCATTGCTTAACTCTTGAATATTTTCTGTCATGAATGCAAAAAGCTTATAATCTCTGCTTTCCAAAGAAATGTATCTGGTTAAGACCTGGTCAGGACTTTGGGAGTAACGGAAGGTTGAAGTCGGTACAACAGCGTAAAAACTCTCTGCTCTGCCGGTGCTGGGCAATTCCATGTAAATGTCAACCTCACCATGCAAAAATAAAGCAACATGTAATACATCAAAACCACTCCCAGAGATATCACCTAGGCCTGTATTTTACAGATGTGAATAAGTTGAACCAATTTGTAACCAACCTAATATGTCACTGTCAGTCTTTCTTTCTTATAATGTAAACCCCAAGCTAAAATCAACTTTGATCATGTACAATTCTATATTATTGCCACAAGCCACAGAAATGTATGCTAAAATCCACAAAACAGCAAAACAATAGCCATCCTAAATATTATTTAAGAACTTTGATAGTTTTAGCTGATATTTAGAGAGTTTTTCAAAGGGTTATGGTGGTTAAATTGCTGATTTTCTAAACATATGCCATGTCTATTTCAGACGCGTCACATCCATAACGGAATTTCGTCACATCCATAACGCTGACTTTTCCTTCCGAAACTCTGCATGAAATACAAAATATTTTAAACAAAGATTTTTTAATATTCACCTTGGACCCCTCTATCAAACGGATATCTCCATTTCGACATTAGGTTTACAATTTCACAGAGTTTGATAAAAATGTACAGTCACCCAAGAAAAGTGATACTTTTTCTGTCACGTCCATAACGCATCTTTTATTGGCATTTTCTGGCATGCCCTAGATGTACTATGGGAATTGTTCTTGTTCTATCACTTCTCCAGTATGGTACAGCCTTAAAATATGCAACACCTGTTTAAATACTGGGAGACAATAAAACATGCACTGGGTCATTTGTTGCCATTTTGAGTTCAAGTGTCACGTCCATAACGCTGGAATTGCTCTGCTTTTCTTTTTGAGTCACGGGAAAGCGGTCAGGCTCTCTCTCTCTCCTGATCGTTTTCCGACTGGATTACTCAGGAATATCAATCAGATAACTTTTATAGGGATGTTCTCTCGCTCTCATTGTTTCTGATGAAGTATTCAGCAAAATTTTCCATCTGTTTCTTTTGATGTTCTGATTCACGGGAGACTTTGAAGTGAGTTTTCATAGCTTTACCTACTTATTTTTTCAAATCAAACTGATTCATGTAAATAAATAAGTATTTTAGAATATAACTGTAGTTGTTTTGATGAAAAATATTGACGTCTTAGTGGTCGGAATGATATTTTTAAAAAACTAGAAGTTAGAAACGCGAGTGTCAATTTCAATTCAACTAATGTGAATTGTTTATTAGGTGTGGCTCAGACAGTTTTTTCGAGGTTCGCCTTGAAAGCTGTGAATATTAATCGAAATAATCATTTATATTCTTTTATATAAACACTAGTAGGCCCTACTTTTGAGAAATACAAAGAGGGGATTCGAAATAATCTTTTATTACTTTTTTTATTGAGTGTACCGATTTAACAGTTTACCTAATTAGCAGAATTAATACTAATTTGCATAATTTGTTTTTGCTAATTTTTCAAACTTTGTATTCAGAATACAACCATCTATGTGCCTGCCAGTTATTAAGAAAAAAAACAACAACATTTGATCTCATTGGTTAATGAGGCCCATTTTAGACCACGTGATCCTCATACAGAATATTACGTCAGTTTTCGAAAAATGAAGCCGTTTTTTCAATCTTTGATTTGTAATATCTCAAGGATGGATAAACATTTTACAACCCCTGGCAAAAAGTATTTCCATCACCAGTCTTGAATGAGCACTCATTCACACGTTTTATTCTGTAGAACAAACTCAGATCACAAACATGATACAATAATAAAGTCATTCCAAAGTGCACCTTATTGGCCTTCAGAAACACTAAAATAAATGAAGAAAAAGCATTGTGGAAGTCAGTAAATGTTACTTTTATAGACCAAGCACAGGGAAAAAAATATGGAATCACTCAATTCTGAGGAAAAAAATATGGAATCATGAAAAACAGACAAACAAAAGAACATTCAAAACACATCACTAGTACTTAGTTGCACCACCTCTGGCTTTTATAACGGCTTGCAGTCTCTCAGGCATGGACTTGATGAGTGACAAACAGTATTCTTCATCAATCTGGTGCCAACTCTCTTTGATTGCAGTTGCCAGATCAGCTTTGCAGGCCGGAGCCTTGTCGTGGACCTTTTTTTTTTCAATTTCCACCACAAGTTTTCTATTGGGTTGAGATCTGGACTATTTGCAGGCCATGACATTGACTGGATGTGTCTTTCACCAAGGAATGCTTTCACAGTTTTTGCTCTATGGCACGATGCATTGTCTCATCTCATCTCATCTCATTATCTGTAGCCGCTTTATCCTTCTACAGGGTCGCAGGCAAGCTGGAGCCTATCCCAGCTGACTACGGGCGAAAGGCGGGGTACACCCTGGACAAGTCGCCAGGTCATCACAGGGCTGACACACAGACACAGACAACCATTCACACTCACATTCACACCTACGGTCAATTTAGAGTCACCAGTTAACCTAACCTGCATGTCTTTGGACTGTGGGGGAAACCGGAGCACCCGGAGGAAACCCACGCGGACACGGGGAGAACATGCAAACTCCACACAGAAAGGCCCTCGCCGGCCCCGGGGCTCGAACCCAGGACCTTCTTGCTGTGAGGCGACAGCGCTAACCACTACACCACCGTGCCGCCCACGATGCATTGTCATCTTGGAAAATTATTTCATCATCCCCAAACATCTTTTCAATTGAAGAGATAAGAAAACTGTCCAAAATGTCAATGTAAACCTGTGCATTTATTGAAGAAGTAACCACAGCCATCTCCCCGGTGCCTTTGCCTGACATGCAGCCCCATATCATCAAGGATTGTGGAAATTTGGATGTTTTCTTCATGCAGTCCTCTTCATAAATCTCACTGGAACGGCACCAAACAAAAGTTCCAGCATCATCACCTTGTCCAATGCAGATTCGTGATTCATCACTGAAGATAATTTTCATCCAGTCATCCACAGTCCATGATTGCTTCTCCTTAGCCCATTGTAGTCTTGTTCTTTTCTGTTTAGGTGTCAGTGATGGTTTTTTTTTAGCTTTCCTATATGAAAATCCCATTTCCTTTAGGCGATTTCTCACGGTTCGGTCGCATACTTGTACACTGACTCCAGCTTCCTCCCATTTATGCTTCATTTGTTTTGTTGTACTTTTTCGGTTTTCAAGACATATGGCTTTAAGTTTTTTGTCTTGATGCTTTGATGTCTTCCTTGGTCTACCAGTACGCTTGGCTTTAAAAACCTTCCCATGCTGTTTGTACTTGGTCCATATCTTAGATACAGCTGACTGTGAACAGCCCACATCTTTGGCAACCATGCGTGAAGAGTTACCTTCTTTAAGAAGTTTGACAATCCTCTCTTTTGTTTCAAGAGACATCTCTCTTGTTGGAGCCATGATTCTTGCCAATCCACTTGGTCCAGCAGCCCTCCAAGGTGTGATAACTGTGCTGTTTCTAACTGCAGACTAACGAGCAGATCTACACTGTGTGCACAATTATTAGGCAAGTTGTATTCCTGATGATTAATTTTATCGTTGAACAAATACAGTGCTCTCAGTCAATCCAAATTGTTAATAAACCTAAAACCAGAATGATTAACAAAGGAAAGGGGAGTTTAGGCCTTCTCAGGGGAATATACAAGTGTGCAGAATTATTAGGCAACATTTAGTGTGCAGAATTATTATGCAACTAAATGAAAAGCTTAAAGTTTCCCATCTCACTTGTTTATTTTAATTTTCAGTGTAACAAATAAACAACTCAGAATTAACAAATAAACACTTCTAGCATTTCAAAAATATTCAGTGACCAATATAGCCACCCTTCTTTTCAATAACTGCCATGAGCCTTCCATCCAGTCTGTTAGTTTTTTGATTTGTTGACGATCAACTTTTTGTGCAGGAGCAACCATGGCCTCCCAAATGCTATTCAGAGTGGTGTATTGTCTTCCCTCGCTGTAAATCTCATGCTTAAGAAGGGGCCACAAGTACTCAATAGGGTTTAAGTCAGGTGACGAAGGGGGCCATGTCATTACTTTGTCATCTTTAAGGCCTTCGCGGGCTCGCCAAGCAGTGGAGTACTTGGGTGCATGTGATGGTGCATTGTTCTACATAACAATCATGGCCTTCTTGAATGATGCAGACTTCTTCCCATACCACTGCTTGAAGAATGTATCTTTTAGAAACTGGCAGTAGGTTTGGGAGTTGATGTTAAGTCCATCTTCAACCTGAAATGGTCAAACTAGCTCATCCTTAATAATAGCAGCCCATGCCATTACCCCTCCACCACCTTGCTGGTGTCTGAGTCAAAGTGCCCTGTGTCCATTAGTTATCCAGCTATGGGCCCATCCATCTGGTCTATCCAGAGTCACTCTCATTTCATCCGTCCATAAAACCTTTGGAAAATCTGTCTTCAGATATTTCTTGGCCCAATCTTCACATTTCAACTTGTGAGTCTTGTTTAGTGGTGGTCGTGTTTCAGCCTTCCTTACCTTGGCCATGTCTCTGAGCACCGAACACCTTGTCCTTCTGGACACTCCAGGTCGGTTGCAGTTCTAGAA
The DNA here is from genome assembly GCF_027579695.1 of Neoarius graeffei. Lineage (NCBI taxonomy): Eukaryota > Metazoa > Chordata > Actinopteri > Siluriformes > Ariidae > Neoarius > Neoarius graeffei. The sequence goes on from NC_083573.1 coordinate 8,969,366, forward strand.
TATTGTGGCACTGGAGGATAATGGGTTCCTGGTAGCTTCATGTTTAATCCTTCTCAAGTCTTTTGCAGTTAATTTGTGTCTTTTCTTCTCCACACACTTTTTGCGACCCTGTTGACTATTTGCAACAAAACGTTTGATTGTTTTGTGCTCACATTTCTATAGCTTAGCTATTTCAAGAGTGCTGCATCCCTCTGATAGGCATTTTACAGTTTTTGTCTTTTCAGTGTCTGTTAAATCTCTTTTTTGGCCCATTTTGCCTGAGATAAAGAAGCTGCCTAATAATTATGCACACCTTAATATAGGGTATTAATGACTTTAGGTCACACCCTCCCTCATTACACAAATAAATACCACCTGAGAATGCTTAAATCCAATTAGCATTCAAGTGTATCTAGCTTGCGGTTGGAAAACATGCATAGAAATAATGGTAGGGTCAGAGTACTCACTTGCCTAATAATTGTGCACACAGTGTAATCTGAGGCAGGTGTCAATTTAGGGAAAGGAAATTGACTGGGTGAGTCCTTATTTTCTACCTGAAAATTGAGTGATTCCATATTTTTTTCCTCAGAATTGAGTGATTCCATATTTTTTCCCTGTGCTTGGTCTATAAAAGTAACATTTGCTGACTATCACAATGTATTTTCTTCGTTTATTTTAGTGTTTCTGAAGGCCAAGAAGTTGCACTTTGGAATGACTTTATTATTGTATCATGTTTGTGATCTCAGTTTGTTCTACAGAATAAAACATCTGAATGAGTGCTCATCCAAGACTGGTGATTCCATACTTTTTACCAGGGGTTGTAATTCTGTAAAAAGTATGTTCTGCATTCAATTCTGAATTCAAGGAGAGTCGTTTCAAGCAATTTGGACTGAATTGAAAAACTACAACTCACCCGTGTAATATTTTACCACAGCACTGCTGAATTTCTCGATTCTGATTGTTGATTCATTTGGAAAGTAGACCTGGCTTCAAGGCAAATCACGCTTTGTTTCAGTCCGCCCGTTCTAATACGTTATCCTTTCTATCGTAGCAAAATACACAGGGACTCGTACGGCAGAAAGCGCCATATAAATGGTTTAAAAAAGGTCTCTAATTGTTGACATGATGAATTTTTCGAAGAGGAGACATTTATTTATTTTGCTCTTTTTTTTTTTCTAGCATTCAGTTTTCCAATCCAGAAAATCTTCAGGAAAGAGCTTCTTCATTCTTTACTCAGTGAAAATGTCTTGGCTTTGGAAAATCACTTTGAAATAAGAGGAGTAAAGCACTTGGATGTGCTGTAGGGGAAAATGATCAGATGTGAAAACATCATATCGTATCACAGACGTGATGAATTAACACATCTGCGTAAATGTACCTGTAGCAATGTCGCAGTCAGGTATGTTGATTTAAAGGTGGTGAAACGTCATGATGAATGTGAATTGAAAGCATGTTGACATGACTGTGTTCTTGAGTGATAAATGAAATGAAAGTCCTGTCCACAGGCTCTTTGAAAGCAGTTAGAATTAGAGATATGAATTTGTACCAAATCTAATATTATTTAAAAAAAAAAACTTTTCTCATTATTTCTAGAAACCCAAAGGTTTTATTTTGTCTTAAAATGAAAGAAATGGGCTTCTGCACATTGATGTAATATCTGCCTTTTGGCTGTATTAATTTAACCACACAATGCTTCACTGTTTCCGAGGCAACTTTCCGGCTGAAGTAAACCACACGGCAGGGGTTAGATTAATGAATTTGCTTCCACGCCATCATGTATTATGCACTTTTAAGCAGAAATACCCCAAATTTCAATTTCATTCAGGTAAACACATAAAACAGACCACAGCCATTATGAGAACGTTAGTAAATCAGCTTGGGCATTATTTTGCAGGTGTTATTACATTTTCACAAACAGCTGTTTTTGGGACTCCTTTTGATTGGCCATTGGGCTGCTTTCATCACTCAAAATCTAGCAATCCAAATACACAGTGTCTTGCAAAAGTATTCATCCCTCTTGGTGTTTGTCCTGTTTTTTCGCATTACAAGCTGGAATTAAAATGGATTTTTGGAGGGTGAGCACCATTTGATTTACACAACATGCCGACCGCTTTAAAGGTGCAAATTGTTTTTGTTTTTTTTTATTGTGACACAAACAATAATTAAGATGAAAAAACAGAAATCTGGAGTGTGCATAGGTATTCACCCCCCCCCCCCCCCCCCCCAAAGTCAATACTTTGCAGTGCCACCTTTTGCTACAATTCCAGCTGCAAGTCTCTTGGGGTATGTCTCTATTACCTTAGCACATCAAGCCACTCGAGTTTTTGCCCATTCCTCAAGGCAAAACTGCTCCAACTCCAAGTTAGATGGGTTGCATTGGTGTACAGCAATCTTCAAGTTATGCCACAGATTCTCAACTGGATTGAGGTCTGGGCTTTGATTAGGCCGTTCCAAGACATTTAAATGTTTCCCTTTTAAACCACTCCAGTGTAGCTTTAGCAGTATGTTTAGGGTCATTGTCCTGCTGGAATGTGAACCTTCATCCCAGTCTCAAACCTCTGACTGACTCAAACAGGTTTTCCTCCAGAATTGCCCTGTATTTAGTGCCATCTATCTTTCCTTCAGTCCTGACCAGCTTTCCTGTCCCTGCAGATGAAAAACATCCTCACAGCTTGATGCTGCCACCACCATGCTTCACTGTTGGAATGGTGTTCTCAGGGTGTTGGGTTTGCGCCACACGTGGCATTTCCTATGATAGCCAAAAAGATCGGTTTTAGTCTCATTTGATCAGAGAATCTTCTTCCATGTGTTTGGGGAGTCTGCCACATGCTGTTGGGCAAACTCCAAATGTGTCTTCTTAAGCAATGGCTTTTTTCTGGCCGCTCTTCCATAAAACCCCGCTCTGTGGAGTGTACGGATTAAAGTGGTCCTATGGACAGATACTCCCATCTCCGCTGTGGATCTTTGCAGCTCCTTCAGCGTTCTCGTTGGTGTCTTTGTTGCATCTCTGATTAATGCCCTCCTTGCCCGGTCTGTGAGTTTTGGTAGGCGGCCTTCTCTTGTCAGGTTTGTAGTGGTGCCATATTCTTTCCATTTTGCTATAATGGATTTAATGGTGCTCTGTGGGATATTCAAAGTTTGGGATTTTTTTTATAACTCAACCCTGATCTATACTTCTCCACAACTTTGTCTCTGACCCGTTTGGAGGCTCCTTGGTTCTCCTGTTGCTTGCTTAGTAGTGTTGCAGAGTCAGGGTCCTTCCAGAACAGGTTGATTTATACAGATATCATATGACAGATCATGTGACACTTTGATTGCACACAAGTGGATCTTAATCAACTAATTATGTGACTTATGAAGTGAATTGGTTGGACCAGCTCTTATTTAGGGGTTTCAGACGAAAGGGGGTGAATACTTATGCACACTCCAGATTTCTGGTTTTTTTTCTTTTTTTCATCTTAATTGTTTGTGTCACAATAAAACAACAATGTGCACCTTTAAAGTGGCCGGCAAGTTGTGTTGATTAAATGGTGCTAACCGTCCAAAAATCCATTTTAATTCTAGCTTGTAATGCGATAAAACAGGACAAACACCAAGGGGGATGAATACTTTTGCAAGACACTGTTTAAGCTTATCTTAGAACTCGAGATCAAAATAACTTATTGGCAGGACAATGATTCAAACCAATATTGCGGTTCTCAGTATCATATGCTTCCGAAGTCACATTTTCAAACAGGATGATATTAAATTCCTTTAGAACAACGTCCTGTAATAAAGATCAAAAGGATTCTCCAGTTGTGGGTTGAGACTGGTGGTCTTAGAATGTATAAACTGGTGTTATGGTTAATACAAGCTGAATTTGAAGAATTTACCTAAACCTGGTTCTGTTTCTGTTTTCACAAGCCCAGATGGATTTCTTTAATCACAGGTCTATCGTCAGAGGATCTTCATTGTGTAATCTGACACGTTAAGGCACAATCTGTTATAGAAATCGGACAAGATTTTATTGTGATCTCGCACAATGTGACGAGTAACATTTTAAAAGACTGTGTTGAAACTGTGCAATCTAAATCTGGATTTCAACATCTTGAAAAATAACATTTTTCTGACGTTATATACCAGCAGTTTTGTGATACATTTCATTTTATAGATGGTGGAGATTTCATTATCACGGTCTCCCATCAAGTTGATATACGCTCACCGGCCACTTTCACAGGAGCTTGACTGAGATGCTGGCCTCTTCTGCCCCTCGGACCTGCTTGATCCATCCTGGTGCCCTGTGTCTGGTCGGAGTTTTATCGCACCGCTCCTGTGAAGGACGGCCCCATGAGGACAGTTGAGGGTTATACCTGTTAAAACTGTTAATATTATAGTCAGGCTGTCTGTTGTTGCCCAAATGAGGATGGGTTCCCTTTTGAGTCTGGTTCCTCTCGAGGTTTCTTCCTCATGTCGTCTGAGGGAGGTTTTCCTTGCCACCGTCGCCACAGCCTTGCTCATTGGGGATAGATTAGGGATAAAATTAGCTCATGTTTTAAGTCGTTCAAATTCTGTAAAGCTGCTTTGCGACAATGTTTATTGTTAAAAGCGCTATACAAATAAACTTGATTTGATTTGATCTTGATTCTAAGATTCCTGTTCTTGGCTGCAGGAGTGGAACCCAATGTGCTCTTCTGTTCTGCTGTTGCATGCTGCGATGCTTTTCTGCTCACCACAATTGTAAAGAGTGATTATATGAATTGCTATATCCTTCCTGGCAAAAAAGTTCAAACCGATCTGTCCGTTTTCCTCTGACCTCTCTTACCAACAAGGCGTTTTTTGTTTCCACCCACAGAATTTGTCGCTCACTCAAATCAAATGTTTTTTGTTTTTCGCACCATTCTGTGTAAACTCTCGAGACTGTTGTGTGTGAAAACCCCAGGAGATCAGCAGTTTCTGAAATACTCAAACCAGTCCATCTGGCTCAAATCAACACCCATGCCACAGTGAAAGAAAATCACACTTCACTGTGAGATCACAATTTTTCCCATTCTGATGTTTGAACATTAACTGAAGCTCTGGATTTGTATCTGCATGATTTGATGCATCGTGCTGCTGGATCGGCTGATCAGAGAGCTGCATCTGTATCCATCCGTAGTAGAGACCAACAAATCAAGCAAGAAACAACTGAAAAACTGGAGCAAAGAGAAAACTAACAGTCTTAACCTAGTCACCAAACAAACTCGCATCCATGAAGGCCAGTCGAATGATTGGCTGACTTCAAATGTCTGATTCAAAAGGAGTAGAACCTGACGCAGGTTTCTGGTGTTGCGCTCTCAAGGGTCGACAGGTTGTTCATTCTGACATGCTTTTCTGTTCAGCAAGGTTGTAAAGAGTGGTGAAGTGCTTGACCTGTATCTCCTTGATGCAAGTGTTTCACGATTAAAGTGGCCAATGAGTGTAATATGGCGGTCCGTCTAACTATGATCAGTGTTACATAAATATTAGTTACGCAGTGGAAACCAATATAGCGATGAAGGAGCTTAGTGTTTCCTTTATCTTCCTCTAATGTAAACTCATTTCCAGAGTAACAGAGCAAAGACTAGATTTACAGTGTCTCATAGTGCTAACAGCACTGAAATCCTGCTATCCAAAATCGTTAATGCTAACAGTGCTGGAGCGCATACTGTGTTTAGCGTTGCTGGAGGGTGTTTTGAGTGTAACTTGGGCTATTAATGAAGAATACATTGGTCTATTAATGAAAAGTCTCTAGCAGTCAAACTACACAGTTCTCCCTGGGCTGTGTTCCAGAGCGCTGTTGACTTCTTCTCACGACTCTGAATTCCACATTGTCTGTGACACACGAGTCGTGCTCACAGCGCCAGGCAGGAGTGTGTAATAGGGAGCAGATATTTTGACAAGAACACACTCGACCTTGGCAGCAAGCACACTGTGGTTAAAAGCAAGTTACCTTGGCAGTTCACATGGAGTTTCCTTCATGCTGTGCGAAGTTGTTAGCTTGGTCGGGGCTGATCCTGGATAGCGCGCACACATTGAGAAGACAGTGACTTAGCCTACGTAACCTGTGACTCTTTTCCAGTCGAGTGGAGGTGGTAAGATTACTGTGTTTTCAAGTCATCCTGGCTGCATCTGACGTGTGCCCAAGTGCATATAAATAACTACAGAAAGGAGGAATTGGGGACTTTTGCTGGCTGCTATGGCGAGGATAACTCTGAATTTGTTAGCTTTATAGCAGCTCGCTAAATAACTAAATCGCTCCATACGTTGTTACAAAGCACTGAAACGAGAGACTCCTTCCATACGTAATGAATAAACATGTCCTCACAAAGTGTGTACACAAAACACTGTAAATTGTTTTACAGTTCAACAACCCCAAATCAGAAAAAGTTGGGACGGTATGGAAAATGGAAACAAAAAAAAAAGAAAGCAGTGACCTTCTAAATTTACTTTGACTTGTATTTCATTGCAGACAGGATGAACCCAAGATATTTAATGGGTTTTTTTTTTTGGTCAACTTCATTTCATTTGTTAATATACATCCATTCCTGCATTTCAGTCCTGCAATACATTCCAAAAAAGTTGGGACAGGGGCAGTTTAGGGCTAGTAATGAGGTAAAACAGTAAAATAACGATGTGATTTGAAACAAGCGATTGTAATCATGATTCGGTACAAAATCGGTATCCAGGAAAGACCTAATCTTTGAGAAGCAAGGATGGGCCGAGGATCTTCAGTTTGTCAACAAATGCATGAGAGAATTTTTGAAATGTTTAAAAACAACGTTCCTCAAAGAAAGATAGGAAGGGATTTGGATATTTCACCCTCTATGGTGCATAAATGATTCAAGGAATCTGGAGGAATTTCATTGCATAAAGGGCAAGGGCCCAAGCCTAATCTGAACACCCGTGATTTTCAATCCCTCAGACAACACTAGATCAAGAACTGTCATTTCTGGGATGGACCGTCACACAGTGGAAATGTGTATTGTGGTTAAACAAATCAGTCTTGAAGGTCTTTTTTTGTAAGAAATGGACGCCATGTGTTCTGGACCAAAGACGAAAAGGACCATCCAGACTGTTACCAGTAGCAAGTCCAAAAGCCAGGGTCTGTCATGGTATGGGGTTGTGTCAGAGCCCTTGGCAAAGGTAACTTACACTTCTGTGATGGAGCATTAATGCAGAAAAGTACATTGAGATTTTGGAGCAACATATGCTGTCTTCAAGAACCGTCATTCGTCTATAGCTGATATAACCACAGGGGCTCAGGATTACTTTGGCAAACATTTGTTAAGCTCTACAATACGGTGTTACGTGCACAAATGCCAGTTAAAACTTTGCTGTGCAAAAAGGAAACCTTATGTTAACTGTGTCCAGAAGCGCCATCAACTTCTCTGGGCTCTGAGGCATCTGGCATAGACCATCATACAGTGGAAACGTCTATGATGGTCAGACGAATCAGTATTGAAGGTCTTTTTTTTTGGAAGAAATGGACGCCGTGTGCTCTGGACCAAAGATGAAAAGGACCATCCAGGAACAAGTCCAAAAGCCAGGGTCTGTCATGGTATGGGGTTGTGTCCGTGCCCTTGGAAAAGGTAACTCCTGTGATGGCAGCATTAATGCAGAAAAGTACACTGAGATTTTGGAGCAACATATACTGCCTTCAAGATGACACCTTTTCCGGGGATGTTTCAACAAGACCACATTCTGCACACATTACAAAGGCATGGCTGTGGAAGAAGAGGGTGCCTGTCTCCTCTGTCCCCAATAGAGAATATGTGGTGAAGTTTGAAACAAATATATATATGAAAACGACATCTTTTAAGTGTTGTGAGAAGGAATGACAACATTATAAAGTGGTAATTGTTTTACTGTCCCAACTTTGTTTGCAGGGGCGTATCAAGCTTTCCAAAAGTGGGGGTGTTCTGGAATGAGGAAGCCATATCATTAGAAATTGGTTTATGGCTATATACACGCCCGGCGTGTACACTGTGATGTACTGTCAATGACCGATATGGAACTTTTTCATACCCATGGTCCATGGATGCAAATGAAAGGGAGGACAGCAGAAAGCCTATAAATCCAGTTGACTCCAGCCAAGTTCTGCATTTCATGCAGAGATCATGTTGGGTTTTGGTGTTGTTACTGCCAGGGCTATGTAATTATTCAGTAAGTGAAGGCAAAAAGTATTGAGTGATAATTCTAGGTTGTTAGGGTTTTGCTGGGATTCAAACCTGGTTTGCTTGTGTGATAATCCAGTAAACCCCCAATAGGCCACCAGGGGGATGACTCAAGCACAGAGGCGTGAGGCGGAAGTAGAAAAGTATCAAAAAGTTTATTTACAAAATGTACAATCCACGGCAAAAAACAAAAGTAATCCAAAAGCTCAGAAGGTAAAGGGAAAATAAAAAAATATCCAAAAGTTCAAAGTCCAAAAATAAGAAAAGAAAAGGCAAAAATGCAAACGCTCAGAAGATCTCAAAACTGGTAAAAACAAAATTCAAAAAGGTCCAAAAAGAAAGCAAAGTACAAAAACCACAAAGACACAGGCAAGGAACATGGAACAGAGGGAACTAGCACTAACAGGCATAGCATAGGAAAAAGACTCCATGACAAGGGAACAAACAGAGGGGTATTTATACACACACTAATTAAGGAACAGGGCAGGGTAGGAAACAGGCAATGAAGACAAACACAAAAACACAGTGGCGGCCTCTAGAGGCCAAAACAAACATGACAAGATGGAAATAACAGCGGCCTCTAGAGGCCAAAACAGTCCCAGTCCTAACATGGGTAACAGGATACTCTTCTATAACAGAGATGTCAGTATTGCTGCCTACACTGGTATACACTGATATAAACAAAACCAAAAACTTCACATAGCCCAAGAAGTCATACACAGTGTATAGATCATACACCATCATGCATAACAGTTTGGACTGGGATCGCTTTGTGTGAGCAGGAGGCATGGCTAATCAGTTCATGTTGGAGAAGTGCAGCATTCTCTTCTAAAAAGTGATAAGCAGTTATAATGCATGAAAAGTAGACTTGGTACAAACACACACACTCGTAATAAAAAACTTGCCTCAACTGACTTTACAACTAGTAACTAACATCACTGTCAACAAATCCTGACAACCTTACTTTACCCTGACACACTATTTGTGTTTGAAACAACAATGTGTTTTTTCTTTGCTCCTTATAAGAAACAAATTGTTGAGCAATCATTTGTCTGTCCAACAGGTCAAGTTTGTTCTTCTGAACATGACACACAGCTACACTATTAAGACGTGTTTGTGTCATGCTACTTCGCAGCCACGTTTTCAGCCTTCGGAGGCTACTGAAACCCCTTTCAGCTTCTGCTTTCAGAGCCACAGAGCCAGGCACAGTAAGCACCGCATGCGACGTCAAACCTGGAACGGTGAATCAGGAGCGGTAAAACTGGTGTTGGCTCTGCAGCTCTGCAGACAGATACTGTATTATTGAGCGCTTTCGGCACGCTACGCAAACTGGCTATTACAGTGGTGCTTGAAAGTTTGTGAACCCTTTAGAATTTTCTATATTTCTGCATAAATATGACCTAAAACATCATCAGATTTTCACACAAGTCCTAAAAGTAGATCAAGAGAACCCAGTTAAACAAATGAGACAAAATATTATACTTGGTTATTTATGTATTGAGGAAAATGATCCAATATTACATATCTGTGAGTGGCAAAAGTATGTGAACCTCTAGGATTAGCAGTTAATTTGAAGGTGAAATTAGAATCAGGTGTTTTCAATCAATGGGATGACAATCAGGTGTGAGTGGGCACCCTGTTTTATTTAAAGAACAGGGTTCTATCAAAGTCTGATCTTCACAACACATGTTTGTGGAAGTGTATCATGGCACGAACAAAGGAGATTTCTGAGGACCTCAGAAAAAGTGTTGTTGATGCTCATCAGGCTAGAAAAGGTTACAAAACCATCTCTAAAGAGTTTGGACTCCACCAATCCACAGTCAGACAGATTGTGTACAAATGGAGGAAATTCAAGACCATTGTTACCCTCCCCAGGAGTGGTCCACCAACAAAGATCACTCCAAGAGCAAGGCGTGTAATAGTCGACGAGGTCACAAAGGACCCCAGGGTAACTTCTAAGCAACTGAAGGCCTCTCTCACATTGGCTAATGTTACTGTTCATGAGCCTACCATCAGGAGAACACTGAACAACAATGGTGTGCATGGCAGGGTTGCAAGGAGAAAGCCACTGCTGTCCAAAAAGAACATTGCTGCTCATCTGCAGTTTGCTAAAGATCACGTGGACAAGCCAGAAGGCTATTGGAAAAATGTTTTGTGGATGGATGAGACTAAATTAGAATTTTTGGTTTAAATGAGAAGTGTGATGTTTGGAGAAAGGAAAACACTGCATTCCAGCATAAGAACCTTATCCCATCTGTGAAACATGGTGGTGATAGTATCATGGTTTGGGCCTGTTTTGCTGCATCTGGGCCAGGACGGCTTGCCATCATTGATGGAACAATGAATTCTGAATTATACCAGCAAATTCTAAAGGAAAATGTTAGGACATCTGTCCATGAACTGAATCTCAAGAGAAGGTGAGTCATGCAGCAAGACAACGACCCTAAGCACACAAGTCGTTCTATCAAAGAATGGTTAAAGAAGAATAAAGTTAATGTTTTGGAATGGCCAAGTCAAAGTCCTGACCTTAATCCAATGGAAATGTTGTGGAAGGACCTGAAGCGAGCAGTTCATGTGAGGAAACCCACCAACATCCCAGAGTTGAAGCTGTTCTGTACGGAGGAACGGGCTAAAATTCCTCCAAGCCGGTGTGCAGGACTGATCAACAGTTATTGCAAATGTTTAGTTGCAGTTATTGCTGCACAAGGGGGTCACACCAGATACTGAAAGCAAAGGTTCACATACTTTTGCCACTCACAGATATGTAATATTGGATCATTTTCCACAATAAATAAATGACTAAGTATAATATTTTTGTCTCATTTGTTTAACTGGGTTCTCTTTATCTACTTTTAGGACTTGTGTGAAAATCTGATGATGTTTTAGGTCATATTTATGCAGAAATATAGAAAATTCTAAAGGGTTCACAAACTTTCAAGCACCACTGTATATTCACGCAACTGCTGATTGGTCGGGTGAGAAAAACTGTTTTGAGTCCGTTGCTTGGCTGTTTTTTGTCTAACGTTATGGCAATAGTTTACTTCCTTGTTACACATTTTATAGTAGCTGTATAATTTTCATAATGATGTCATTTTAATCTGACAAAAGTGCGGGGGATGAAGTTGTGTTTCAACAAAAGTGGGGGGGATGAAACGTACGCATCCCCCGCGGGTGATACGCCCCTGTTTGTTTGAAATGTATTGCCAGAATCAGAATTGAAATGTGTTAATTTTTATTTATAATAAAATTCATGAGGTAAAACATCAAATAATGTGCTGTTGTATTGTTTTGAGTTCAATACAGGTCAAAGATGATTCACAAATCATTGTTTTCAGTTTGAACCTAAATTTCAATATACCGTCCCAACTTTTTCTGATTTGGGGTTGTCATTTTAGGGACAACGTGATTGGTTCAACGGCCTACCATACATCATCTGAACGTTTTCTCAACGTACACATTAACTCCCTCCAGCTTCACTGTTCACGTTGTTTTTGTAAACTCCGAAGAAGTGGTCAAAGAGAGCGTCCGCGTGCCGCTGAGGCGTTTTTAGACTCTCACCTGCCCCTAGTGGGCAGAATTATAACTCCTCCTGGTGTACAAAAGGTACGCAGGCAAGTCAATGAGCAGTTCGGTTTTATGTAGCTGCTGCGTCCTCGACTTGCACATTAAGCTTAAATGATGCTTCTGTTTACTGGTTCAATAGGCAACTGAAAAATGAACAGTAGCCAACTAAATATCCACCCAGGAACTGCTTTTATCTTTACAGTGTTGTCTTTATTCACTTCAAATTGCATATTTCGAAAAGCTACTGGGGAGCAGTTCGGACCTCGAGTGCAGTGCTAACTACTTCCCGTTAGCTTTTCTTCTTCATTAGTATAGATAATGCAAGTAAATATTCCCAGATTTATCCTTCGAGTTAGATTTATCCTGGCTAAGGTGTTGCTGTAGTCAGCAGAATTAGAACCGAGTTTGTCTCATATTGATGCGTTGTCTGTTGTCTTGCCTACACACCATATCTGTTGGCCATTATGAGTAGAAAATGTGCCTTGGAACTAAATGAAGAACAGGAAATGTTTGTAAGTGTGTCTGAGAGAGGGTGTGTAGGTACATTTGTGCGTGTATGAGTGTGCAGGCACCATCTGTGCAGAGAAGGTGCTATGCAGGGAAATGAGCCAGACCCAGAATTCTTTGCTGGAGAAGTGGAAAGTCTCTGGTGACGGAGCTCGAGTCCACAACGCAACTAATCAGCGCTCTAAATTAAACTGCACCACGACTTCCCTGAACACACTGTGCTAATCTGCTTTACGCCACAGCCTGTCTCTCTCTCTCTGCTTCGGCCAATCTTACATTCCCACAATGCTTCACTCTCTCAGTACCGTTTGTAAAAGAATCCCACCATGTTTTAATAACTGAGACTGGATTTTAAAATGATTTGGCTTTGTTCCTAATCGTGTTTTTGCGATCAAAACCCCTTCGTACTAGCTAACCATTTAAAAAAGATATTTGAGGTGATCTTTTGAAAATTTACTTGCTTCAAACTTTTTTTTTTTACATTACATGATCAGTACTTCCTGTTTGATTCACGTACAGACTCTGCATGCTAACATATTAGCTAGCTAGCAAAGTGACATTTTCTAGAAAGCAGCAAACTAGTTGGTTGTTTCTGTTGCTCTGAAAAGAAAACTGAGGCACGACAGAAAGCCTCCTTAAAGCTAGGCGGCCTTTCGATTTCATAAAATCGGTGAAATTTAGTTCCCTCTGAAATGTGGTCATTGTGATATATGTTTATTTCTGTAATATCTCACAAAATATCAGGCCATTCTGTGGCTGGGAAGTTATTTAATTTGAGGGGATTCCTGAGCGAATAATGTGCATGAAATCACCTGCTTCGCACAGTCAAGCGGACAGAGGAAGTCCGTGTATGTGTGTGCATGCACAGGTTTACCTTTAACCGTGCACTGACAGTACCATCATTTTGCCGAACAACGAACAACTAATTACACCGAGGTGCTCGCTGAGCGCCGATATTTATTACACTACGTTCAGACTGCAACCTGAAACGACCCGTATCCGATTTGTTGTGAAATCCGATTTTTTTGTTAGGCCGTTCACATTACCAATTATATGAGACTTGTATGCGATCTCCAATATGAACAGACAACGACCCAAAAGTGTCCCACATGTGCAAATTGACACGTAATAAGCACATCTACGTAATACGTAAACAAAAAAAAAGCGCACTCTTCAAGTTTGCAAGTAAAGCACGGAGATGAGGCGAGACCTGGCGATGTGGTTTTTGTGGCGGTGGCGGAACTCACACAATAATCTGATTAATGTGGGCAGCAGACTAATGAGACCGAAGGTGTCAAATTACTGGAAATTTCCAGAACAATCTTATAATCTTGTAATACAGGATGGTTTAAGTTATAAATCAGTTATAGAAACTGTTTTATTTAATCAGGCTAACAGATCAACATCCAGGTCCCTACCAAATCCACCATTAGCTTGATCAATTCTATAAAAGTCTATTTAAATTCTGAAAACTGTACAAATGTTGTTGTTTTCCACCAAAGAGGCGGGATTAGCCAACGCAGAATAGTGACGGGGCGGCACGGTGGTTTAGTGGTTAGCGCTGTCGCCTCACAGCAAGAAGGTCCTGGGTTCGAGCCCCGGGGCCGGCGAGGGCCTTTCTGTGCGGAGTTCGCATGTTCTCCCCGTGTCCGCGTGGGTTTCCTCCGGGTGCTCCGGTTTCCCCCACAGTCCAAAGACATGCAGGTTAGGTTAACTGGTGACTCTAAATTGAGCGTAGGTGTGAATGTGAGTGTGAATGGTTGTCTGTGTCTATGTGTCGGCCCTGTGATGACCTGGCGACTTGTCCAGGGTGTACCCCGCCTTTCGCCCGTAGTCAGCTGGGATAGGCTCCAGCTTGCCTGCGACCCTGTAGAAGGATAAAGCGGCTATAGATAATGAGATGAGATGAGAATAGTGACGTTTGTCTCTTGTTGATGACGTGTAGGTCGCATGAATGCGACCTGTCTGGTCAAACTTCAGTCGCATGTGAAAATAATGGTTATGCATCGGAATTAGGACCACATATCCAAGCGGCCTGGGTCGCATGTGAAAAAAATCGGATCTGTGTCGTTCAGATTGTCAATAACAAATCGGATACAGGTCGCATATGGGCAAAAAAATCGGATATGGGTCATTTCAGGGTGCAGTCTGAACGTAGTCTTAGTTTGGTCCTGCGTTTCCTTACCTTCGTATAGAACATAACGTCTTTTCTTCTCGCTTTCTTTCCATTACTGTAGTCTGTCTTTCACGTTTCATTCGCACACTCACGTCCTCCATTTTTCTCTCCTGTTTCAAATTTGTATCCCACAATGCCTTGCACAACCAGGGAAAGCCCACTACGTGATACAGGATGTAGTAGCTTGAATTGGGTCATGGTGAAGCAGGAAAAAATAGTGGAGAATTTAGGGCCATGTGGTTGATAATTGATAATTGGATGTCAGGGAAAATTCTTTTTATGACCTACACTTAGAATCTGAAAGGCAGGCTACCTTTAATACTGTAATACTGCAGTATTAATTATATCAATCATATCGTGTTATTAATGTAATTATGCTGAATTTATATTTTGAATGTCAATGATTGATTGATTAAATGAATGTTCAAGTTTTTCAGTGGCTTAGTAACGGAAAATTGGTCCCCCCCCCCACATTAGAGTGACACTCCCCACTCATAGGTGAGCAGATGTATGTGGAAGACGGCGGATAGCGCTTTCCTTGGAGTGTGTTCCACTGCCCTGTGTTCCACAGCCTGAGCAGCAGTTTGAAAAGGTGGCTGGCTTCATGTGTCTCAGAGGAAGCATGTGTTAGCTTCCACCCTCCTCAGGTGTATGAGAGCGGATAACGTTCTTGCATTACCCCCGTACTCATTACAAATCACTAGTTCGACAAACGTTGCCAGCCGGGAAAGAATTAAGACTCGGTGATTATTGTTTCATTCTCAATGACCAGTACTTTTATTCGTACTTCATAAGTAATTACCCAGTATTCATTAGTAGTTAGTGTTGACTAGTGTTCATATAGTACTGCTCTTTTGTTCCTGCTTGGTGTCTGCGTAGCAGCCGAGGAGTTGTTGAACTGTGTGTCTTTTCCACCTCTACGTCTCATACCGAACTTCACTTGAGCTCGCTTTTAAAACAGCACAGGAGATCCCAACAGTACTGGAAACCCAGCAAAAGTCTGTACAGCGCTTAGAGATCTCCCCTAATGTTAACCGCAACCATGGAAACAGCAGATAGTTTAGTTTTTTTTTTTTTTAATGGAACAACACTGAGGGAGATCAGATGGTCAGTGGTGTCTCACTGAGGCATAACAGCATCTTTGATTAGTGCTTTTCTGTTAGTTTTAGTGGATTCTGTCATGGTGGCTGAGGTGAGTGTCAGCAAGAATTGGAGGTTAACAGAGTCATCATTCATTCGCTCTCTCGCTCGAGCCGTCCCTCCCTCTCTCCAATCAGACCGTCTTCGGTCACCTGCCGTGAGTCAGCCACTCTGATTTTACTCAATCCTTTGCTTTTGTTTGTTTTTTTAACCTATCCACCTCTTTTTCTCTCTCGTTCTGTCTCTACCTTAATGGGTGACACTTTGGTCACTGGTAACCATGGCGACACTGCAGCATGTCTGCGTCGAATCAGTAACGTTTTTCATTCCTCTCTCTCTCTTTCTCTCTCTCTCTCTCTCTCTGCCATCGCCCTCTGCACTCATCTGCCTCACTTCATCACCTCAGTGGCCTCTCGCTTTTGCTGTTTGCTTTCCTTTATTTCGTCACTTTGGTACTGTATGTGGGTCTCCTCCCTCCATCCATCCATCCATCCATCCATCCATCCATCCAACCCTTAGTAGCCCCTCCCCTCCATCTTGTTCTCACTTCACAACCTCATGTTGATACAATCTCTCTCTCTCTCTCTCTCTCTCTCTCTCTCTCTCTCTCTCACACGGGGAAGATGGGGAAATAATTCATTTCCTGACCTAAAAGACAACCTCCTCCTTGAAACAAATCAAATGTGTTTCTATCGATGGCACTGATTTGCCTCAAAGCCCAACCTGAAGGCTCAACATGTGTGTTTTTTGAAATGCTTTTCTGCCCACCTCAGTTGTAAAGAGCGGTTATTTGATTTGCTGTCAGCTCTCCAGGCTCCCACTAACGCATTAAGTTCTTGTCAGAGATCAGAGCTGATGTGGAAAGCGGCGTGGAGGCAGACGCGTCCTTAACTCGTAACATGCGTGTCTACGTGTGTGCCTTTTTATGATTTCATCATTTCGAACATCTCTGTCTCACACACTCGTCTTTGAGTGTGGATGGACATGCATGTGCCTGTCTGACTTTCGTTCGTGAATAAACAGCCGTGAATGTGCAGCGTGGTGAAGGAGATTAATAAAATTAAAACCTGGTTTACGCTCAATTAAACTGCTCTCAGTTATCACACACTCACTATGTAAATAAGACACTTAGACACTTAAATCATAGGTTACTGGTGTTGCATCACAACACAGCCATTTTAGTTTTGTGTGTGTGTGAGAGAGAGAGAGAGAGAGAGAGAGAGAGAGAGAGAGATTGGACTGGTGTTATTATAATTAGCCTATATACACTCATCAGCGGGCGGCACGGTGGTGTAGTGGTTAGCGCTGTCGCCTCACAGCAAGAAGGTCCGGGTTCGAGCCCCGTGGCCGGTGAGGGGCTTTCTGTGCGGAGTTTGCATGTTCTCCCCGTGTCCGCGTGGGTTTCCTCCGGGCGCTCCGGTTTCCCCCACAGTCCAAAGACATGCAGGTTAGGTTAACTGGTGACTCTAAATTGACCGTAGGTGTGAATGTGAGTGTGAATGGTTGTCTATGTGTCAGCCCTGTGATGACTTGGCGACTTGTCCAGGGTGTACCCCGCCTTTCGCCCGTAGTCAGCTGGGATAGGCTCCAGCTTGCCTGCGACCCTGTAGAAGGATAAAGCGGCTAGAGATGATGAGATGAGATGAGACACTCATCAGCCACTTGATTAGGAACACCCATACATCCACCTACTGGTTGATGCAGTTCTCTAATCAGCCGATCCTTTGACAGCAGAACGATGCATAAAGTCATTCAGATACAAATCAAGAGCTTCGGTTAATGTTCACAATGTTCAAACATCAGAATGGGGAAAATTGTGATCTCACAACTATGACTTTCTTTTACTGTGGCATGGATGTCGGTTTGAGCCAGATGAACTGGTTTGAGTATTTCAGAAACTACTGATCTCCTCCTGGGGTTTTCACACACAACAGTCTCGAGAGTTTACACAGAATGGTGCGAAAAACAAAAAACATTGAGTTGAGCGAGGGACAGCTCTGTGGGTGGAAACAAACGCCTTGTTGATAAGAGAGGTCAGAGGAAAATGGCCAGAATGGTTTGAACTTTTTTGCCAGGAAGGATATCGTAACTCATATCACTCTTTACAACCATGGTGAGCAGAAAAGCATCTCAGCACGCAACAGCAGAAGATCACATTGGGTTCCGCTCCTGCGGCCAAGAACAGGAGTCTTGGAATGAAGAACAAGTTCCAATTAAAGTGGCCTGATACAGTGGATATAAAAAGTGTACACACCCTGTTAAAATGATATTTTTTTTACATCAGAAAAACCTGAGACCATGAGCAATAATTTCAAAACTTTTCCAATCTTTTAATGTGACCTATTAACCTGTACAATTCAATTGAAAAACAAACAAATCTGTTTGGGGGGGGGGGATGTACAATAAACTGGTTGCGTAAGTGTGCACACCCTTAAACTAATAGTTTGTTGAAGCACCTTTTGATTTAATTACAGCATTCAGTCTTTCTGGGTCGGAGTCTATCAGCCTGCCACTTCTCGACTTGGCAATATTTGCCCACTCTTCCTTGCAAAAGCGCTCCAAATCTGTCAGATTGCGAGGGCGTGTCTTGTGCACAGCCCTCTTCAGGTCACCCCACAGATTTTCAACTGGATTTAGGTCTGGGCTCTGGCTGGGCCGTTCCAAAACTTTTTTGGGGGTCATTGTTGTACTGAAAGATGAAATTCCTCTTCGTCTTCATCTTTCTAGCAGAAGGTTTTTGGGCCAAAATTGACTGGTATTTAGAACTGTTCATAATTCCCTCCACCTTGACTAAAGCCCCTGTTCCAGCTGAAGAAAAACAACCCCAAAACATGATGCTGCCACCACCATGCTTCACCGTGGGTATGGGGTTCTTTTGGTGATGCGCAATGTTGGTTTTGCGCCAAACATACCTTTAGGAATTGTGGCCAAAAAGTTCAACCTTGGTTTCATCAGACCAGAACACATTTTCCCACATGCTTTTGGGAGAGTTGATGTATTTTTTTTATTTTTTTTTTAATTTGCAAAATTTAGCCGGCCTGGATGTTTTTCTTTGACCCTACCTCGTAGTCCAGACATATGGAGAATACGAGAGATTGTTGTCACATGTAGTACACAACCAGTACTTGCCAGAAATTCCTGCAGCTCCTTCAGTGTTGCTGTAGGCCTCTCGGCAGCCTCTCTGACCAGTTTTCGTCTCGTCTTGTCATCAATTTTGGAGGGACGTCCAGTTCTCGGTAACGTCACGGTTGTCCCATATTTTCTCCACTTCTTGATGACGGTCTTCACTGTGCTCCATGGTATATCTAATGCCATGGAAATGTTTTTGTACCCTTCTCCTGACTGATACCTTTCAACAATGATGCTTTGTAAGCTCTCTATGAACCCTGGCTTTTGCTGGAGGATGCAACTGAGTAAATGTCCGAACTTTATTTGGCGTTAATCAGAGTCATTTTAACTGATGGCGGGTGTGAACCCAAAAAGACTGAATGCTGGAATTAAATCAAAAGGTGCTTCAACAAAGTATTAGTTTAAGGGTGTGCACACTTATGTAACCGGTTTATTGTACATTTTTTAAAAATATCTTTTCTCCCCTCACAGATTTATGTGTTTTTCAATTGAATTGTACAGGTTATAGGTCACATTAAAGGTGAGAAAAGTTTTGAAATTATTGATCATGGTCTCGTGTTTTTTTTTTTTTTTAACGGGGTGTGTACAATTTTTATATCCAATGCGTGTGTGTTGTCTTTCTTCTGACCCCGTAATGTGTTATGAAGTGGACAGATGAACAGGTTTTCTGGTTTTATTTCAATCTAATCTAATGGAGACTGGTTTATCTAATTTCTGAGGCTGGTCTAGTTGGTGTTCGGCTTTTCTCTCCAGTTTACCTGAGAGGAGTTAGTTCTAGCATGACTTGCTAAAACAAGCCTGAGGAAAAAAGAAAAGAAAGAAAAACCACATTTAAAACCATGAAACTAAACCAGGCTCGAAGCATCATGACCAGTCAGAACCAGCTTGAACCGGTTGAAGCTGCTTACCAGCGACATGCTAAACAGCTAAGACACTTTTTTCGCTAGATAGTGTTGTTCGCACCTTCATCAGAAGGGCATTTAGGCTGTAGCTTAGCAGTTTTAGCTACTTTCTTATTTTATGATATGCAAAAATGAATAATGCAATAAAATTCAAAGTTTTTTTTCCCCTCAGTTTGAGTAAGTAGCCTCAGTGTAGTTAGCTAGCTACTTTATCTGGTAGGAGATACTTAGCTGTTTCTTGCTCTCCCTCATCTTCTCTCTCTCTATATATGTGTGTGTGTGTGTGTGTGTAGCTGGACCCCGAGCAGACTGGTTTCATTGCGGTGGAGAACTTCACCAGTCTGGCGGAGCAGCATGAGCTGCAGCTGGACCCCAACAAGCTGGACATGTTGCTGGCCCTCGTTCAGAGCGACCAGCACGGCCACGTCTGCTACCAGGAGCTCATCGAGCTGGTGAGACACACGCACACACACACACAAATTACATCTCCCATTACACACTGCCCTCTTGACTCCAGGGAAGTGAGCTTGGCGAAAATAATGTCGATGTTTAGACTGTGTGTGTGTGTGTGTGGTCTTTTGAACAAAGAGCTCTTGATTGATTACACCACATCATTACCATAGAGTCAACAGGGCTCACACTGTTCGTCTCCTTCCGTCTCCTTCAGCTAAGCAGTAAACGCTCCAGTAGTTTCCGGCGTGCCATTGCTAATGGGCGGCGCACTCTACAGCGCGAGATCCTATTGGACGAGACGGGCCTGGGCGTGTACAAGCGCTTTGTGCGGTACGTGGCGTACGAGATCCTCCCGTGTGAGACAGACAGACGCTGGTACTTTCATCAGAACAGGCTCTGTCCTCCACCTGTCTTTATGGCCATCATCACCATAGTGCAGGTGTGCAAGCGCACACACACACTACCACACTTTCTTTTTCTGTCGTTATTGCTTTCCATAAGCCTCAAGCTTACGAAATAATATTTGTATTGTTGTTTCTAAAAATGGCATCAGCTCCTTGGACCTGCCATGACTGTGTGTGTGTGTGTGTTTATGTGCTAGATTGTGGTGTTTATGTGTTACGGAGTGAGGCTCAACAAGTGGGTTCTGCAGACGTATCAGCCGGACTTCATGAAGAGCCCGCTGGTGTATCATCCAGGACACCGAGCCCAAGTCTGGAGATTCTTCAGCTACATGTTCATGCATGTTGGGTAAGAATACACGCGCACACGTTCACACAGCCTGACGTGCGGATACAAACTGATATCAGTTCAATAGAAGACCATACACATTAGCCTTTCAGCATTTTAGGTGGTTGCTCTATCTATCTATCTATCTATCTATCTATCTATCTATTTAGTGACTGCCGTATAAATGTTAAATAATACATTATGGTTGCACACGGAATGGCACGGTGGTGTAGTGGTTAGCGCTGTCGCCTCACAGCAAGAAGGTCCGGGTTCGAGCCCCGTGGCCGGCGAGGGCCTTTCTGTGCGGAGTTTGCATGTTCTCCCCGTGTCCACATGGGTTTCCTCCGGGTGCTCCGGTTTCCCCCACAGTTCAAAGACATGCAGGTTAGGTTAACTGGTGACTCTAAATTGAGCGTAGGTGTGAATGTGAGTGTGAATGGTTGTTTGTCTCTACGTATCAGCCCTGTGATGACCTGGCGACTTGTCCAGGGTGTACCCCGCCTTTCGCCCGTAGTCAGCTGGGATAGGCTCCAGCTTACTGGAGCCTATCCAGTAAGCGGTTACAGATAATGGATGGATGGTTGCACACACACTTGATCTTGGTGTAAAGTCCATAGCTTTTGGGCTGCTCTTGTTTATACCTTTTATACAGATGCATGGAGCAGAGTCAATATTATTGATCACGACAATGTCCTGAGATTAGAAACCCGTTTCAAGTCCTGTGCTGAAGAACTGTGCTGATTCTGCAGTACCTCAGTGCATATACAGTGGCATGCAAAAGTTTGGGCACCCTTGCTGAGCTTCGGTTAATATTCACAATGTTCAAACGTCTCACAAGTGCAACTTTTTTCAAGACTCCTTTATTGTCACTGCGCCGTACAGTGCGGTGAAACTGAAGCACACAATCCAGTCGGTGTGTTCATACACTTAGTATTGGGGGGGGAGAGGAAAAAAAAAGAAAAAAATAAGATCTGTACAAGATAAATATTCAAGCAAGAAGATACAAATCTATACAAAGATAGATAAGTCAAATTAAAAAAAAAAGGTAGTTCGACACATCCAAGGTGTGACCTCCAGTGGCATGCAAAAGTTTGGGCACCCTGACTGAAAATGTCTGTTACTGTGAATAGTTAAGTGAGCAGAAGATGAACTGATCACCAAAAGGCATAAAGGTAAAGACGAGGCCATTTCTTTTCAGCGGTTTCTGCAAGATTTGTGTTTTATTTTTGTTTTGTACAACTGGAGAGTGAAAAAAGAAAAGGAACACCATGCGAAAGTTTGGGCACCCCAATGCATTTGAGTTCTCAGGTAACTTTTACCGAGGTTCCAGACCTTAATTAGCTTATTGAGCTGTGGCTTGTTCAAATTCTTCGTTAGGAAAGGTCAGATGATGCAGATTTCAAAGCTGTAGAAATTCTCTGACTCCTCAAACTTGTCCCTAAAATCAACAGCCATGGGCTCCTCTAAGCAACTCCGTCGCATTCTGAATAATAAAATAATTGATGCTCACAAAGCAGGAGAAGGCTACAAGAACGTAGCAAAGTGTTTTCAGGTAGCCGTTTCCTCAGATCGTAATGTTATTAAGAAATGGCAGTGAACAGAAACAGTGGAGATCAAGGTGAGGTCTGGAAGATGAAGAAAACTTTCTGAAAGAACTGCTCGTTGGATTGCTAGAAAGGCAAATAAAAACCTGTTTGACTGCAAAAGACCTTCAGAAAGATTTAGCAGACCCTGGAGTGGTGGTGCACTGTTCTACTATGCAGCGACACCTGAACAAATATGACCTTCATGGGAGAGTCATCAGAAGAAAACCTTTCCTGCATCCTAGCCACAAAATTCAGCGTCTGAAGTTTGCAAACGAACATCTAAATAAGCCTGATGCATTTTGGAAACAAGTCCTGTGGACTGATGAAATCAAAATAGAACTTTTTGGCCACAATGTGCAAAGGTATGTTTAGAGAAAAAAGGGTGCCAAATTCCAGGAAAAGAACACCTCTCCAACTCTGAAGCATGGGTGTGGATCGATCATGCTTTGGGGTTGTGTTGCAGCCAGTGGCACAGGGCACATTTCATTGGTCGAGGGAAGCGTGGATTTGAATAAATACCAGCAAATTCTGGAAGCAAACATCACACCATCTGTAAAAAAGTTGAAGTTAAAAAGAGGACGGGTCCTACAATAAGACGATGATCCAAAACACACCTCAAAATCTACAATGGAATACCTCAAGAGGCCCAAGCTGAAGGTTTTGCCCGGGCCCTCACAGTCCCCTGACCTAAACATCATTGAAAATCTGTGGCTAGATCTCAAAAGAGCAGCGCATGCAAGACAGCCCAAGAAACTTGTAGAACTGGAAGCCTTTTGCAAGGACGAATGTGTGAAAATCCCCCAGGTAAGAACTGAAAGATTATTAGCTGGCTACAAAAAGTGTTTACAAGCTGTGATACTTGCCAAAGGGGGTGTTACTAAGTACTGACCATGTCAGGTGCCAAAACGTTTGCTTCAGGTCCTTTTCATTTTTTTGGTATTTTACGCCTGTAAATGATGGAAATAAAAATGTAATCTTGCGGAAAATATGAAAGAAATGTCTCGTCTTTACCTTTATGCCTTTTGGTGATCAGTTCATCTTCTGCTCACTTACCGGTAACTATTCACAGTCACAGACATTTTCAGCAAGGGTGCCCAAACTTTTGCATGCCACTGTGTGTGTGTCACACAAGATTAATGAAGCGTGTGTGAGTGAAGTCCAAGCAAATCCTTGGACCTTTGCTTAAGACACTGATTTCATAACCTGGCAGATGCTTTAATTCGTCTTCATGAACTGGTTTATCCTGGTCAGGGTTCCTGTGGAGTCGACAGCGAAGTATTTATTGAGCGTAGATGCGATTGAGGAAATGCAGTGCGATTTTGATGCGGGCGGCATGGTGGTGTAGTGGTTAGCGCTGTCGCCTCACAGCAAGAAGGTCCGGGTTCGAGCCCCACGGCCGACGAGGGCCTTTCTGTGCGGAGTTTGCATGTTCTCCCCGTGTCCACGTGGGTTTCCTCCGGGTGCTCCGGTTTCCCCCACAGTCCAAAGACATGCAGGTTAGGTTAACTGGTGACTCTAAATTGAGCGTAGGTGTGAATGTGAGTGTGAATGGTTGTCTGTGTCTATGTGTCAGCCCTGTGATGACCTGGCGACTTGTCCAGGGTGTACCCCGCCTTTAGCCCATAGTCAGCTGGGATAGGCTCCAGCTTGCCTGTGACCCTGTAGAACAGGATAAAGCGGCTAGAGATGATGAGATGAGATGAGATTTTGATGCATCGAAGCAAAGCGTAAAAATCTTCACTAACCTTTCTTGCTAACGTCATGCAAACAAGCCAGCTTACGTCACTTCTGGGTTCCTACTGGTGGTGCAAATGCAAACAGAAAAAAAAAGCTCTTGAAGGTATGTAGTTCTCCGGGGAAGCTCCCCAGTGGGTAGTTCCTCTCAATAAGTCCTAAGAGCTGTTTTACAGAATTAAAATATGTTGAGCCATTCTTGAGATATTCCAAATCAAAGGTTGAAGAAACGGCTTAATTTTTTCGAAAACTGACGTAATATTCTGAATGAAATTCACACGGTCCAAAATGGCCTCATTAATGAATGAGATCAAAAGTTTTTTCTTAATAACTTTCCTATTTTTCAAGATATTTACATGGAAATTGGCAGGCATGTAGATGGTTATATACTGAATACAAAATGTCAAAAACGAGTAAAAACAAATAATGCAAATCTGTATTTAATTCGCATTAATTTTGCTAATTTGGGGGAGGCGGCACGGTGGTGTAGTGGTTAGCGCTGTCGCCTCACAGCAAGAAGGTCCTGGGTTCGAGCCCCGGGGCCGGCGAGGGCCTTTCTGTGCGGAGTTTGCATGTTCTCCCCGTGTCCGCGTGGGTTTCCTCCGGGTGCTCCGGTTTCTCCCACAGTCCAAAGACATGCAGGTTAGGTTAACTGGTGACTCTAAATTGACCGTAGGTGTGAATGTGAGTGTGAATGGTTGTCTGTGTCTATGTGTCAGCCCTGTGATGACCTGGCAACTTGTCCAGGGTGTACCCCGCCTCTCGCCCGTAGTCAGCTGGGATAGGCTCCAGCTTGCCTGCGACCCTGTAGAAGGATAAAGCGGCTAGAGATAATGAATGAATGAATGAATGAATGAATTTGGGGGAAAAGTGAAATCGGTCTACTCCCTTCTTCAAAGTTTCATCAAATGGCATTATTTGTGCAATATAACTGATTTTAACTTTCTCAGCGACTTTGTAAACTGTTTTTCCTCAAGTCAGTAACATCTGGAGCCTGACATGAATGCATCCCAGTCAGGAATGTCATTCACATCTACCATTCTCTATCAAAATAAAAAAAAGTAATAAAAGATTATTTCTGATACCGTCTTTGTGGTCTGTAGGTTTGTATTTCTCATAAGTAGGGCCTACTAGTGTTTTTATGAAAGAATATAAACGATAATATTCACAGCTCACAAAAACTGTGTGAGCCACATCCAGTAAACAATTCACATTAATTGAAATGAAATTGACACTCGCGTGTTTCTGACTTCCGGATTTTAAAAATATCATTCTGACCACGAAGAGCTCAATATTTTTCATCAAAACAACTACAATTATATTCTAAAATAGTTATTTATTTACATGAATGAAGTTTTATTTGAAGAAATAAGTACAGTTAGGTCCATATATATTTGGACACTGACACAAATTTTGTTTTTTTACCTGTTTACTGAAACATATTCAAGTTATAGTTATATAATGGACATGGACATAAAGTCCAGACTTTCAGCTTTCATTTGAGGGTATCCACATTAAAATTGGATGAAGGGTTTAGGAGTTTCGGCTCCTTAACATGTGCCACCCTGTTTTTAAAGGGACCAAAAGTAATTGGACAATTGACTCAAAGGCTATTTCATGGGCAGGTGTGGGCAATTCCTTCGTTATGTCATTCTCAATTAAGCAGATAAAAGGCCTGGAGTTGATTTGAGGTGTGGTGCTTGCATTTGGAAGATTTTGCTGTGAAGAAAACATGCGGTCAAAGGAGCTCTCCATGCAGGTGAAACAAGCCATCCTTAAGCTGCGAAAACAGAAAAAAAACATCCGAGAAATTGCTACAATATTAGGAGTGGCAAAATCTACAGTTTGGTACATCCTGAGAAAGAAAGAAAGCACTGGTGAACTCATCAATGCAAAAAGACCTGGATACTCACAGAAGACAACAGTAGTGGATGATCGCAGAACAATTTCCATGGTGAAGAGAAACCCCTTCACAACAGCCAACCAAGTGAACAACACTCTCCAGGAGGTAGGCGTATCAATATCCAAATCTACCATAAAGAGAAGACTGCATGAAAGTAAACACAGAGGGTTCACTGCACGGTGCAAGCCACTCATAAGCCTCAAGAATAAAAAGGCTAGATTGGACTTTGCTAAAAAACATCTAAAAAAGCCAGCACAGTTCTAGAAGAACATTCTTTGGACAGATGAAACCAAGATCAACCTCTACCAGAATGATGGAAAGAAAAAAGTATGGTGAAGGCGTGGTACAGCTCATGATCCAAAGCATACCACATCATCTGTAAAACACGGTAGAGGCAGTGTGATGGCTTGGGCATGCATGGCTGCCAGTGGCACTGGGTCACTAGTGTTTATTGATGATGTGACACAGGACAGAAGCAGCCGGATGAATTCTGAGGTATTCAGAGACATACTGCGTGCTCAAATCCAGCCAAACTGATTGGTCGGCGTTTCATAATACAGATGGACAATGACCCAAAACATAAAGCCAAAGCAACCCAGGAGTTTATTAAAGCAAAGAAGTGGAATATTGTTGAATGGCCAAGTCAGTCACCTGATCTCAACCCAATTGAGCATGCATTTCACTTGTTAAAGACTAAACTTCAGACAGAAAGGCCCACAAACAAACAGCAACTGAAAACCGGTGCAGTAAAGGCCTGGCAGAGCATTAAAAAGGAGGAAACACAGTGTCTGGTGATGCCCATGAGTTCAAGACTTCAGGCAGTCATTGCCAACAAAGGATTTTCAACCAAGTATTAGAACTGAACATTTTATTTACAATTATTTAATTTGTCCAATTACTTTTGAGCCCCTGAAATTGTGTTTAAAAAATGCTTTAGTTCCTCACATTTTTATGCAATAATTTTGTTCAACCCACTGAATTAAACCTGAAAGTCTGAACTTCAACTGCATCTGAATTGTTTTGTTCACAATTCATTGTGGTAATGTACAGAACCAAAATTAGAAAACTGTTGCCTCTGTCCAAATATTTATGGACCTAACTGTAGGTAAAGCTATGAAAACGCACCTCAAAGTCTCCCATGGAACATAACATCAAAACTAGCTGTCGGAAAATTTTGCTGAATACTGATTGATATTCACGAGTAATCCAGTCGGAAGCCGATCAGAAGAGAGAGAGCCTGACCGCTTTCCCGTGACTCAAAAAGCACCGGCAGTTTCCCGACATCACGCGAGCAGAGTGTACTCTGTTGCAGGGCCGCTGACAGCTTTGGCTGGGCCCGGGACAAAATGCTCTGAATGCCCCCCCCCCCCCCCCCCCCCCCCCCCCCCCCCCGGGCCAACACACACACACCTCTCTTATCCCAGTCTCTACTCACGCGATTGGGGTGCTCTTGAAGGAGCAGCGATGGACGGGGGATTTCGGGCAGGGCTGGGGGGCGAACATAGTATACTGTGCGTGCGTGCGTACTGTCCAGTGTGAAAAGCAGAGAAGAACACACCGCTCGAGAAATGGTGGGATATGATTGCGGGCTAATGTGAATATTCTTAGCTTCAATCAGATATATGAAACACAATGTTATTAAGCCGTTGTGGTTATGAAATGATTCAATGCCCTGTGCGTTTGATATGGTGTTCAGTGTGACTTGCTCTCCCCTCGTTTGTAACATGAATTGCGTGCCGCGCGTGCCTTGGTTGGGGTTACTTTACAGGGCTGGAAAA
Source organism: Neoarius graeffei (assembly GCF_027579695.1). Taxonomy (NCBI): domain Eukaryota; kingdom Metazoa; phylum Chordata; class Actinopteri; order Siluriformes; family Ariidae; genus Neoarius; species Neoarius graeffei. The sequence goes on from NC_083573.1 coordinate 8,997,117, forward strand.
AGTTGGCTGTGTCTTACCTGGCTCAGCTGCCCCACTGCCTTTGCTAGTACCTGCTGCATCATCCGAATCTTTTTTAAAATATTTATGCAGTGAGCCCCTGAGTCTCTTGGTTTCTTCCTCTCTTTTTCTCTTTTCTTTTCTTTTCTGTGCTCCTGACTTTTGCATGTTGGCAAATGGCACGCACGTTGATTGTCGAAGGGCTATGATCGAACGATGTCGTTTTTTCCCCCTTAAAGGTGGAGTACGAGATTTTGGAATAACGGTTCCCGCAAGCCATATTTTGAAAAGAAACATGCCGCCCTCGCCATGCTCCCCCCCCCCCCCCCCGCGTCTCCACCCCCCTCCCCCTTATAAAGCCTGAGAAAGTCAGACTTTATAATGGGTGTCTATTGCGTTACACACCAGTGGAGCTCGTTAAGTTAGACTCTAACTTATTACACTCTACTCTATTAGAGTGTAGAGAGCTTGGAAAAATAGCTCAAACTTTCTCATTTAAACTGTGTTTTCAGCCCCAATTTTCACTCCAGACACATAATTTTCTCAAAAGTAGTAGCCACACTTGTCCTGATTCACACAATGTGTCTACCTACATGATAGGATTTACAGTTTTTGTATGAGAAGCCTGAAAGTGAGGAGAGAACAGGTGCGCAGCCCCATAGACTGCCATTATAAACTTGGCAGAAAAGTCACTCGTTTTTAACTCGCTCTAGTGACCTCATTTTTTACACTACAGACAAAAAATTACATCAGTGTGTTCAGGAGAGCCTTGTGGCGCTCACTGTGAAAGAAATTTGTGAACATCTCCTTCCGTTTTCGTGTAAATCTCCGTTGTTTGGAGGGAGTGCACTGAGAAAATCCTGTGACACTCTGCTCGCAGCGCGCGGGTTGGGGGAGGGGCTGCTCTCTCTCTCTCACACACACACACACAGAAGGGACGGGCTGAAAGAGTTAGACCAAACCATTTTTGCATTAGGGGTGGTAGGGGGTTCTTAACGCCTTTCTCAAAGACAATAAAGGCAAAAGATCTAGAAATCATTTATTGAATGCAAATATAGCACATTTCTCCCCCAAATCAACACATTTTGAAATGAAATAAAATAATCGCAACTTCATGAGAGCCCAGTTCTGGGCCCCCCCCATTCCTGGGCCCAGGACAACATACCCGTTTGTCCCCCCCTGTCGGCCGGCCTGCTCTGTTGTACCAACTTCAACCTGCCGTTACTCCCAAACTACTGAACAGATCTTGACGAGAGAAATTTCTTTGGAAAGCAGAAATTATAAGCTTTTTAATGATAGTATTCATAATAGAAAATATTCAAGAGTTAAGCAATGACAGATTTGGAAACTTAGATGAGCGTCTGCATGCACAATTTTCCCAGCATGGCCAGCGAGCGTCTGATATGCCGACAGTAACCCGAGCTCAGGATTGAACTGGGGAACCTGGACTTAGACCATGCCACCCCAAACACTTTAATCCAAGGCAGTTTGCAAGTAAAGTAGCTGAGAATCTTTGTTCAAGATCCCACCATTTGGGATTGAGATGTGCGGTCTGGGATTTGAACTCACAACCTTCCAAGGACTAACATACAGTGGTGCTTGAAAGTTTGTGAACCCTTTAGAATTTTCTATATTCCTGCATAAATATGACCTAAAACATCATCAGATTTTCACACAACTCCTAAAAGTAGATAAAGAGAACCCAGTTAAACAAATGAGACAAAACTATTATACTTGGTCATTTATTTATTGAGGAAAATGATCCAATATTACATATCTGTGAGTGGCAAAAGTATGTGAACCTTTGCTTTCAGTATCTGGTGTGACCCCCTTGTGCAACAATAACTGCAACTAAACGTTTCCGGTAACTGTTGATCAGTCCTGCACACCGGCTTAGAGGAATTTTAGCCCATTCCTCTGTACAGAACAGCTTCAACTCTGGGATGTTGGTGGGTTTCCTCACATGAACTGCTCGCTTCAGGTCCTTCCACAACATTTTGATTGGATTAAGGTCAGGACTTTGACTTGGCCATTCCAAAACATTAACTTTATTCTTCTTTAACCATTCTTTGGTAGAATGACTTGTGTACTTAGGGTTGTTGTCTTGCTGCATGACTCACCTTCTCTTGAGATTCAGTTCATGGACAGATGTCCTGACATTTTCCTTTAGAATTCGCTGGTATAATTCAGAATTCATTGTTCCATCAATGATGGCAAGCCGTCCTGGCCCAGATGCAGCAAAACAGGCCCAAACAATGATACTGCCACCACCATGTTTCACAGATGGGATAAGGTTCTTATGCTGGAATGCAGCGTTTTCCTTTCTCCAAATATAATGCTTCTCATTTAAACCAAAAAGTTCTATTTTGGTCTCATCCGTCCACAAAACATTTTTCCAATAGCTTTCTGGCTTGTCCACGTGATCTTTAGCAAACTTCAGACGAGCTGCAATGTTCTTTTTGGAGAGCAGTGGCTTTTTGCTTGCAACCCTGCCATGCACACCATTGTTGTTCAGTGTTCTCCTGATGGTGAACTCATGAACATTAACATTAGCCAATGTGAGAGAGGCCTTCAGTTGCTTAGAAGTTACTCTGGGGTCCTTTGTGACCTCGCCAACTATTACACGCCTTGTTCTTGGAGTGATCTTTGTTGGTCGACCACTCCTGGGGAGGGTAACAATGGTCTTGAATTTCCTCCATTTGTACACAGTCTGTCTGACTGTGGATTGGTGAAGTCCAAACTCTTTAGAGATGGTTGTGTAACCTTTTCCTGACTGATGAGCATCAACAACACTTTTTCTGAGGTCCTCAGAAACCTCCTTTGTTCGTGCCATGATACACTTCCACAAACATGTGTTGTGAAGATCAGACTTTGATAGATCCCTGTTCTTTAAATAAAACAGGGTGCCCACTCACACCTGATTGTCATCCCATTGACTGAAAACACCTGACTCTAATTTCACCTTCAAATTAACTGCTAATCCTAGAGGTTCACATACTTTTGCCACTCACAGATATGTAATATTGGATCATTTTCCTCAATAAATAAGTGACCAAGTATAATATCTTTGTCTCATTTGTTTAACTGCATTCTCTTTATCTACTTTTAGGACTTCTATGAAGATCTGATGATGTTTAGGTCATATTTATGCAGAAATGTAGAAAATTCTAAAGGGTTCACAAACTTTCAAGCACCACTGTAGAACCTTACCTACTAACCGATGAGATATGGTAGACATATGCTTCAGATGACAAATTCACCCTAACCACCATTCATTCTGTTTTTAAGTGAGTTGTAATAGATTGGTGATATCAAAGAGCTCTGAAGTGGTTTGGTTGACTTCATTGTTGCTTTCTCATAATTAAGAAGTGTTATTCTCTTTCTGCACAAGTTACTAATGAGCACTTCCTTTTTTGATACCCATGCTGGACTGTCATTGTGGTTTCACTCGAGACTTGGTTCTTCATGCAAGCTGCGCATTGTTCATTATCTTCATTACTAAGAGACACTCAGATTTGGTGTTGCTGCTGCTCTACTTTTGTAATGCAGTCCTTGGAGTAGTATGAGCACTCCAGTTTCCCCAGTTCCTATTCTCCAGTCTGCATTCCTATGGAAAATGGGGGTTAACAAAGGGTTCTTGGTCCAAACTGAAATCAGAACAATTTGGGACAGTATGTTGAAATTGAAATTAAAACTGAAAACAGTGATTTGTAAATAATTTTTGACTTGTATTGCACTCAAAATAATACAGCAGCACTTGAACATGAATCTTATTGTTTTGGGGTGTTTTTTGTTTTTTCCAAAATCAATACATTAAAAAAAAAAAGTTGGGACAGTAAAGCATTTACCACTTTATAATGTTGCCATTCCTTCTCCCAACACTTAAAGGATGTTTCGGGACTGGAGACACCAAGTGATGAAGCGTTTCAGGTGTTATTTTCTGCCATTCTTCCTGCAAACAGGTCTTACAACAGTAAGAAGCCTTCATCACATACAGTATTCTCCATTGGGACAGAGGGGACAGGCACCCTCTTCTTCTACAGCCATGCCTTTGTAATGTGTGCAGAATGTGGTTTTGCATTGTCTTGTTGAAACATCCCTGGAAAAGGTGTTGTCTTGAAGGCAGCATATGTTGCTCCAAAATCTCAATGTACTTTTCTGCATTAATGCTCCATCACAGAAGTGTAAGTTACCTTTGCCAAGGGCACAGACACAACCCCATACCATGACAGACCCTGGCTTCTGGACTTGTTGCTGGTAACAGTCTGGATGGTCCTTTTCGTCTTTGGTCCGGAGCACATGGCGTCCATTTCTTACAAAAAAAGACCTTCAAGACTGATTTGTCTGACCAAAATACATGCTTCCACTGTGTGATGGTCCATCCAAGATCCTTCCAAGCCCAGAGAAGTCAACGGTGCTTCTGGACACAGTTAACATCAGGCTTCCTTTTTGCACAGAAAAATTTTAACTGTCATTTGTGGATGTAACCCTGTCTTGTACTGATTGACAAAGGGTTGCCAAAGTAATCCCGAGCCCACGTGGTTCTATCAGCTGTAGATGAATGACGGTTCTTGATGCAGTGCTGTCTGAGGGATCGGAGCTCACTGGTGTTCAGATTAGGCTTGAGCCCTTGCCCTTTACACAACAGATTCCTTGAGTCGTTTAATGATTTTATGCACCATAGAGAGTGAAATATCCAAATCCCTTCCTAACTTTCTTTGAGGAACATTGTTTTTAAACATTTCAATTATTTTCTCATGAATTGTTGACAAACTGGAGATCCTCGGCCCATCTTTGGTTCTCAAAGACTAGGCCTTTCCTGGATACTGATTACAATCACCTGTTGACATCACCTGTTTCAAATCACATCATGATTTAATGGTTTTTTCATTACTCGCCCTAAATTGCCTCGTCACAACTTTTTTGGAATGGGCTGCAGGCCTGAAATGCAGGAATGGATGCATATTAACGAATGAAATGAAGCTGGCCAACAAAACATGAAATATCTTGGGTTCATCCTGTCTGCAATGAAATGCAAGTCAAAGTATATTTATAAATCACTGCTTCACCCGGACCTTCTTGCTGTGAGGCGACAGCGCTAACCACTACACCACCGTGCCGCCCTAAATCACTGCTTTCTTTTTTTAATTTGCATTTTCCACACTGTCCCAACTTTTTCCGATTTGGGGTTGGGGTCAGCTTGCAACTTGACTTGATTTCAGTTTGGTGATTTCCTGATCAAATCCATTCCTCAGTTAATGACTAGACTTACAAATGACAAATTAGCAGCTATTATTTTGGATCTTAGTAAATCAGGGCCTAAGGTTTGAAATTCAGTCATTCCTGTTAGCATAACTGAGGAGTAGAAAAGTGGATTTGATCAGGAAATCAGCAAACTGAAAGCAAGTCAAGTTGCAAGTTGACCCCATAATGTCCAACCCCAAATCAGAAAAAGTTGGGAAGGTGTGGAAAATGCAAATAAAAAAAGAAAAAGACCTTAGATCATGCCAAATTTAGCTTGACGTCATTCAAGCCAGACCATTATGAGGACTCTGGATCTGAGGAATTCTGTATACTGTGGTCGTCATTGGTTGTCCATCGCTAGCGATGATGACTGCTTCATTAGGATGCACAGAAACACAGATGGGCCGCGAGGCCCGCACCACAGTGACAGTCATCTGCAGAGGTGACACAAACGGCCTGGCTGAGCTGCCATGGAATGTCTGCCTTTGTGAGCCCTTGTATGCTCCCTTTGACGCTTGTCTTCCCCTCTCCTAATGAAGTGCCTTGCACAGTAAGGTAAGACAAACGATGTCGTGCCCCCATCGTGTTGTCTCTCTGGACCTCCAGACCTGATGCCAAGTGGTGCACAAAAGTGCCACAGACCTGACAGGTATGGAAGTTGCCCCGCAGTGACAACTGACTTGCCGAGTGATACCATCTGTTAGCCATTTGAGTGGCTCTTCTGCATGCCATCCAGTGGTGTGCCATTGACCCTGTTGGGTTCATTGCACCGAAAAGCACCCTGCTGCCAGCGCCTTATTGGTGATTCACTATTTAACCCATAGCTGGAACCCAGGCAGGTACTACCAGTCTCGGTCAGAACAGACCTGGGAGCAATGGTGATTAAGGGGTAACTCCACTTTCTCCAATACTTGAGTCCTCCTGGACCTGAGACTCACCACTGGTTGCAAGTTGTATGCAGGACTAGTATACTGTGGTAGATTAATTTCAACATGATCAAGATGGATGCTGTTAGTAGATGCAGTTCCATAATGAGCGAGTCAGAGGCAACAATGGCAAGGAAGAAACCCTGAAATGACACGAGGAAGAAACCTCGAGAGGAACCAGACTCAAAAGGGAACCCATGCTCTTCTGGATAACAAATGGGATTTTCATCATTACTCAAAGCAGCTATACCATGAAAAGGAAAAAATGCACTTATTAGATGTATTGAAAGTATGTTCGGTATGCACTTTTTATAAATAGTCCTGGGAGAAACATGGCAGTCTTTTGATTACAGCAGCAGTTTCTTGGAAGCGCAAACCTTTAGGGTATCCAAGTAAGATTATTTAAAAGCGCAGAAAGCTTTAGACAAAGAAGTTACATGGCAGGAGAGTAGAGCATCACGATCGATCAGGCAAGTCCGAAGGGTGGAAGCCGATCTAGTGTTGATAAAATAGGGGCAATATGGACAAGTTTCTGGTTCTAGTCAGGAATCAGGCTACTGCGTTCTGGACTAACTGGACAACAGAGCATTCCAGGAGTCCAACTTCGATGCCCTAAAATGTATTTCCTAGATCTGTCTTCCAAAGTAATGTTCACTACATGAGCTTTGAACAAGGAACTTAAGGTTCTAGAAGCAGCATGTGTATAAAGCATATTCAATCTGCAATGTAGTCCATTTACGGGTTTAAAAACCTTTGGACGAACCGTGAATCGATTCACATGATTCATTGTTTATCATTTGATTAAAATGCAATTAGGAATGACTGAATTTAAAACCTTAGGCTGTGATTTACTCGGATTCAAAATAATAACTGCTAATTTGTTTGTACAGTGGGAAAATTGATGCAAATTGTGGGCGTTTTTTTTTATTTTACAAAAAATAGTTGTGCGAATTCCAAAGATGGAGAGGAAACAATGTCTACTTTAGATTTTTGCATACATTCAACATGGTGAGTTCAGATATCAAAGCGGCAAAGGAACTTGAAATCTAGCACAGATTAAAGGCAGCGAGATATGTTAAAAATATTCAAAATATGATACGAATAAATGAACAGAAGAATGTAGACATAAGTGCATATTATGTTAGTACTGTAAATGTGAACGAAAACTTGAACACGATCATACGATATCAAGTCATGATTTTGAGAAGGTATAATTGAAAAAATGTTCTCATTATTAAGAGAGAGTAAATTCTATATTCTTTATTTCTTTAATTAGAAGACGCAATTTTAATACCTGCTCTCCAGATTAATGTATTAATTTGCGCACACAATTTCATTTTTTTTAAAGTCGTTTTAGGCTTAGAAATGAGTAACTAACAGGCTTGTAGTACTCGAGTCCAGGACTCGTGACTTGATTTGGACTTGAACGCTGATGACTCGGACTTGTACGTTAACTGCATTCGGACTCGTAAATTGGAGACGAGGACTCCGATTTTTTTTTGTTTAATTTTTGTCACATTCCATAATAAGTTGGCATAAGATATTTTATATTTATACCTACATTAATTTTTATACTAATTTCGTGCAAGAGAATGCACAGCCACCTATTCAGGAACAAACTAACGTTAATAGAGCTAAAATGCCTGGACAGAACGCCCCTAGGATTGTCCCCTTTGCTTATACAGACTTCTCGTGCGGTGGGAAAAAATGCACTGCGATGTGTTCCATATGTCGAAGAACGATCGAGGAGACGACGGGGACGACCTCGAACTTCAATCGTCATTTGGCAAGGCTCCACCCAGAGAAGGAAATGACGTGCTATGTTCATTGTTCGGTTGATAGTGGGCAGGGCTTGCTGAGCATTAAACTAGCTAGTGTTAACCCTGTCTCATGTTATTTGCCCTGTTGAGAGTGGGTGGGGCTTGCTGAGCGATGAACAAGCTTTTTATCTGTAGCCTATTAACTAAAATGGGGCAGTCGAGCAGAAACATTAGTCCAACACAGTAGGGGCCTCTGCATGCTCTTGCGACAAGGCTTTCGCAGATAGCTTTTCGCAGACACTTGTAATTTATCGTTGAGCGGGGAGTAATAGGCGTGCGCGATGTTATTCACCGCCACAACGCAAGGGGGCGCGAAGTCGCGAAATCGCTAGGAGTAGTTGGTGGGTGTGGTTAGTGGAGTGTTTATCCTCCGGTTACTTATAATGACTAGAACTGGAGTCGTATAGATGTACGTACTTCCTCACTTCCTCGATCAACCGCTCTTCGTGCTGCTCCATCTTCGCTTGTGTTTTTAAAAATGGCGGTCGTGAAAACAAAACAAACCGGGAAAGTAGGGAAGCGGAAGTGCGTGTACAGCGGATGTAGAGTGGACCAATCAGAGCCCTCTTGTCTGCGACGCTGTCTGCGAGGCTTCTGCGGTGGTCACAATTTTTGGGAGGTGCGCGCAGAGCGTCTGCGAAGGTGGGGGGGCTACGCAGACACCATCTGCGACGCCGTCTGCGAGGACTGGGTTGTCAGCATAAATTGGCCTTAGCAGAGACGCTTTCGCATAAAGGCAGCAACAGCCACCGTCAAACGGTGCAGTTGGAGTCTTGTTCTCGGACTCGACTCGAAATTTTCTTAAATGACTCGGACTTGAACACTGGGGACTCGAGACTGGACTCCGACTCGAGGTTTCGTGACTCGACTACAAGACTGGTAATTAATAATTAGTGGCAAAGGAAGTAAACGTGCATTTTGTACATTTAAGTAGAAACACCCCAAATTACATATTCATGAAGCCAAATACCACACAACCCGTGTTATTTTTTTGTGATGAAGACGCAAAGCCTCCAGTTTTTATCATCCACCATCCACTCAGTGTGGCTTTTTAAAGACCACTGACAACCAGGTTTCAAAGAAAGATATAGATTATTACATTTAATTCATTCCGGTAGGATCATGGGCGCATGAGTATTTAAAAAAAAAAAAAGCAGCCAAAAAGCAGCACTTAAATCCAGCAAAATCAGCAGAGTCAGCTGCAAGTAGTCACCTTTTATACAAGCAGATGAGGTGTTATGAAATGCCCGAAAATCATAAATCTTATTTGAACATAGATTAAAGATAAATTTTGCACGATAGCCAAAAGAAAGTCAGTTTTAAGATGCTTTAAAACAGATTTTTTTTTTTTTAAGGTTAATGAACCAATACATCACTTGCCATCTTGAGAGGACCGCTGGGAAAAGTAGCTCTGCCAATGTTCAAGTTAAATTTAAGCCTTTGCTATATGGTCTAGCTAGAACTGAGCAGCAAGCGTTCTCCAAATGTGTCAGGCTGCCTGATGTTGGGCGGTTGGTAACCTCAAGGGGAGAGACCTGTAACTGATAGAATTGGGAAGGAATCAGGAATCAATAAAGTAGAGTAAAAAAAGAAAGCTTTAGGGTTTGATATCTTTCCAGTACGTTCTGCCAATGGACACAAGAGATGATGCATGAATCACAAGAATTGGAATGGTTTCCCACTAAAATGGGGTTTCCCTTTAAGCTGAGGAACTCCATTTTGAGCTTAAGCTGCCAGGAAACTCGGCATCTGTTTGCAGAACAACAAACAAGCAAGCCAAGCTCCTGGCTCCCCCAAGGCCATGCTTTCAGGCCTGACAGTACTGAGCCATCGTCAAGAAAACGGCGCATACAGAAAGGACATACTGTAAGCGTTCTGCTTGTACATATGTTCAAAGGCGGTGCGAAATGTTCGTGTGAGGGAGAAAGAGAGGTGGCATCATCCGGAGAGCTATTTCTGCAAACAGCGGGAGGTCTGAGAAACGAGGACTTAGCTGTGATGCCACAGTCACAGAAGTTAGTTACGCTGACTGTCTTTGATGTCGATTTGGCAGCTATTTAAAAATGTGCATTTTGTGACATCGTAAGAACCTTGGTAGTTTGCAAGGTTTGCACGATATTTTGTATCATTGTACACTTTATGCTTTGTTTACTCGCAATCTGCTACCAATAGATAGTAGATTTTAAAAAAACCCACAAGATTTGGTGCCACATTTAAGTGTAATTAACAATTATTGGGTCTTAATAATAAACCAGACTTTATAAACATATCTTATAACAGAGATCAAGCTGAATAACCTCGCAAGTTATACAAGTTGGCGAAGGCAGCAAACCCCTTTTTTGTGTGAAAGTAAGACCATAATTCAGTTCACCGAGAGCCTCATTCAGAGACAGCGACTTAAGTCCACAGACGTGTCTGAGACACAGGATGTCCTGAAAAAAAAAAATCAGGGATAGAAAATACGGACCGAGGAGGCAAACCACATTTTTGTGTGTGTTTGGGTTTTTTTTCTGTCAAATATAATGCAAAGGCAAGAGACAATTTAAAAATAACTAATGTGATGATCATATGAATGAAAAATTCACGAAGTATTGAAATACAACTTATATGTAGTCTTGCCAATATATTACTGGATAAATGGTCCGAATTGTTATTATAATATAATTCACTGGAAACTGATTCAGCTATCCAGCAGCTTATAAAATAGCCCTTGAGCCAGCATATTGTGTTACTGGATTTTGCACTTTTTTTTCCCAGCGGTACTATGTTATACACGTTAACAAGTTACCTTCACGGCTGACTGACACGCAACATGAATTATTTTTTTCGCGGTCCGGTTTCCATCAAATCCTGCGCTCTGATTGGCTGGCGAGCGGGTCCGTATCCTATGGTACGGGCCTCAGGCGACTCGTTCGTTCACAACAAACATCGTAGCAATTTTTTGTCAACATTTATTTTCGCATTTCTCAGGAGAATAGCATTAATTTTACAGCATGGATAGCGATAACGACAGTGTTCACAGCGAAAGCGAGTTTTACTACCCTGAGGAAGAAGAAATAAAAGAAAACATTTCAGGAGAAAGCTAAAAACCTGTAACTTGCTAACCATACCTGTCAACCCTCCCGTTTTTCCCGGGAAATCCCTTATTTTGACTTATTTCCCGCTGTCTTCCCGTTTTTTTTATTTTCCCGAAAATACCCCGTATTTTGACATTATATAAAAGTCCCGTATTTTCACAATATAAAAAAGTCGGTAGGTCCAGACTTCATGATGCGCCTCTGACAGGAGTTTACAGCAGGAAGTCGGGCCATGAATTCACGTCCCCGCCCTCTCAGGCATCAGTAATTACATAACTACGTCCGGAGGCGAGGCTGAACAAGTGATTAGGTCCAGTGTTGCCAGATTGGGCGGTTTCCCGCCCAAGTTGGGTGGTTTCAAGTGCATTTTGGCGGGTTTTGAACATATTTTGGGCTGGAAAACGTCAGCAGTATCTGGCAACACTGATTAGGTCTGAGGTGAAGATGGCGATGCTAATAGCTAAGAAAAACATTAGCCTCTCTTTCTTTGATGATTTCAACAAGTGCGTGGCTGGAATGTTCCCAGACTCTTCCATCGCAAAGAAATTTTCCATGGGGAAAACGAAAGCTTCCCAAATAATCAAAGGTAAGCTGCACATGTTTACATTAAGTATGTCCTGGCTAAGGCCTCATAAATAGCCTAGTGTAAACTAATTGGTGTATTAACTGTTTTATCCACTCATTGTCTATTTTATTTTCTATCTGAAACTTACCCATTTTAAATCACTCTTGGTTTAATATTTTATATTACTATTTATTACTCTATCTATCTATCTATCTATCTATCTATCTATCTATCTATCTATCTATCTATCTATCTATCTATCTATCTATCTAGTGTTCCGAGGCCATGATTATGGTAAAACCATAATAAATTGCAATGGAATTGAATTTATTGACTGGTTATATAATGACCTTTCTTATTTTAACATAAGATACGTATTTTAGCCCTTAATTTGGGAAATAACTGGTAGCACTGAAAGCAAATAAAAATAAATGTATAGTTTATTCACAAATGCACTCTATAAACCATAAGCATATTGAGTTTGGGTCTTGGCTATCACCAACATGCACCAGAGTACAGGAAATCACAAATACTAGATAGAAAATTGCCCCCCATTCAACTACACACCCACTTTTGGTGAAGGGTATGACTTTCCGAAATTTTCCCTTATTTTGAGTTAAAAATCTGGGAAATATCCCTTTTTTTCAAACCTCAAAGTTGACAGGTATGTTGCTAACGCCGAGCAAAAACATGGCTGAATCCTGAATGACTCAATTTTGTATAAATAGGGGACTACATAGGCGGCAAAATGTAGTTTTTTTCCTGACATGGAAGTGCACTTGTATACCGAGGAGGAAGCCATTTGCATTACAGCCGTGAATGAGAATTCAAAATGGCGGCTCGGCTCGGTTTTCCCTTTCGGGCGCTCTCGTTTTCTGTTAGAATTTGGTAAAGACAAAAATAAATATATTATTTACCAGTTTACGGTCGGTCCGTATGGTGAAATACCGTGACCTCGGCCTTGAATACTGACCTCGGCCCAGAGGGCCTCGCTCAGTACTTTCAAGACCTCGGTCACGGTATTTCACGGTACGGACCTCCCAGCTGCTAAATAACACATATGCATCTAAATTGAACTCTTCGACAGACACAAACATTGTGCAAATAGTGACATATGCGTAATGAGGATTTAATCCTGAAATACTAATGAGCACATTAGAATTAAGACATCACATGTAACATCGGTCAATTTGATGCCCATATTAAATACCTTAATAGAGTATGACATGATTAATTGATACTACTAATTAATCATTTAAAATTCAAAGATAGGGTTTCTTTTGCATGAAAGACACTGAAGCATCTAAATTGGAGACATTGTATTGCTCCATTGTATTGAGGACCAAATTGTTCACTGATAAAATGATAAGCTGCACTTAAAGCAAGCTGTAAATGTCGTAGATGGGTGCTTGGTCAGCATATCCTCCAAAACCCTTGGCACATTTTCTTTACAGCACTGAAAGAACAAAAACAGTGGCATTATTTTATTAAATAGCAACTTAAATGTGTGATAAAATAGCCTACATCCGGTGCACACATTGCAATTTCATTACCTTGATTTAGTGCCTCTTGGCTTTATTAAAGAGGAACTGAAGTCATTTTTAAACATGCTTTATTTCTTAATTATCGTGCTATTCAATTACGTTTTCGGTTTTAGTAACCTTATATCGTGACTCATATTGGCAACCAATTGCAATTAAATATTTGTGTACTTATCGACCTATTTGGTTTTTAGCCATGTTGAATTGAGTTTGTTTGGTCCATGGTAGGCGTCGCTTATCCGCGCGATCTTCACCAGACTTGTGCGAGACTTCGAAACGTGAAGCAGTGTCAGCCAGGTGTCGGTGCCGCCATTTTGAAAACTGTTTTCCAAACACAATATTGCACAACAATGAATTTAAATGACGATTAGTGCCTACTTTTTTTCAAACTTTCCTGATTGCTATCAAAGCAAACAAAACTTCCGGCTTGATCACGTCAGCATTCGAAAGACGTCTTTTGACAACGTTGGCCGCTTTGATTTCCGCTGTCCGTTTTACTTCCGTCCGACGATGTCTCGCACAGGTCTCAACGAATCTCGTTTACGGCCATCGCTTTGACATATGGACTGATGAGAACGTGATGGGCAGATATGGTGTAAGAGAGAGAAATGTGGCAAATGGTGGTTGATTTTTCAAAGAGGATGAATTTGGCAATAGTCAATACATACTTTGAGAAGAAAGAGTAGCACAGGGTGACGTTTAAGAGTGGAGGAAGATCTACACAGGTGGACTACATACTCTGCAGAAGGGGTAACCTGAAGGAGATTGGAGACTGTAAAGTGATGGCAGGGGAGAGTGTAACTAGACAACATCGAGTGGTCATGTGCAGGATGAGCTTGAAAGTGAAAAATAGGAAGCGTGAAATAGTGGAGCTGAAGATTAAGTGGTGGAAACTAAAAGAGGTTGAACATCAGAAGGAGTTTAGGGAAGAAATGAGACGAGCATTGAGTGGTCATGGAAGTCTGCCAGAAGATTGGAATACGACTGCTGTACTAGTAAGAGAGGTAGCAAGGAAGGTGCTAGGGTGGTCATCGGGAAGGAGGAAGGAAGACAAGGAGACATGGTGGTGGAACAAAGAAGTGCAGGAAATTATAAAAGAGAGGAGGCTAGCAAAGAAGAACTGGGTCGAGCAGAGAGATGAGGAAAGCAGGCGGTTATGCAGAGAGACGAGACAGAAGGCAAAAAGAGCTGTGGTGAAGGCGAAAGCAGATGCATACCAGGAGTTGTACGAAAGACTGGAGACCAAAGAAGGCGAGAAAGACCTGTACAGACTAGCTAGGCAGAGAAACAGGGAAGCGAGGGATGTACAGCAGGTAAGAGTGATGAAAGATGGAAATGGAAACGTGCTGACAAAGAGAGTGTATTAAGAAGGTGGAAAGAGTACTTTGAGGATTTATTAAATGAGGAGAATCCAAGAGAGAAAAGGTCAGATTCATTGGAGACAGCAAATCAGGAAGTAGTTGGTTAGTAAGGATGAGGTGAGAGCAGCCATGAAAAGAATGAAGACTGGGAAAGCAGTCGGACCAGATGGTATCCTGATCGAGGCTTGGAGATGTTTGGGTGAGACAGCTGTGGAGTTCCTAACGAGATTGTTCAATAAGCTCCAAGAGAATGAGAAAATGCCAAATGAATGGAGAAAGAGTGTGCTAGTCCCAATATACAAGAATAAGGGAGATGTACAGAGCTCCAGTAATTACAGAGGAATAAAATTGATGAGCCACACCATGAAGCTATGGGAAAGGGTATTGGAAGTGAGACTGAGAAGAGAGGTAGCAATCTGTGAACAGCAGTACGGGTTTATGCCAAGGAAGAGCACGTCGGATGCGATTTTTGCTGTAAGAATGTTAATGGAGAAGTACAGGGAAGGCCAGAGAAAGCTACATTGTGTGTTTGTAGACCTGGAGAAGGCATACGATAGAGTGCCGAGAGATGAGTTATGGTATTGTATGAGAAAGAGTGGAGTGAATGAGAAGTATATCAGAGTGGTGCAAGACATGTATGAGAACAGTGAAACAGCAGTGAGGTGTGCAGTTGGAACGACTGAATGGTCCAAGGTGAAGGTGGGACTCCATCAAGGATCTGCTTTGAGTCCTTTCTTGTTTGCTATAGTGATGAATAGCTTGACGGACGAAGTGAGGCAAGAGTCACCATGGAACATGATGTTTGTGTATGATATTGTGATATGTGGTGAAAGTAGAAAGGAGGTTGAGTTGGGTTTGGAGAGATGGATGTATGCACTGGAACGAAGAGGAATGAAGGTGAAAAGTAGCAAAACAGAATACATGTGCATCAGTGAGAATGGGGATGAGAGTGTAGTGAAGATGCAAGGAGTAGACTTGGTGAATTCAAGTACCTGGGGTCAACTGTGCAGGAAAATGGGGGCTGCGATAGTGAGGCGAGAAAGAGAGTGCAGGCAGGGTGGAGCAGTTGGAGAAGGATTTCGGGAGTCATTTGTGATAGGAAAGTCCCAGCAAAAGTGAAAGGTAAGATGTATAAGACAGTAGTGAGACCAGCTGTGATGTACAGATTGGAGACCGTACCCTTAACGAAGAGGCAGGAGGCAAAGTTGGAGGTGGCAGAGTTGAGGATGTTAAGGTTTGCGATGGGAGGTTGGACAGGATAAGGAACGAGCGCATCAGACGGACAGCACATGTGGAAAGCTTGGGAATGAAGCTAAGAGAGATGAGACTGAGATGGTACGGGCACATCCTGAGAAGAGATGCAGAGCCTGTTGGAAGGAGAATGTTGAGGATGGAGCTGCCAGGCAAACGAAAATGAGGAAGGCCAAAGATGAGATACATGGGTGTGGTGAGAGAGGACATGAAAGTGGCAGGTATGGTAGAGAAGGATGCGGAAGACAGGGAGCAATGGAGACGAAAGATCCGCTGTGGCGACCCCTAATCGGGAGCAGCCAAAAGAAGAAGAAGAAGAAGCTTTGACATATGGACTGATATATTACAGAGCATATTTCAAACACTCATAACTTGCTGTAGCAGGAAAAAATAGCGATCAAAAATAAAATGCATCCCAATATTTACAACCCCAATTCCAAAAAAGTTGGGACAAAGTACAAATTGTAAATAAAAACGGAATGCAATAATTTACAAATCTCAAAAACTGATATTGTATTCACAATAGAACATAGACAACATATCAAATGTCGAAAGTGAGACATTTTGAAATTTCGTGCCAAATATTGGCTCATTTGAAATTTCATGACAGCAACACATCTCAAAAAAGTTGGGACAGGGGCAATAAGAGGCTGGAAAAGTTAAAGGTACGAAAAAGGAACAGCTGGAGGACCAACTTGCAACTCATTAGGTCAATTGGCAATAGGTCATTAACATGACTGGGTATAAAAAGAGCATCTTGGAGTGGCAGCGGCTCTCAGAAGTAAAGATGGGAAGAGGATCACCAATCCCCCTAATTCTGCGCCGACAAATAGTGGAGCAATATCAGAAAGGAGTTCGACAGTGTAAAATTGCAAAGAGTTTGAACATATCATCATCTACAGTGCATAATATCATCAAAAGATTCAGAGAATCTGGAAGAATCTCTGTGCGTAAGGGTCAAGGCCAGAAAACCATACTGGGTGCCCGTGATCTTTGGGCCCTTAGACGGCACTGCGTCACATACAGGCATGCTTCTGTATTGGAAATCACAAAATGGGCTCAGGAATATTTCCAGAGAACATTATCTGTGAACACAATTCACCGTGCCATCTGCCATTGCCAGCTAAAACTCTATAGTTCAAAGAAGAAGCCGTATCTAAACATGATCCAGAAGTGCAGATGTCTTCTCTGGGCCAAGGCTCATTTAAAATGGACTGTGGCAAAGTGGAAAACTGTTCTGTGGTCAGACGAATCAAAATTTGAAGTTCTTTATGGAAATCAGGGACGCCGTGTCATTCGGACTAAAGAGGAGAAGGACGACCCGAGTTGTTATCAGCGCTCAGTTCAGAAGCCTGCATCTCTGATGGTATGGGGTTGCATTAGTGCGTGTGGCATGGGCAGCTTACACATCTGGAAAGACACCATCAATGCTGAAAGGTATATCCAGGTTCTAGAGCAACATATGCTCCCATCCAGACGACGTCTCTTTCAGGGAAGACCTTGCATTTTCCAACATGACAATGCCAAACCACATACTGCATCAATTACAGCATCATGGCTGCGTAGAAGAAGGGTCCGGGTACTGAACTGGCCAGCCTGCAGTCCAGATCTTTCACCCATAGAAAACATTTGGCGCATCATAAAACGGAAGATACGACAAAAAAGACCTAAGACAGTTGAGCAACTAGAATCCTACATTAGACAAGAATGGATTAACATTCCTATCCCTAAACTTGAGCAACTTGTCTCCTCAGTCCCCAGACGTTTACAGACTGTTGTAAAGAGAAAAGGGGATGTCTCACAGTGGTAAACATGGCCTTGTCCCAACTTTTTTGAGATGTGTTGTTGTCATGAAATTTAAAATCACCTAATTTTTCTCTTTAAATGATACATTTTCTCAGTTTAAACATTTGATATGTCATCTATGTTCTATTCTGAATAAAATACGGAATTTTGAAACTTCCACATCATTGCATTCCGTTTTTATTTACAATTTGTACTTTGTCCCAACTTTTTTGGAATCGGGGTTGTAATATAATGAGAGAATTTTTATAATAAAAAAATTGCCTTCAGTTCTCCTTTTAAGTGTGTCAATTAACTGGCAGTGTGCAATATAAATAAGTTCAAAATCCAGTAATACGATGTGCTGGATCAAGGTCTGTTTTATAAGCTGCTGAATAACCGAATTCATTTCCAGTGAATTATATTATAATTACAATTCGGACCATTTTATCCAGTAATATATTGGCAATATGCGAGACTCCATATAAGTTGTATTTCAATACTTCGTGAATTTTCATTCATATGAGCATTGCATTAGTTATTTTTAAATTGTCTCTTGCCTTTATCGTACTTTGTATTATATTTGACAGAAGGAAAAAACCCACAAAAAAACGTGGCTTGCTTCGTCAGTCCGTATTTTCTATCCCTGATTTTTTTTTTTTTCAGGACATCCTGTGTCTCAGACACTTCTATGGACTTTTTGGACTTAAGTCGCTGTCTCTGATACCCCTTTTCCACCAAATCAGTTCCAGGGCTGGTTCGGGGCCAGTGCTGGTGCTGGTTTACAACTCGTTCAACTTGCGAGCCAGCTGAGAACCAGTTTGCTTTTCCATAGCTCGCGGTGCTAAGGGAAGCCACGTCATTACGTCGCTGTATACGTCAGTTACGTCGCTGTATACGTCAGTTACGTCGCTACGTTTGCATAAACCTTGGTGCGAATATCGAAGCAAAAACAACATGGAAGAAGCAGCAGCAACAACAACAACAATAATAATAATGGATGACTTCGCGTTTGTACAGCTGCTGCTTCTCGTCGCTTAAAAATGGCGATCTTTTGCGGTCTTGTTATTGTTGTTGGTCTTAACAACTCCGCCCCCCCCCCATGACATATGCGGTTCTTTCCTCTGGCCCAGCAGAGAGTTGCTGCTAGCCTGGAACTGGTTTTTCTGGCCCCAGAGCCAGTTCTTTGTCAGTGGAAACAGAAAACCCGGTTCCAAACTAAGCACTGGCCCCGAACCAGCCCTGGAACTGCTTTGGTGGAAAAGGGGCATGAATGAGGCTCTTGCTGAACTGAATTATTGGCGAACTTTCACAAAAAAGAGGTTTGCTGTCTGTGCAAAGCAGAACATAGACGTTGTCCAAAATGCTGTCCAAAAGATGTAACACAATTTGTCCTATAACCAGTTATTCACAGATGGCTGCTGGGAAAAGTAGACAGAGACACACTGAGGTTACAGAAATGTGTGTACGTTAACGGAGCTGTCAGACTGCGAGCGTGTTGTCACAGTCAGGTTCATTGTTGGCCTTGCACATTCTTACTAGTGTTAGAAAGCACAGCCTGTTCTGTGTTCAAGCATAAAAGAAGCTCAGCTTGTCGTAGTAGTGAGCTGACAATGATGATGCCATTGCTCTGTGGGTTTGCGGTTGGAAGTCACAGTCAAGCTTGACAGTGGATAAAAAATGAAATGACTCCAGGACTGATTTAATTAAAACGATAAAGTGAATTTCAGGTCATTTTCTTCTTAAAGGTAGGCTGCCTTTCAGATTTTTCAAGTGTAGGTTATAAAAAGAATTTTCCCCGACGCCCATTTTTTGTTTAGTGGACTGGATTCGAATCACGGACTTCCAATATTTTATTAGTTTTTTTTTTTTAAATAGAACAATTAATGAATTTATCTCCACATGGCCCTAAATTCCCCGCTATTTCTTCCTGCTTCACCATGATCCAATACAAGATACTACCGGTACGTCACGCATGACGTGGTGGGCTTTCACTGTTCACGCAAGGCATTGTGGGATACAAATTAAAACCGAAGAGAAAAATGGAAGGCGTGAGTGTGCGAATGAAACGTGAAAGACCGACTACAGTAACGGAAAGAAAGCGAGAAGAAAAGAGGTTATGTTATATACGAAGGAAAGGAAACGCAGGACCAAACTAATAAATATATATCCGTGCTCAGCGAGCACCTCGGTGTGATCAGCTGTTCGTTTAGCAACAGAATGATGGAACTGTCAGTGCACGCTCAAAGGTAAACCTGTAGATGGCAGTAATGCAACACTGGATGCCAGCTGCTGTAAAACCCAAAAGATGAAGAAAAAGAAGCAGGTAAACCTGCGCACGGATTTCCTCTGTCTGCTTGACTGCGCAAAGCGAGCGATTTCGCGCACATTATTTGCTTCAATCCCATCAAATTAAATAACTTTCCAGCCACAGAATGGCCTGATATTTTGTGAGATATTACAGAAATAAACATATTTTGGTCCGTCTCAGAAACTGTTCTCTCATTTGGGACATTATGGTCAAAAAATAAATTTTCTAATTTTAATTTTTTTTTTTTTTTTGCATTTACCCAACACTCAATGTTTCTTTTGTCACGTTCAATAAGAATAAAGGTAGTATCTTGCTTTATCTGGCCTCCACTGTGGAAAATCTTTTTTGATTACAATTCAAATGCTTTTGTCAAATTGATTTCCATATAAAATAACTACATCATGAAGAATTAAAGCCCCTCCTTCACAGATGAGTGAAAATATTGAATAAATTTCCTCTTTTTGATTGCTTGGGTTAAAAACGCCAAATTATGATGACTGAATTGATTATTCACTTAAATATGAATAATATGATACATTTTGGGTATTTGATATGGCGAAATGGGACACAATGGAAAAATCAAGAACGCACCGGAAAGATGAGAATAACGGCAGCAGTAAAAGAACAGCGACTGTACCGGCTGAAGGTCGCACGGGTCTCTGCTGCGGCGCGCGAGCGAGAAACGGGACATCACTACCGCACTGGCCATAGATTCTATCAAAAGTTCGATCTAAATTGACCGTGGTTGCAAAATATTGGCCAAAAATACGCAAACACTACGAAATATGAAAGTAAGATGGAAAAGAAACACATTCTATTGCCTTATACTGCAAGACTAAAACAAAATAAAACTGTCAACTCACCTTTTCAGCGATAATGTCCGAACAGATCACCCGCGTAACAGAAAGACCGCAAATGGAAGCACGATCAACTTCTAACTGTTGGAGTGGAAAATTCCATTCTACACATGCAAATTGTTAATGTGTGTCCTTTCCCGCACACAAATAACACGCTACGGTAAAAAATAGACCACGACTCATTTTATAGCTCAGAAATTCATACAAGACCAGCAACCATCGTAATATATTCTGTAAGAAACATATTCTATACCTAACTTTCAGCTTTCGTTTTAAAAAACAAAATCGCAGATTTATAACTAAATTTTTATACGGCGTAGTGATTTTAAGTTACTACTTTTGGTGAGGTCGTGACCTTGACCCTGAGGCTTTCCGTTTAGATCAAAACACACGATCGTATTGGTTTTGGGGATGCGGAAAACGGAGTTACAACAGTGATCAAATATTTTGCATGATGTTTTATTACGGTTATGATTTTTCTGTGAGCGCCCCAATTCTTAGGTGTATAAAGTTACAACTTAAAATGCAATCAGTGATGACT
This sequence comes from Neoarius graeffei, assembly GCF_027579695.1. NCBI lineage: Eukaryota > Metazoa > Chordata > Actinopteri > Siluriformes > Ariidae > Neoarius > Neoarius graeffei. The sequence continues at coordinate 9,018,390 of NC_083573.1, forward strand.
GTAGACTTTTCAGTGGTACAACCTTTTTAAGGGAATGCGATGTAGTCAACCATTTATCATGTCCCGGATCAAGCCGCCATTTTTCCACAAATTTGCAGAATTTTTGCCAAATTCTGAATCAAGTATTCACATCAAAGATTTAGTTTTGTCTGTATTATTTCTTTCATCATTTTATTTCAAATTAAAACCATCACCATTCAAAACCGTATAGTTTATTGACTGCGTATATTTAGTGGGGTACCCCCACAGTACCCAGTTTCTGAGACAGACCCATGTCACAATGACCGAATTTCAGAGGGAACGAAATTTCACCGGTTTTATGAAATCGAAAGGCCGTCTAGTTTTAATAAAGTCATATAAGCAGCAATTGGTTTATTCCCAAAACATCTCAAAACCCCTCAACATACACCAGTCAGCCATAAAATTAAAAACACTGACAGGTGACGTGAACTACATTGATTGTATTGTTATAGTAGCACCCGTCAAGGGGTGGGATATATGAGGCAGCAAGAGAAGTCAGTTCTTGAAGTTGATGTGTTGGAAGCAGGAAAAATAGGCAAGTGTAAGGATTCGAGCGACTTTGACAAGGGCCAAAATGTGATGGCTAGATGACTGGGACTGAGCATCTCCAAAATGAACCGTAGGTGCTAAAGAAGGCAACTGGACTTGCTTGAAATCCTTGAAGACGTCTTCAAGGATTTCAAGCAAGTCCAGTTGCCTTCTTTAGCACCTACGGTTTACGATGACCTGGATGACTGAGAACCTTCACAGACATATCTCCAAAATGGCACATCTTGCAGTGGTTAGTACCGGCCAGAATTGGATGGCACAGTTGTGCAGTGGTTAGCACTGTCGCCTCACAGCAAGAAGGTTCCGGATTCGAGCCCAGTGACCAACGGGGGCCTTTCTGTGTGGAGTTTGCATGTTCTCTCCGTGTCTGCGTGGGTTTCCTCTGGGTGCTCTGGTTTCCCCCACAGTCCAAAGACATGCAGTTAGGTTAACTGGCTACTCTAAATTGCCCATAGGTGTGAATGCGTGTATGAATGATTGTTTCCCAAGGCCGGAAACGTGAGCAGGAAGGGCATCCGGCGTAAAACTGTGCTCCAATTAATATGACATGTCAAGGACATGGCAGTGACCCCACATACATAAGTGGGACAAGCTGGAAAAAGAAGAAGTACCGACCAAAAGTGGTCCAAGGAAGGACAACCAGTGAACCGGTCATGAGTGTCGAAGGCTCATTGATTTGTATGGGGCATGAAGGCGAGCCCATATGGTCCAATCCCACAGAAGAGCTACTGTAGCACAAACTATTGAAAAAGTTAATGCTGACACCTTTCTGTTTTCGCAAGCATGAACTTTTTCAGCAGTTTGTGAGAATCAGTGTGCCTTCCACACCCATGACCCTGTCACCGGTTCACCGGTTGTCTTTCCTTGGACCACTTTTAGTAGGTACTAACTACTGCATACTGGGAACACCCCACAAGATGTGTCATTTTGGAGATGCTCAGACCCAGTCATCTAGCCATCACAATTTGGCCCTTGTCAAAGTCACTCAGGTCACTTTTCCACCAAAGCAGTTCCAGGGCTGGTTCGGGGCCAGTGCTTAGTTTGGAACCAGGTTTTCTGTTTCCACTGACAAAGAACTGGCTCTGGGGCCAGAAAAACGAAAAACCGGTTCCAGGCTAGGACCAACTCTTTGCTGGGCCAGAGGAAAGAACCGCTTACGTCAGCGGGGGGGGGGAGAGTTGATAAGACCAACAACAATAACAAGACCGTGAAAGATCGCCATTTTTAAGCGACGAGAAGCAGCAGCTGTACAAACGCGAAGTCATCCATTATTATTGTTGTTATTGCTGCTGCTGCTGCTTCCGTGTTGTTTTTGCTTCGATATTCGCGCCAAGGTTTATACAAATGTAATGACGTAACTGATGTATACAGCGACGTAACTGACGTATACAGCAACGTAATGACGTGTCTCCCCTTAGCACTGTGAGCTACGGAAAAGCAAACTGGTTCTCAGCTGGCTCGCAAGTTGAACGAGTTGTGAACCAGCACCAGCACTGGCCCCGAACCAGCCCTGGAACTGATTTGGTGGAAAAGGGGTATCAGATCCTAACGCTTACCCATTTTTCCTGCTTCCAACACATCAACTTCAAGAACTGACTGTTCTCTTGCTGCCTAAAATATCCCATCCATTGACAGGTAACACTGTAACATCATCATTCGTGTAATTCACTAAGTGTTTTTAATTTAATGGCTGATCAGTATATATGGTCACAAATTGCCCATTTCAGTGTATGGTGGATTTCCCAGTGTGATAACCACTGCTGCTGTAGTGTAACTTTTGTTTTGGTTTTGGTCCGGACTCCAGCTTCCCATTCTTATAATTGACTGATTATCCTAATGTGTTCACCTATTCCATGTCGCGCCTTGAGTCGTTCGGTTATTTCTGCCCTTTTGTTGCTGTTGTTGCTGTTCCATGGGGCAGTTACCTGACGATGCTTTCGTGTCCTCAACCCCAAGCTTTACTTTCCCGTGTTCTTTGTGTCTTGTCGTATTTTCTGGTTTGGATCCTCACCTGTTTTCATATTTGGATTTTGGATTATCCTCGTACTCCCCTACCTGCCTGTTTTTTTGATCCTGGCTCCTTCCACACATTACATGTCACGCATAACCAATTCTGGGCCTATGCACATTTCAGTCTGAATTAAATTCCAACACTTTCAAAAAAAATAAATAAGTTGAAGTTTCAAAAAAATAAGCTCCTTTAAGTCAATAAATAAATAATCAATGCAGAAAGCTGCTGCACAGTGTAAATTACAGAGAAAAGCCAGGATCCTCCAGAAGATCAAGAGGGAATTCTCTGACCTCGATCTGACTACGATTGTGTCGCACTACAGCACAAGCACAAACACAGACACACACACACACTCGAGTACTGCACAACTCGAGCCAGCAGAGTTGGAACATAGCGACACAAACACAGATGGAGATTTAAACCTTGGTGGAACGGGTTTAGCAAAGTGTGTGCAGTCGAGCATTGTGGTAGTTTGCCACTTTGGATTTGGATCAGGAATACGCATTTCTACACGGATGCCAATATCCGTACGCTCTTGGCTTGTGCTCATACACTACGCATGACACGTCCTGAATTCAACAGACAAATTTTGACAAATCAGGAGCCTTCGTAGCTGGGACCATTTCCCAAGCTTTCTGGTTTTGTCGGGGATCGTCCAGTAAACCCAGTGGGCTGCTGATATCCCAATGATCAGCATTCTATCCAACAAAACAAATACCTTTCACTCTACCAGATTTCCAATGGTTTGTGTGTTTATTGGTAACTTGAAGATGTACCTGTAGCTTGTTATTCATTCCTAAATCCCACTGCTTACTACACTACAGACATCAACCAAACTAACAAGCATAAATTTCATTTTTTCTCCTTGCTACCTTGATTCTAATATGGATCAAAGGCGGGTGGCACAGTGGTGTAGTGGTTAGCACTGTCGCCTCACAGCAAGAAGGTCCGGGTTCGAGCCCAGTGGCCGATGGGGGCCTTTCTGTGCAGAGTTTGCATGTTCTCCCTGTGGGTTTCCTCCGGGTGCTCTGGTTTCCCCCAAAGACATGCAGGTTAGGCTAATTGGTGGCTCTAAATCAGGGATGCCATGGTTACGGCCCGCAGGCCAGAAGTGGCCCGATTGGACATCACATCCGGCCCGTGGTTGATATGGGAGAGCCATTTTTTAATTAAAAAATTTAATAAAATAAACTTTCATCTAATGGTTTTTCCTTTAAAAAATTAAATCTGACATTTTATTTTTATTCAATTTTCGTGGAATTATTTCAGTTTGTCTTTTGCTGCTGCCCGCCTCAGCTGCTGCAGCGCGTGCGCTGACCAGGATGTTAGCCTACAGTGTTGCGCGCTGTTGAAGGATAAGTACACATCTGTTGCAATCGAATCATTCTACAAATACTTGCCGCCAGAGTACCCAGTTATGACGGCATTTGCAGGCAAAATATTGTGTATGTTTGGGACAACATATTTATGTGAGCAGGCCTTTTCTGTGATGAATATTAATAAATCGAAACTGCGTAATCGCCTGACACACGAACATCTCAATGACGTTATGAAAATAGCCACGGCCCAGAACCTGTCCCCCAATGTCGACAAGCTAGTGAAAGTTAAAAGGTGTCTAGCTTCGACAAGTAAAATGTAGCTGAAGTAGGTTTGTCTTCCCATTCATCATATTCCTGTGTGATATGGTTGGGAGGGAATAAAATGGGTTGGATTTTACTGATGTATGCTGTACAGTAGGCTAATGCCATAGGCATGGGTTTGTGAAAATGTGGGTTGGAGTTGTATGACTGGCAAAGGAAACGTGCCATCTGTTGTTGAGCCAATGTAATGTGAGGTCATATCTGGCTTTTTTTCAAGAACCTTACGTTTTTCTACTGAATATTAAGTCACTTTGCTTATTTTTTGGATTGCTTTGTTCTGGCACTTATTTCTGTGACTTGTTTAGGAGTGTTTGGCCTTGACTTTTTTAATTGGCCTAATTTTGGCCTAACAATGCTTTTATGTGTAAGCCTTCAATAAATATGATCAAAATAATTTACAGTTTACTCTTGTGTTATTTGTAGAAAATGTGTTGGCATTGGCACCTAGTCTATTTTGTTGCATTTCTAAATGTGGACTACTTGCATGGATATGTCCGTGTCACATTTTCAAAGGGTAAATATCTGCTATGTAATTGTATGTCTCATTGTGAGGCTATTGTGGTGCCAATACAATTCCTTTTTGATGTGTTGTTGGCATCATTTTAAAAACAGTATATCCATGTGTTGAGTTACCTAAGGTGTAATTCGGCCCCCGAGGTCCCACTTAAAAAAATCTGGCCCCCTAACCAATTTCACCCTGGCATCCCTGCTCTAAATTGACCGTAGGTGTGAATGGTTGTCTGTCTCTGTGTTGGCCCTGCGATGACCTGGCGACTTGTCCAGGGTGTACCCTGCCTCTCGCCCACAGTCAGCCAGGATAGGCTCCTCCTTGCCTGCGACCCTGCACGGGATAAGTGGTTACAGATGGATGGATGGATGGATGGATGGATGGACATTGGTGAAAGTGCTCTGTTCTCGACTTTGGAAAAATATATCTATATGCTAGTACAGCTCTGCTCAAGTCTAAAGATACCAACAAGGAAACAAGTCAATACATAAGCAAGAAAGATTCCTTCAATCAGTAATTTTCTTGAACCGCTTTGTCCAGGTCAGGGTCATGGCTGATTCAAAGCCCTTGGATTGGATGCCACTACACACAACATTTCAAACTATCATTCACGGGGGCGTCGTGGCTCAGGTGGATAAGGCGCCATACCATAAATCCGGGGACCTGGGTTCGATTCTGACCTGAGGTCATTTCCCGATCTGTCTCTCTCTCCCACTCATTTCCTGTCTCTACACTATCCTATCCAATAAAGGTGAAAGAAGCCCCCCCCCCAAAAAACAAAACAAAACTTAAAACTATCATTCACAACAAGAGGAAGTATCAAGTCCTCAATGCACCTTCCAAGATGTTGTAGAGGAAACATGTAGACAGGAACCAGGGTAAGAGTCATATGAGGTGCTTAATGAAGAGGTGGGTCTTCAGCCTGTTCATTTCACTTCATTGTCACTAGAGAAAAATCTCCAAGCTCATCTTCCTTGCATTTACAACAAGAATGAGTTGCAGTTTCTTCCTGGAACACCTATGATTTGCTGAGAAATTATTTGAAGAGCTTGTTAAAAAAAAAAAAAGCAGTGTTACCGCTCGAACAGACCCACTGCTTTTTTTTTTTTTAACTAGCTCTTCAAATAATTGAAGAGCTAGTTAGTTACCCTCTCTAGCTAGTTACACTCTCAGGCCTGAGTACTGATCCTTGAGGGACACCAGGAAAGAGTCTGTATTGTGCTGATGTGTGACCAAGCGTCCCTTCTGGTAGAGAGCAATCCACCGCCGTGCTGAGCCAGTGCTTATCGTGGTTAAACATGTTGAAACTACAGAGGGGTCCAAGAGGATCAGGACTGAGGACAGTTTGGCTGATTTAGCGGAATGGAGCTTCTCGTGTGTTCAGCATAATGGACCAGTCACTCATCGGGAAGGCTAGCCGATGAGTTATGAGTAATCCACTTCTGCATATATACAGTATTTGTGAGAGCTTTTAGCTTGAATCTTGCCATGAATCAATGTGTGTGTGTGCGCAGATTGGAGCAGCTCGGCTTTAATGCGCTACTCCAGTTGATGATCGGCGTTCCTCTGGAGATGGTGCATGGAATTCTGAGAATCAGCCTTCTCTATATGGCAGGAGTGGTGGCAGGTGAGTGTGTGTGTGTGTGTGTGTGTGTGTGTGTGTGAGAGAGAGAGAGAGGTGTTAGTTGTGCTGTGGTTGCATTTTGACTAAATTCAGCATCATATTTATGCCCCATAGATCATTGGGACAGTCAATAACATTCACTGCCTCCCATCACACACTCACACGCGCGCATACACACACACGCTGGCCTGTGAATGTGTGCAGGGAGAAAGTGTAGCGAATCCATAATCGAGCCGCAAGACAAGGTCATCTTCTACTCAATAAACGCACACACGTTATTGCCACAGCAATGCAAACATTTACGCACTTTTTTTCCCTCTGCTAAGTGCATACTATTGAGGACGAGAAGAAGAGAAAGATACAAGTAATAGAGATGTAGTGTCAGACAGAGAGACAGACACACAGAAGAAAGACAGAACGATGGAGAGAGTGTGAGTGCTGAGCACTGCATCTGCAGCACTGCACAACATGGCGGTAATAGACAATCTGTCACACACACACACACACACACACACACACACACACACACACACTTTGTTCGGTCAATATGTAATTATCACAACTGACGATTATGTATTTTCCATCACGATTATTTACTGTGCCTGCTTTAGAATGTGCATCACACTTTTGCCTCCATGTGTGCTGAGAGGTGCCAATATTTTATTTCTGGTTTAGTCATACGATTTTTTTTTTTTTTTTTTGGACCCCTTGCTATAGCGAAGCAGTGATCAGACAAAGTTTGTTAATACGGTTTGATATCATTACTTTAATTATTCCATTTCTGCACCCATTTTAGCAATATACAGTACGTACATAATCACACACATCGCACTGACAAGGCAGAGAGAGTGAGAAAAAAAAAACATCATGGAGTGCGAGGAAGAAAAGTGAGAGAGTGTGTACAGAAGCGGAAGACGGATTTAATATTTTACCACCATGTGCTGATATCTTGATGCACTTTTGATGAGGATGGATGAGAGTCGTGTGTGTGTGTGTGTGTGTGTGTGTGTGTGTTCTGCTCCGTATCCAAGTGTGCAGCCATCAGCTTGTTGATGTTTCGTGAGATCTCCGGTAATGTTTCAAATCTGCGTAAACGCGCTGCAGGCAACAGAATGATGCCCACTCTTCAATAATAGAGGTATTTGTTGCCATGGTAACGGTTGATCAGCTTTGGTGGAATTATGAGGTGGAGAGTAAAATACTTCAGCTACTGACATCTCTCGCACATGCACACACTTTTCTGCCAACCACTCCCTCTCCTCTTTCTCTATTTTGTCACTCTCTTTCTGACTTTTCCGTTTCTCTCTCTGCAGGTTCTCTCACCGTCTCCATCACCGATATGCGTGCTCCGGTGGTCGGGGGCTCTGGGGGAGTCTACGCACTCTGCTCTGCCCATCTCGCCAACGTCGTCATGGTAACCAAGCCTAGCCACAGAAATGACTATGGCGTGCATCACTGAATGAGAGAGAGAGAGATGGAATAGATGTGTTTTGTTTGTTTTCAGCCTGTTTCCCTGGAGACCAAATGACTCTGTCACCTCTCACACACAATCCCGGGTACACACTTTGTGATAAAGTATTACCTCCTGTCTGCTTTCCTTATTTTGTCCCTTTTTTTGACAATAATATTTTAATGGGGGGCGGCATGGTGGTGTAGTGGTTAGCGCTGTCGCCTCACAGCAAGAAGGTCCTGGGTTCGAGCCCCGGGGCCGGCGAGGGCCTTTCTGTGCGGAGTTTGCATGTTCTCCCCGTGTCTGCGTGGGTTTCCTCCGGGTGCTCCGGTTTCCCCCACAGTCCAAACACATGCAGGTTAGGTTAACTGGTGACTCTAAATTGACCGTAGGTGTGAATGGTTGTCTGTGTCTATGTGTCAGCCCTGTGATGACCTGGCGACTTGTCCAGGGTGTACCCCGCCTTTCGCCCATAGTCAGCTGGGATAGGCTCCAGCTTGCCTGCGACCCTGTAGAAGGATAAAGCGGCTAGAGATAATGAGATGAGATGAGATATTTTAATGGATTGACATGTTTATTCAAAAACTAGATCTGCACAATCAAGTATGAATTCTGTAAATGAAACTGTATCACAGATTTGAGTCAGAGCTATGTTACATACTCAACTTGGAGCTACATCACAGACTCGAGTCAGAGCTATGGCATATACTCAGCTATGAGCTGTCTCACAGATACGAGTCTGAGCTACTGTATATCACATACTCAACCAGGAACTGTGTCACAGACTCAAGTCAGAGCTATATCATAGCTACGAGCTGTCTCACAGACCCGAGTCAGAGCTACATCACAGATCCGAGGCAGAGCTACATCACAGACCCGAGTCAGAGCTACATCACAGACTCAAGTCAGAGCTATATCATAGCTACGAGCTGTCTCACAGACCCGAGTCAGAGCTACATCACAGACCCGAGGCAGAGCTACATCACAGACTTGAGTCAGAGCTACATCATAGCTACGAGCTGTCTCACAGATGCGAATCAGAGCTACATCACAGACTCGAGTCAGAGCTACATCAGACTCGAGTCAGAGCTATATCATAGCTACGAGCTGTCTCACATACTCGAGTCAGAGCTGCATCACAGACTCGAGTCAGAGATATATCATAGTTATGAGCTGTCTCACAGATGCGAGTCATAGCTACATTACAGACTTGAGTCAGAGCTATATCATAGCTATGAGCTGTCTCACAGACTCGAGTCAGAGCTACATCACAGACTCGAGTCAGAGCTATATCATAGCTACGAGCTGTCTCACAGATGCGAGTCAGAGCTATATCACATACTCTAGTCAGAGCTACATCACAGACTCAAGTCAGAGCTATATCATAGCTATGAGCTGTCTTACAGGTGCAAGTCAGAGCTATATCACATACTCGAGTCAGAGCTACATCACAGACTCAAGTCAGAGCTACATCACAGACTCGAGTCAGAGCTATATCATAGCTACGAGCTGTCTCACAGACTCGAGTCAGAGCTACATCACAGACTTGAGTCAGAGCTACATCATAGCTACGAGCTATATCACATACTCGAGGCAGAGCTACATCACAGACTCAAGTCAGAGCTATATCATAGCTACGAGCTGTCTCACAGATGCGAGTCAGAGCTACATCACAGACTCGAGTCAGAGCTATATCATAGCTACGAGCTGTCTCACAGACTCGAGTCAGAGCTACATCACAGACTCGAGTCAGAGCTATATCATAGCTACGAGCTTTCTCACAGATGTGAGTCAGAGCTACATCACAGACTCGAGTCAGAGCTACATCATAGCTACAAGCTGTCTCACATACTTGAGTCAGAGCTACATCACAGACTCGAGTCAGAGATATATCATAGTTATGAGCTGTCTCACAGATGCGAGTCAGAGCTACATCACAGACTTGAGTCAGAGCTATATCATAGCTACGAGCTGTCTCACAGACTCAAGTCAGAGCTAAATCACAGACTCGAGTCAGAGCTATATCACACACTCAACTTGGAGCTACATCACAGACTCGAGTCGGAGCTAGATCACAGACTCAGCTATGAATTGTATCACAGACTCAAGTCAGAGCTATATCACGGATTCGAGTCAGAGCTACATCACAGACTCAAGTCAGAACTACATTATGGACTCGAGTCAGAGCTATATCATATACTCAGCTACGAGCTTTCTCACAGACTCGAGTCAGAGCTACATCACAGACTCAACCAGGAACTGGATCACAGATTGGAGTCAGAGCTATATCACATCCTCAACTTGGAGCTACATTGCAGGATCAAGTCAGTGCTACATCGCAGGCTCGAGTCCGAGCTACATCGCAGATTCGAGTCAGAGCTACATCACAGACTTCATAACCATTTCACTGTACCTGCAGCTGATGCCCATTTTTCAGGCAAGCAGAGATCATAAATTAAGGGACCAAGAAACAAGTGAAGGAAATGAGATGACTAAAGAGTTTGAATTAGAAATCACAAAATAAAACTAGACTGCATTTCTGTAGAGAAAATGCAAAGTGTGCTTGCTGAGCTGTAGCAGAACAGCTATCATGCTAGTATGCTAAAAGCTAGCATGCCAACATGCTAATGCCAACATGCTAACAACTAGCATGCTAACAGTTAGCATACTAACATGCTAACAGTTAACATACTAACATGCTAACAGCATACTCACATGCTAAAAGCTAGCATGTTAACATGTTAATGCTAACATGCTAATAGATAACATGCTAATAGATAACATGCTAACAGCTAGCATTCTAACATGCTAATGATTAACATGCTATTTGTTAAAATTCTAACACTTTAAGGCTAATATGCTGACAGCTATCATGCTAACAGGCTAACATGCTAATGGCTAGTATGTTAACTTTTAGCATGCTAGCACACTGAGGGTGACATGCTAACAGCAAACATGCGAACTCTGCATGCTACCATGCTAATCCTAACATGTTAACAGCTCTCATGCTAACATACTAATGGTGAACATGCTAACAACTCACGAGCTAACAGCAGGCATGATATCATAATGGGTAACATGCTAACAGCTAGCATGGTAACATGTGAATGCTTATATGCTAATTGCTATCGTGTGTGTGTGTGTAAGTACTCCTAATAAAGTGGCCATTGAGTTGAAGTTGATTTGCTGTCAAAGTCTCAAATGAGCAGATCCTTGCCAAATGCATCATCATCTATGGGGGAAGGGAAGAATGACTCAGGCTACATCCACACGACAACGGCAACGAGATGTTATTTAAAAATATATTGCGTCCAAATGGGCAACGATCAGTAAAATATCAGGTCTATATGGCAACGCAACGCTTGCTGAAAACGATGCAATACACATGCCACACCTCTAGGGGCGCTGTAAGACGGTCCCTTCGGAGACACCAGAACAATAGAAGAAGTAAGGACGCATGCGCATAAACTATTATGCGCGAGACTTCATATTAGCCACAAAGTCAGGAAAATCTGTTCGTAAAATTACATTATAATGACCAAATACAATGAAAAGTATTTTTCCAGTCTCACCTGTGAAAGGTAATCCCATGTGATCTCGTTTGGACGGCAAACCTGTTGGTACAGTTAAACGCAGCACATGAATGAGGCATCTTTATTCTCCGCTATGGCGGCGAGGATGACGTATGATTCTACGCGGAAGGCGGCGTCTTTAATGGTCCGGAATAAATTGAATGCGACACGTTGATGGATTAATTTGTTGTTCTACGCCCTTTTTGAGGAATGTATTGTAGGACTTAAACCAACATCTGAAGAGGTGAGATCGCTCCTTTTTTCCCCTATTTTTGCTGGCGGGATTGACTCTGCCCTAAGGGCTATTTTCTCTCTCTCTCTCTCTCTCTCTCTCTCACTTTGCGCCATTACACAATAAATATTCACAGTGAAAATATTTTGTAAGTGCGTTTCATGAACCAAGTTATAGGATTTGTTGACAACTCGCATCGAGTTCGTTACACTTCTACCCGGCGTGAAGCACTCACAGTCATGTGGTTGTGACGTCATTGTAAACAAATCCGTTCTACTCATCCAGACGACTTTGCAACGGCAACGTTGCCAGATCTTTCCACTCTGGAACCCGTTCTCAAAAAGATTGTGTTTTGGGCACCCAAAACGCCGGTGCCATGTGGACGCCAGGCCTAAACGATAAGCAATTGTATCGGATTCACCTGAATCCGTTGCCGTGTGGACAGGGCCTCAGTCAAGCTTCCACTAATTAGCGGCAAAATGGAGAAAAAATGGACGGATGAAAGGCAAGACAAAGACGAGTGCGGGTCAGAACCGATATCGTGTGTGTGATGGTGATTTGGCCTGAGGTGCCGTATGAAGTTTGGTGGATGTGTGGTGAAGTGTTACTGAGCAAAACTCCATTCATTTGAATGGGGCCAAAAATCAATGGAAGCCTAAGGAGGTAAAAAGAGATGTGTGAAAACCAAGGAAAAGACGAGTGCAGGTCTCAGATGAGGGGATGGATCTGTGCGGGGACTTGGGCTGAGGCATCAAGTGAAGTTTCTTGAAGTTTGGTCACTTGATTAAAAAAAAAAATTGATGGAGAGTGAAAGTTTTTCTCCTGAAACACCATTCATTTTCAATGGGGCCAAAAATCAATGCAAGCTTATGGAGGAAAAAGGGATGAGCAAAAAGAAAGGAAAAATATATGAGTGCGGGTCAGAACCGATTGCATGTATGTGTCAGGGGAGTTGGCCTGAAGTATCACATGAGGTTCGTGCATCTGCGATGGAGCGTGTCCGAGTAGGACGATTCGATTCATGAGCCCTGTTCATTCTCTATGGGGAAAAAAACAAAAGAAAAACAACAAGAACAAGAGAACGGGCACGTTGATCCAAAAGCTGTATACAAGCACACTACACCACTTCGGGCCAGACGTCTCAGAGTTGGAACAGTGTCTCCATCTCGAACGCCCTAGGAGGAGTAGTGGATCCAAAAAATGTGTCGGAATAAGGCAGAATATGTAAACTTAAGAAGAACAATAGTGTGCTTGCCTTTGCCAAGCACACTAATAAAATCACAAGACAAAGGGAGTTAGTGTTCCAGTGTTTGGGACAGAAAAACACATAATGGGACATAAAAAGACATTGATGTAGGAACAGGTGTGATCACTGATCATTGTGAATGGAAACCGCAGTACACAAGTGTGTGTGTGTGTTCTCTGTGTTCAGAGCGAGTAAAAGTGTAAGATTTATTGTGCCAAATAAGGCTGGAGAGTGGAGCAGAGTGAGTCACTTTAGTTCCGTCTGGTCTGTGTGTGTTTTTATTCCATCATGAATCATGAATAGCTTTTATCTCAAAATTACTTCATACATACAAACACATGGCTGGGTATGCACTTTCCTCACTAACCATCGTGTGTGTGTGTGTGTGTGTGTGTGTGTGTGTGTGTGTGTGTGTGTGTGTGTGTGTGTGTGTGTACTTCAGAACTGGGCCGGGATGAAGTGTCCGTACAAGTTACTGCGGATGATCCTTGCACTGGTTTGCAGTAAGTGTCACTAATTAGCTCCAACATAAGAAGCAGAAGATTTTATCGGGGTTCTTGTAAAATCTAGTGTTTATACAATGACCGCATTCATGTGAAGTGGATTCAGGGAAAAATACCGTCTTGTAAGGATTCTTTGTTTGCTTCCAATTTAAGAAAAAAAAAAAAGGAAGGTGCTTCATAGTTTTCATCCATCACATTTAATATTGTGAAATGCCCATGAAACTAGTGTTTCCTTTGAAAGCACTCATGATTCTGAAACTACCAGATTCTCAGGCAGGTAGACCTCCAAAATCAGTAAAGGTATAGAGATCTTGCAGTCACGTGACCGGAAAGTACACAGCCGCCATCTTGTCGGTAAAAAACGCAGCTGAATACTGCTGCACTCGTGTACAGAATGGATCAATTTTAACCGACGGACTACACGGCTCATTTTTCTAATGAACAGATAACTAGATATATGTCTAAAATAAACGATCTACAGATTAGTGACCCTTATGGCTTACTGGACGGAGTTTTCACGACCGTGTCGGTGGATGTTGAACTGCCAGCGGAATACCCGGACGTGTATAATTACCTCATTAACTTTCCCTCGCTGTTCAGTGGTGAAGCACTGCGTGCTTATAAATCTCTGGACAGTTATCTTTACAGAAATTCAGGATTTGTCAGCGACTCAGATGTGGCATCTTGTAAACAAGAAAATAACAATCCTCATTGGACGGGTAAGTCACTTAAGTATTGAGTACTAGCACTATTTATATCAGTATCTAGTATAGCACTGACCAGCCGATTATAGAATAGAATAAGGTAATTCCAGCTGTAATTCCAAATCGTCCGTTTTGTTTACCATGGATCTGGCGTTGGAGAGATAGAGGCTTAGCAGTGGAGATTTGAGTGGCTGTTTTCTGAGCTTAGTCAACAGGCCGGCTCTGCAGCCTCGCTTTTGCTTCCGCTCCCGGCGCCGCCTCCTTCGCTTTGCTTCCGATAACAATCCACGGAGACCCCGCTGGTCTCGCTATCTCGTCCGGAATGTTGTGCATGCGATGGAAATCGCTACAAACCGTCATTTTCTGCTGGAAACCAATGTCCAGTAAGTCCATACGGTTGTAGTGGATATTGAAGTCCGGTACAGACGAACAACACACAAAAATACACACAGAAAACATAAAAAACGTGCACAGGTAGGGAGAGCTTGTAGCCACAGCCGTTGTAGTAGAATTGTATATAGTAGGGTTTTCCAGAAGAAAAGGTAGAAGTAGAACCAGAAGTAGAAGGCGGAAATATGGCGTTTGACCGACAAGATGGCGTCTGTCACAATCTGGATCGGCTGTGACGTCACATGCAAGTGCTCCATAAACGCTGCACGTATGGAAGTCACATGACTCATACGATCCTCCTATCACGCTGTTCTGTGGCTGATTCTTTCAGACTGCATTCTTTCTAATTTTATGTTTAGCAGCAGCAAATACAGCTCTAAGTGTGTGTGTGCTAATTATAACCACAGGAAACTGCCCACCATCATTGTGCCCTTGAACGTTTTTTTTTTTAAAGCCCTTTATGCTCCATTGGAGCGGCAGGATTTCCCCCTTCTCCTGTTTCTTTGACCCCAGAGTATTGGATTAGTACAAATTCTGTGATTTAAATGTAACTTTTGGTTCATGAGATATCCTCTGACCCCCTCAGCGGATTAATATAACAATCAGTATTGCTGCTTACTGGAAGATTATAATGGGTTATTAGTAATGTTATGGAAATAATTCCATGCTTCAGTAGCTTATCATTACCTCTTACAACACGCCTGGAATGTGCAGCCTCTGTAATCGGCTCTCTTCCCCTCCTGTTCTCCTTACAATAACCTGGTTGCATAAGTGTTCACACCCCTTAACTAATCCTATCTTAAACAAGTGTTGCCAGGCAAAAAAACTCGCCCGGCAGCACTTATTTTAGATCTATATGTTGATAATGGTAATATTTCTCAATCATCAGCTGTCAGGTTATAGTCCTCTGAAAATCCATGACCTTGAGTTTGACATTTCAGAGTCATTCAAGGTCAAAGGTCACGGTGCCAGATGAAAGCCCATGTGGCACTTCTTAGAAGTTGATAATGGTAAACATCTGTCTACCATCAACCGTTTTCAAGTTATAACCCTCTGAAAATCCGTGACCTTGAGTTTGACCTTTAGAGGTCAAAGATAGGAGGCCATATAGGCCATATAGGAGTTCCTATATGCTTATAATAGTAAACATTTGTCTATCGGCAACCGTTTTTGGGTTATAATGGAAAATGTTATTTTGACCGAAAGGTTGACCTTTCTCGTGACCTTGACGTTCACCTTGATCCGATTACCCCCAAAATTTAATCAGGTAATCTACGGACCATTGCCCACCTACCCTGAAAATTTGAAGTCATTCGGTGCAACCGTCTAGACGCTAGATTGTTAACAGACAGACGCACACACAAACAAGCAAACAAGGTCAAAGGTCATGGTGCCAAATGAAAGCCCATATATGACTTCCTATATGTTGATAATGATAAACATCTCTCTGTCTCTAACCGTTTTCGAGTTATAATGGAAAATTTGCAAATTTTAGCAATGACCTTGACCCCCCCCGACATTTGACCCCCAACTGCTAAGAAAACTATGAGAGATACCCCATCATGTAGCATATCGATGGAAGCAGAATTGAAAGATGAACATTTTGGAATTGGTTTGAAGTAAACAGGATGAATATGAAAGAAGATATCATGAAAAAATAAAACAATTTTGCCCTTTTTGGTGACCTTGACCTTGATTGGATGACCCTCAAAATGTTGGAGGTTCTATTTGAGACCAATGCCCATCTATCCTGAAAGTTTCATGAAGATTCGTCCAGCCGTTTTCCAGTAACGTTGCGCACAAAAAACAAGCAAACAAACCCCACCGAAAACAATACCTCGCCTCCTGGTGGACTCCGTCCCGGGCAAGGTCAACTCAGTCTTTTTGAGGAAGAGTCTCCCAACGTAGGACATCTTGATTTGGCAATTTTATTCCAGACTTCCTTGCAGAAAAATGCTCAAGATCTATCAAACTGCAAGGGAATGTCATGTGCACAGTGCTCTACATGTCACTCCATAGGATTTCAATAGGATTTAGAGCTGGGCTCTGACTCAGCCATTCTGAAACCTTGCTCTTCTTCTTCTTTGTTCTTCGGGTCGTGAATGCTGGAAAGTGAAATATTTCTGCATCATCAGCTGTCTATCAGAGTCTTGCAGGTTTTGTGTCAAAATAATTCAGCTTATTTTTTTCGCGGTCCGGTTTCCATCAAATCCTGCGCTCTGATTGGCTGGCGAGCGGGTCCGTATCCTACAATACGGACCCCGGTTATGGACCTCTGGCGACTCGTTCGTTCACAACAACAAACATGGTCGCATTTTTTTTTGTCAACATTTATCTTTTTTTAATAAGATTTATTTATAAGATTATCAAAAATCTTATCAATTTTTGTCAGCATTTCTCAGGAGAATAGTATTAATTTTACAGCATGGACAGCGATAACGACAGTGTTCACAGCGAAAGCGAGTTTTACTACCCTGAGGAAGAAGAAATAAAAGAAAACATTTCAGGAGAAAGCTAAAACCTCTAACTTGCTAACGCCGAGCAAAAACATGTCTGAATCCTGAATGACACAATTTTGTATAAATAGGGGACTACATAGGCTGCAAAATATAGGGGGTTTTTTTCCTGCCATGGAAGTGCACTTGTATACCGAGAAGGAAGCCATTTGCATTACAGCCGTGAATGAGGATTCAAAATGGCGGCTCGGCTCGGTTTTCCCTTTCGGGCGCTCTCGTTTTCTGTTAGAATTTGGAAAAGAAAAAAATAAACATTATTTACCAGCTTAAGGTCGGTCCGTATGGTGAAATACCGTGACCTGGGCCTCGCTCAGTACTTTCAAGACCTCGGTCACGGTATTTCACCATACGGACCTCCCAGCTGCTACATAACATGTATATATATTGAGCTATCTATGAGCCCATCGAGCTTGACTAGAGCCCCAGTTCCAACTGAACATGACGCTGCCACCACCATGCTTCATCATGGGTATGGTGTTCTCTGGGTGATACGCGGTCTTATTTTTGCACCAAACATATCTTTTTATGTCTCATTTTTCACATCACATATATCTTGGTTTTGTGACTGAGATTCCGTACATACTCTTTCCAAACTTTTGCCGACTTTTGTGGCTTCAGTAGTCGGATGAAACCAAGGAGATGCAACCAGGTTATCATACGTTTTTTTTTCTTTGTATTGTCTTTCCCCTAAAACATTCCTGTCTGACATGATTGATTATGGTTTCATTTTTACACTTTTTATATGGATCGCATATATCTTTGGTATCATGGTAGCAGTGAACTTTGATGTCTTTGGGTTATATCCGATGGGATCATCACATGATATTCCTAAAACAATCCAAGAGACGAAATCAGCAGGAAAAGCAGGACAGCACCAAGGCAGTGCAGCTTTTCTGAGGAGACGAGAGCTTTTCTTAGTTCAATTTGATAGGACACTGCGGCATAATCAAAGGGCTGTTTCTTGTGTTTTCACATGATCAGTCAGGTTCATTTCTGTCTTTGGACGCAATTGTGGACCAAAGAAGAATAAAAACCTGGACAGTGTGGATCAGTAGTCCGTAGATTGTGTCTGTTCTGTTTGTATAACCCATTTGGCAATAAGGCAAGCATATACCGTGTCTTGCAAAAGTATTCACCCCCCCCCCCTTAGTGTTTGTCCTGTTTTGTCACATTACAAGCTGGAATTAAAATGGATTTTTGCCGGGCTAGCACCATTTGATTCACACAACATGCCGACCACTTTAAAGGTGCACACTGTTGTTTTATTGTGACCCAAACAATAATTTAGATGAAAAAACAGAAATCTGGATTGTGCATCGGTATTCACCCTCCGAAGTCAATACTTTGTAGAACCACCTTTTGCTGCAATTACAGCTGCAAGTCTCTTGGGGTATGTCTCTATTAGCTTAGCACATCTAGCCACTGGGATTTTTGTCCATTCTTCAAGACAAAACTGCTCCAACTCCTTCAAGTTAGATGGGTTGCGTTGGTGTACAGCAATCTTCAAGTTATGCCACAGATTCTCAACTGGATTGAGGTCTGGGCTTTGATTCGGCCATTCCAAGACATTTAAATGTTTCCCTTTTAAACCACTCCAGTGTAGCTTTAGCAGTATGTTTAGGGTCATCGTCCTTCTGGAAAGTGAACCTTTGACCCAGTCTCAAACAGGTTTTCCTCCAGAATTGCCCTGTATTTCGTGCCATCCATCTTTCTTTCAGTCCTGACCAGCTTTCCTGTCCCTGCAGATGAAAAACATCCCCACAGCATGATGCTGCCACCACCATGCTTCACTGTAGAAATGGTGTTCTCAGGGTGTTGGGTTTGTGCCACACGTGGCGTTTCCCATGATGGCCAAAAAGATCAATTTTAGTCTCATTTGATCAGAGAATCTTCTTCTGTGTGTTTGGGGAGTCTGCCACATGCTGTTGGGCAACCTCCAAACGTGTTTTCTGAAGCAATGGCTTTTTTCTGGCCACTCTTCCATAAAACCCCGCTCTGTGGAGTGTACGGCTTCAAGTGGTTGTATGGACAGATACTCCCATCTCCGCTGTGGATCTTTGCAGCTCCTTCAGCGTTCTCGTTGGTGTCTTTGTTGCATCTCTGATTAATGCCCTCCTTGCCCGGTCTGTGAGTTTTGGTGGGCGGCCTTCTCTTGTCAGGTTTGTAGTGGTGCCATATTCTTTCCATTTTGCTATAATGGATTTAATGGTACTTCATGGGATATTCAAAGTTTGGGATATTTTTGAGAACCCAACCCTGATCTATACTTTTTTTCACAACTTTGTCTCTGACCTGTTTGGAGGCTGCTTGGTTTTCATGTTGCTTGCTTAGTAGTGTTGCAGAGTCAGGGTCCTTCCAGAACAGGTTGATTTATACAGACATCATGTGACACTGTGACTGCACACAGGTGGATCTTAATCAACTAATTATGTGACTTATGAAGTGAATTGGTTGGACCAGCTCTTATTTAGGGGGTTTTGTACGAAAGGGGGTGAATACCTGTGCACACCCCAGATTTCTGGGTTGTTGTTTTTTTTTTTTCATTTTAATTATTGTTTGTGTCACAATAAAACAACAACAATTTGCACCTTTAAAGTGGTAGGCATGTTGTGTAAGGCCCAATCCCAATTCTAATTTCTAACCCTACCCCTACCCCTTCCCCTTGGCCCCTCCCCTTGAAACTGAGCTACAAGGGATAGGGCTTGAAATTCAACCCTTACGTATTGGGATAGCCCTTCAACGATCGCATACGTCATCGCGTACCTCCGTCAGCGTTTACGTTAGCAAAACGCGACCAAATGCGTCATTGGCTGCGACCAGCCGCTACAGTCAGAGCCAGAACCAGAAATCTCTGCTGGCAGGGTGTGATTTGTTAACTAACACCACTGAATGGGATATCTTTGGCGCTTCGTGCACCACATCCGACAGAATGAGGTGTCAGAACACTCATGTAAACAATAAAAGCGAGAATAACAGAACAAAACGTACGCAGTCAAGCAACCGAAAACAATACTCACTCCCAAAGCTTTTTAGCAACAGCTTGGATTTCAGAAATCGCTGCTCATTCTCAGCTCGAAAGCGAATCGAGCGGCGTGTTTCCTCTGGATAACAACTTAAAACACGTAAATAATGGAGAAAATACATTTATGACAATCTTTCGCCGCGGGAACCGCCATCTTTCTGAAATCCGCATGAAATCTCGCTGAAATCCGCATGGCATTGTGGGAAATCACTCAAACCCCTTCGTTCGGAGTCAGCTCCAGGAAAATCTCCGTTTGGAGGGGTACAGAAGCCCTACCCCTTCCCCTACCCCTCCGCGTTAACTGGGATTGGGATACCCCTACCCCTTCACGTGAACGCGCAAAATGGAGGGGAAGGGCCAAGGGGTTGGTCCAAGGGGTGAAATGGGATTCGGCCTAAATCAAATGGTGCCAACCCTCCAAAAATCCATTTTAATTCCATCTTGTAATGCAACAAAACAGGACTAACACCAAAGGGGATGAACACTTTTGCAAGACACTGTATGCATTAATTTCAGGGAAACTTATTCGACAGTGCTGATTGATCACGTTGGTATTTAACAAAGAAAAATATAATTGTTGATGTGGTGTTTTTTGTTTAATCAAGAAGGAGATGTTCATTGAACCTTTTAGAGAAGGAGCCTCCAATGGCAACACTTTGTATCAGTCAAAGGTAAAGCTGGAACATTTCCACCATGGGAAAGTCTTCAGGCCAAACGGTTCCACTTTCTCAGTAACATAAGCTGTGTTTGTTTTGTCTTATTACTTTCACGAGAAATAAAAAGTGAGGCTGGTGAGGGAACGACTGCTTATAGCTGTGCTGAACTATTCATGCAGACATTTAGTCCGCAAAATACTGTACATAATTGCATTTTTCAAAACGCGTAAAAGGTTAATTTGAAGAACAGAACCTGCCAGAAGCAAATCTTGCAAATATGTTTGCACTCCAATTTCATGTTATCGCTACCACCGTGGCCATAAAGTCGATGGAAGATTAGCTAATAGTCCTCTCATTTTGTTCAGGAAACCCGGGGCTTTCATTATATCTCTCATATCCATGACTTCATTCAGGAGATGTGTGCAAGTCTCACTGACTGTATGAACAATCGAGGAATTTGCTTTAACGCCGTTGTAACCAAGAACTACACTGCAAAAAAAATTTAAAACTGAATTTGAGGAGAAAATGACTTAACCTCCTAGGGCTTAGCGGTCACATGCGTGGACAGCACTTTTTAGAAATTCGGAACAAGAATCCACATATGTGGACATACTTTTTCTCTAAAAGTACATCTTATCAAAAGATGATGCTTAGTTTTTATTCTAATCAGGTTCTAATAAGCCCAAATAGCAAAGAGAAATAAAAAATGCATGTAAAAAAACAGCTTGGGCCTTAGGAGGTTAATATTCGTGATATTATCTTGATGCATGGACAGATATTTTTACTTGATAAGAGATCTTAGAACTAGTTGGTCGCAATCTAGAACTAGGTTTAATAATCTCAGAATTGGTGTCTTGTATTCTTCTAATAGGAAATTCTAGATTGTTTCAACTTTTTGCAAGATATTTTCACTTGCCAAGATATCATTTTTTGCAGTGTAATACCTTCGCTTTCTCACTTTCTCTGCCGTAGTGAGTTCAGAGGTGGGCCGAGCCGTGTGGCTGCGCTTCTCGCCGCCGTTGCCCTCGTCAGGGCCGCAGCCGAGCTTCATGGCCCACCTGTCGGGTGCCGTGGTGGGTATCAGCATGGGCCTGCTTATCCTGCGCAGCTACGAGGAGTCGCTGCACAAGCAGTGCTCATGGTGGGTCCTCGTCTTCTCCTTCGTCACCTTCCTACTCTTCGCCATCTTCTGGAACATCTTCGCTTACGAGCTGCTGGGAGTCCAGATTCCACCTCCGCCCTGATGATACGCCCCCAACTGTTTCCTCACTCTGGCTGCCGATGGCCACACACAACCTTCAGAAACTGGATTTCTTGATGGCCTCACTCTCCTTTTTGTTACAGCTCCACCCTCTTTTGACCAATAGTGGACGGATGGTCCACACAGTTTGGAAGTTTGGAAATTCTTACAGTGATTTTCTTTCAGGACGTTTCCTACCGTACTACTTAAACTCTTCATTTACAGACTCCCACTTGACCAATTCTAAAGCCAGGATGGGAAGATATGAATGAACTTAATCACTTCGGTTGATTTTTGTCCAATTTTCATCACCGGGCATCTAAATACAGTATGTCTTTCTCTTTTTTTTCAGTTCAAATGTTATATTCAGTGGTTTTTGGTTTTATGATTTTCAAAATGGTGCACTGTTATTTTTTATTGCTGTTACACTGTCTGTATTTCAGTGTTCTTTGGGAAGCTGAATGGAAATACAGGCAACGTCCACACTAATACGTTTTAGTTTGAAAACGGCATTTTAAAATGAAAACGGTCTCCGTCCGTGTCAGAAACAAATTCTATCCATACTATCGCGCCTGAAAATGCATATCACAGGACCGTTCACATAAACTGGGGACGCGTGTGCTGTGCTGGTATGAACAGCTGATGCCGTTTGTTTTCTTCAGGAAAAGAGTCACATGATAGGATAGGAATGTGACAAATCAAGGAAGACCCAATCAGGAAGTAAGCGTGGGTGTCTGCGTCCTCGTTTCCAAGGGTCTCCGTTTTCTCCCGTCTATGTTAAAATGCTACCTCGGAGTTTTCAATCTAAAACGGGGCCAAGAACATTTCCAAAAGTCTCTGGTTTTGGGGCTCGAAAACTTTGGAGTAGTGTAGACACCAAGCGTAAATGTAGCAAAAATGATGTGCTTTAAGACTAAAATGTATTAGTGTGGACGTAACCACAATTTCAAAAAGTTTCTGATCCTACACACACACACACACACACACACACTCCATCTAAAGCCCAGCCTTTCTTGTGCAGCTCTTGCCCTTTAACATTCTTCACACTTCATGAAGTCAGAGGGTAAAGTCCTTGATGTCAGACTTTGCGAGTCACCTGGTAACTGTTGTCTTGGTTGCTGTCAGCCCATCTCAATGGTAGCCATTATCAAGGTGTCTTCTCATTGTGGAATCACTGGTTCAGGCAACCGATGGCAAGTGTTTCGTAAAGTTCGGAGCAGTCGTGAAAATCCTATGAATGAAATCGTAAGTAAAAAATATGACCCCTGACGTTATCATTTTTTCATCCAAGCCAGCTGCAATCAGGAGAACGTTTTGCCGAAACAACATTCTGCCTTCGAAAACACTGAGGTGAAGTCCCAGACGCTAGAGATTGCTAGTAGCTACCTTTTGAGAAAACATGAAAGTAGACATTGTATGGTTCACAAAAAAATACCTCAACACAAAGAAGGGTCCCGAAAAATGAAAATAAGGTACAGCTCTTGCAGCTAGCTAATAGTCTGCTAGCTCGTGGTTGACTAGCGCGATCAAACTCTAGCTACGTAAATCAACACCTTCAGCTCAAGCCTGACAGAACACAGTGTCTGTGAACACTGAGTTAACTTTACACTTGAATTTACTACACAATCATTCCAATTTTACATTTGCTAACCTCACTCACTGCTTGTAGCCTACATACACTCATTATGGATGGGTAGTACACAATTGTTTGTGTTACCAGTGAGAAAAACTTTGTAACAACCAGAAAGCTTGGTAAAATGGATTCTGTGTTCTTGCGTTTGAGATTTATTTTTATTTTTATTATTTTTTTTTAATGGCTGATGTTATAATAGAATGCTAGCGTTTGGGACAGACCCTACATGGGCATTTTTCACTCTATGATTGCCAGATATCAGAAAATCTCATCCGTGTGAGGATTTCTGAAGGCCTTACACTACAAAGTACTCAAATCTGTAGTGCCAAGTTACCATTCGCTAAGCTGCTAATGTCAAATTGTATATTCAACGATATTAAATATCTTTATTTTTGTTTACATTCCTAACTTCGCTGTGGGGGAGGGGGAGGGTTGTGGGGTTGTTATATGAAACCGGAGCGGGATGGGGAAGGTTGGGTGGGATGTGGACCTTTTGGAAAAGCACGACAACGTTGCAGGTGTGTATTGTGAACTTTTGTGCCATAAGCTGTATATTTCTATTTGTACCTCTATTTATTCCAGTCATCGTTCTGTGCTTTCGGCTTCTGTGCGTCGAGCTGTGTGATGATGATGCGAGATGTGCTTTAAACCAGTGCAGCACCTCAAACACACATTAGTCATGTGCTTGTGGACTACAAAAAAAGATCAGTTGCAATGAACATTGGTAGACTTGGCTTTGTTCCAATAAAAGGAATTAAATCCTCTTCAGTATTCTCTCCCGAGCTAAGATGAAATGTCGAAGAGTGATTTGGGAAAACTCTATCATGAGCACAAACCTGCACTCCTTATTCTCATCATGCATGCATGCTTAACTAATCTATGAAGTCAGGGAGGACCACTCTTGATTTAAGGGAGGCTCATTCTTGATGTTTGGGAGAACCACTTTTGAAGGAAGGACCATCATTGGTGTTGGATAGGGCTATCGTTGATGTCACCTAGAACCACCACTGATGTCAGGGAGGATCGACACTCATGTCAGCTAGGAACACCTTTGATGTTAGGGAGGTACATTCTTGATGTCAGGGAGGACTGCTCTTGATGTTAGAGAGGACCACCATTGATGTCAGGGAAGACCACTTTTGATGTCAGGAAGGACCATTCTTGATATCAGGGAAGACTGTTCTTGATGTCAGGGGAGGACCATTCTTGATGTCAGGGAGGACCATTCTTGATGTCAGGGAGGACCATTCTTGATGTCAGGGAGGACCACTCTTGATGTCAGGGAGGTCTATTCTTGATGCCAGGGGAAGACCGTTCTTGATGTCTGGGAGGACCGTTCTTGATGTCTGGGAGGACCGTTCTTGATGCCAGGGGAAGACCGT
This sequence comes from Neoarius graeffei, assembly GCF_027579695.1. Taxonomy (NCBI): domain Eukaryota; kingdom Metazoa; phylum Chordata; class Actinopteri; order Siluriformes; family Ariidae; genus Neoarius; species Neoarius graeffei. Next base: position 9,043,289 of record NC_083573.1, read on the forward strand.
TCTTGATGCCAGGGGAGGACCTTTCTTGATGTCTGGGTGCACCACTCTTGATGTTAGGGAGGACCACTCTTGATGCCAGGGGAAGACCGTTCTTGATGTCTGGGTAGACCACTCTTGATGTCAGGGACGTCTATTCTTGATGCCAAGGGAAAACTCTTCTTGATGTTTGGGTGGACCACTCTTGATGTCAGGGGAAGACTGTTCTTGATGTCAGGGAGGACCATTCTTGATGTCTGGGTGGACCACTCTTGATGTCAGGGAGGTCTCTTCTTGATACCAGGGAAGACTGTTCTTGGTGTCAGGGAGGACCATTCTTGATATCTGAGTGGACCACCGTTGATACCAGGGAAGGCTTTCTTGATGTCAGTGAAGACCACCATGGAATTATAGAAGACCATGATAATTACAAATGCTATTTCCAAAAGCAGTACACAATATGTTTAATCTTGTATTAACTTATAGTGTGATATTTGGTCATATGTTTATCTCACCACGGTTCTTTCTACCCGTAAAAACAATTTGCATTTCGCTGTCAAGTGGGAATTTCTCCTTAGTCATAGTCATTCTAGACAAGTCTGACCCCAAGTTGGTCTCAATTTCAGCACACCAGGCCCAGTATTCATTGCAATTGATCCCCTGTTTATCAAAGCCCTGGAGACACCAAAAATGAGGTTTCTATCCAATCCGTTGATCTGCTTATTGCCAGAGGTAGAGTATGAAGTTGAAACACTGCCTGGCTGTGAATTTATCGTAGGGCACTGTGTGGAGCGTTAGGAGGTAAGAGGATCATGAATCTTCATCAGAGAGCACGAAAGGCCCATAAGGAAGATGAAAGTGAAAGATTGGGATATGAGAGACGAGGAAGAAGCGAGAAGTAGGAAGATGATTAACAGCAAGAAGGTAAGGAAGATGATGAAACCATTTTTAGAAGGTGGAAAATACTATAAAACAGTATATTTTTTAAAATAAAAGTGTTAATTGTTCCTGATAGAATCCAGAGAGAGTAGCACATCAGACTGTTATATAGTGGAGCTGTTCCTTATTTTTTAAGGAAAGGTGTGTAAATGTCTGTTTTGGCATCTGTTAGAGGCTGTGAAGTACCATCAGTCTGACCCTGTGTTCCAGTACTGGTCTAACTCCCACTTGTTATCTTCCCTTTGCAATTTTTTTTAAACTTGGTTGAGAGGTGTTCGATATCAGCAATGGGAAGTTCTAGGAAAAAGGACACAAGAGGCGAAATAGACAGGCTCAGGGCCGTGTTCCAGTCTAATTTTTATCATGCCCTTGTTGACTTTCCCAGGTAATTCTTTCTTAGGAAAACCCGTGCCCATCGTAATGGGCAATATACAATAGTGACACATTTTAGCTGAGTCAGTGCAAACAAAGTTAGTTAGATGAGCCTTTTCAGGCAGCATGGCTAGAGGAGTCAGGAACAGAACCCAGAAGGCATTGAAATCTGATTTCCTTTTAAAAAAAAAAATCAGGCTGTTATTTCTAAATGTTAGCACTGTCGCCTCACAGCAAGAAGGTCCTGGGTTCGAGCCCCGGGGCCGGCGAGGGCCTTTCTGTGTGGAGTTTGCATGTTCTCCCCGTGTCCGCGTGGGTTTCCTCCGGGTGCTCCGGTTTCCCCCACAGTCCAAAGACATTCAGGTTAGGTTAACTGGTGACTCTAAATTGACCGTAGGTGTGAGTGTGAATGGTTGTCTGTGTCTATGTGTCAGCCCTGTGATGATCTGGCGACTTGTCCAGGGTGTACCCCGCCTTTCGCCCGTAGTCAGCTGGGATAGGCTCCAGCTTGCCTGCGACCCTGTAGAAGGATAAAGCGGCTAGAGATAATGAGATGAGATGAGATTTCTAAATGTAAACAAGGGCAATAAAATATATAAGATATCCAAAGCAGGGGCAAAACTATTAGAAGTAACAGTGAAAACTTGAACCCTAAACGATTCATCAGTTTAGCACATTGAGTAGACCTGTACAACAGGATTTCCCTGTCAGAGATAACCCATTTCGGACACCAAGAACCTTTATAATATACGAGAAGGAACCTTGGAGGAACCCTTTTTTCTCAGAGTTTATTCCCTCCATACCAGTGGCGTGCACAGATAGACACGAGGTGGTGCTCAAGCACCTGCCCCTCTGCCCTCTGTCCAAAAAAGTGCCCTTTTGAATTTTTTTTTTTTACAGTTTACTGAGGCCAATGTCGACATGATCTTTTAGAAAAACCGCGGCATTAAAAGCGTGTGTGAAAATAATGTCCCGATGTGTGCCCCCTCTGCACACACACCGGACCTCTGTCTCTCTTGCTCTGTCACGTGAACAAGCGTGCAGTGCATTCAATGTGAGGTTGCAGCAGCATAGCGTCCTGGAAGCCACGGCCTTGTCGTAGCGCAGACAACACATCGGGCAGTCAGTCAGCTCTTCCCCTGCCCCACCAGCCAGGTAACACATGAATCGAGTGAAAATGTATTGTTTGCCCTCTCAGCCCAAGCTGTAATTATTTTGTCGTGAAGTAGCCCGTCGCATACAGAAACAACTGCACATGGCAGCCTTTGCCAGCTTATTTGCTCCCTTTCCATATGGAGAAACAAACTGAACAGCATTTTAAATGTAGCCTAAACCATTGAGGCAACCCCACTCTCCATCAATTCCGACCTGTTTTTATAACATGATTAAGAACATCACGTTATGCTAGTACGCACACCGTTATGCAAATAAAGGAGAGCTCCGTTGAGCCCATTGAGTGTGTATATTTCGTTACAAATTTTAAGATGATCTCGCGGAAATCTGTGAATAAACACAGTCTTGAGACTCAAGTCAGTGACGGGAAGATCAGACTTTCAGACTTTATCAGACTTTTTAAAGATGGAACTACAGAAAAATACCCAAAACTTTGATATGATTATGAACACAAGAGGAGGGTTAAATCTCAGACTTTTATAATAAGGTGTTCCACATGCGCAAAAAAGTGCCCCAGAGCACTTGCCCCCCAAAACGTCTGTGCACGCCACTGCTCCATACATTAGCTTGATATTAGTTCTGATTACAATTCATGCTAGGAAGTAGAATTAAGAGAAACTAAAAGTAGATGGTGTTTGGTTCACAGAAATACTGCAACATAAGCGTGAGTCAGTAAAAATGCCATAACTAGTAAATAATCTGATACGTCACCGGCTAACTAGTAAGATAGATGCCTGACAGAATGCTGTGTCTCGACAAACAAATACGACCTGTAACTATGTAACCATAGCTAGATTTACACTTTATTTTATTATACAATCATTCAAATGTTACATTTACAATGCGACTTTTGTGAAACATTTGTGAAACGTAGCTACTTCATTTTCTGATCGAGCTAGGACGCAGGCTAACTCGCACATAGGTTTGTTAGCAAGCTGATGTGACTGTTAAAAGTAAACAGCATCAACCGCACTGCTGCCAAAGTCGAGTGTTGTACGTTGTATTATTGTCGCGTAAAACTAAACGTCGCTAACAGTTAATGGAAAGCTATTTTAGTCAAATTTTCCCCGAAATACAGTATATCTCACCATAAATAGCCACTGAAATATATCGATATTTATAAACATGAACAAAACTTTATTATGTACATTAAGAAAATAAGGGCTCCTCAAGGGTTCTACGTGGAACTAGCACATCGGCTAGTTAGCAAGATTCAATACTAGCCTGTATTTCAAGTCATGAATGGAAGTCAACAAGGGTGCATATTGGCACTTGTGTCTTCTTCAGTAGTGCAGAGGTGTGTGTGTGTGTGTCATCTCCTGTGGAATTCTGGGACGTAACTGGAAGAAACAGGTCTCTATTTTTTCTAGAGGCTTCATCTACATCAAACCACAGCCAATAACTGCCACTGATTCTCAGAGTCAGTCCTCCAAATTGAACCGATGCCGCTGGCGCTGCTGTAGTTGTTGATTACAAAGATGCATGTTGCTACGAGCTCATCACTCTGCTCCTCTTTGTGCTGCCATCTTACCTGTAGTCCATACGCCAATTTGTAGTCCAAACACAAACTTCCAAATGGTGCCAAGAAACGATGACTCGTTTCAATGAAAAAAAAAATTATAATAATAATAATAAGCAGTTTACAAACTGAAGCTTTGAAACAAAAAAAAAATGTATTGCTAAGCATCTATTTTATTCCAGTGGGATCAAAGATGAAAAGAGATGTATATATATATGTAGTTTATATGAAATTCATTCTGAGTTTCATGATGTACTTTTTAAATGTCTAAAGCTGAGACATTTTCTATTGCTGTTTATTCAGTTCATTTTTTTTCTTCCTTTGTACCATTTTTCATTGTATCTGCTTTCATTTTCCAGCTGTGAGGAATAAAGAACCAAGCTGTGACTCTGAATGTGTGTGCTGAGGAAATGACAGACATACACTGAACACACACATTGGCCTCCCTTATGGTGAGTGTTGGGCCAAAAATGCTAATCTAGCCCTTATTTATCAAAAAGCCAAGACATGTTTCGTGTTCGTGTCTTTACTTTTACACTCGTGCTACAAGGGGAACACGGTCAACAGTTAATAAAAGGATATTTTACTCATATTTTCCCTAAATATATGGCTCACCATAATTACCTGGTCTTAGCTGGTTTAGATAATCTCTCACGCTGGTCTAGCTGGTGTTAAGCTGGTCAAGTTTGTTGTCCAGTTTGCCTCCTAATCTGGCAGGGGTTAGTTGGTCTTCTAGAGTGACAAGGTAGAATAAGCTGGACTTGTTAGGACCAGTCTGAGCAGTTAAAACCAACCCAACCAGTTAAAACCAGCCTGCAAGCATCCAAAAACCCCTCTAAAACATCGAACCAAACCAAACTGACCAGCTAGAACCAACCTGACCGACTGGAACCAACTTGACCAGTTGGAACCATCCTGACCAAGCAGGCTGGTTAGCCTGACCATCCAGAACCAGCTAGAACTAGATTACAAATCTTCAAAACCCATCTAAAAGCATCAAACCCAACTAGCCAGACCATCCAGAACCAACCTGACCAGTTGAAACCATCCTGACGAAGCAGGCTGGTCAGCCTGACCATCCAGAACCAGCTAGAACTGGCCTACAAATCTTCAAAACCCATCTAAAACCATCAAACCCAACTAAACTAGCCAGACCAGCTAGAAACAACCTGACAAGCTAGAACCATTCTGACCAAGCAACCTGGTCAGCGTGACCATCCAGAACCAGCAAGAACTAGTTTATAAATCTTTAAAACCTACATAAAACCATAAAACCCAACTCGCCAGACCATCCGGAAACAACCTGACCAGCTAGAACCGACCTAACCAGTTGAAACCATCCTCCTGACGAAGCAGGCTGGTCAGCCTGACCATCCAGAATCAGCAAGAACTGGCCTACAAATCTTCAAAACCCATCTAAAACCATCAAACCCAACCCAACTAGCCAGACCAGCTAGAACCATCCTGACCAGGCAGGCTGGTCAGCGTGACCATCCAGAACCAGCTAGAACTAGTCTATAAATCTTCAAAACCTACCTAAAACCATCAAACCCAACTCGCCAGACCATCCGGAAACAACCTGACCAGCTAGAACCGACCTAACCAGTTGAAACCATCCTGATGAAGCAGGCTGGTCAGCCTGACCATCCAGAACCAGCTAGAACTAGCCTACAAATATTCAAAACTCATCGAAAATCATCAAACCCAGCCGAACTAGCCAGACCAGCTAGAACCAGCCTGACAAGCTAGAACCATCTTGAACAAGCAGGCTGGTCAGTGTGACCATCCAGAACCAACTAGAACTAGTCTACAAATCTTCAAACCCCACCTAAAACCATCAAACCCAACTCGCCAGACCAGTTGGAACAAACTTGACCAGCTAGAACCGACCTGACCAGTTGAAACCACCCTGACCAAGCAGACTGGTCAGCGTGACCATCCAGAACCAGCTAGAACTAGTCTATAAATCTTCAAAACCCATCTAAAACCATCAAACCCAACTCGCCAGACCAGTTGGAACAAACTTGACCAGCTAAAACTGGCCTGACCAGCTAGAACCAGCCTGTAAATTTTCAGAGTATACGCACTGAATACTTCTCAGAGTGTAGCTTAACACAGTAATAATATCTTGGACAATGGAAATACTTTTCCTACCAAATATACTTTACCATTTACCACAGTATCATGGATTCAACTAGGCCACCTGTGCCTGACAATTCATCGGACATGAATACTTATATTTATTCTAGGTGGTTAGGAAGCTAGTTAATGAGTACATCAGTAAGTTGGTTTGGTGACAGGATTTTGTAGATCATGTACAATATCTGTACCTACTCACTGTTTAGCAGCAAAGTACTATGCGTACGTGACAGTCGACATAGTGATGTATGTCAACTAAATATCTATATACTGTATGCTAACTAATTAGCACTAAGCTAAAGTAAACCAGGAGGCTAGCAAGTCAGTTAGACTGTCGATTCTGGCTAGTAAGCAGATCCCTGCCGACTGCTGAAATCTATTAATGTTCTCACCTTGTGCTGAAGGGTTACACTTATGGTGCTCAGACAGTGAGCACTTCTTGTGAAACATGAAACAAACATTCTGCACAAACATGCCTACTAAACCTGATCATAAGCCGAGATTATTCTGAGCCTGAAAAAGTGCAACATGGTGTCCCACAAGGTTCTATATTAGGCCACTATTCGTTCCTCCTCAAATCCAGCCTGCTGGTAATTCACCACAATGTTGGCTTTAGCTTCTACTGTATGGTGATATGCTGAAAATGGAAGACGTGTATAAATGTAATATTGAATATAAATACAGTACTGTGCAAAAGTCTTAGGCACCCTTAGAGATTTCTATTTTATGACTTTGACATTATCGAGTCAGTACGTTACAAAACCATTTTCGAGTTCCAAACGTTTGGGTTCTTTTCCAACACAAAATTAAATGTTACAGAAAAACAAAGTTTGTATCTGAGCAGCATATGACATAAGAGAACACTTTTCAGATTAAAAAAAGAAAGCGACTGGGTTTTGGTGCAAAATGAAGACGCGAGTGTGACAGTCAGACACTACGTTCACACTGCAAGGCTTAATGCTCAATTCCGATTTTTTTGTGAAATCCGATTTTTTTGTGAGGTCGTTCACATTAACAAATATATGCGACTTGTATGTGATCCTCAGTATGAACGAAAAGCGACCTAAAAGTGTTCCGCATGCGCATTGCAGGATACGACGACGTCACACGCAGTGAGCATGGCCAGTGTTTACGGAAGTAATCTAAAGTTTCCTGTGTATGACAGTAGCCAGCATGGAGTACCTGGCGATGATGCGGTTGTTGTTGCGACGGAGCCAGAACATGCACAATAGCCTGATGTTAAGGAGGAGGTTGAGAAGGAAGAGGGCAAGGGTTTTGGCTCAGGCGTTCTGCGGGGTAGTGACTGCAACCTCCATTCAAAGGAACATCAAAGCCATGTTGTTGTAACTTTTTTTTGAGAGACCCGCCGCCTACTTCAGCGCAGAATAGTGGCGTTTGTGGCTTGTTGATGACGTGTAAGTCGGATGAATGCGACCTGGCGGTTCAGACTGAAGTCGCATATGAAAAGATCGGATAGGGATCGGAATTAGGACCACATATCCAAACGGCCTGGGTCGGATTTGAAAAAAATCGGATCTGTGTCGTTCATATTGTCAATAAAAGATCGGATACAGGTCACATGTGGGCGAAAAAAATCGGATTTGAGTCACTTCAGCCTGCAGTGTGAACGTAGTGAGAGTGTCCAGAAGAACTGTGGCTGGTTCTGGAAGATGCTCAGTAAAACCTACAGCTCGTTTCCGCATAAAACTGCACTGATTGTACTTGAGATTACAATTTTTTTTAAAGCCAAGGGTCGTCTCACACCAAATATTGATTTTGTTTCATTTACAGGCTTACTGTTTATAGTATTTTTTTTAATGTTGAAACATTTCATTTCATTATTTTTAAGCTATATTTGGTCGACAGTATTTCTTAGCATGTGCCTAAGACTTCTGCATAGTAGGACTGGATTAAGCAAGGTGGATAGAAACTACAAAAAGACTGCTGTTCATGGTTATTCTGTAAAACCTAGTTTAGCAATTGATTACCCAATAACTATCATTTAAAAACATAGCTAATGTAAGAAATATGCTAACCCTGCATGCCGTTATAGTGTATATATACACTTTTTTCATAATGTTTTTAGTCATTTTATTTATAGGCACTTCATTAGCAATTGTATAAAAATTCATTTTCAAACTCAAAATGAAAAAGGCTGTATTAATAAAGACTGTTATTCTTACTAACTCACCAAACATAGCTGAGATATGCAAATTATTGATGAGAAAAAAAAAGAAGGGTGTATTTTTCAATTTTGAATACAGACAGACTGAGCCTGAAGCCATATCTCATTTGCATGAAGCACATTTATGTGATAATGAAATTAAACTGGATTTCTTGTTTCAAAGCAAATTTATATCTTCACATCACATCATTAAAAAGAAGTTTTTACCATCCGAGATTTTGGGGACGCTAATTTTGACAAGATCGCCGCCTAGATTCAGTGCTTCAGGTTAAGAAATGAACGAGTTTGGAATTGTCATGATCATCAAGATGGTACATCATCTTCTCTTCTTCAGAGCATTGGGTTTCGATTCATTAGATGCCAATATTGCAAGGCGCAACACACGATCCGGCGTACATTAGTCCGTCTTGTGTCTCTTGGATGGCCGTTCTTCGGTCTCCTCCTTTTTGTTCTCTCTGTTGGTGCTGTAACTCGGGGGAAATGCTTCCAGCAGGGAGGGCTGAATCTGACTGGCGACAGCATACGCCCATAAGCACAGCTCCACCTTATGAGGAGTCCAATCATTCTGTTTGTCTGCTGAGAGAGAAGAATCAACATCTTTGTATGTAATTAACTGAAACTGCGAAAGTGCTCTGCTTCTAGTTAGTGCTGCCAATGTGCCCCTGATGACGTTTAATCTGAACATCAGAAATCAAGAATTTACACAGTGACGAAAAGCTGCAGTATCTGCCATTTTTTGTTGCCAATATCATCAGTACACAATGCTTTCTGGAGAAGTTCTCTACTGGAAAACTACTCATCGCTCCTAAGCATTCCAATCTTAGAAACCTCTCTTGAGCTAATAACCACCAATTCAGCTTCCCCAGGATGACCTGGTGATGGGGGGGGGGGACAAACAACACAAGACTCAAGCAAGCAAGACTCTGAATTCAGAGGTTGTTGGGCTTACCAATAAACACTGGGCTCTTTGATTGCTTGCTGTAGTTGGTCTAAAATTGCCACTTTGTGTTTATTTCATCTTAACTCACCTTATTGGTTTCTCCACTTGGCGCAATACAACTGACCAACATTCTGGATCTCGTCGGGTAGTTATGATGGAACACAATCCGTTATTTTTCCAGAAACAACAACTGAAAAAAGACGAAAACATTGCACAAAAATATCTCATAGTTGTTTCCCTGTAGGGGAAACAGGAGGCTGAACTGGAGGGAGTGGAGTTGAAGATGCTGAGATTTTCACTGGGAGTGACAGAGTTGGACAGGATTAGAAACGAGAATATTAGAGAGACAGCACATGTAGGACCCTCCACCGGATCATCACCTTGTCGTGGTATGGGGGCTTGCGTGTCTCAATGACCCTGAGAGCTGTGCCATAGGTTCAATCATATCGGACAGGTCGAGGGGTAGAGACCAGACTAAAATGATCCCTGGTCCTCTAGGTTGGGCATAGGGCTAACAACCGCATCCCGTAAAAACTCCTATTTTTACAGAAACAGCAATAGAAAGACCAACAAACTCTACTGGGTGCGATGGGCTTCCAGAGTCACTGCAAGAGACTCGTATGGTTGTCAGTGGTGAAAACTATGAAGAAGCCACTGACAGGAGGATGGAAGTTCGGAGTGCCAAAACCAAGATAGGACTCTGGAATCGAGGCAAGCCAAAGAACACTTGGCTCAGAACAGTTGAGGGAGAGATGAAGACATGGCAGCACACATGGGGTACCATCCAGATGCTGGCCCGGAACAAACAGGAGTGGAGGACTTTCATTGCTGCCCTACATGCCAGTCGGAATAATGGGCGATAAGCTAAAACACGTAGGACGGCTTGAAGACAAAGTGAGAGGTGAGATTGGGATGGTTTGGACATGTACCAGAGAGGAGACATCCAGGGTATATTGGGAAAAGAATGCTGGAGATGGAGTTGCCAGGTAGAAGGAAGAGCAAAGATGAGATTTATGGATGTGATGAAGGAGGACATGAGGACGGTTGGTGCGACAGAAAAAGATACAGAGGACAGGAGGAGATGGAGGGACATTATCTGCTGTGGTGACCCCTAACAGGAACAACCAGAAGAAGAAGAAGAAGTTGTTTCCTTGTAGGCAAATATGATGATGATGATGATGATGGAGTCTCCCGCCAGGCCGACCGATGAGTAGGCAATCAAGCTATTTGTTCATGTGAGTCCGCATGTGGGAGTGTTGAGACATGGGACATAGGACATGCCTAATACCTGACCAGCACAAGTGACTTTTTATGGTGAGAAGAGGTTGTGGAGCCCTCTTCCCACCCTCTCGCCAGCCGAAGCTTACAGGTCCCACAGGTGCATAGTATGCCACGTGTGGAATAACCTCAGCTAGTGCAGCTTTATTTTCAGAGTATCCGTCTCCTAGAAGGACTTCCGACCAAGGATATAGGGCTCCTTCTACCCTTTCACGGGTTTGGAATCAGGGTTTACCTTCCCCTAGACGGACTGCCTGCCAAGGCTAAGGAGCTCTGTCTGCCTGTGCTGTTCACCCTTAGCTGGGGGTCTGGTTCGTGGGCATCAGGGCGTATCCACACGCCAGTGGGCCAAGCATGCTGCATGTCTGGGGGCCAGACCTCCTCCGAGCTCCTTGCAGTTTAGCCTGGGGCCTTGCGGTGCCCAGTTTCCGTCTGTAGCCACGTGGAGATACTGCATCGGACTTGCTGTGGAGAGGCTACGTACTGGCAGGAGACACTTATGCACTCGGCTCTCTTTTTACAATGCTGCGTAGCCGCGAGGGCTGAAAGCGAGAGGTGGCAAGCACACTAGCGCTACGCCTACGCACGAGACCCATCACACATCCATTTACAGACAGGCAAATATGATGTACTGTACTGATCTGACGTACCTACCAAGAGTCCTGATAAGGTAGTGCTTTTCATAAATGCAGGACTTACTGTATCTACAGCTAGTCATGTGACTTACAAGCATCTTTCATTTGACCAAATGTAAAGATGCTGATTTTTGTTTGACTTTTTAAATTCACCAGCTATACCGTATTTGTTATCCATTTCTGGTGAAGCCATGGCCTAATGGTTAGAGAAGCAGCTTTAGGACCCAAAGGCTGCTGGTTTGATTTCCTGGACCAGCAGGAATGGCTGAAGTGCCCTTAAGCAAGGCACTGAACCCCCAACTGCCTCCAGGCTGCTCTGAGTATGTTGTACATCACTCTGGATAAGAGCTTCTGCTAAATACCCGTAACGGAATGTTATATTTTCGGCCCAAAACAAGATTTCTTAAACTGCTAATGTTTTCAGCTGAAGTTCCTCATATGTAAAAATAAACCACTGTTAAATATCGTAAATACTTGTTGACAAGTTTTCATGTCATTAAAGAATCTTATTTTAATGATCACGTCTGGCTAAAATCTCAGCTTTCAAGTCACGAAACCAGAGGAAACTAAGATGTTAGAACTGCGATAGGAGTAGTTTCAGTTTCTGCTCCTTCATTAAACTGCTTAATGTGGTGTTTGAGATTTGCGTGTAATGATTTAGATATAGGCGAAACTGTTATGATTTATGAGACTGTAGCTTTGAAGCATCAACGCAAAACCAAAGAATTAATCTTCTATATTTGATGTAAGGAGGAAGACTGTGCTTGATCGCTGGACGTTACCTTTGTTGAGCTGGCGTGTTTTGCGCAGTATTTCCTCCAAAAAGAGAGAGAAGTGCTTAGCTGTGTACTGAACCGGTCTCAGCTTGGCGACGCTCTCGACGACCTCATCAGCCATGAAGGCGACTTCTCCAGGAGCTCCTGCTGCTAATACAGCTACAGAAAACGAGACAGATCAATTTTGCGTTTTCATTATTTCCTTTTATAGTCTACTCTCGCATACTTGCCTGATGCCGTAGCAGGTCCGAGCCCTTTGAGCGTGCTCAGCTCTGCGATTGCTGATCGGACGTCAGGAAGGACCGCAAATGCCTTCTTGGTGCAGCAAAGCACCGCCTCCTCGCTGTTTGAGCCAATCAGCTGCTTGAGCCGGGGACGGAACTTCCCCCTCTGTGAGAGGCAGGGGAACCAGTTTGGGCCGTATTTAGAGTTGGATCAATATTTATACAGGGAAAGTTTCTTGCGTTCAGAATCGGGTTACGCACGATTTTTGCTTGAGCTGATTCTCTAGGCTCTCTATTCAGATTATTCAAACGACCTGCATGTACCGTAGTTCGCTAAGATTTTCTTGCGTAGAAGTGTCAGAGACAGGGTTTTTCAATTACATCTAGCCCACTGCTTTTATACACAAGCACTCGCCTTGAAATCGAACAAAATCAGGGATAGAAAATATGGACTTAAAAAAGGATCTCAAGGCTTTCTTTTCAAATATAATACAACGCAAGATAAAAACAAGACATAATAGCGATGTGAACAAGTTCTGGTATCAGCACATGACTACACACAGTCCTGAATATGGAGGAGCGTAGAATGCTCACACCTTCACCCATCATGGATAATGAAGTTATTCTATTAGAAGGTGCATTACTGAGTGCAGATATTAGTGTTTTTGTTTTTTTCAGCGTATACTCACGGTTAATTTCCACTCCATGAGTTTGACCAATTCGGGGTGCGTCAAAGAACGCTCTGTCCGAGCTAAAATGGCTGCTGGAAGCTCCTCCTGATACCTGAACGGTTGCATGTATTTGATATACAATTAGTATATTAGTACTATTTTGTGAAATGTATTTTTTCTTGTGTATGCAGCTGAGTTATACCATTTCTCTAATTCCAACAGTTTCGTTGAACTCTTCTTCTTCTTCTCAGCAGCCTTTGCATCCACCACAGCCCAGTATTTCGCATAAATTCCTCTCCATACAGCCGGATCCTCACATTGGAACAGACGCTCGCCTCCAGACATAACGAAACGCTGAGAAAAGAAGAAAGAACGATTCACGGTATTCAATTGCATTTTTATTTGTATGCCGTTTCTAACATTCGACGTTGTCATAAAGCAGCTTTCGAGAAATCTGAAGAGACTCGGTTTGGCTTGGCGGCAGTATTAGCATGAAGTTTGGACCTTTGGAAGATGATCCGTTTGAGCAGTGTGTACAGATGAGGAGGGAAGACAGCTGGACGGACAAAAAGACTAAAGCACTGCTGCATCGCTCTCTTTACAGATGAAGAGCTGAAGTGAACTGACTCCATTGTAGGCACTGTGGAAACCATTCATGAAAGCAAATGTAAAACAGACCACCAGGTCAATGAAAGATGATCATTCTTTAATAATAAGTGCAATTTATATAGCGCCTTTCACAAACCCAAAGACGCTTTACACAGGAGTTACCAAAAAAAAAAAAAGCCACACTAGAAAGAGTAGTGTGAGGTAAAGAGAAAAGTTTTCAAGTTAGCTTTAAAGGAAGAGAGAGTGGAACAGTCACGAAGCGATTGTGGTAACGAGTTCCAAAGTTTAGGAGCAGCAACACTGAATGATCTGCCATCCATAGATGCCAGTTTAAAATGTTGGACAGCCAGAAGTCCACAGACAGAAGGCCTGAGGGAGCGGCAGGGACAGTACAAATGAATTAGCTCACAGAGATAGGAAGGGGCGAAACCATGAAGAGCTTTATAGGTTAAAAGCAAGATTTTGTATTTGATCCGAGAAATAACTGGCAACCAGTGCAGTTGCTGTAAAACAGGAGTGATGTGAACAGTGCGCTTGGTGAGTGTGAGGACTCTAGCTGCTGAGTTTTGGATGGACTGCAGGCGATTGAGCAATGTGGCAGGGAGACCATAGAAGAGAGAATTGCAGTAGTCAAGACGAGAAAAGATAAACACATTGACCAACACTTTGGCATCAGTTTCCAAGAGAAAAGGGCGGAGACGTGCAATATTGCGGAGGTGAAAGAAAGCATTCTTAGTAATGAGTTTAAGATGGGGTTCAAACGTAAGGGTGGAGTCAAAGAGAACTCCAAGGTTTTTTATAACTTGGGAAGGACTAATAGACACACCATCAACATCAATAGTAAAACTGGAGAAGTTCAGAACCTGTCTTTTGGTACCTACTAATAGAACCTCCGTTTTGTTAGCATTAAGTTTAAGGCAGTTCTTATGCAGCCATTGCTTAAGGTCAGTGACGCAGCTGAACAGAGGCTATGGAAGGGGAGATAGTGATGTAGATTTGAATGTCATCAGCATAACAATGAAAGTTAAGGCCATGGTTACGGATAATCTGCCCTATAGAGATCTTGCAGTCACGTGACCAGAAAGTACACAACCGCCATCTTGTTGGTCAAAAACACCGCTGAATACTGCTGCACTCGTGTACAGAATGGATCAATTTCAACCGACAGACTACACGGCTCATTTTTCTAATGAACAGATAACTAGATACATGTCTAAAATAAACGATCTACAGATTAGTGACCCTTATCGATTACCAGACGGAGTTTTCACGACCGGATTTTGAACTGCCAGCGGAATACCCGGACGTGTATAATTACCTCATTAACTTTCCCTCGCTGTTCAGTGGTGAAGCACTGCGTGCTTATAAATCTCTGGACAGTTATCTTTACAGAAATTCAGGATTTGTCAGCGACTCAGATGTGGCATCTTGTAAACAAGAATCCTCATTGGATGGGTAAGTCACTTAAGTATTGAGTATAGCACTGACCAGCTGATTATAGAATAGAATAAGGTAATTCCAGCTGTAATTCCAAATCGTCCGTCTTGTTTACATGGATCTGGCGTTGGAGAGGTAGAGGCTTGGCAGTGGAGATTTGAGTGGCTGTTTTCTGAGCTTAGTCAACAGGCCGGCTCTGCCTGCAGCCTCGCTTTTGCTTCCTCTCCCGACGCCGCCTCCTTCGCTTTGCTTCCGATAACAATCCACGGAGACCCAGCTGGTCTCGCTATCTCGTCCGGAATATTGTGCATGCGATGGAAATCGCTACAAACCGTCATTTTCTGCTGGAAACCAATGTCCAGTAAGTCCATACGGTTGTAGTGGATATTGAAGTCCGGTACAGACGAACAACACGCAAAAATACACACAAAAAACATAAAAAACGTGCACAGGTAGGGAGAGCTTGTAGCCGCAGCCGTTGTAGTAGAATTGTATATAGTAGGGTTTTCCAGAAGAAAAGGTAGAAGTAGAAGGCGGAATATGGCGTTTGACCTACAAGATGGCGTCTGTCACAATCTGGATCGGCTGTGACGTCACATGCAAGTGCTCCATAGGAGAAACATATAATACAAAAAGAAGGGGACCGAGGACAGAACCCTGAGGCACACCTTGAGCAACAGTAGCAGGGGATGACTGATGAACACCTGACTGAAACCAGGCTAAAGCTAAGCCAGTAATACCGAAAGAAGATAATCTGGAAATGGTGTACCGTACAGTGTCAAAGGCAGCTGTGAGGCCCAAGAGAACAAGGCCGCTGAGATGAGCAGGAGGTTATTAACAAATTATTATTATTATTATTATTATTATTATTATTATTATTATTAATCAACACTTTTATACACTTCAAGGTATATGTTTTTATGACAGCTTAAATATTGATAGAAAATGTTGTACAGAGAAGAGTCATGTGTGAATGTCCTTCACCTCTTTGTTCAACTGGAAGGAGGGAAGAAAAAAAAAGCTGGACGAGTTTTGTGAACCTTATGTTGAAGCATAAAGCTGGTCTCAGATCAGAGTCTCATTCCAGTTGATTTGAAGCGCGACGACAGAGCGGAAGTTGAAGCTCGACACGATGGGTACACTTCCGGTGTGTTTAAGAAAAATATTTATTTTGAGACATTACATGAACACTATATTAAAAAATTATTATTATTATTATTATTACTATTATTATTATTAATGTAATTAATTAATTTTTATTTCTCCTTCTTTAGCTTTTATTCTGGAGTATCCGCGTGCTCGCCGTTCTGTCGTTTCTGTCTTCACACTGCTTCCCGTTTGTTTTGGAAAGGTCGGTTTCGCCGAATTATTTCATTTATCTCACTGACAAATAATTTATATTGCGAAAAAAAATTACAGACATTCATGTCGTCGACAGAGAAACACCGCGCTAGTTTGTTCTCACAGCCAAACTTTGCGGTATGCTAACTTACTTTTATTTATTATTGTTATTTTGCTGTTAGCTTGCTAGCTAACTCATAACGAATTGGGTGAAAGAATTGATTATTGGCTGTTAAACACTGCTTGAGAGCCGCTTGATGATTGGTGCGGTTTTTTTGAACAATGGACCAATCAGAGCCGTGATTAGAAATGAAATAACCATAATGATGGCTTGTGTGTAAATAGTAATAAATAGTGTTTTTATTATCTGTTTTTATCGTCAGCGTTTGGATTAGGAATGACGTGCAAGAAAAGACACGAATGATAATAAATAGAAATAAATGTTCATAAATAGGAATAAATAGCATTGTTTACGAGAGGTGCTACCTGACAGAGACCTGACGATTCAATATTACACTGATATCGAGTTGCCGATTCGATACCTTTTGCTTATAGAAACGCGATATATACAGCTATATACAATTATCGACACCTTAACGATTTTTAGGCCGTCGCAAAAGTAGAAAAGACTTGCAATACGTCAATTGTGCATGAATAATTCTTCAAACTTCCACTGGAAAAAAAAAAAAGAGTTGATTCCCGATGACATAGGTGGTGTTTACATTAGACCGTATCCGTATCGTTTTCGTTGCAGATGCACTGTTCGTGCACATTAAAACGCCGGGAAACGACTCCACAGGCGGAACAGTTTGAATCCGCCAGGGCCCACGTATTCAACCCAGTTCGTATCTGATCCGGTGCTGTGTAAACATTGAGGAACGAGGATACGCAGTGCTGAGCTCTAGCTGACGTCGTTATTGGACAACGTCACTGTGACATCCACCTTCCTGATTCGCTGGCGTTGGTCATGCCACGTTGGTCATGTGAATGAGCAATACAGGAAGTGTGTTGAGGAAGTCATTAAGTGAATGAGCAATAAAAGTGTGTTGGTTACCGTAGCACTAAGGCTACGTTTACATTAGACCGTATCTGTCTCGTTTTCTTCGCGGATGCACTGTCCGTTTACATTAAACCGCCTGGAAACGCCAGGAAACGGGAATCCGCCAGCGTCCACGTATTCAATCCAGATCGTGTCTGGTCCGGTGCTGTGTAAACATTGAGAATACGCGGATACGCTGTGCTGAGCTCTAGCTGGCGTCGTCATTGGACAACGTCACTGTGACATCCACCTTCCTGACTCGCTGGCGTTGGTCATGTGACGCGACTGCTGAAAAACAGCGCGGACTTCCGCCTTGTATCGCCTTTCATTAAAGAGTATAAAAGTATGAAAATACTGCAAATACTGATGCAAATACTGCCCATTGTGTAGTTATGATTGTCTTTAGGCTTGCCATCCTTCCACGTGCAAGTGGTAAGTGATCTGCGCTGGGATCACACACACAGCGGCTCAGTCCCGAATCGCGGCTTGTTCACTTCACTCGCGCGCTCTGTGAGCTGCGCAGGGCTGGAGTGCGCACCCTCCAGAGGGCACTCGCTGTTCAGGGTGGAGTGATTTGGAGCGCAGGATGCCTGCGGAGCCGAGCGTATCCGTGTATTGGTGTTGCTATGTGCACGCACATCGTGTATTGGTGTTGCTGTGTGCACACTAATCGTTTTAAAAACGTTAATCTGATGATCCGCTGATACGGTCTAATGTAAACATGGGCTAAATAGTCTTGTTGTAATCGCAAAAAACAGCCGTTCTGCGAGGTGAAGAGTGTACCGAACACTGTTAGATCCTTCTAGCATAAACACGAAGGCCATACACGGTGTAAAAAAGGCGTCATTGTAGTACCAGTACCGCCGATAACAGACTGGCATACTTCATTTTTTACAACGACATCCTTCCACTTGCAAGTGGTGAGTGACTTGCGCATGCCCGATATGCACTGGGATCATGTGACGTGCCGTCTAATTAGTCATGTGATTAGCGTATCCGTGTATTGGCGTTGCTGTGTGCACGGGGAACGGTTTTGTTGCGGGCACAGAAATTGTGTGTGTGTACGCGAATCGTTTTAAAAACGTTAATCTGATGATCCGCTGATTCGAAATAATGTAAACAGGGCCTTAGTGTATCAGATCACGTGACACCGTTCCACAATTATCGACACCTTTGTCCGCAGTTATCGACATCCAGATGATTATTTATCCAAAAAAAAAACCCGGTATGTGGTATTAAGTTAACAAAACATAGTTTTTATTTAAAATTTGTTTTCCATCAACTTATATTTAGTACAAAATATATCAATGTGTGTGTTTACGTAAACGAGGAGGCAAGTCGAATGTTTGTAAACAAATGAGCTGATAATGTTTAACCTGCGTCCGAAAATCTTTTTGTATTTTCGTAGATCAGGTTTTGTTAATCATTCGTAGTCGTTTGTATTCATTTCTTAGTTTTGTCGTTTACCAGTAAATATCAACAGGCAATTGAGATTTGTAACGACATGAAAATTCAGGTCAAAGGTCGCATGCCATTCCTCGAACCAAAATATAAAATGTCTACTGATGTTGTAATACGTGGTCGATATTTACAACAAACTGCAAAAAAAAAAATTCTGAATGGACTCGAGAAATCTGAACATTTCAAGCGTGTCATTTTTTTTTTATATGCTCAGAATTTAGATCTGCTCGAATTCTATTTATTGCAATCGGATTCCATAAACATTCCGTTCTGTTATGAATGAGAAGAAAAATTATTAGAAATCACAGTGCTTTATTTATTTATTTATTTATTTATTTTTTAAAAAGTACTTCAACGATGTTACACAAAGATCGATCCATAACAGTTGTAAATGTCACTTAATCCCATAGGGGTGTCGATAATGGTGGACACCGGTGAAAGTGATCACGATTATCGACACCTCACGCACGTTTAGATACAAACCGGCGACTGTCGAATGAAAGAGTAAGAAACAAAGTCGGTTTCGACGAGGAGATCATGAAATATCGGTGAATTTGATGAGTAAAAACATCTCCGTGATCTTTCCACCATGCTTACCTGCGATGATAACGTCCGGGTTTTCGTCAAATTGCTGATCGTGTTCAAAAAAAAAATTCCATCTCAGGTAACGAGCTGCGTCATGAGATGACAAGATCAAAGGGTGAGGGCGGGGCTTCCGGTTGATTAATTAACCAATAATAACTGTTGTAGCTGAAACTCACCTTTTGTAAAATTATTTTTATTGGGAAACCTGAAAAGGTGTCGATTAATTGTTCACACACTACAAGGTTCATATGAACTTCATTTCGATAGGGGTGTGTATTAAAAACACGTGTAATCGTTGATATGAAGTTTTCTGTGAGCAGTTACGGTAAAGCTGGATCTTGTCTGGTTTCTCAGTAAAGTGCTTTTTAACGTCTTACTAGGGCTGTGCGATATGGGAAAAAAATGAATATCCCGATACATTTTCTCCATTTCACGATATCCGATATATATCTCGATATATTTAAATCTCCTCTAAAGGACCCCATGAAATCTAACTTTTACTGTTTTCACTACAATCCCTGCAGATTAAATCGCATTCTTGGTTAACTTTACAGGTGGTTTTCAACAACACATTTTAAATTTTCATGTTAGTGATTAATCACAATTGAATTGAAATAAGACTATTTTTATTCAACAAAGATGTGGCACAAACTGCAAAAACAATCTTGAAAATTGCAACAAAGGGGCAAAACAATACAGAGCTGCTCAGAGCTCAAACCAATAAAGTGCAAACTCAACACTGAGAAAGACATTTAGCCTAAATAAGAAAAGCGCTCTTTCATTAAATTATTTTAAAAAATAGAGCTCCAAGCTATTAACCTGACTACTGAGAACCACTGGAACATCCACAATAGAGAGAGAGATTGAGGGAGAGAAGAGAGAGATCTGCAAAACATCATTTTCCTCTTTGCACACTTTTGAACTGAATGTTTTCCGGCTCTGCCTCTCAGATGTGTATAATTCCGGCTGCTGCTTTTCGTGATGACAGTTTTTTTTTTTTTTTTTTGCACACTTTACAAACTGGCATTTGCTGTTGCACGTCCTCCTCGCGATATCCAAAAAAATGCCAGATGACTGACCCCTTACTAGTTCTTTTAGGAACCAATTCGTCCACTTCCATTTTTAATTTGTCGCTGAAATTGACAGAGCTTACACGGTAGACTGTGCAGCACCAGCGATTGCACGAACTGAGTCAGCGCTGTAAACCGGAACCAGGAAATCTTCCCGCCGGCAGTGTTGCCAGATACTGCTGACGTTTTCCAGCCCAAAATATGTTCAAAACGCACTTAAAACCGCCCAATCTGGCAACACAACCGAAACTAGAAAATCTTCCCGGAAGTTCCTTTCAGCACCGAGATGTCGCCCGGGATTGGTTGGCGAGTGCGTGACGTTATTGTTTTCTTTACCCTTAGGCAGCCTCTCACGTTACTGCCGGAGGGACAGAGAGATGTTTTAAACAAACACGAAACGAACGCAAGTCAGAAGATGACCATAAAATACTCGATAGTTACGATATAATAATTTTTATGTATCGCACACAGAATTTTCATCGATATATCGAGTATATTCGATATATCGCACAGCCCTACGTCTTACTAACTTCAAGAGAGAGAAATATAGAGAGGCTGGTGAGGGAAGGACTATTTATAGCAGCGATAGTGAAGTGAGAACAGATATAATAACTAACCCACCTTTCAGACGTTAAATAGAACTCGAGAAAGTCTGACATGTTTTGTGATGCGCAGGTTCTGAGAGCAACTCCCACTTCATGCCGTCATTGATTATTTTCCTAGAACAGCACACCTTGTCGTGGTTTATTATTATTATTATTACTTTTTTTTACATATGTCTTGTCTTGTGTCTCCTCAGCACATGCTGGTGTGTTATTTTGGAAGAGTTCACGAGGATGGCTGCAGCAGGACAGTGCGCAACATGACGCTGACGTCCCACGTGGTTTAGTCGTAAACTCGCATTGCACAAAATTCCAGTTCAGATACACGACCAAGTGGGTGTTTTAATGATCTAAAGTGTAGATTATTTCAGTTCTGAAGACTGTGCAATAAATCCACAAATCCTTGAGCAATCAGATTCTCACTTCTGCGCCGAGGACTGGAGTCTGCTTCACTCGTAAGTCTTTCGATAAATCCATCTTTTATCAGACGAGTGAATGTAGTGATTGAACTCCTCACTTTGGCTGATGTGAGCAGTAACACCACCACATAAGATCTATGGATTTGTTTTCCCAGAATGCCCATGTGCCTGCGTAAAGAAGAAGAAGAATCTTAATACAGGAGCTTAGCTGCGGCTTTTCGTCTGAAACGTGAGCGTGGGACAGTGACTCCCTGATTTGCACACCTACAACACACACGGGCGCAAAGTGTTTGTTTTTCACGTCTGACTTTATTCAACACACTTTAATCACTCTTTCTGCTCTAATGCACCTGATCCTGTTATTCAGGATATGACCATCACTTCTTCCCAAGCAAAAGTCCAAAACCAGCATTGTTAAACGTAGCCTGCCTTTCGGATTTTTCAAGTGGAGGTCGTAAAAAGAATTTTCCCTACCTGACACCCTGTTCTTTTTGTTTAGTGGACCGAAAGCGACTGAATTCGAATCACAGACTTTTATTATTTTTTGTTTGTTTTAAATAGAACAATTAATGAATTTATCTCTATGTGGCCCTAAATTCTCCGCTGTTTTTTCCTGCTTCACCATGACCCAATTCAAGATGCTACGTCATGCATCACGTGGTGGGCTTTCCCCGTTCGCGCAAGGCATCGTGGGATACAAATTTGAAACAGGAGAGAAAAATGGAGGGCGTGAGCGTGCGAGTGAAACGTGAAAGACCGACTACAGTAACGGAAAGCGAGAAGAAAAGATGTTCCGTTATATACGAAGGAAAGGACCAAACTAATAAATATCGGCGCTCAGCAAGCACCTCGCAAGGGCTCGACGTTATTTTTTTTTTTTTAGAAAAAACATGGAATAGTTATGAATTGCAACATAAAATGAAGATCACACATTAAGTTGAAGTTTGGTTATTGATTAAGTTTATTATTAAGTTTGGTTATTGGCTGTAACGGACAATAACAATTTTCTCCAAAATAGTTCCTCCTGCCTTAGTCGATTTTATTTCCATTTCACATGCATGCAGCTGTTGCAAAGTTCAGTGTGTTTGTGTCGAACTCTCTCAGACTGTAGGTTCATTACTCGATAATGTAGAAATCATAAAATAGAAATCTAACAGATTTTAATCAAGAAAGAAAATTTTAACAAAGTTTGTATGAAGAAAACAATAGGGTGCCAAAACTTTTGAACAGTACTGTTTGAGAATATTCATATCTAGGTTGAAAGAAAAAAAAAACACGCTGCGTCATGACAGACAGGATAATGTTTGAGTTTAAAATTATTGTTTTGCGTGTAGGTTGTGGATGTTTTATACAGACCTGGCAACCTTTCACTGAATCAGTGCAGCCGGCCTGTCATGACGCAGCGCTCTCTTTTTTTTTTTTTTTTTTTTTTTTTTTTAACCTAGAGGTGAATGATATAACAACAAAAAAAACCAAACGATATATAACAGAAACAAAGCTCCAGCTCTCTCTGTTCTGTTCTTTCAGGATTTATCGCACATGTCGCTGCTTGTTGTTTCACATGACATGAAGGCGCTAACTCGAATGCGAGCCAAAAAATAAAACGAGATTCTTAAGCAAACTCTTCCATCCTCACTTCTGACTTTCTGTTTTTGTCAAATACATTTTAAATACAATCGTGAATTTCTCTGGAGTTTTCAGGCTGAGCTCCTCTCCTCGTATTCTTTAACCGCTCATGTCCTCGTTGTTCTTGAAGCATTTGCTTCTATTTGTTAGCATTTTTCTTGATAGCGGGGAGACGGTAATGCCTTTTATCGATTTCTCTGTTTGAAGAAGCAAAAACGGCGCAAAAATTAACCAGATTGAAGACAGATGAAGCCTTGCTCGCATGAAAGACGGTGTCTGTCTGACCCCAGCTGTAATTATCGCGCGATGTCATGCACAAGGGGTCTATAAACAGTACGCGTACCATACTACTACAGCGGGGGGATATAAAATAACTTGCAAAGCAGTAAATGAAACCGAGACTAAGAAAACAGCCAAGACATAATGGTGGATCCGGAGTGAGGGACACTTTTAGGAACTGAAATAGGTCAGTCCATGAAATGGGGTTACCAAAATGTGACATAGAGGGAGTCACTTAAAACAATTTACAACTGAAAACAACTTATTTCCATGAAGCATTGACCATATAAGAAAATATAACATAGTTGTTAAGATAACTCCTGCTCTACAATGTATGATAAAATCCATAAATATTTACCCGGTTGCTAATGTAACAAGGACACGAACGCAACATGGTTTTAAGCGTAACTTTGCTGGACACGCTGATAATATCACCTACCTGCTCTTGCTGGCCGCCATTTTGATGCCATTGATAGCGACGAGAGCACGTGTTGTGGTGTGTGAGATCCCGCGAGAAGTTATCTCGCGTCAGTTCAGCTGACCTAGATTGAGTAAATAGGTCTCGCAGGTTGTGAACGAACCAGGAAGTGAGTGGACGCTAAGTTAGGATGTGAGAAAAAGCATAGATAATTTCTTTTATTGCCGTTTGTTTAAATTTCTTTCTACCTACATCGTTTTATAGTATATTCTTCTTTATATTAAAAACATCAATCATGATTTCAACTCGTTTTATCATTTTTTATAAGCCTGGTTTCTAACGTAACACGGTAGGACACCACAATGTTACGTTCACGACCTATTTTTAGTGGATGAATTCGAAGCTAAATAGTTTATAGAACCTTCTTAACTTTATTATGTGAGTGTAAAACTAAATTGCAAGTACCATGAAACTAATTTTATTGAAATTCTCAGAAAGTAATGAAGGTTTATTTAAGCTCAAAGTCAGCAGATATTCCATGTCACAAAAAACGTGTCATCCGTGTCCAGTCACAGGGGAAGAAAATGTTTCACATTTCTTTATTTCAAAAGAAAACTTCATTTTTTTTTTTTTTATTTTATTTCTTCAAACAATATTTATGGATAATCTGCTAAATATTTCTTTAAATCATGGAAATTAAAGATGAAATGATTATGTAAACCCGGACCAATGAAAAGTAACATCATTTCATGGACTGACCCAAATAAAAGATCAATTTTTGTGGTGCTAGTTCGTAATATATGCCCATTCCAACTTGCCTGGTCGGGCATGTCGGGGTCATATCCCACTTGCCCGAATGCATGTTTCACTTGCCCCGGGCAATCGGGCAGTCCTTAATGTCGAGCCCTGCCTTGGTGTGATCAGCTGTTCGTTTAGCGACAGAATGATGGAACTGTCAGTGCACGGTCAAAGGTAAACCTATAGATGGCAGTAATGCGACACTGTGGATGCCTGCTGCTGTAAAACCCAAAAGAAGAAGAAGAAGGTAAACATGCACACTGCACGAAGCGAGTGATTTCATGAGCGTTATTTGCTTTAATCCCCTCAAATTAAATAACTTCCCAGCCACAGAATGGTCTTTTTTTTTTTAAATATTGCAGAAGCAAACGTATCACAGTGACCGCATTTCAGAGGGAACTAAATTTCACTGATGTTATGAAAATGAAAGGCTGTCTAGTAGGGCTGCACGATTATGGAAAAAATGATAATCACGATTATCTTGATCAAAATTGTAATCACGATTATTAATCACGATTATTCTTGATGTTAGGGAAATCCCTTAAATTTTATTTCACTGTATTCAAACAAACAATATGAACAGCTTTCAGTGCAGAATGAAATTTAAAAGAGAAATTCTGATTTCCAAATGACAAATAAATGAAATTTATCCAAGAAATTATCAAAGGATGAAGGAACTGAAAACTCAATTGCAACTATTACATAGCATTATACTGAGGCCTACAAGTTTTTAGCTAGAAAGACCAGCCCATCAACATGCTCTGGCTTTAAACATGAGCGAAGGCAGGTCACAACATTGCCTCCAGTGCTAAATACGCTCAATCTGTTACCTACTCTCACGCTATCACCCCTTGAAGAAGATACCGCCAGTGTTGCCAGACACTGCTGACGTTTCCCAGCCCAAAATATGTTCAAACCCGCCAAAATGCACTTAAAACCACCCAATCTGGCAACACTGGATACCGCTGCACTGAAGCTCTGCGCACTTGGCTTGCTTGCTTATTTAGGCGGAGTAATGAAACCTTACATGCGTCGGTTCGCCCCCTAATGGTTTGGCGGAGTACTGGTCAAAAAGTGCTTGATCAGATATGCAGCAGAGCTCGCATTTTAAATGGAAATAAATCGCGATTTTCATTTAATTTAATCGTGGCAGCCAAAATTGCGATTTTCGATTAAATTTGATTAATTGTGCAGCCCTACTGTCTAGCTTTAAAAGAATAGTTCCAAAACTGCCTGCTGCTGCTGGTCAGAAGCAAAACTGCAATACTAGATCTTACCTATAGCAGAATCTCTATCACTTCAGGCACTCTTTATGTTCTCTGTCTCTTTCAGGCTGAGATGGAGAAGTTGGCCTCCGTCGGCACCATCAGCGGCCGAACCATGTTCTGCCTCCTGGATGCTCCAGCCAACGCCATCAGTGTGTGTCGGGATGCCACGCAGGTTTTTCTCCACTTTTTTTTTTTTTCCTGTATTTTTACAAGCACAACTGTTTCACCTGCCACAATGCTTAGAGACACAAAATACTCGTTGTTTTTATACATAAAGGATGCTTTTTCGACGGAATAAAAACACGTATTCAATTCCCGTCTAGCGGGTTTCGTTCATTTGTTTCGATAGCATGCAACATTGTTTGCATATCGCTTTTCCTACATGTATTATGCCACTCTAGCCAATGGCGAATGAGCGTACAATATGGTTTATGATCTTGCACGTTGTCAAGACAACATGACATCAAACATCAGAGCTGATGCGAATATCCAATGACCAAACTTTTCTGCTGCGCACGCGCACAAGTACTGTTTTGTTCTCTGTGAAAGAGAAAGACTAGGCTAATCCAGTGCTCGGATTCGCTGTGCTGAAACTAAAGACCCGTTGAACACCAGAAAAGCTACCAAAGCTTCATTAGATATTCCTCGTTAGATATGCACTTATACTTAAATATAAGTGACAAATACTGTAGCGAGCGTGTAGCGTGGAAGAAGAGTCTGGAGACAGGAATCTTAGTTTCTCAGTCGTTCGTCTGTGCTGCTTGTTCTCAATAGAGAGCACTGGCTTGACTGCTTTATTAGCATTCGCTCACACTACTGATGAACGCAACACCGGCTGGAAGGTGACTTCGCTGCTGCACCGACTCGTGGTTAAGCTCGCATTGGCCTTCGAGAAGGCCTAGCATGATCAATTTTTGTTCCCTCTCACTATAAATCAAAATCTGATTTATTAATTAATTCATCTGTCATTTCCTACATAAACATACAACCCCGATTCCAAAAAAGTTGGGACAAAGTACAAATTGTAAATAAAAACGGAATGCAATGATGTGGAAGTTTCAAAATTCCATATTTTATTCAGAATAGAACATAGATGACATATCAAATGTTTAAACTGAGAAAATGGATCATTTAAAGAGAAAAATTAGGTGATTTTAAATTTCATGACAACAACACATCTCAAAAAAGTTGGGACAAGGCCATGTTTACCACTGTGAGACATCCCCTTTTCTCTTTACAACAGTCTGTAAACGTCTGGGGACTGAGGAGACAAGTTGCTCAAGTTTAGGGATAGGAATGTTAACCCATTCTTATCTAATGTAGGATTCTAGTTGCTCAACTGTCTTAGGTCTTTTTTGTCGTATCTTCCGTTTTATGATGCGCCAAATGTTTTCTATGGGTGAAAGATCTGGACTGCAGGCTGGCCAGTTCAGTACCCGGACCCTTCTTCTACGCAGCCATGATGCTGTAATTGATGCAGTATGTGGTTTGGCATTGTCATGTTGGAAAACGCAAGGTCTTCCCTGAAAGAGACGTCGTCTGGACGGGAGCATATGTTGCTCTAGAACCTGGATATACCTTTCAGCATTGATGGTGTCTTTCCAGATGTGTAAGCTGCCCATGCCACACGCACTAATGCAACCCCATACCATCAGAGATGCAGGCTTCTGAACTGAGCGCCGATAACAACTCGGGTCGTCCTTCTCCTCTTTAGTCCGAATGACACGGCGTCCCTGATTTCCATAAAGAACTTCACATTTTGATTCGTCTGACCACAGAACAGTTTTCCACTTTGCCACAGTCCATTTTAAATGAGCCTTGGCCCAGAGAAGACGTCTGCGCTTCTGGATCATGTTTAGATGCGGCTTCTTCTTTGAACTATAGAGTTTTAGCTGGCAACGGCGGATGGCACGGTGAATTGTGTTCACAGATAATGTTCTCTGGAAATATTCCTGAGCCCATTTTGTGATTTCCAATACAGAAGCATGCCTGTATGTGATGCAGTGCCGTCTAAGGGCCCGAAGATCACGGGCACCCAGTATGGTTTTCCGGCCTTGACCCTTACGCACAGAGATTCTTCCAGATTCTCTGAATCTTTTGATGATATTATGCACTGTAGATGATGATATGTTCAAACTCTTTGCGATTTTACACTGTCGAACTCCTTTCTGATATTGCTCCACTATTTGTCGGCGCAGAATTAGGGGGATTGGTGATCCTCTTCCCATCTTTACTTCTGAGAGCCGCTGCCACTCCAAGATGCTCTTTT
Source organism: Neoarius graeffei (assembly GCF_027579695.1). Taxonomy (NCBI): domain Eukaryota; kingdom Metazoa; phylum Chordata; class Actinopteri; order Siluriformes; family Ariidae; genus Neoarius; species Neoarius graeffei. Next base: position 9,071,337 of record NC_083573.1, read on the forward strand.
TATACCCAGTCATGTTAATGACCTATTGCCAATTGACCTAATGAGTTGCAGTTTGGTCCTCCAGCTGTTCCTTTTTTGTACCTTTAACTTTTCCAGCCTCTTATTGCCCGTGTCCCAACTTTTTTGAGATGTGTTGCTGTCATGAAATTTCAAATGAGCCAATATTTGGCATGAAATTTCAAAATGTCTCACTTTTGACATTTGATATGTTGTCTATGTTCTATTGTGAATACAACATCAATTTTTGAGATTTGTAAATTATTGCATTCCGTTTTTATTTACAATTTGTACTTCTACTACTTTACAATATGGCCTTCTGTCCTGGCAATGAAGTCCTAACCAGTGAGTGAGCAGCTCTAAACTCTGCTCAGCCGAGAGACAACAAACAAAAACGATCTCATCGGGTAACTCGATTTTAATGTTTTCAGGACAGTAACCCTTTCATTTCTGAAGCAAATTTGATCGAAAATTATGCCGAATTAGAAGAGAATGATTATAATGAAAGAACTTAAATATAACATTTGAAACGCTGATATGTTCGGGCTGTCTCTGAAGGCCGAGAAGGCCCTGACGGTTCCCCTCTGTTTGCAAGAGAAAAACATACCAACGGACAGAGAAAAACTGGAAAAGAGTGCGTATGTATTATAATAATAGGTGTATTATTTATTATATTGCTATAATATTGGCTTTTTTATATCCGGGTATATCAGATATATTCCATTCAGCTACTCGTCTTCGACTCATTCAGTATCCTGCTAGCTGAATGGAATATATCTGATATACCACTCAACGCCAGCCAATCTTATTTAAATATTTACTACTTTGCTGAGTCATATCCACGCCTCTAGCACTGGGACTGACGGGCACGGAGGCCCCGCCTCCAATATGGTTGATTTCCCTTGAGCTTACATTAACCCATAAACTCATTTGATGAAATTTCTAAATAATAAATATTTCCGATCACTCGAGAGACTCTGGGATCCGTTCAGCAACCACAGCTAAAACGTTTGCCTGAAAAAAAAAAAATCCGTAAAGCAGAATAAGCGACGTACAGGCCGTAGCAGAGCGCTGAGCCGTGCTCTCCTTCTTCCAGGTGGTGGTGGCCGGGCGCAACATCTTCAAGATCTTTGCGCTTGAAGAGGAAGGCTTCGCGGAGCGCCTGAACCTGCGCGTGGGCCGCAAGCCGTCGCTGAACTTCAGCTGCGCCGACGTCATGTGGCACCAAGCTGACGACAGCCTCCTGGCTACAGCGGCTACCAACGGCGCAGTGGTGACCTGGAACCTGTCGCGGCCGTGCCGTAACAAGCAGGAGCACCTTTTCGCCGAGCACAAACGCACCGTCAACAAGGTGTGCTTCCACCCCAGCGAGGCGCACATGCTGCTCTCCGGCTCCCAGGACGGCTTCATGAAGTACTTTGACCTGCGCAAGAAGGAGAGCGTCAGCACCTTCTCCGGTATGCAAAGATAGAAGGATGGGGAGCTAAATACGAAAGTTTATTTTCATATGGACAAAAATCAGAATGATGAAAAAACAAAATGCCTCTCCATGTCTGAATGTGACGAGTATGATAACTTTAGTGTATGACGAATTTCTGCTGCACCTCTGTATGTGTGTGTGGGTGTCCAGGTCAGTCAGAGAGCGTTCGAGATGTGCAGTTCAGCACGAAGGACTTTTTCACGTTTGCAGCGTCGTTTGAGAACGGGAACGTGCAGCTGTGGGACATCCGCAGACCTGACCGTTATGAGAGGATGTTCACGGCCCACACCGGCCCGGTGTTCTGCTGCGACTGGCACCCCGAGGACAGGTAGGTCCAATGACGGGAAGTTTGATAACAAAAATCCTTGGCTGTAATTAGCAGACCTGTTTACTCCTACGATTTGTCCGTAGTTCCTACGATTTTTCAAAACAAAATACGGACTACGAATTCTTGTCCAAAAACTACGATTTATGTCTGAAATGCTGCCAAATGTTTCATCAGGCTTTCGTCTAAACGGGGGAACAGGGGCGCTGCGCCCTCTTAGGCCCAATCCCAATTCTAATTTCTACCCCTACCCCTTCCCCTCCCCCTTCCCCTTGAAACTGAGCTACAAGGGATAGGGCTTGAAATTCAACCCCTGCGTATTGGGATAGCCCTTCAACGATCGCATACGTCATCGCGTACCTCCGTCAGCGTTTACGTTAGCAAAACGCGACCAAATGCGTCATTGGCTGCGACCAGCCGCTACAGTCAGAGCCAGAACCAGAAATCTCTGCTGGCAGGGTGTGATTTGTTAACTAACACCACTGAATGGGATATCTTTGGCGCTTCGTGCACCACATCCGACAGAATGAGGTGTCAGAACACTCATGTAAACAATAAAAGCGAGAATAACATAACAAAACGTACGCAGTCAAGCAACCGAAAACAATACTCACTCCCAAAGCTTTTTAGCAGCAGCTTGGATTTCAGAAATCGCTGCTCATTCTCAGCTCGAAAGCGAATCAAGCGGCGTGTTTCCTCTGGATAACAACTTAAAACACGTAAATAATGGAGAAAATACATTTATGACAATCTTTCGCCGCGGGAACCGCCATCTTTCTGAAATCCGCATGAAATCTCGCTGAAATCCGCATGGCATTGTGGGAAATCACTCAAACCCCTTCGTTCGGAGTCAGCTCCAGGAAAATCTCCGTTTGGAGGGGTACAGAAGCCCTACCCCTTCCCCTACCCCTCCGCGTTAACTGGGATTGGGATACCCCTACCCCTTCACGTGAACGCGCAAAATGGAGGGGAAGGGCCAAGGGGTTGGTCCAAGGGGTGAAATGGGATTCGGCCTTACTCTCGGCGTGCGCCCCCTTCCCGACTCCGTGAAAACATCCCAGCAACACTACGTGACAATGTGTCTGATCATCAAATACGTTATAATTGCTCCAAAAATATTCCAATCATAGCAGATACACCGCCAGACGGTGCAAAGACAATCCGAATTGGCGTTTTCCAGACTGAGGCGCCATGTTGTTTAGTTGTTTACTTGTCGCGGCTGCTCTCGCGAGATTTGACATGGGTTACGTACAAGGTCAGCTGACTTGTAGAGCGAGATTTCTCGAGACTGAATGACCTTTCACCCACCGGCACGGGAGCTTTTGACAGAAGTAGTTGGCGAGTTGTTTTTGTTGACACTTGGACATTTAAAGATGTCATCCCGCGGCACGAAGCGGAAGAAAGCCAAAGACTGTCCGGGGCAGAAGAAGATTACTTCTTTCTTTTTCAATGTTGACAGACAATTTGTTACAATTTCCCTCTCAGATAGCCTCAGAATGTCCCATTGGAGCATTTTTCAAAGGCTTTGCACGGCGGGGGAGGGGGGACAACCGGCACCCCCCGCTTCGCTCCCTCGCCATGGTGAGCGCCCTCATACTAAATTTTTCTAGAAAAAACCCTGTTCATGACTTACTTTATAATCATATTTATTGTGGGAATCGAACATCGATCGTATAGTCATGGGCGCGGCCATGTTTAATCACGTTTAAGCCACGTTTACCGTACGTTGCATTGTGGGAAGGTTCCATTGTTTCAACTTTGGTTTCTGAGCACACAATCATGGCGGCCGCGAAGCGAAAGGCCGATGGCGTTATTGATAGTCCTGCAAAGAAACACCAGAAGTCGTCGCAAAAATATAAAGACTCCTATCACGATCTGTGGCCATGCCTTACATCATCTAAGAAAGGGAACATGTACGTCCATTGCAACGTTTGTAATGTAGATTTTTCTTGTGCGCACGCGGGTCAGAATGACTGCAAGAGACACGTCGGTACAAAGCAACATACAGAGTAGGGCTGGGTATCACCAGATACCTCACGATACGATACTATGGCGATATTTTGCCCACGATAACGATAATATCATGGTACAGCGATTCTGCGATAATCGATATATTGCAAGAAATTTCAACCACATCACGATATCTGTGTCACTGAAGAAAATCAGAATTTATTGACCACTGTAAAATTACATTTCACATACATAACTACACACTCTTGCCAGACATATATTTGTCTCTATTCCACTGCTGGCAAAACCAAGAGTTGCTTCACTACAACATACAGAAAATTCCCATTTCTGTGCTAGTGTTATCAACTTTTCTGTAAGCATGGACACATCAGTGCTGCTTAACAAGCAGAATCAAATTGTTTTATGAAAACTTAAAACTTGCACTGCAGACTGCACAGACATTTCAGTGCTAACACTAATATCAATTTGTTCTTTGTAAACTTGAGAACATTTACCTGAGAACATTTAACTTGTGCTTATTTTGCAGGAACAACACACTGTCTGAAACACATTGAAAAGTGCAGTGTGCATCTTAGTCTCCTACTGCGCATGCGCGAAGCCTACTGCGCATGCGCAGAACACATGGATTAGCAAGTTCTCATACAGACCAGTTTATTATTCAAATCAAGTCATTACAAATTATTTGACTCGGCCGAAGACTCGACCAATACGCACAAAACATACAAATCGGCAAATGCGTGAAATACTCACCGATTTTCTATCAGCCCAGCTGATCGGTAGGACAAAACTACTGTTGAATTTTCCTACCCTCCTGGATTTCGCGCATGCGCAGTAGGCTTGGTAGGACAAATCCAAGAGGTAGGAGAACTTTACAGAACACCGGCTCACTGTTTTTTTTCTCCTTTCCTTTGGAATCCAAAGTGCCTCCAAACATCTGCCTTAAAGTTCGGCGGCATCTCTAGGTTTACGTTAACAGCCATGCTTGCTTGTTTTTTTTCCTCACTGCAACCGGCGGGGAAAAAAGAGAAGACAAAGAGTGCCTTGCAGTGAGGGAGCGGCACAGCGACACCTCGCGGAGCGGAGGTGCGGAAGTCGTACTGGATTTACATCCCGTCTGAAACATGATTTATTATTTGAAAAAAATATCGATATTCAAATTGAGTATCGATATTGAATCGGAAGACAAAGTATCGCGATATATCGCCGTATCGATATTTTTGCACACCCCTAATACAGAGATACTGAAATAATGAAATGTATGAGGAGTCAACAAGTAGACCTTAGAGTCATGTTTATACCCAGTCATGTTAATGACCTATTGCCAATTGACCTAATGAGTTGCAATTTGGTCCTCCAGCTGTTCCTTTTTTGTACCTTTAACTTTTCCAGCCTCTTATTGCCCCTGTCCCAACTTTTTTGAGATGTGTTGCTGTCATGAAATTTCAAATGAGCCAATATTTGGCATGAAATTTCAAAATGTCTCACTTTCGACATTTGATATGTTGTCTATGTTCTATTGTGAATACAATATCAGTTTTTGAGATTTGTAAATTAATGCATTCCGTTTTTATTTACAATTTGTACTTTGTCCCAACTTTTTTGGAATCGGGGTTGTACACTATCATGGCCTTCTGTCCCGGCAATGAAGTCCTAACCAGTGAGTGAGCAGCTCTAAACTCTGCTCAGCCGAGAGACAACAAACAAAAACGATCTCATCGGGTAACTCGATTTTAATGTTTTCAGGACAGTAACCCTTTCATTTCTGAAGCAAATTTGATCGAAAATTATGCCGAATTAGAAGAGAATGATTATAATGAAAGAACTTAAATATAACATTTGAAACGCTGATATGTTCGGGCCGTCTCTGAAGGCCGAGAAGGCCCTGACGGTTCCCCTCTGTTTGCAAGAGAAAAACATACCAACGGACAGAGAAAAACTGGAAAAGAGTGCGTATGTATTATAATAATAGGTGTATTATTTATTATATTGCTATAATATTGGCTTTTTTATATCCGGGTATATCAGATATATTCCATTCAGCTACTCGTCTTCGACTCATTCAGTATCCTGCTAGCTGAATGGAATATATCTGATATACCACTCAACGCCAGCCAATCTTATTTAAATATTTACTACTTTGCTGAGTCATATCCACGCCTCCAGCACTGGGACTGACGGGCACGGAGGCCCCGCCTCCAATATGGTTGATTTCCCTTGAGCTTACATTAACCCATAAACTCATTTGATGAAATTTCTAAATAATAAATATTTCCGATCACTCGAGAGACTCTGGGATCCGTTCAGCAACCACAGCTAAAACGTTTGCCTGAAAAAAAAAAAATCCGTAAAGCAGAATCTTACATGGGTTTGCTTTTTGGTTCTCACAGGTGCTTAACTTGACAGAAAAAATAAGACCAGTGCTAGATTTTAATTTTTAAAATTTTGTTCATGTAATCTATCACTTACTTTCAACTTGAATGAGTACTATTATCTAATAGGCTGCTTTCTACTTTTTGTCTTTGATACAATACATAGATTGGACCCCAGTAAAATTCCGACTGACAGCTTACCAAAACTACTGACAAGATAGTGCAAGACTACTGACAGGGCAAATTTGGGGTAAACAGGTCTGAATTAGTATTTTCAGTCATATTAACACATCACGTTTTTAGTAGTAATTTTGAAAAGCTACATGATTTCAGGGTTGAAAAATCAGCGCGGAGGACTGAGGAATTAATTGACTTGTGATTTAAAATTAGCATTAAATTCATTCAGATCCCTCGCCGATCGTTCGTTGTTCCTAATCCGAGCGCTACGCGGCGCTTGTGCAGAATTATGTTGGAGCAGCACACGATGGGAGTCTTTTGACTATTTACAAGGAAGAAAAGGAGAGAGTCGTGCGAATAAACAGCCCGCTGCGCGCCTTTTGTTTTCCCTTATTAAATCCTGCTGCATCCCTTCATCCCAGCGCCCCGGCGGCATCCCTTTGTACTCTAGACCCTTTTCACTCACGTGACCTTCATAAACGCAACTGCCATTTTGGACATGAAGAAATAACGGTTTATGGCACAGACCCTTTCAGTTCTCGTTCATCTAGCTGCTACAATGACTGCTTAGACTGCAACAATAATACCTAACACGCATTTAAGTATCCGTCGTAAAGACGTGAAACTCGTCGAGTGACGAGTGTGTTCATTGATAAGCTAACACAATCTAAAAGTAGACATACCATCACACTGCCCTGGCGCTGTGTACAGTTTACCTTCTATGGTTTGTGCACTCGCTATTTGCCATTACTTTCTCCAACCCAGTGTTCGAACTATGCCGATATTTTCGGGGGGGTCCCTTTTTTTCCCTTGGTGGGGGGTGCTTGCGCTTGTCTCAGAGCGCGGATCTCCAAACACATGAGAAGCCTATCTTACGCACATATCACGCGGACTCCACACACGCATCGCGTCTGAAGTCATAACTCATCAGGGGAAATCGTGTCCGCATTGGCATGTTCAAAAAACAACCTCGTGTCAACAATGATACCACACGCAAGAAAAAAAAAAACAGTCAGGCTACTCAACACATCTGATCCACTGCAGCACCAAAGCATCACTGGAAATCATGTCAACAACCAATCTTCCATTTCAACACGCGTCAACAAACAAATGGCACCACAAACGTGAACGAATCGGTCAGGCTACCGATTCCAAACCCACAGCAGACGAATAATTAAATGCATCTTACCTTAAAGCAGAATCGACCACAAAGGAAGTCTGTTGGCACACTTCCTTTCTACTAGTTTGTGTCCCCAACCTGGCAGCAGCAGTCGTTGTCATATCGGTTTATTTTATCTTTGATGTAAACACAACACTTCGGATATGCAAATGCTTCCCGTTACACACGATTGCTATGTCAATAAACATCATTTTGCCAATACTTTAGAGACCATCCATCTTCTCTGTCAGTCAGCATCTGTCGGGATCCGATAAAATGATAAATCTTGCCTCGTGTGTTGATGGTTACTACATCCAGGTGCACAACAATATAATGGCATGATGGAAGTCTTGCTGAAAGTAAAAACTTTCTTTGACGGCTATATTCCTTTCGATGCTGCGCCGTCGTTCCTCGTTGTTGGCTGTGGTAGACTACTGGTAGTTCATGTCCAAAATGGCAGCCGCATTTGTCGTGACGTCACGTGGGATGGGTCAATAGGTTGGTAGCACCCATTCGCGCCAAAACCGATGCAAATTAGCCTGGCCCCGACGTCACCGATTGCCTCCGCTTTCCGGGATTTTCCTGATTTGGTTTACGCAGAACTGCGTAGTAGACAAGCTGATTTATGAATATGAATATTCTCTGGACTAATTAACCCGTTGCTGTGGCAATTCTCTAGACATGTCTGGTTTCCTTGGGTACTCGTGCCAAAGCGGGGACCCTGTGACAGCAAGGCTACGACAGTGTCGCTACATTTGGATCTGACTGATAACTCGTGTCCTATCCGGATGGCTAGATAGCGTTCACGAGGCGTACAAGCATTTTTGGGCGCCCGAAAACTCAATGCTGCTCGAGATCGACATGAATTCGCTCACTGCCTTGACCACTCACTGAAAATCAGTATGAAGATGAGTTTCAGACAAATATCCATTGCAAACTTTTTGGGCTCGACAAAGGCACCCAAGTTGCTTGATGATCATGAGGTAAGTTTTCAGAATAAATTTTTTTTTTAAACATCTCAAGTCATGGGCGGCACGGTGGTGTAGTGGTTAGCGCTGTCGCCTCACAGCAAGAAGGTCCGGGTTCGAGCCCCGTGGCCGGCGAGGGCCTTTCTGTGTGGAGTTTGCATGTTCTCCCCGTGTCCGCGTGGGTTTCCTCCGGGTGCTCCGGTTTCCCCCACAGTCCAAAGACATGCAGGTTAGGTTAACTGGTGACTCTAAATTGACCGTAGGTGTGAATGTGAGTGTGAATGGTTGTCTATGTGTCAGCCCTGTGATGACCTGGCGACTTGTCCAGGGTGTACCCCGCCTTTCGCCTGTAGTCAGCTGGGATAGGCTCCAGCTCGCCTGCGACCCTGTAGAACAGGATAAAGCGGCTAGAGATAATGAGATGAGATCCCAAGTCAAATGACTGTTTACTGGCACTGAAGACAAAAGGGAAGACAGTGATTCGTGCTCTTGCTTTATACGACGTAGCTGAGCAGGTATAGAAATCTATTACAGCGCTCGGCGTAAGTTAGTCCGAAAGTAACATTTTAAACAATTTCCAAAATGTTAACAAGACAAAGTTTAATATAACATCTGTTTAACTTATAACGTGAAAGTAAGGTTAATAATAATTAGGGTGGTGCAAAAATGAGTGCGCCCCACAACAAAAACTACTCCATCTAGTGCTTTGTATGGCCTCCATGATTTTTAATGACAGCACCAAGTCTTCTAAGCATGGAACGAACAAGTTGGCGACATTTTGCAACATCAATCTTTTTCCATTCTTCAACAACGACCTCTTTTAGTGACTGGATGGAGAGTGATGCTCAACTCGTCTCTTCAGAATTCCCCAAAGAAAATAATTTCTTTCCACCACAAAGGTGAAGGCTACAAGAAGATCAGCAAAGCTTTACTTATCAGTCAGAATACTGTCGCAAACGTGGTACAAAAATTTCAGAAAGATGGAACTGCAACCATCTCACAGGGTCGTCCACGGAAGTTAACACCTCGACAGGAGCGTCTTCTGATGAGAAGGGTTGAAGAAAATCGGCATGCGAGTTCACTGCAGTTATCTAAAGAAGTAGAAAGCCAAACTGGGGTGACTATTTCCCGGCGTACGCTGCAGAGGAATGGCATGCATGGATGCCGTCCACGCAAGAAGCCTCTCCTAAAGCCCAGGCACAAAAAAGCCCGCCTAGAGTTTGCCAGGGCCCATGCTGACAAAGATAAAGACTACTGGGACTCTATACTCTGGAGTAATGAGACCAAGATGAATATTTTTGGAACTGTATAGCATCGCAAAGCTGAGGAATACAAAGAAAAATGCATGGAGCCTACAGTGAAACATGGTGGTGGCAGTGTCCTTGTGCTGCTGGTGTCGGGAAGCTGCATTTCACTGACGGCATCACGAATTCGCAGATGTATTGCTCTATACTGAAAGAGAAGATGCTACCATCACTCCGTGCCCTTGGTCGTCGTGCACTTTTCCAACATGACTAAGCACACATCTAAGGCCACTGTTGGATTTGTGAAGAACAGGGTGAAAGTGATTCAGTGGCTCCTGATCTGAACCCAATCGAACACCTATGGGGAATTCTGAAGAGACGAGTTGAGCATCGCTCTCCAACAACGACCTCTTTTAGTGACTGGATGAAGAATGAAAAAAGATTGATGTTGCAAAATGTCGCCAATGTGTTCGTTCCATGCCTAGAAGACTTGGTGCCGTCATTAAAAATCATGGAGGCCAGACAAAGCACTAGATGGAGTAGTTTTTGTTGTGGGGCGCACTCATTTTTGCACCACCCTAATTATTATTAACCTTACTTTCCCGTTATAAGTTAAACAGATGTTATATTAAATTTTGTCTTGTCAACATTTTGGAAATTGTTGGTGTTCGTTGAGATATTGTTTAAAATTTTACTTTTCAAAGGGGGTGCACTCATTTACGCTCAGCACTGTAGATTTTCTCGGGTTTTGTTTTTGTGTAGGGAGGGGAGCGGATCCATGAGAAAACTTAACACTACGTTCAGACTGCAACCTGAAACGACCCGTATCCGATTTGTTGTGAAATCCAATTTTTTTGTTAGGCCGTTCACATTACCAATTATATGAGACTTGTATGCGATCTCCAGTATGAACGGAAAACGACCCAAAAGTGTCCCGCATGCGCAAATTGACACGTAATAAGCACATCGTGTGCTGTGTGTGTGAGTGAGTGAGTGAGTGTGTCTGTGTGAGAGGGTGTGTGTGTGTGTGTGTGTGTGAATGAGAGAGGGTGTCTGTGTGAGAGAGAGGGTGTGTGTGAGAGTGGGGCCGTGGCAGCAACCTCCGTTGAAAGATTGATTGATTGAAGTGCGCATGCTCTCTACATAAACACTGTCTAGTGCAGACATCCCAAGTCTCCAGGAAGTTCCGGGAGTCTCCCGCATATTGATAGCGGCTCCCTGATGCCCGCAAATTGGAGAATATCTCCCGGAATCTAGATCAAGTGAGCAAGCGCATGCACGCGAAACATTAATGTCTGCATCGCACATATGACGGAGTGCGCGAGAGACTGTGTGTGCGCCTGTTCGTGTAGCGCATTATGCCATTGTTGTTTTCCACCAAAGAGGCGGGATTAGCCAACGCAGAATAGTGACGTTTGTCTCTTGTTGATGACGTGTAGGTCGCATGAATGCGACCTGTCCGGTCAGACTGCAGTCGCATGTGAAAATAACGGATATGCATCGGAATTAGGACCACATATCCAAGCGGCCTGGGTCGCATGTGAAAAAATCGGATCTGTGTCGTTCAGATTGTCAATAACAAATCGGATACTGGTCGCATATGGGCAAAAAAATCGGATATGGGTCGTTTCAGGGTGCAGTCTGAACGTAGTCTAAGGGAATGTTGTTTTTCCAGTTTACCGATACAGCCCCATATGTCATTCATACCAGTAGCGGCTAGCTTTTGTAAAAGTGAGGGAGGAAGGAATGCTTGGTTGAAGGTCACGGGCCCCAATGCGACCGCACCTGCTGGACCGGCTATAGTTACACGCACGGGTTGAGTTGAAAAACCTATCATTTTAACGGGGTGTGTACACTTTTTATAGCTGCTGTACACATTACTTTCAGGTGTTCAACACATCTTTCTCTTTCAAAATTCTCTCAAAATCTTCCGTATTTAACGAAGCAAACCTGGCGGCCATGTTTGTAGCTCAGCCCATGGAAGGGTTTTGCAAGCAAAACATTCACCACGTCCTCTGTTTCCATTACTTTATTCGTAGAATATCTATAACATAGTCAATCCACTTCCACCTCGCCGTTCTCACTCTGACTGCCGAAGTGCCCGAGTCACCGGATCTAGAAGTTAAGTTTGATAAGATAACCCCTCCCCCCAGGCAGCTAAGGCCTCTACTTATTGGTTCATTGCGCAACTAGGGCTGCAGCCTATTGGTTGATATTTTGTAGCACTTGTCAGATCTCTTAGCTAGTCCCACCCTCTTAGAGGAGGATTTTCCTCCTCTCTCTCATTGAAGTCTATGTTAACCACGAGCCGCCAGTGCCGGAGACTGTTTGAATCGGAGTGAATGGGAGCCGAAGGGAGGAAGATCCTCCGTGCAGTAATTTCTAATAGCGAGTGATAGGGGGTACTAATGTAATTTCACCCAGAGAAACGAATATAACGTACATGTCGTATTTGGCAGTAAAATAGTAATATTCAAGGACAGCAATTCATTAAATTGGTCAAGACAATTTCAACTTTTTATTCTTAGAATTTTTAAGGAGGATCTTCCTCCCTCTCCTCACTGGAGAAGCCACCTGTGATTCATACACGCTTCACTACACCACTATCACACTGTTTTTTGATTTGATTTGAAAAATATGCAACAAACAGAAGAAGAAAAATTAATTCGCACCCGATCTGGGGTCACGACCGGTCATTACCAGTCAGTTTGATTTCCCGGGAGCTGACAGCGGTCCTTGAAGGATCGGGAATATTACTTTCACGGGTTTATTCCTCGGTAAAGACAGGATGGCCGAGAGATGGGATCGTTTTTTTTAGGTATCATTACGTGTTTATTCAAATTTCCCAAGGCTGTTTGACGTAATAATTGAAATATTTGTCATGATACGAGTTGACCGCAACCCACGGTAAGAGGGTGTTATCCTCTCAACGGTACTAAGTAGACGTAATTACGTTATCGTATCATTGGTTCTGTTTCATATCGGGAAAAAATACATGGGTGAAATGTAGGGCTGTAACGATACACCCAACTCACGATTCGATTCGTATCACGATTTTTGACCCACGATTCGATACGCCCACGATTTTTTTTGAATGTTTTTTTAAAGTAGTAAATTTGACTTAACATTTATTTACTTACATTAACTATTTAATAACAAATAATTCAGACCACTGCAGAGAATGAGTAATATGTATGCAAAAATGAACAAATGTATATCCAAAGATTGTTTTATTTCTCAAAATAATACTGTTGAGCCGGAAGCTCTGTTTTTTTCGGTTCTGAAAAAGTCATTTTTCCAAATCGTGTAAATCCGTTAAGATTTTTTTTGGGGGGGGGGGGGGGGGGGGCTCTCTCACTGTCTCACTCTCATAGGGCCAATGATTTTCTGTGATCGCGGAAAACAGATGGAAATTACGGAATTTTTATGGTGAAACATTGCTCGCGTGTCAAAATGTAACTGCCGCAGAAGGCTTCCGCCCAAGCAGACATGCCTTCAGTGTTGCCAGATATTGCTAACGTTTTCCACCCCAAAATATGTTCAAAACCAGCCAAAAAGCACCTAAACCCGCCCAATCTGGCAACACTGCATGCCTTTCCAGTCAAGTGATTGTGATTGGCTTGTGGCACACCTAGCCAGCCAATGAGCTGCTTGTTTACAGATTCGCTCCCCGCGTCGCAACCAGAATGGCGACCGCTTAAAAGAAATGAATGCTCTGCCAGTGGCGAGTGTGGACGTTGCGTGACTCGCAGAAGATTGTCGCAGGTCGGCGAAAAAACGACTTACTAATAGATATAAAAAAATAAAAGTAATTTAAGTAAGTTTAAAATGTAATTTAAATAAAAAGTAAAGTATTCATAAATTGAAGTTTGGAAGCGCCTCTGTTTTTGGGCTGAGGAGAAGTTTGAGAGGGTGTACCGCGATTCTGCCTTCTTGTATCACGATACGGATCGTGGCTCTGCGTATCGCGATTTCGATTGTGTGAGTGAAATGTAATCTAATAGAGACGTTAAACTTAGCTTTACTCCACCAAAATTTGCCTCTCCAAATGCGGGAAATGGCGTTTTAGAGGGTTAAAAATTCCAAAATTTTCTGGAGGGGCATGTCCCCGGACCCCCCTAGATTTGGCGCGCTTTTGGCGCATGACACGTCAAAACCCCCTCCCCTCCAAAACTGCCTGCCGCCGCCTCTGTTGTACCTCTTTAGTTTTTCATCGAGCGACATAAAAACAGTCAAGCTCGGGATGCGATCTTCTCCATAATGTGCAAACTGCTGCTTGCCATGAACGCCCTGCTGATCATTGTCATCTGACCCACATATACACTTCTGATCAGGTGGAAATTTGGAATTGACGTCACGTTTAACTGTAATCAGATGATGGTTAAGGATATTGCTCGACTCCTTCCTGAGTAAATCCGTATTAATAATGTTTATTAAAGCTGTAATTTCTCATTTTAAAAAAAAACTCTTTCTCACTCTCCAGAGGATGGCTGGCAACGGGTGGGCGTGACAAGATGGTGAAAGTGTGGGATATGACGACCAACCGCGCCAAAGAGATCTACTGCGTCCAGACTATCGCCTCGGTGGCGCGGGTCAAGTGGCGGCCAGAGCGTCGCTGGCACCTGGCTACGTGCTCCATGATGGTGGACCACAACATTTACGTGTGGGACGTACGTCGACCCTACATCCCGTTCGCCACCTTCGAGGAGCACAAGGACGTTGCCACAGGCATCGTGTGGCGCAACCAGCACGACCCCGACGTGCTGCTGTCCGGCTCCAAAGACAGCACGCTGTACCAGCACATGTTTAACGACGCTAGTCGCCCAGAGGTGCGCGCCAATCCAGAGGGCCTAAGCTTTAGTCTGTTCGGAGACCTAGCCTTCGCCGCCAAAGAGAGCCTGATGGCGGCCGAGGCTGGGCGCAAGCCGTGCCCAGGCGGAGACCGTCGCCTCCCGATCTTCTTCTTCAAGAAGCATGATGTCATGGAGCGCTTTGCACAGGTCTCCAGTATGCTCAGCGTTTTCGAGTGCGATCCGGACAACGGCACCAGGATGGACTGGTTCATCTCAACGGCGCGCAGGTACCAGCTGAGCGGGAGACCCTTCGCCGAGCTCTGCGACCACAACGCCAAGGTTGCCAAGGAGCTCAACAGGCCGCAGGTGTGTCAGCTTGTGTGTCGTCCCCAGAGGTGGACAGTAACGAAGTACATTTACTTGAGTACTGGACTTAAGTCCACTTTTTGAGTAGCTGTACTTTACATGAGTATTTTTTTTTTTTTGCAAACTTATGACTTCACTACATTTGAAAGGCTAATATCGTACTTTTCACTCCACTACATTTCTGTCAAGGTCCGCGTGACTGTGAAGCGGCTTTGAAAGCGGATGTTTTTTCTTTTCTCTTCGAAAGCGTGATTGTTTTTTTTTCCCCAGGTGACGCTGAGACAGCCGATCAGTAATCACTAGGGTCACGTCACGTCCATAGACTGTATAGACCCCTTCGCATGTTTGTAAACAAACCGACCGTTGCCAGGATGCGCGCGCAGCCTGGACCCAGAAACAATGGCGCTGCCCATAGACCGGCATTATGAGCTGTCGGATTATGCCAAACAATTGTCGTTACAAGATCGAGAACGCTACATAAATAAGTTAACTCTAACAAGTGGACATCGCCTACCGGATCCGTATTTAATTAAAGGGGAACAGAGGGCAATATATAGAGTAAATATTAGGGCTGTAACGATACACAAATCGAAATCGCGATACGCAGAGCCACGATCCGTATCGCGATACAAGAAGGCAGAATCGCGGTACACCCTTTCAAACTTCTCCTCAGCCCAAAAACAGAGGCGCTTCCAAACTTCAATTTATGAATACTTTACTTTTTATTTAAATTACATTTTAAACTTACTTAAATTACTTTTTTTTTTTTTTATATCTATTAGTAAGTCGTTTTTTTCGCCGACCTGCGACAATCTTCTGCGAGTCACGCAACGTCCACACTCACCCCTGGCAGAGCATTGATTTCTTTTAAGCGGTCGCCATTCTGGTTGCGACGCGGGGAGCGAATCTGTAAACAAGCAGCTCATTGGCTGGCTAGGTGTGCCACAAGCCAATCACAATCACTTGACCGGAAAGGCATGCAGTGTTGCCAGATTGGGCGGGTTCAGGTGCTTTTTGGCTGGTTTTGAACATATTTTGGGGTGGAAAACGTTAGCAATATCTGGCAACACTGAAGGCATGTCTGCTTGGGCGGAAGCCTTCTGCGGCAGTTACATTTTGACACGCGAGCAATGTTTCACCATAAAAATTCCGTAATTTCCATCTGTTTTCCGCGATCACAGAAAATCATCGGCCCTATGAGAGTGAGACAGTGAGAGAGCCACCCCCCCAAAAAAAATCTTAACGGATTTACACGATTTGGAAAAATGACTTTTTCAGAACCGAAAAAACCAGAGCTTCCGGCTCAACAGTATTATTTTGAGAAATAAAACAATCTTTGGATATACATTTGTTCATTTTTGCATACATATTACTCATTCTCTGCAGTGGTCTGAATTATTTGTTATTAAATAGTTAATGTAAGTAAGTAAATGTTAATAAGTCAAATTTACTACTTTTAAAAAAACATTTAAAAAAAAATCGTGGGCGTATCGAATCGTGGGTCAAAAATCGCGATACGAATCGAATCGTGAGTTGGGTGTATCGTTACAGCCCTAGTAAATATAACAATAAAACACACATTAACGAACCTTATTCAAGTCTTACAAAAGTTTTTTTTGTTCTAAGGTCGGAACGTTATAGTGTTTTGAAAGCAGCTCGAGCAAACTATTTCCGCAGTTTGAACAGCCCGCCATGATATTAATTTTATCCAATCAGAATGCACGTTCATTTTCTCTGCGTAACACTCATGACGTATGTATGTGCCCAGTTGTGTTGGCTCATTGAGGTTGGGAATAGCACGTGTGAAATACCTGTTTCTGCCTCTTGCGACGATTTCGCAAGTCCACGGGTGGCGCCTATTTCATTGCAGCAAATAAATTCTGCTGGACTCGTGAGCAACTCCACGTTACATTTTCCGCACGAGCACTACGCTGTGTCACTTGCACGCAGACGCTCTGCCCCACGCTCGCCACGCCCATGGTCAGCATCAGTCTCATCCTCGCCGTCATCCGAGCTTTCTTCTCTTATTTCATCACCGGAGTCGAGAGTACCTCTCCGAGCTATTTTAAGTTTGTTTCTTAAGACAAGGATTTTTTAAGATGTTCCCTTGTTGACCGTTTTGGCGAGAATCTTCCGCCTTCTTCAAAACAGTCACCAGATGTGTCCTGGGGGAGCGACCTGACAGCAGGAGGCGTGAACTACCTGTCAAATTGGGCGGGACGTTCACGCCTCCGTAGCGTAACATCAGCTGATAAGGCACGTCACCACTCGACATCTCATGACTGTTTTGAAGAAGGCGGAAGATTCTCGCCGAAACTGTCAACAAGGGAACATCTTAAAAAATCCTTGTCTTAAGAAATGAACTTAAAATAGCTTTAATAGTTAGACATAACGAACTTCCACTACATAGTACCGCTCCTAGGTTCAAACTGGTACCCTTCTAAGCCATAGCCTGCTCGCAGTGTGTCTTGCGGGATCTCTTCGTATGATTCGACAGAGCTGTCGCTTTCACTTGATGCGCCCGACGCCATGATTACACGCTTATCGCCTCTATTTCGGAGAGTTCCGCTAGTGCAGTGCGTAGCGCTGACATCACGGTCTTTTAAAAATGGCGACTCTTGTGCGGTTTAGCATATAAAGCAGTGGTTCTCAAACTTTTTTCACCAAGTACCACCTCAGAAAATACTTGGCTCTCCAAGTACCACCATAATGACCAACATTAAAATACAGTAGCATAGTAGGTCCAAGTATTCATTAAAAACAAGGCGGAGGTTTTATTTAACAAGTATATTTAATATTGTTGGCTACTGTAACAGTAAACACAGTACTTTGAACAGTAACACTGTGTTTAAATATAGGAAAATAAAACACTGTACTTAAATAATGAATCAAATAAAATTAATTGCACATAAAAGTGAAATAAACATTGTACTAAAATAAATATTAAAAGACAGTTCTTAAAGATTAAATCAAAATGTAAAAAAAAGTACTGTCCCCGCATACAACACACTACGGCCTGGGCAGCTCCTCTGTCCCGCTCCAAATGAATCCCAGTTTTATGTATTTTTCGTCATACTTCCTCCTCACTGGTTTCTGCCGTTTGCTAGCAGTTCTGGGGCTGGTTTTGCCACTGTCGTTAGCATCCGCGCTCGGCTCACACACATCCTCTTCAGTTCTCCCTCTCTCTTGATCCATGCTCCCATTTGCGGATTTAAGCCACGACAGTAATTTTGTCGTACTCGTCATAATTAGCAAAGCCACCTCCACCTTTTCCCATCACAGCCTAGTCTACCAATGGCGGATAACCGTCTATCAGCCGAACCGGCGGAAATGCGTCCGTATGCTATGTATGGCTACCCAGAAGCACTTGCAAACTTTTTAAAATTATTAACTTAATTTGTATCTCCTTTCATTTTCTTGTCATCGGTTGATAAGATATTTTCATCCATTCGGATATTATGGATAGTATTTCATGTTTTATTTAATTTTATTTTTTTAATTTTTTTTTATATTTAATTAAATGATTCTTTGGCGTACCACTAGAATGGAGCCCGCGTACCACTAGTGGTACGCGTACCACAGTTTGAGAATCACTGGTATAAAGTATTATATTTACAATTACCAAGATATTTCGTTGTTTTCTAGTATATAAATTTGATAGAATACTTAAGAATACGTTACTTTGTCACATCAACAACTGTATATATTATATTTGGTACCCCTTTAAAGAGTGGACGGACGATGTTAGTAAGTTCCCTCCTCATTTTCCTCTGATACCTGAAGGCAGTCATACTATTTACAAAAAATGTCAAACTCAAAAAAAAAAAACCTATTTACAAAAGTAGCCTGCCATCAACATTCTGGTTACAGTGAGATGACAACTTGATTAACAATGGGACGTTCATATTCATTTTGTTTTAATCAAATTATGCCAGTGATGTGATGGTAATGTGGCTTTCGCTCCAACAGCAAATACCAACACTAAACAGCAATTTGCAGGAGGGAATGGCATGAAAGGAATGATAGTGTAAAGAGTGCAGCTAATGCCGCTTTTCCACTACAAACGCGGCTGAGCCGTGCCGTGCTGAGTCGAGCTGAGCGGGGCTGTTGGAGTTGCATTTCGACTACAACCGCGCTGAACCGTGCTGGCTGGAAGTGGGTGGACACATTGGGTGGAGTTAGCGAAAGTGGGTGGACATCATGTGATGTCGTTAAGCGGCGCAAACAGTGACATCAGTGACAGTGGCGGAACAAGTCAGAGCCGGGCCGGGGGCGGGGCAAATGACCGGGCCCTTTATTAAAGCTTATCATAACATCATTTTAGGCTACAAAATGTCCGCAACTGCGGTGTTTACCAATTTCAACACTACCGGGTGCAACTATGTTATTTAGTACATCAAGTCCTTCAAACGAACATGTAACTCAGAAACAAAAAACATTAGGATACTGTACATGGCTCATAATAAAACATCAATAGCCTATACTGCACACATTATTTGAAGGGCATACGAATGAGCGCTCAGAGGTTGCAACGGTGACAGGAAGAGTCAGAAATAAAAGGAGGGCGGTGCAAACCTCACTGAATGCACTGTGTTTACCAATTTCAACACTACGGGGTGCAACTATGTTATTTTGTACATTAAGTCCTTCAAACGAACATGTAACTCAGAAACAAAAAAACATTAGGCGACATACTGTACATGGCTCATAATAAAACATCAATAGCCTACTGCGCGCATTATTTGAAGGGCATACGACGAGCCTTGCGCTCCGCGAACTCGTCCACGATGCTCTGTATGTCACTGATTCAGTGATCTTTTAAGCGGTAGTGTCACGACCCGAATAGTAAACAATAAACATGGAGGACATGGAGTCGTTAGTGTTGCTGGTCTTGGTGCTGTGGCTTGTTGTCACCGACAACGCCAACAGATACTGGCAAGAGCGTATAGATGAGGCGAGGCGCATAAGGCTTCAGAAATTCTCGTAATTCGTAATTATTCTTCTTCCGGGTTTGCGGTGTTCACAGATCCCAGCGCGCTCGCGGGGCGTGTGTGGGTATGTGAGGACACTCCTCCTCAGCAATCAGTGCACAGGGGAGTGTCTGCTCATGCCCCCAGCCTCACTCAGCACGGCTTGGCTCGCTTCAGCCCCACTCCAAAACGGTGCGAGTTTTAGGGGCTAAGCAGGGCTGAAACGAGCTGAGTCGTGCTGGTTTTTGGTAGTCGAAACGCGAGCCGTGTCGGGCTGAAGTGAGCTGAAGCGAGCTGAAAAAGGGTAGTGGAAAAGGGCCATAAGAGAAATCAGAGCTGCGTAAAAAGTGAGAGGCAGAGAGCAGAAATGAAGCTGAACGGGGCGGGAGCTAGGTTAGAGCAGTCAACGTAAGTTGGCATTTAGAGTGCGGGCACACAATTTTACCTTTCCATCCTTGCTTTAAAATTGTGATTTTCGGCATACGCAAATAACGATGGCACAAAATCTGGACTGCTTGAGTCAAGCGAGACCTCTCCTACAAACAAAATTGCATGCAAAGCTAAGTTAACATGCTAAGGCTAGTCTGACACTTGCACGATTCCGTGGCACGCATTGGCACGACTCGAGTCGTGCCAGTGTGCAAACTAGTCGTAAACTGGCGTGAAGTGTGCGTAAACCCGTCGTGACTGCGTGCCATGTCGGGACGAGAATTTTGAAATGTTCAAAATTTTGGTCACGACAAAATTTCGCGACCGGGTCGTGAACTATGCGCAAACTGTTCGTGATCTCGTCAGGACGATGCGGGAGGATGCGTGCCAGTGCGTGGACGTGCACGAACTGCCACGAATAGTTCACGAACAGCTCACGTCGAGTTCACGAGTAGTTCACGACATGTTCACGAATTGGTGCGCGTCGCAGCGTGGCCGTGCCTTCCCACTGACACGGTCACGCATTGATGGCACGAGCAGTTCACGACTAGTTTACGCACTTCACGAACAGTTTGCGCATGGCACAAGCAGTTCACGACGAGTTCACGAGCAGTTCACGATTACTGCGCGACAGTGGCGCTCGCAGGGGTATTATATAGGGCTTCCCGGACACTTCTCGCCATTCGCAATTTTTTTTCTTGCTTTTTTCTTTAATGTCTTTTATTTTCTATTCCTTCATGACTTTTTTTTTTGGGGGGGGGGGGAGTTTCGTTTCTTTTATTTCAAAAATGGAACAACTGTGGATGCAGCTCATGAAGCTGCTACCATTCTTTCTTGCCAAGGGACAGCACCAGCAGGGGACATGTAGTAATGTGACAGGTAGTCTCGCCGATCCTTTGCATCCTTCTGGGTATGATGGCCGGTTAGAGGCAGCAGCCCCTGCAGGTGTCGGTCAGTCCTCCATCCATTAGGGATCAGATCATGTGTGTCCGGATTTTCGCGGTCCACTTCTGAAATTGCGTGTGGGTATCTGATGAGGATGAGGTTGTGCATGTCACAGGCGTGCCCAAGTCGGCACGACACCGTCCGAATTGCGCAAACTCGTCGTGCCAATGCGGGAAGTGCGTAAACTATGCGCAAACTATGCATGAACTCGTCGTGCCAGTTCGTGAATGTGGACGGGCACACATTCGTGAACTCGTCGTGAACTATGCGTGAACTAGTCGTGAACAGTGCGGGAGCCTCCCAGTTCGTGCCCCAAAATGGCACGACTTGCCACGACAAAATCGTGGCCAAAAGTCATGCAAGTGTCAGCCTAGGGTAACAATATTCATTACATTGTGTAACTATGACCAGCTAACCAGACAAACGTTACCAAAGTATTTTGCTACATCAATAAACGAAGACTAGAAAGAATAAAAAAGAAAGATTTAATAAATAGCCTGATCTTACCTGTGATGAAGTGGGCGCTGCAAACCCGCGCATTTTTGATGGTGCTTTCATCCCAGTCTACACGTTTGATGGCTTGTAGCCATAAACGTCGGCGATTTTTTTTTTTTTTTTGAATGGGTCAGATCCTGCTGGAATTCTGTACATTTTAACCCCATCACTGCTACGATTCTGGCACCCAACAACTAGGCATTTCTTCCAAATATTTCTTCTCGTCTGTACCGTCGCGGAGTCTTTTTTGGGTCCAGGCTGCGCGCGCAATTTCCTCTTACGTATGAATGACGTTTACTGCGAAGGGGTCTATAAAATCAAGCTCAATGATTTCCCCGCAGCATTATGTATTTAACACGATCAGTTGATGGCGGAATGGAAGGAGGTGGTTCTTCTGGGGGACTATAGCTAGAACCCATATTTTAAATGTTTGCCGAAAACGAGCCACGTCACGGCCGACAAAAACTCACCGTCCGACCTGCGAAGCATATTGAGGTAGACAGTTGTGCTCATAAGTTTACATACCCTGGCAGAATCTATGATTCTTTGACCATTTTTCAGAGAATATGAATGATGACACAAAAACATCTTTTCCACTCATGCTTAGTGGTTGGGTGAAACCATTTATTGTCAAACGACTGCGTTTTCTCTTTTTAAATCATAATGACAACAGAAACTACCCAAATGACCCTGATCAAAAGTTCACATACCCTGGTGATTTTGGCCTGATAACATGCGCAGAAGTTGACACAAATGGGTTTGAATGGCCACTAAAGGTACCGTAACATCCTCACGTGTGATCTGTTTGCTTGTAATCAGTGTGTGTGCATAAAAGCTGAGTGAGTTTCTGGGATCCAGACAGACTCTCGCATCTTTCATCCAGCCACTGACGTTTCTGGATTCTGAGTCATGGGGAAAGTAAAAGAATTGTCTACGGAGCTATGGGAAAAGGTATTTGAACTGTATAAAACAGGAAAGGGATACAAAAAGATATCCACGGAATTGATAATGCCAGTCAGCAGTGTTCAAACTGTGATTAACAAATGGAAAATCAGGGGCTCTG
The DNA here is from genome assembly GCF_027579695.1 of Neoarius graeffei. Classification (NCBI taxonomy): domain Eukaryota; kingdom Metazoa; phylum Chordata; class Actinopteri; order Siluriformes; family Ariidae; genus Neoarius; species Neoarius graeffei. The sequence continues at coordinate 9,094,088 of NC_083573.1, forward strand.
TTAAAACCAAACCACGGTCAGGTAGACCAACAAAAATTTACGCCAAACAGCACAGAGACAAGCCTCAAAACTTCTGGAACAAGGTAATTTGGAGTGATGAGACCAAAATTGAACTTTTTGGCCACAACCATAAACGTTACATTTGGAGAGGTGTCAACAAGGCCAATGATGAAAGGAGCACCATTCCTACTGTAAAGCACGGAGGTGGATCGCTGATGTTTTGGGGATGTGTGAGCTACCGTACAAAGGCGCAGGAAACTTGGTCACAGTTGAAGGAAAGATGAATGCAGCACGTTATCAGCCAATACTGGAGGCAAATTTGCACTCGTCAGCCCGGAAGCTGCACGTGGGACGTACTTGGACGTTCCAACATGACAACGATCCAAAACACAAGGCCAAGTCGACCTGTCATTGGCTACAGCAGAACAAAGTGAAGGTTCTGGAGTGGCCATCTCAGTCTCCTGACCTCAATATCATCGAGCCACTCTGGGGAGAGCTCAAACGCGCAGTTCATGCAAGACAGCCCAGGAATTTACAGGAACTGGAGGCTTTTTGCCAAGAAGAATGGGCAGCTTTACCACCTGAGAAAATAAAGAGCCTCATCCACAACTACCACAAAAGACTTCAGGCTGTCATTGATGTTAGAGGGGGCAATACACGGTATTAAAGGTCCCATGGCATGGTGGTTTGTTGATGCTTTAAACGGGTTCGTGGAGGTTTCCGGATGTTATATCCGCAGCCTTTCTCGAAATGAACCCTCGGCACGTAGATATAGCCTCCTGGGAGAAAGCCCCATTTCAGCGCTTTTCGCAGTGCGTCGTTTTGCTGATGAGAAGCATGGAGGCGGGGAAGGGTAGAGGCGGGCCATGGGGGGAGGGGCTTGACCAAGCTGCGCGCACACATACTCGCTGCTATCAGCGCCTGTAGCCACGCTGCTAAGACAAAACCCCGTTCTCCCTCGGACTCCTTTCGTAAACTCAACGTGACACTGAGAGTGTTCGGAGTGGTAGTTTACGAACGTATAATACCCTAGGCTTGAACACGCACTCCATAACCAAAGAGGATAGAAGCAGCAACTACAGCAACATAGCGCTTATCCAACAGAAGACATGCATTGCGGAGCAATAGTCAAACATAAGCTTATAAGTTACAGTCAGTTTCCAGACTAAACTCAGTTTAACAGAGCATGCTGCATGCTCTTTAGTTTTGTAGCGCAGAGTACCTGGCTAACTGCAGGAAGCGGTTAGCTGCACAGCTAATGTAGCCATTGCAAGGCTAACGCACCGATTTTAAAACACGGCAAAACGACTTAACAGTTATACACTTACTTGTTCGGTGTTTGTGGCTGATGCGGCAGGGATGCTTGGTACGGACCCAGGCTTCAGTGACAGTTGATGTGCAAAACCTGCCCTGTACTGTCCCAAGTTGTGGAAACATTCCTCAGGAAAATGCTTCCGACAAACACACACCGTCTTAGGTAGACTCGACGGCGTATTATTGGAGTAAATAAAATTAAGCCACTGCGTCTTCAGGGGCTCTCCCGTCGGCAGTAAAAACAGACTCCTTTCTGTGTTGTCACATCCATGTACAGCGCAATTTCCATGTTTCGCTCGCTTAGGTGATGCCATGTTGTTGTGTCCTCTATGGTCTCCTCACTACAACTGGGTGGGAATCCAGAGGGGGGGGGGGGGGGTGTGGGGATCATCTCCCTTGCTGACGTAGTAAAGGGAAGAGTTTATCAACGCACCGTTTTGACGCGCCATTCTCAAATGTTGGGCATAGTTTGGTTTACACATTATGAAATTTCTAGCCACTGGGGTGACTTAAGAAGGTCAGAGGAACTCATTTTAACGTTAAAAAACCTCAAAGTGAAAATTTCATGCCATGGGACCTTTAAGAACTGGGGTATGTAAACTTTTGATCAGGGTCATTTGGATGTTTTTTGTTGTCATTATGATTTAAAAATAGAAAACACAGTTGTCTATCAATAAATGGCTTCACCCAACCACTAACCATGAGTGGGGAAAAAAGTTTTTGTGTTATCATTCATATTCTCTGAAAAAAGGCCAAGAAAGCAAAAATTCTGCCAGGGTATGTAAACTTATGAGCACAACTGTATAAACGTTTTATTCCAAGAGAAAGCTTGCAACAAAGTCGTCTGTTCTTTTAGCGTTAGCGATAACGTTGTAAACGTAGCTATGCAGTCTGGTTCGTCAAATTACTTTCTACGGATTTGCCCGCCAAGTTGCCATCGCCTTGTCCACGGCTAATGTTAACATTATAAGCTAGTTAACTTGGACGCAGCGTGTAAAACCGGAGTTACGCTAACATGAATAATGCAAACTTATCTGAAGTCCTTTCAGAAATGTTTTAGCAAAATCTCACCAAATAAACAATGTAGAAATCTTTCTTTTCTAGTAGCGTTAGCGACCCAATATGAGTTTAAAAAGTTTGCTAGCATGTCAGGTGGAGTTTCACTGACTAGCTAGCTTAACGTTAAACCACCATGATGGCACAGCTTGCGTTCATTTTGTGAATTCACATTTGGGTCATTCCACGTCAATTCAACCGGGGCCCGCGCACTTGGGTCTCAGAAAATTCTGAAAAAAATCACCAGATGTACCCATGTTAGCTAGGAGAAACATTGTAAATTTATTTGAATGTAAGATGTACACTCACCGGCCACTTTATTAGGTACACCATGCTAGTAATGGGTTGGACCCCCTTTTGCCTTCAGAACTGCCTCAATTCTTCGTGGCATAGATTCAACAAGGTGCTGGAAGCATTCCTCAGAGAGTTTGGTCCATATTGACATGATGGCATCACACAGTTGGCGCAGATTTGTCGGCTGCACATCCATGATGCGAATCTCCCGTTCCACCACATCCCAAAGATGCTCTATTGGATTGAGATCTGGTGACTGTGGAGGCCATTTGAGTACAGTGAACTCATTGTCATGTTCAAGAAACCAGTCTGAGATGATTCCAGCTTTATGACATGGCGCATTATCCTGCTGAAAGTAGCCATCAGAAGTTGGGTACATTGTGGTCATAAAGGGATGGACATGGTCAGCAACAATACTCAGGTAGGCTGTGGCGTTGCAACGATGCTCAATTGGTACCAAGGGGCCCAAAGAGTGCCAAGAAAATATTCCCCACACCATTACACCACCACCACCAGCCTGAACCGTTGATACAAGGCAGGATGGATCCATGCTTTCATGTTGTTGACGCCAAATTCTGACCCTACCATTCGAATGTCGCAGCAGAAATCGAGACTCATCAGACCAGGCAACGTTTTTCCAATCTTCTATTGTCCAATTTCGATGAGCTTGTGCAAATTGTAGCCTCAGTTTCCTGTTCTTAGCTGAAAGGAGTGGCACCCGGCGTGGTCTTCTGCTGCTGTAGCCCATCTGCCTCAAAGTTCGACGTACTGTGCGTTCAGAGATGCTCTTCTGCCTACCTTGGTTGTAACGGGTGGTTATTTGAGTCACTGTTGCCTTTCTATCAGCTCGAACCAGTCTGGCCATTCTCCTCTGACCTCTGGCATCAACAAGGCATTTCCGCCCACAGAACTGCCGCTCACTGGATATTTTTTCTTTTTCGGACCATTCTCTGTAAACCCTAGAGATGGTTGTGCGTGAAAATCCCAGTAGATCAGCAGTTTCTGAAATACTCAGACCAGCCCTTCTGGCACCAACAACCATGCCACGTTCAAAGTCACTCAAATCACCTTTCTTCCCCATACTGATGCTCGGTTTGAACTGCAGGAGATTGTCTTGACCATGTCTACATGCCTAAATGCACTGAGTTGCCGCCATGTGATTGGCTGATTAGAAATTAAGTGTTAACGAGCAGTTGGACAGGTGTACCTAATAAAGTGGCCGGTGAGTGTATACTTTCCATGTTACAGCCAGTTTTACTGGCGGAGGGGGGTGTCAATTTTGTTCAGACTCTTTGTTTTGTCAAAGTTCACAAGCCCATAGCTCAAGAACTAAACCATGTAGGAGGCTCAAATTTTGCATGCTGGTACATAAATAGGAATAGTATGTAGTAGGGCTGTGCGATATGGGGAAAAAATGAATATCCCGATACATTTTCTCCATTTCACGATATACGATATATATCTCGATATATTGAAATCTCCTCTAAAGGACCCCATGAAATCTAACTTTTACTCTTTACTGTTTTCACTACAATCCCTGCAGATTAAATCACATTCTTGGTTAACTTTACAGGTGGTTTTCAACACATTTTAAATTGTCATGTTCGTGATTAATCACAATTGAATTGAAATAAGACTATTTTTATTCAACAAAGATGCGGCACAAACTGCAAAAACAATCTTGAAAATTGCAACAAAGGGGCAAAACAATACAGAGCTGCTCAGAGCTCAAACCAGTAAAGTGCAAACTCAACACTGAGAAAGACATTTAGCCTAAATAAGAAAAGTGCTCTTTCATTAAATTATTTTAAAAAATAGATCTCCAAGCTATTAACCTGACTACTGAGAACCACTGGAACATTCACAATAGAGAGAGATAGATTGAGGGAGAGAAGAAAGAGATCTGCAAAACATAATTTTCCTCTTTGCACACTTTTGAACTGAATGTTTTCCGGCTCTGCCTCTCAGATGTGTAGAATTCCGGTATTGCCTTCTCTGTAAAATGTCTGCGACCAGGCAACTCGTATTTGGGATCGAGTGTGTTTTAATAATTTTTGGAAGCCTGGTTTTTCCACTATACTAACTGGGATCATGTCTTCGGCAATGAAGTTAGTGATTGCATCCGTTATAGCTCTCCATCTCTGACTCGTTTTCTCATATGGGGGGGCTTTGGAGAACGAGGCCGCTATGGTCATTTGTTTAGCTTGTGGGGGGGTTTTAGCTCGTGGGCAAGTTTAAGAGACTCTTCATACTGTACCGGGTGAGTTTCAGGTGATGGAACATATTTGTAGTGCTGCTGCCTTTCGTGATGACAGGTTTTTTTGCACACTTTACAAGCTGGCATTTGCTGTTCCACGTCCTCCTCGCGATATCCAAAAAATGCCAGATGACTGACCCCTTACTAGTTCTTTTAGGAACCAATTCGTCCGCTTCCATTTTTAATGTGTCGCTGAAATTGACAGAGCTTACACGGTAGACTGTGCAACACCAGCGATTGCACGAACTGAGTCAGCGCTGTCAACTGGAACCAGGAAATCTTGCAGTGTTGCCAGATACTGCTGACGTTTTCCAGCCCAAAATATGTTCAAAACCTGCCAAAACGCACTTGAAACCGCCCAATCTGGCAACACAACCGAAACTAGAAAATCTTCCCGGAAGTTCCTTTCAGCACCGAGATGTCGCCTGGGATTGGTTGGCGAGTGCGTGACGTTATTGTTTTCTTTCCCCTTAGGCAGCCTCTCACGTTACTGCCTGAGGGACAGGGAGAAAACCACCGGGAAAGGTTTTAAACAAACACGAAACGAACGCAAGTCGGAAGATGACTATAAAATACTCGATAGTTACGATATAATAATTTTATATATCGCACACACAATTTTCGGCGATATATCGAGTATATTTGATATATCGCACAGCCCTACATCTTACATTCAAATAAATTTACAGTGTTTCTTCTAGGTAACATGGGTACATCTGGTGATTTTATTTTTTTTTTTTCAGAATTTTTTGAGACCTAAGTGCGCGGGCCCCGGTTGAATTGACGTAGAATGACCCAGGCTTTCATCTAAACGGGGGAACAGGGGCGCTGCGCCCTCTTACTCTCGGCGTGCGCCCCCTTACCGACTCCGTGAAAACATCCCAGCAACACTACGTGACAATGTGTCTGATCATCAAATACGTTATAATTGCTCCAAAAATATTCCAATCATAGTAGATACACCGCCAGACGGTGCAAAAACAATCCGAATTGGCGTTTTCCAGACTGAGGCGCCATGTTGTTTAGTTGTTTACTTGTCGCGGCTGCTCTCGCGAGATTTGACATGGGTTACATACAAGGTCAGCTGACTTGTAGAGCGAGATTTCTCGAGACTGAATGACCTTTCACCCACCGGCGCGGGAGCTTTTGACAGAAGTAGTTCGCGAGTTGTTTTTGTTGACACTTGGGCATTTAAAGATGTCATCCCGCGGCACGAAACGGAAGAAAGCCAAAGACTGTCCAGGGCAGAAGAAGATTACTTCTTTCTTTTTCAATGTTGACACACAATTTGTTACAATTTCCCTGTCAGATAGCCTCAGAATGTCCCATTGGAGCATTTTTCAAAGGCTTTGCATGGCGGAGGGGGGACAACCGGCACCATCCCCCCCCCCCCCCCCCCCCCCGCTTCGCTCCCTCACCATGGTGAGCGCCCTCATACTAAATTTTTCTAGAAAAAACCCTGATGACCCATTTGTCTTTGGTAAGAGCATTAGGTTTTGTAAGCATTGTAGCAGTAATACAACGATGCGTAGATAGAAAATGTACTTAAGTATTTTTAAAAGCAAGTACTTTGAGTGAAGTAAAAATTTGACTGGAGAACTTTCACATTTGACGAGCGGGATCTGTACGTACTTTGACTTAAGTTGGGTACTTTGTCCACCTCTGGTCATCCCTGACATCATCTGACAGGACTGTATTGTGTGTTCATACTTAGGTGTCGACCACGTGGACCATGCTACGGATAATGTATTCAGACCCGGGTCACCCAACACCACCAGCCAATCACAACATAAGCAAACTGGGTAACATGCCTCTCATGAACAGGTATGGGGCCGTAGTGGACTTGTGCAGGTCAACGACCTTGTTGAAAGCTCTGTTTTTTGGGTGGTTTTTTTTTGGGGGGGGTAAAAGTAATTTTTGGTTGTAGTTTCAGTTTGAAGGATATGAGTGCTGCTCTGAATGAGAGAAACAAAGAGAATAGACAGGACAACCTGCACAACCTGGAGACGAGCCTCAACAATGATGGTGAGACACGCACACAAATAATATGGACCCATACCCATAAACTGCACATACTTGAAGACTGACAGCAGCATTAAAGATGGGAAAATCCACTAAACAACTTTATAAACAGTATAACAAACATGTGAGCACAAATGGCATCTAAGATTTACTTTATAATGAAATTCTCGCTCACTGCTTTTTAAGGGGTGTTCACACGGCAACTTTTACTCCGGCGTAGCACCGGGGCTGCCCCGGTAGAGCGTTCACACGGTACAAAGTTACACCGGTGTAGCCCCTGAAAGCTAGTCTGGTTAACACCAGACCACATCACAAGTGAAATATGGTCTGGAATCCGCCTATTGAATTTCTCGTAGGGGAGGTGTGGTTTACGATTGTCAACGGCCGTTTATTGGACGTTGCGAATGTCTATCATTTGGCGTATATGTAGCCCATGGCCAATCATGGCAGTTGTACCCAGTGACGTAGTTAGAGCGAAGAAGAGAAGGAAAGAGAAAGAGAAGGCAAAACAGAAATAGGAAAACAATGGCACCGAACGATTACTGCCGTTTGTGCAAGACGAAGCTTGATCGAAAGTTTGGTTCGTATCGCTCGCCGCCATGTTAAATGTGATCCGTAAACAGTCCCAAATAAACTACAAGCTTCCGTTTGTCGAGTAATGCGCGTCACCGTCTTTCCACCCCTCCCCACTCTCTGATTGGCTCCCTAACTCAGGCGAGCCTTTAGACCATAGTTTCCATGCTGTCTTTTCAGATCGGAACAATTGTGCAAAGCAGCATGGGATTTCCCAGGCTACCTGAAAGCTGCTTAAACCGGTGCAAATCTAACCCTGCTCGGGAGGTGGTTTAAGAAATTTACTCCGGAGTAAATGCTAGTTTGCGGGGCAGCACCGATATAAAATGGGACGTCTGAACGCTACAGGGGTCGACTCGCTACGCGTGAGGAGAGTTGATTACATACGGGCATTGCATAATTTGCATCCTGGTATTTTGCGCTTCTAAAATGGCGAATATCAACAACAACAGAACTGCGTGTCTTCCAGTGTTGCCAGATTGGGCGGTTTTAAGTGCATTTTGGCGGATTTGAACATATTTTGGGCTGGAAAACGTCAGCAGTATCTGGCAACACTGGTGTCTTCATCCACGTTGTTTTCCCGGCGCTTGGTGATGCCATGACAACCGGGAAAAGGAAGTACATTTTCACGCATGCGCATATTTCATTTCCGCATTATTACTGTCGTATAGCACGGTCGCAAAAACTGCCGTGTGAACGCAAGTGGGGCTGCACCGGTGCTAACGCGCTTCTCTCTAGTAAGCAGGTTTGTGACGTGTGAACGCTCCACAAAATTTACACCGGTGTAAGATATATCGCAACAAAATGCATCGGTGCAGCATCGATGCAAATATGTGCCATGTGAACACCCCTTTAGTTTAAAGGGATCCTCCAGCGGATTTACTCATCAACTTAGGTTAAGTAAAAGCATTTGTAGGTTTCAGCAGTCAAGCTTTCATTTTCAGAGACCAAATAATATGTTTTGCTGAAAATACCAGCTCCCGTTGGAGCAACTCGGCTGTTTATGTCCTGCGGTTTTGCTAGTTTTACAAACATTTTTGCAGAATTTATAGATATAAATGCCAAAATGATGCTTAAAAGAATGATGCTTTTTACCATTTCCCTGGCCGGAATCGTCCAACTATTCACAAGAAATGGATTCATGCCACCTCGAGACCTCAAAACAACCTGCCTGCGGTACCCTACTTACAGTGGTGTTTGAAAGTTCGTGAACCCTTTAGAATTTTCTGTATTTCTGCATAAATATGACCTAAAACAAGATCAGATTTTCACACAAGTCCTAAAAGAAAACCCAGCTAAACAAATGAGATAAAAATATTACACTTGGTCGTTTATTTATTGAGGAAAATGATCCAATATTACATATCTGTGAGTAGCAAAAGTATGTGAACCTCTAGGATTAGCAGTTAATTTGAAGGTGAAATTAGAGTCAGGTGTTTTCAATCAATGGGATGACAATCAGGTGTGAGTGGGCACCCTGTTTTATTTAAAGAACAGGGATCTTTAAATAAAAAGGTTAAGGTTACAAAAACCATCTCTAAAGAGTTTAGACTCCACCAATCCACAGTCAGACAGATTGTGTACAAATGGAGGAAATTCAAGACCATTGTTACCCTCCGCAGGAGTGGTCGACCAAAAAAGATCACTCCAAGAGCAAGGCGTGTAATAGTTGGTGAGGTCACAAAGGACCCCAGGGTAACTTCTAAGCAACTGAAGGCCTCTCTCACATTGGCTAATGTTCAGGAGTCCACCATCAGGAGAACACTGAACACCAATGGTGTACGTGGCAGGGTTGTAAGGAGAAAGCCGCTGCTCTCCAAAAAGAACATTGCTGCTCGTCTGCAGTTTGCTAAAGATCACGTGGACGAGCCAGAAGGCTATTGGAAAAATGTTTTGTGGATGGATGAGACCAAAATAGAACTTTTTGGTTTAAATGAGAAGCGTTCTGTTTGGAGAAAGCAAAACACTGCATTCCAGCTTAAGAACCTTATCCCATCTGTGAAACATGGTGGTGATAGTATCATGGTTTGGGCCTGTTTTGCTGCATCTGGGCCAGGACGGCTTGCCATCGTTGACGGAACAATGAATTCCGAATTATACCAGCGAATTCTAAAGGAAAATGTCAGGACATCTGTCCATGAACTGAATCTCAAGAGAAGGTGGGTCATGCAGCAAGACAACCACCCTAAGCACACAAGTCGTTCTACCAAAGAATGGTTAAAGAGGGATAAAGTTAATGTTTTGGAATGGCCAAGTCTAAGTCCTGACCTTAATCCAATGGAAATGTTGTGGAAGGACCTGAAGTGAGCAGTTCATGCGAGGAAACCCACCAACATCCCAGAGTTGAAGCTGTTCTGTACGGAGGAACGGGCTAAAATTCCTCCAAGCCGGTGTGCAGGACTGATCAACAGTTACCGCAAACGTTTAGTTGCAGTTATTGCTGCACAAGATTGGATCATTTTCCTCAATAAATAAATGGCCAAGTATAATATTTTTGTCTCATTTGTTTAACTGGGTTCTCGTTATCTACTTTTAGGACTTGTGTGAAAATCTGATGATGTTTCGGGTCATATTGATGCAGAAATATAGAAAATTCTTAAGGGTTCACGAACTTTCAAGCACCACTGTAAACTGATGGATAGTGGCTTGTTTGTAACAATCGCTAGTTGGGCAATAAATGTTTGCCTTGTCTAATGAGAAACATCATTCCTAAAGCTTCCTGAAGGCACGATATTTAGTTAAAAGAGCCTCTGTGTCATGCGCGCTTTCTTTCTAGAGAACGAAGAGACGGAAGGCAGTGACGGTCAGGCCGAGTATCTGTTTGGAGAGGCAGAGTTGGACGACGATGACCTGTACAGCATGGAGCACGACAATCAGGCAGGTCAGACCTGCAAATGATATACAGCCATGGCACGCTCAAATCGTACACTGTTCTGTCTGGCTTTAGTATTGATGTGACGAGTGCAGGATGTGATCACAAGGGATTTGTTGTATGCAATATTTCGAGTACGTTCTCAATTCTTGGTTTCACGTTTTAAAGGTTTTCTTTCTGGGGTTGAATTACTTCGTCAGGATTACTGGTTGTCTGCTTACTTCCTCTGCAGCAGAGGAGGCGGAGTTTTCTCTCCCCCAGGAGGCGTTCCCACTCCGGCACGAGATCGTGGAACACGCGACAGCACCCGAGCTGCCGGCCGAGAAAGCCGAGTCCCCGCAGGCGAGCGGCGGCGAGACGGAGACCGTATGCCTGACGCCCATGGAGTCGTTCAGCCTCATCTCGGTGTCGCAGCTGCTCTTTCAGCCACGCCTGCTGCCCGGCTTCTTCAACGCCATCGTCAAGGACACGCTGGCTTACTACGCCGAGCAGGGTGACGTGCAAATGGCCGTCTCTGCGCTCATCGTGCTCGGCGAACGAATCCGCAAGGAGATCGACGAGCTCACACAGGTCAGGAGAGCGGCACGTACTTTTTAACTTTGGTTTATTTCATATTCCGACTTTCAGGAGAAAAGAGTTAATTCACCCAGCTACTCGACGTGTAATCACGGTGTGTTGATCCGTGCCTCACAGGAACACTGGTACATGTCCTACATTGACCTGCTGCAGAGGTTCGAGCTGTGGAACGTCAGCAACGAGGTGATCAAGCTGAGCACGTGCAGTGCCATCACATGTCTGAACCAGGCGTCCACGACACTGCACATCAACTGCAGCAACTGCAAACGACCCATGAGCAACAAGGGCTGGATCTGTGACAGGTACACACCTTGCTACGCACACAATCTGACGCATGAACGATATACACTTTATTAGAAACACATGTACAGTTGTGGTCACAAGTTTACATCCAGTGACATGGCAGTATTTGTGCTTTCAGTAATTTCTTTGAACTGATCTTTTTCTATGGCAGAATGATTGTCCAGCATACATCTTTAATTAAAATAAAAACACGAGGATTGGTGCACAAGTTTTAATTTTCTTTGGGTTTTCTGAAATCAACACGGGGTCAAAAATTTACTTAGATTATTAATTCCGAGGTGCTGAAACTTCCAGAATGTCTCTTATCTTGCCAAGGCCGAGGTCTCTTCACTTCCTGTTAGTGATCGTGATTGACTACAGCTGGTAGCGTCTCTGTGCCTTCATAAAAAGGGTTTGTTTACAGCACTCACTGGATTGACCAACATACAATACAATGGGAAAGTCCAAGGAGCTCAGTGCAGATCCGAGAAAGAGGATCGCAGATGGACACAACTCCGGAACGTCTCTTGGAACCATTTCTAAACAACTGCAAATTCCAAGATCAGTTCAAACAATTGTACGCAAGTTATTGTGAGGTGTAGTCACTTTGCCAAGCCACTCTGCTTCAAGAAAACCCAAACTGTCACCCTCAGCTGAAAGGAAATTGGTTCAGATGGTCAGGAACAACCTGGGAACCACCATGGCACAGCCCTGCCATGAACTGGAAGCTGATGAACCACAAAGAAAAAGCCTTCTGGAGGAAAGCTGTATGGTCAGATGAGACAAATATTGAGTCGTTTGGCCACCATGTACAGAGGGACACTGTACCAGCTGGCGGTGGTGGTAGGATCATCATGCTCTGGGGCTGTTTTGCTGCCAGTGGAACTGGTTCACTGCACAAAGTGGATGGAATAATGAAGAAGGAGGACTAGCTCAGAATTCTTCAGTATAAACCCATCAGAAACTTGAACACGACTTGGGAGTTACAACAGGACAGTGAACCCAAACATGCATCAGAGCTGGTTGTGGAAGATAAAGCAGGCTAATATTTAGCTTATAACAAGTCCTGACTTCAACCCTGTGGAAAATATATGGACCGCGCTTATAAGTCGAGTCCATGCCAAGAAAAAAAATGTAATTGAACTCCTCCAGTTCCACCATGAAGAGTCGTGAAATATCCTGCCAGAAGCTTGTTCATGGGAAACAAAAATGTTTGGTCAAGGTGAATCTTGACCCTGTGTTGATTTCAGAAAACCCAAAGAAAATTAAAACTTGTGCACCAAATTTGATTTTATTTTTTAATTAAAGCTGTATGCTGTACAATCGTTCTGCCACAGAAAAAGAACGGTTCAAAGAAATTACCGAAAGCCCAAATACTGCCATGACGTTCATGCCGCTGTATGTAAACTTCTGACCACAAGTGTACATCTGGCTACAGTAATTCAACCACGGTGAGCAGAAAAGCATCTCGGACAAACACTCGGTTCAATACAACATGACTGAGAGCCGTTTCGATGCGATTTGAGTCGGCGAAAGCTTCTCCTCCTCCTCTTTTACTGGGACAGACAGCTTCAGAGGCCACGCCTTTTCAGACGCTTGCTTTTTCAGCCCCATGCCCTCGATCACTCAAAGCTTAGGGTGCCGTTATTTTTGGCCACGCCTCCTTAACTGATAAGCTCTGTTTCTATTTTCTTGTGTGTGTAGGTGCCACCAGTGCGCAAGTGTGTGTGCCGTGTGTCACCATGTTGTGAAGGGTCTGTTTGTGTGGTGTCAGGGCTGCAGCCACGGCGGCCATTTGGAGCACGTGATGGAGTGGCTCAAGAGCTCCAGCCACTGTCCTGCCGGGTGTGGACACCTGTGTGAATATGCCTGACACGCACACTAGTACATTTTCGAATGTCAGTGTGTACTTGAATGAAAGTGCTGCTACAGACAATAACACACCAGCCACACAATGTAAGATTTCTGTAAGATTCCTGTAAGATTCCCTTCTTGTGCTTTAAAATGCTGTATTGTCCATTACACGTCTGAAGGGGAGGAAAACGTTGTAAATATTTTTCCACAAACTGCAGCAATAAAGTGTGATCCTTCCCTTTCCATATGATGAATATTCATATCCATTCGACATGTATCATGGCACTGATTGATTCCTAGAACAAGTGGCGATTTGAGCACGATTTATGACTCCGCATCAGCTTTGGAGAAACAAGGTCCCACCCACTAGTCCTTTATTTACCGTATTTTCCGGACTATACGTCGCTCCGGAGTTTAAGTCGCATCAGCCAAAAGATGCATTATGAAGACGAAAAAAACATGTATACGTCGCACCGGACTATAAGTCGCACTTTTTTGAAGGGTTATTCTATCCATAGAATCTGTGATTGTATCTGATAAGCGGCGCGTGGTTACTGCGCGACTGCATTGTTTATTTAATAAACGAACAGCTGAGCAGTGATAACGCGCCCTTTGCCCTGTAAGTAGCCTAGTCTGATTATTTTAAATATCTACTACTATCTTTAATACTATCACTATCGTTATTACTAATAGCCTATATTATTATTATTATAACTAATATTAGTAGCCTATTACTGATGCATTAATCAGTTTGCTTTTAGAATATTTTTACCGGTAGGGCTTATTATCGCCCCGTGGCTCTTTCATCTGTGTTATTAAAGCTGTAGTCATCATCGAGGAGTGTCATTCTTCATTTTTGTCGAATTTTATTTCATCAAATCAGAGGTCAAGTAGGCTATAGGTATATCATCTCCAAAGACAGGTACGGTAGTAAAAACAACCGTCTAGTGAAAAAAAAAAAAAAAACAACAACCGCTTTTAAATCCCCTACTTAAATCCTTAAAATGAGTCATTTAACTCATGTCTTGTGTGATCTGATCTCCAATGGTGAAGTAAACCGGTTGTGATGAGTACAGTCTGTTATTTTAGAAGATAAATGTAATATATAATTTATAATTTAATATATAGACTAATAAAAATTAATATTTTATAATATAATATCACGACATATTACTGTCTGTAACTGTTTGTCACTAAAGCGTTTTCTAAGATCATAATGTCTGATATTATTATTATTATTATTATTATTATTTTACACACACAATAAGCGCATGTGCGTAAAGTTATAGTAAACCATCCCCCGCCTTTTTTTTTTTTTTTTTTTTGAGTCGCCGGACCCACCCACCTCCTGCGTTCTGGGACCTCCCACTTCACAAATTAAGCACTGCCTAAAATCACTACATAACTTATTTAAATAACTATAGGCCTATCATTAATAATAAAACACAGGTCAATCAAGTTTATCAAGCTGATGATTTCACTCCAAATCAGCAAATCCATTGAATTCCTCATCCTCGGTGTCGCTTCTGAACAACTCTGCCTCCAGCGGCAGATGAAGCGCCGTTTCCTCTTCTTCTGCGTGGCTGTCGTCAGACTCAGCATCAGCTCCAGTTATTCCGCGGTGAAAAAAAAAAAAACATATATACGTCGCACCGGAGTATAAGTCGCATGGCCAGCCGAACCATGAAAAAAAGTGCGACTTATAGTCCGAAAAATACGGTACATGTTAAAGTGAATATCCTGGACCAGTTTGGTTTTTTTATATGAAAGTATGTCCCTTTACACACTCATCCAGAAGGGTAATTCTGCACAAGGCCATCTGTCTACAGCAGAAAAAAATAAAACGCGTCTGGAAAAATCCCAAGGGAGTCTGGAGCCAGATTCGTGATGTTATCTGTGCAGGCTGCACGAGCTTTGCACGGTTTCAGTGCACAGCCTGTGTAGACCAAGCGCTCCCGTTTCTCTCTCATTGTCCGGTCTTTTGGAAAACGATGAGTACTAATCCCATCAAGATTGGTGTTGCTACACCCTCCTACGATACATCTGTTAACCATTTTAATAATTACGCGATAACGTTGAAGAAATTTGCAGAAAACCACCAGGTCGTTTTGTCATAAACAAACCAGCGCTGACGTAGGATTCAGAGTGAGGCGTCCCGCAGACGACGTCACGAAAATCAATGTTTGCCAGGAAATCCACACGCCAAGTTCAAGGACGAAAGTCTTCCGGATTTACCCGGAAATCCGGATATTTGACAAAACTCTTGAAAATCTCCGGTTTTCCAAATGGAGAAATTTATTTTTCGGATTTTTCACGTTCCTAGACGCGGCGTAATACTTCGCATCGTCCTTGCATGGGCGCGGTCCTTAAATAGCCCAAACATAGTTCATTGATTAAAGAAAGGTGCTCTTTGTTAACGGCGTGCGTGCCGGAGCTCGTTAGGCGTGCACGCGCCCAAGGCGCGCCTTCAGGTGCACGTGCTAAGGCGCGCAGGACTGACACCGTTCTGCGCAAGCGCAACACAATCGCACTAGAAAGTGTGGTCAAGCTGCCAGTGTAGCTGCAGTCTTTTTAGTTGCGAATTACAAGCATTTCCTCTTGTGTTAATACAACCCCGATTCCAAAAAAGTTGGGACAAAGTACAAATTGTAAATAAAAACGGAATGCAATGATGTGGAAGTTTCAAAATTCCATATTTTATTCAGAATAGAACATAGATGACAAATGTTTAAACTGAGAAAATGTATCATTTAAAGAGAAAAATGAGGTGATTTTAAATTTCATGACAACAACACATCTCAAAAAAGTTGGGACAAGGCAGACATCCCCTTTTCTCTTTACAACAGTCTGTAAACGTCTGGGGACTGAGGAGACAAGTTGCTCAAGTTTAGGGATAGGAATGTTAACCCATTCTTGTCTAATGTAGGATTCTAGTTGCTCAACTGTCTTAGGTCTTTTTTGTCGTATCTTCCGTTTTATGATGCGCCAAATGTTTTCTATGGGTGAAAGATCTGGACTGCAGGCTGGCCAGTTCAGTACCCGGACCCTTCTTCTACGCAGCCATGATGCTGTAATTGATGCAGTATGTGGTTTGACATTGTCATGTTAGAAAATGCAAGGTCTTCCCTGAAAGAGACGTCGTCTGGATGGGAGCATATGTTGCTCTAGAACCTGGATATACCTTTCAGCATTGATGGTGTCTTTCCAGATGTGTAAGCTGCCCATGCCACACACACTAATGCAA
This sequence comes from Neoarius graeffei, assembly GCF_027579695.1. Taxonomy (NCBI): domain Eukaryota; kingdom Metazoa; phylum Chordata; class Actinopteri; order Siluriformes; family Ariidae; genus Neoarius; species Neoarius graeffei. The sequence continues at coordinate 9,110,432 of NC_083573.1, forward strand.
CCCCATACCATCAGAGATGCAGGCTTCTGAACTGAGCGCTGATAACAACTCAGGTCGTCCTTCTCCTCTTTAGTCCGAATGACACGGCGTCCCTGATTTCCATAAAGAACTTCAAATTTTGATTCGTCTGACCACAGAACAGTTTTCCACTTTGCCACAGTCCATTTTAAATGAGCCTTGGCCCAGAGAAGACGTCTGCGCTTCTGGATCATGTTTAGATACGGCTTCTTCTTTGAACTATAGAGTTTTAGCTAGCAACGGCGGATGGCACGGTGAATTGTGTTCACAGATAATGTTCTCTGGAAATATTCCTGAGCCCATTTTGTGATTTCCAATACAGAAGCATGCCTGTATGTGATGCAGTGCCGTCTAAGGGCCCGAAGATCACGGGCACCCAGTATGGTTTTCCGGCCTTGACCCTTATGCACAGAGATTCTTCCAGATTCTCTGAATCTTTTGATGATATTATGCACTGTAGATGATATGTTCAAACTCTTTGCAATTTTACACTGTCGAACTCCTTTCTGATGTTGCTCCACTATTTGTCGGCGCAGAATTAGGGGGATTGGTGATCCTCTTCCCATCTTTACTTCTGAGAGCCGCTGCCACTCCAAGATGCTCTTTTTATACCCAGTCATGTTAATGACCTATTGCCAATTGACCTAATGAGTTGCAATTTGGTCCTCCAGCTGTTCCTTTTTTGTACCTTTAACTTTTCCAGCCTCTTATTGCCCCTGTCCCAACTTTATTGAGATGTGTTGCTGTCATGAAATTTCAAATGACCCAATATTTGGCATGAAATTTCAAAATGTCTCACTTTCGACATTTGATATGTTGTCTGTGTTTTATTGTGAATACAATATCAGTTTTTGAGATTTGTAAATTATTGCATTCCGTTTTTATTTACAATTTGTACTTTGTCCCAACTTTTTTGGAATCGGGGTTGTAATTCGCCATGTCAAAACAAGCAAAACTTTCCTCCTTCTTTCGACGTGAAGAGAGGTAAGCAATTTATTATATATTTTTTTTCCCATCGAAGTTGCATTTTGTAGTTTCGAAGCTAAGTTTTAGTGCTGTTTCTAGAACACAACATCAAGAAAACATGGAAGAAACTAGCCTGGCAAGCCAGACTAAATGTGAATGTGTAGACATTTCCGACGGGTGTGGGAGGAACAAACCGCTGTCTTTCAAACTGTCTCTGTGCGTATAGGCCAACGCTCTGACCAATCAGTGCAACAGTGACTGTGACGTAGTCAGAGCGACAGAAATAAATAATTATTTATTTATATATGTGCCGTGTGAACACCCCTTAAAAGTTTTTTCACAGGCGGACCAATTCGCCGCAAATGGCTTGATTTCAACTGAATTTTTCTGGTATTGCGCAAGGTAAAAAAATTGCGCAAAATGTGACAGATATTTGACCAAAGTTTACTATAAAATAAGAGCATTACATTGATCTTGCTCCTGAATTTACCCGTGATATGCACTTTAAACTTATTCAAGGCGCTGTAGGCATTTTTTTTTTCTCCCTTATTTTCTCCTATAACTAATTTATAATTCTTTTTTTTTTCGTAATTGGGTACAACTCTAAGCAGGCATTTACATATTTAGAAAATACTATCAAAATTGTACAGTAATTATAGCACATCGATCAATTCACTGTGTACGCTTTAAAGAAATAAACAGCACAGGCACAAATCACAAGACACAAATTTTTATTGTTTCATTCATGTAATGGAATCTTTTCAGGTAAGGATCGATGATGAGCAAACATTAAAACACATTCAAAGCAAACAATTCCTGACTGATCTGTCCTTGGGAGAGTGTGAGTCTGAGAGAATAATTAGCCCTGGTCATTTGTGTATACAGAAGAGGGCAGATAGCATTCTTTTCCAAACGCGGTCATCTGCCCTCTAACATACGATTACAGTAAAGGCGAGTGCATCGTCTTCGTGTTGTATAATGACACCATTGTTAAATCTAACGTCGAAGGTATCTGGAGCAGAAAACAAACATTTTCATTGATGAAAGGCTTTTACACTTTGCCAGTGATCACAAGAAACCAAAAAAGATAAAAGAAGCCAAAAAGTATTCATCCCTCTTGGTGTTTGTCCTGTTTTGTCGCATTCCAAGCTGGAATTAAAATGGATTTTTGGAGGGTTGGCACCATTTGATTTACACAATATGCCTACCATTTTAAAGGTGCAAATCATTTTTATTTTGACACAAACAATCTGGAGTGCGCATAGATGAAACCCGTAAATAAGAACTGGTCCAACCGATTCACTTCATAAGTCACATAATTAGTTGATGAAGATCCACCTGTGTGCCATCAAAGTGTCACATGATGTCTGTATAAATCAACCTGTTCTGGAAGGACCCTGACTCTGCTACACTACCAAGCAAGCAACATGAAAACCAAGCAGCCTCCAAACAGGTCAGAGACAAAGTTGTGGAGAAGTACCATATAGATCAGGGTTGGGTTCTAAAAAATATCCCAAACTTTGAATATCCCACAGAGCTCCATTATAGCAAAATGGACAGAATATGGCACCACTACAAACCTGACAAGAGAAGGCCGCCCACCAAAACTCACAGACCAGGCAAGGAGGGCATTAATCAGAGATGCAGCAAAGAGAACACTGAAGGAGCTGCAAAGATCCACAGCGGAGATGGGAGTATCTGTCCATAGGACCACTTTAAGCCATACACTCGACAGATGGAAGAGTGGCCACAAAAAGTAATTGCTTAAGAAAACACGTTTGGAGTTTGCCCAACAGCATGTGACAGACTCCCCAAATACACGGAAGAAGATTCTCTGGTCAAATGAGACTAAAATTGATCTTTTTGGCCATCATGGGAAATGCCATGTGTGGCGCAAACCCAACACCCTGAGAACACCATTCCTACAGTGAAGCATGGTGGTGGCAGCATCATGCTGTGGGGATGTTTTTTATCTGCAGGGACAGGAAAGCTGGTCAGGACTGAAGGAAAGATGGATGGCACTAAATACAGGGCAATTCTGGAGGAAAACCTGTTTGAGTCAGGACAATGACCCAAAACGTACTGCAAAAGTTACATTGGAGTGGTTTAAAGGGAAACATTTCAACATCTTGGAACGGCCAAATCAAAGCCCAGACCTCAATCCAATTGAGAATCTGTAGCATAACTTGAAGATTGCTGTACACCAACGCAACCCATCTAACTTTTTTTTTTTTTTAACTCTTTATTTATAGATCATTTTCATCTTTTAATACAGGAAGTTAAAACAAAAGAGAAAAACAGAACATTGAACAATTACCCTTATTCAAGGTCCGGGGGTGATCAGTAAATCCAAAAGACAAAGTATCATACCCAGTACATGCATACAGTCTCATTCATTAGCTAAATAGGCTTGCCATTTCTGACATCGTTTTTCCCCTAGATCTTTTTGGAGTCTGACTGATTAAGTCATTTGCTCTAATACATGTAGTTGTTTTACAATATTAACAAAAGAATCTATAGTGGGGGCATTTTTCTGGAGCCAGCATTTTGTGATGGCCTTTTTTACTTGCAGGCAGATTCTACCGTAACTGGATCCATTAACCACTTGCCCACAAAATAAGAAATTTTTCTTGTCCTTTTTTCAGTGAGGTAATATTTTCAAGCTTGACAATATGGTATTTGGTCTTCTAAAACAGCACGTCATTTAAAAATACACTGAGTATATCAATAAAAGATATTTTTAAAGAATAAAGTTCTATTTCTTTGACATATCTGACAGACATAACTCCCATTTTAAAAATCACTTTCATTATCCCTGTTGCTATCGTCAGTGAATTTCTGTCAGATGACCTGACGATAGACTCCGCCATTATGGATCTTTGGTAGTTATCGTGTGGAAGCAGGCTTTATCATTTTTGGGTGTCAACAGATAGAGTTGAAATAGATTAACAGCGAAAAAAACTATTTCGTTCACGAGAGAAGCCCACAGTTATTTTTAAAAAATGCTATCGTCAGTCAAATGCACCTGACGATAGCAAAATTCAAGCCCTCACCACGCACATGTTGACTGACGCAAAGAGGAAATTCTACTGCGCATGATTTTTGTGACCGCAGACATTTACTTCCGGGCAAGACTTGGAGTTCTGACAGCTAGATTTCATCAAATAAATCAAGGTAAGATTTTCAGTCAGCTATCCTGACGATAGAAACATTGAGAATATATTTGTGCATTCATATTTAAATTTTTCTGGAGGAAAACTATCGTAAGTTGAGATAAATCGGAGCCACTTGCGACCCTTTCAGCCGACAGGCCATTTCAATGTGTTATTTCCCCGCGAAAGTGACACAGTCGTGTCTATCGTCACTGTTCTGACAATTATTGTTGATATTTCAATTTTGAAAATAAATTTTATCTTTTTTATTTCAATATTTTTTATTTTATTATTTGGTTCTAGTGATGAGGTATTTAATATTATTACTAAATTTGTCAGATTAATAATGTAAGAAACAGTTTTGTTGCTATTGTCATCTAGAGTGTCTGTCAGAATATGATGGTAGACGTTAGTTTGTCAGATTTTGATGATAGAAACCGATGTGTTTCTATTGTCATTTAGCATGTCTGTCATGTCAGGCTTTTATTAATTAGTTACCAGGACTACTGTCCTAAAATTTACTGTGAATGTCCAAGACCCCAAATGCTACTAGAAAAACTTAATAGAATGATCAAAATAATCAGTTCAGCAATTTAAGGAGATGGGACTTAACTGGCCTCTGTTATGGTAGAATCTGCCAGCAGCCAGCAAGACCCCAAGTAGGTATACATCAGCTCTACTCAACCCATCTGGCATATTCCCAAGGTAGAGAGTTGTGAATGATAGATTCATATTAAAACATAGAACCTTTGAAATAATTTTTGCCACTTCCCTCCAGAAAAACTGGATGGAGGGGCAGGACCAAAAAATATGAGCATAATCAGTGTAGGTGCAATTGGTAATTGAGTGATCAATCTCATTAAATCTGAAGGTCTCATTAATTAATCTCATTAAATCATTAAATTGAATCAGTCTCATTGAATCATACCATTAATTTTGGTGCTTAATAATAAATTACCAAACAGCTAAATTATGGTATATTCCAAATTATTATGATCACTTACCGTATTACATAACTCATATGCACCTTTGGAATTCTTTTGAGATTTGGGCGACTTCAAAAGTATTGGAACAACACAATAAACACAGTTTCAATAATAAATTAATTTATTATAACAAAGATAAAAATGAATGTCAATTGCAATATATGCAAATATGATGTATACTTGATGTGCGTGTGTGTTTTATCTGAGGTATGTGTGTCACCACGTGGAAAAGAATTAGCTCTGAGTTGCTAGATAAGATTTTTGTGTGTGTGTCCACATGGTGTAGGCCTTGTGGCTTAAGCAAAAGGTTAGCCTAGCTTGCTAATGAGACAAAAGAATGCTAGCTAAAATGTGTGTTTGTGAGGCCTGTGTGTGTGGCCTGAACAAAGAGTTAGCATGGATTGCTAATTAGACAAAAGAATTAGCCGTATGTGACTAGCTAAGGCCCGAGGATCCTACCTCGTGGAGTTAAAACAAAAGGTGTGTATGAGAGTGTGGGGGAGGACCGCCATGTGTTCCCTTGAGGTAATACCCTTAGCCCTGGATGCTAATGAGACAAAAGAATTAGCCGTAGGCTAATTTCACTAGCTTATAACAGTACTGAATCCACTGAAATCTTGATGAGGTCAAAATATGTGTAAATAATGAAATTAAAGTGTTAGCCAGGAATAGAGAGAGAGCATGCAAAGCCTATCTATTAAACAATTGAGAGATTAAAACAAAATAGAACAATCATCAATTCAACACGCTGCGTGTTTACAGTGTACACATTTAAACCGTTCCTGAGTTTAAATTCACACTACTTCAATAAAACTAATTCCTAAGACTAGTTTTGCCCAAATGCCAGTCTTACTTCAGTATCTCGCCTCTACGCGAGATTATGAGATGTTCCAAGATTTTTGGAGTTTCACCGTTGTGGAGCACGTGAGTCGCTTCTATGAAGCGCAGAGAATTTCTTGGTCCGATGCATGGTCGCTCGTGATGAAAAGAAAGTCTCTGATCAGACAATGTGCACAGCTTTTTAATTAGAAGGATCCGGTCGCTTTTAAACTTTTAAATTAAAACTGCTCTGGGCTGCAGTTTTGTACGTACTTATAAGGAACAAATGAAACCGGTTATATTCAATCGGAGTCAAAATCGTGCGATTCTAGAGTCTACCGTGGCCAAAGGTGAAAGAAAAGCGCGAAACTCTGATTCTTGCAAGAAAGAAAAGAAAATACATCTTTATCTTGGGTTTTCTGGTGCAGGGTATCTCTTTGTGTCCAGATGGCTTGACATCCACAACGAGAGAGAGAGCGAGCTAGGAGTTTCCGGGTTTCTTATGCCTTCCTGGAGGAAGTGACGTAGGTCAACGCAGAAGTTGGCTGATGGGAAATGTAGTTTCTCAAAGAGACGGGCTGTTGTAGTTCTTAGACGGACTGTACCTACATCAGCAAGGACCTCTCCACATTCTCTCCAGCAGGCCAGTTGTGTACCAGTCTGTTTGGACTTCTGCTTGGGAGTTATAAAAAAACGAATTAAGCTTTTCCAACAGAAGTCTCTCCAAGTCCAAGAGTTGGTGGAGGATGACTGTATTTTCCAGCCGTTCAGCCACAGGTCCTCTGTAATCACAATGTTCAGCTCTTTTTCCCATCATTGTTTCACATAGTCTGTAGAGTCCTTCTTCAAAGAGGTGATGCTATGGTATAGCTTGCTTATAAGTCCTTTAATATTCCCAGAGTTGTATGCATCCATAAATATATGAATAATTGCTGGTGGCTCTGCTGTGTTGCAACCTTTCAGTTTTTTACAAAAATAGTCACGGAGCTGTAAGTACCTGTAAAAGTCATGTCCACCTAGTCCATACATTTGACAAATTGTTAAAGCTATTAAGTTCCCAGTTTTTAGCAATTTTGCATACAGCAGTAACACCATAATGGGTCCATTGTTTATACCTATGATCTAGTAATGCTGGTGTGAATTCGGGGTCATACGCTGGCCATCTAAGTAGTTTTATCTGTTTTTGGAGTTCAAATTTTTTAGCCACCTCCACCCATACCTTCAGTGAGCAGTTAACCCATTGGCTCTCCGTATGTAATATTTTTCCCTCCATTCCCACACAACCAAGCAGTGATTGTATTGGTACGTCTGTTAATGATAACTCCATGGTTTTCCATTTAGCCTCATAAGAAGGGTTACACCAATATACAGTTGTGCTCATAAGTTTACATACCCTGGCAGAATCTATGATTCTTTGACCATTTTTCAGAGAATATGAATGATAACACAAAAACATCTTTTCCACTCATGCTTAGTGGTTGGGTGAAACCATTTATTGTCAAACGACTGCGTTTTCTCTTTTTAAATCATAATGACAACAGAAACTACCCAAATGACCCTGATCAAAAGTTCACATACCCTGGTGATTTTGGCCTGATAACATGCGCAGAAGTTGACACAACTGGGTTTGAATGGCTGCTAAAGGTAACGTCCTCACCTGTGATCAGTTTGCTTGTAATCAGTTTGTGTGCATAAAAGCTGAGTGAGTTTCTGGGATCCAGACAGACTCTTGCATCTTTCATCCAGCCACTGACGTTTCTGGATTCTGAGTCATGGGGAAAGCAAAAAATTGTCAACGGATCTACGGGAAAAGGTATTTGAACTGTATAAAACAGGAAAGGGATACAAAAAGATATCCACGGAATTGATAATGCCAGTCAGCAGTGTTCAAACGGTGATTAACAAATGGAAAATCGGGGGCTCTGTTAAAACCAAACCACGGTCAGGTAGACCAACAAAAATTTATGCCAAACAGCACAGAGACAAGCCTCAAAACTTCTGGAACAAGGTAATTTGGAGTGATGAGACCAAAATTGAACTTTTTGGCCACAACCATAAACGTTACATTTGGAGAGGTGTCAGCAAGGCCTATGATGAAAGGAACACCATTCCTACTGTAAAGCACGGAGGTGGATCGCTGATGTTTTGGGGATGTGTGAGCTACAAAGGCACAGGAAACTTGGTCACAGTTGAAGGAAAGATGAATGCAGCACGTTATCAGCCAATACTGGAGGCAAATTTGCACTCATCAGCCCGGAAGCTGCGCATGGGACGTACTTGGACGTTCCAACATGACAACGATCCAAAACACAAGGCCAAGTCGACCTGTCATTGGCTACAGCAGAACAAAGCGAAGGTTCTGGAGTGGCCATCTCAGTCCCCTGACCTCAATATCATCGAGCCACTCTGAGGAGATCTCAAACGCGGAGTTCATGCAAGACAGCCCAGGAATTTACAGGAACTGGAGGCTTTTTGCCAAGAAGAATGGGCAGCTTTACCACCTGAGAAAATAAAGAGCCTCATCCACAACTACCACAAAAGACTTCAGGCTGTCATTGACGTTAGAGGGGGCAATACACGGTATTAAGAACTGGGGTATGTAAACTTTTGATCAGGGTCATTTGGATGTTTTTTGTTGTCATTATCATTTAAAAATAGAAAACACAGTTGTTTATCAATAAATGGCTTCACCCAACCACTAACCATGAGTGGGGAAAAAAGTTTTTGTGTTATCATTCATATTCTCTGAAAAAAGGCCAAGCAAGCAAAAATTCTGCCAGGGTATGTAAACTTATGAGCACAATTGTACTAGGGGTCTCAGTTGGGCTGCCAAATAGTAATCCCTTAAAGATGGGAGGGCCTTACCACCCCTCTCCTCCGGGAGCTGAAGGGCGGAAAATTTAACTCTTGATTTCTGTTTATTCCAGATAAATCGTGAAATATGTTTATTCCACTCTCTGAATTGTTTCAGAGGGATTTCCACTGGCAGTGAGAAAGAGATATAATAACCTAGGAAGGATATTCATTTTTATTGATCTAATTCTGCTACCGAAGTCAAGAGGCAGCAGGCTCCACCCATCAAGGTCTTCATATATTTTTTTGTTAATACGGTTATAGTTAATATTGAATAATTGTGTCATGTCTTTAGGCAAACTCACTCCCAGATATTTAAAGCAGGGTGCGCGCCAATTAAAACTATACATTGCGTTGAGTTCTTCTGTGTGTAATTAAATGTCATAATCTGTGTTTTATGTATATTTAGAGCATATCCTGAATATTCCCCATATGTTTTCAGCATTTTCATTAATAGAGGCAGGCCTAAATTAGGATTTTGTATTGTGATCAATACATCGTCTGCGTACAGACTTATTTTATATTCCCCTTCTCCCATGGAAATAGAGTTTGTGAACCCTTTAGAATTTTCTATATTTCTGCATAAATTTGACCTAAAACGTTATCAGATTTTCACACAAGTCCTAAAAGTAGATAAAGAGAACCCAGTTAAACAAATGAGACAAAAATATTATACTTGGTCATTTATTTATTGAGGAAAATGATCCAATATTACACATCTGTGAGTGGAAAAAGTATGTGAACCTTTGCTTTCAGTATCTGGTGTGACCCCCTTGTGCAGCAATAACTGCAACTAAACGTTTCCAGTAACTGTTGATCAGTCCTGCACACCGGCTTGGAGGAATTTTAGCCCGTTCCACCATACAGAACAGCTTCAACTCTGGGACGCTGGTGGGTTTACTCACATGAACTGCTCGCTTCAGGTCCTTCCACAACATTTCGATTGGATTAAGGTCAGGACTTTGACTTGGCCATTCCAAAACGTTAACTTTATTCTTCTTTAACCATTCTTTGGTAGAACGACTTGTGTGCTTAGGGTCGTTGTCTTGCTGCATGACCCACCTTCTCTTGAGATTCAGTTCATGGACAGATGTCCTGACATTTTCCTTTAGAATTCACTGGTATAATTCAGAATTCATTGTTCCATCAATGATGGCAAGCCGTCCTGGCCCAGATGCAGCAAAACAGGCCCAAACCATGATACTATCACCACCATGTTTCACAGATGGGATAAGGTTCTTATGCTGGAATGCAGTGTTTTCCTTTCTCCAAACATAACGCTTCTCATTTAAACCAAAAAGTTCTATTTTGGTCTCATCCATCCACAAAACATTTTTCCAATAGCCTTCTGGCTTGCCCACGTGATCTTTAGCAAACTGCAGACGAGCAGCAATGTTCTTTTTGGAGAGCAGTGGCTTTCTCCTTGCAACCCTGCCATGCACACCATTGTTGTTCAGTGTTCTCCTGATGGTGGACTCATGAACATTAACATTAGCCAATGTGAGAGAGGCCTACAGTTGCTTAGAAGTTACCCTGAGGTCCTTTGTGACCTCGCCGACTATTACATGCCTTGCTCTTGGAGTGATCTTTGTTGGTCGACCACTCCTGGGGAGGGTAACAATGGTCTTGAATTTCCTCCATTTGTACACAATCTGTCTGACTGTGGATTGGTGGAGTCCAAACTCTTTTTAGAGATGGTTTTGTAACCTTTTCCAGCCTGATGAGCATCAACAATGCTTTTCCTGAGGTCCTCAGAAATCTCCTTTGTTCATGCCATGATACACTTCCACAAACATGTGTTGTGAAAATCAGACTTTGATAGATCCCTGTTCTTTAAATAAAACAGGGTGCCCACTCACACCTGATTGTCATCCCATTGATTGAAAACACCTGACTCTAATTTCACCTTCAAATTAACTGCTAATCCTAGAGGTTCACATACTTTTTCCACTCACAGATATGTAATATTGGATCATTTTCCTCAATAAATAAATGACCAAGTATAATATTTTTGTCTCATTTGTTTAACTGGGTTCTCTTTATCTCCTTTAGGACTTGTGTGAAAATCTGATGATGTTTTCGGTCATGTTTACGCAGAAATATAGAAAATTCTAAAGGGTTCACACTGCTGACGTATTGCTTGGGCTAGAGGTTCGATGAATAAATTAAATAAGTTGGGGCTGAGAGGGCAGCCCTGCCTGCAACCACGTTGTCAAGTTATAGAATCAGACAGACTGCCATTAACTTTAATTCTCGCAGTGGGGGAGGCATAAAGTGCCTGAATACAGCGTATAAAATCCTTACTAAAATGAAATCTCTTCATAACTAAATACAGAAATTCCCACCCAACTGAATCAAACGCTTTTTCCGCGTCTAAACTGAGAATGATAGCACTAATTTGGTCTTTGTTCATCTGTTCAATAGTATGTAAGGCTCTTCTTATGTTGTCCTGTGTCTGCCTATTCTTTATAAATCCCGTTTGGTCCTCGTCTATTAACGGGCATTACAGGTTCCATTCTTTTTGCTAAAATGGTGGCATACAATTTATAGTCTGAATTTAAAACACTAATAGGTCTGTAACATTTCCAGTCCACTCTGTCCCTGCCTTCTTTGGGGATCACAGATACAGTGGTGGGCAAAAGTTTACATACCCCAACAGAATGTTTCATTTCTTGCCTATTTCTAAGAGAAATTGAATGATAATACACAAAAACCTTTATTTCACTTGTGGTTAATGGTTGGCTGAAGCTATTTATTGCATTCATTACTGCGTTTACTCTTTGAAAACCATGAAAACAACAAAAACTACCTAAATGACCCTGATCAAAAGTTTACATACCCCTGTGAATTGGCCTGAAAACCTGTACACAATTTGACAAACAGGACTGAATGGCAATTAAAGGCAACTACCTTCACCTGTGATCTGTTTTCTTCTAATTAGTGGGTGAAAATAAAAGTCAGTAAATTGCTGGACTTTTGAGAGAACCTTTTATCCCTCATCCAGTGCTGCGCGTCATCTTTTTGAGATTGAGCCATGGGAAAATCAAAGGAATTGTCAAAGGACCTGCATGAAAAGGTAGTTGAACTTTATAAATCAGGGAAGGGATATAAGAAAATATCAAAGCAATTAAAAATGTCAGTCAGCACTGTTCAAACAATAATCAAGAAGTGGAAAGTCAGGGGCTCTGGAGACACCAAAGCCCGTTCAGGTAGACCAAGAAAAATTTCACACACCACTGCTAGAAGTGGTGTGCGTGATGTAAAGAAGAAGCCCCAAATAACATCTGGTGAACTTCGAGATTCTCTGAAACAAGTTGATGTGGATGTTTCAAAGAGTACAATTAGGAGACTCTTGAGAAGAAATGGGCTGCATGGGAGAGTTGCCAGAAGAAAGCCCCTTCTACGCAAATGCCACAAAGAAGCCCGTCTACAATATGCCAGACTGCACAGAGACGCACCCCAAACCTTCTGGCAAAAAGTTGTGTGGAGTGATGAGACCAAAATTGAACTTTTTGGGCACAACACTAAACGCTACATCTGGTGAGGAATCAACAAGGCCTATGATGAAAAGTACACCATTCCCACAGTGAAACATGGTGGTGGATCTCTGATGTTTTGGGGATGTGTGAACTACAAAGGCACTGGAAATTTGGTAAGAGTTGATGGCAGGATGAATGCAGTCACTTATCAAAAAATACTGGAGGAAAATCTACACGCCTCAGCCCGGAAGCTGCGCATAGGGCGAACTTGGACATTCCAGCATGACAGTGATCCAAAACACAAGGCCAAATCAACTCGTCAGTGGCTACAACAGCATAAAGTGAAAGTCTTAGAGTGGCCATCTCAGTCTCCTGACCTCACTCTGGGGAGACCTCAAACGTGCAGTCCATGCAAGACAGCCCCAGACTTTACAGGAACTGGAGGCTTTTTGCCAAGAAGAATGGGCAGCTTTACCATCTGAAAAGGTAAAGAGACTCATTGACAACTATCACAAAAGACTTCAAGCTGTTATTGATGTTAAAGGGGGAAATACACAGTATTAAGAATTGGGGTATGTAAACTTTTGATCAGGGTCATTTGTGTAGTTTCTTTGTTGTCATAAAGGTTTAAAAAGAGTTAACATTTTCT